>NC_053035.3:146716821-147341821 GCF_002575655.3 Aegilops tauschii subsp. strangulata | reverse complement strand
CTTCATCAACATCTGGCCAAATCAACAAGCCAGGTGAGTACTATGAAAGTACTCGCAAGACAGTTCGGACATAAGATATAAAAAATGTAAACATGATGCATTTGAACAGGTTAACAAGTGCACTCAGACATAGAGATAATGTTGCATGGGAAATAAAAGAGAAGTCGGGCGGTAGTCCTCCCGAAATCCCAAAATAAATAATGGGTGCCAAACGAGGGTCTGAATGACTCCTCGAGAGGAAAATGCAAGAATAACAATGCCGCAGTCGGGCGTTAGGGCGACACCACATAAAGGGCTTATAATAGAAAATAAAAGATAGTGCATGCCACAGTCGGACGTCTGAGCGACATCGCATAAAGGGCTTATATCAAAAGTAAATAACCAATATGCCACAGTCGGACGTCTGAGCGACATCACATAAAGGGCTTCATAACTTAATACCTTAGTAGCTCAAGAATTTAAAACATAACAAAGGAATAATCAAGTATGAGGTAAAATAACAGGGGTTAGTCCATCCTTAGGAAAAATGTTTAACCAAGTTTACCACTCAAGTTTGGTTACCGGGGATAATACCACGAGGACTTGGCATAGATATGGATACACTGATCGTGATACTTGACCTTGGATACGATGACTCGGAAGGATTTGACTCTGCAGAGTTTGTACTTTAACCACAGCCAACGGATTTCAGTAGTCACGGGGACTAGTTCCGTTTACTGTGTTTTGGAAGAAACACATCTAACTAGTACACACCCATTCAACATTCCGAAGCCAGGAATCACCCTCGGCAACATTCAAGAAAAACCTTGAGACGGGGAGGCTACAACCTCGCGTAGCATGGGATCAAATTTCTATACGCGCGCTCTAAGGGGTGCCCCCCTCTCGGTCCCAACCGGAAACACCCATGCCCCCTGACCGGATGACTGACTTTAATCCAGGGCCATAGAACCCTCATCCCGGCCCCTCTGTTTGGTGTGTACACGGAAAGAGGTTACCAACTTACTAAACCGCATTCTGGCAGAAAACATGTGGTAGCACGGAAGGGGGAAGAACAATAACGTGACTCCGTCCACGTTAACGTCGAAAATAAATTGGATGACGTAAGGCTAGCATGCTACAAGAGTACCACCTTACTGCCCATCATGTCACCACATGACTAGGCCATCTCTCATCAGAGATCACAGTAACTTTGGAACACACGGGTAACTGCCTCGCATGCAACGAGATACTCACTGATACTCATATGCCATGCACAACCTTTCACGCAAACATGCAAAACACCTATCATATCAAAGGTTCAAACATGCTTTCCTGCTTCGGAGAAGTCGGAGTCTAGTTCGGCGAAGTTCGCGGCTCCGTCACCTCTCCCGGAACATACGGTATAGCGAAAAATGCATACTAACGTGAAAACCAATGCGTGCATCAAAGTTGTTCCAAACAATTTCCAAATAAATCCCATAAAAAACTAGACAAAATTATAAGACTGTTAGAAAAAGAATCACTCAAAAATCACTTTTTATTAAAAAGCTATAAGGGTTTCTGTCCAGGGACTCATCTGTAATGAAACAGAAAAGTTCCAGGGGCTTAACTGAGAAAACAGAAAACGGTTCGAATAGAAACGCGCCAGCCCACAGAGAAAACATACTCTGCCCGAAGGCGCCAACAGAAAACGCTTCGGGGGTGAAAGAAGAGAGGCTGACGTGGGGGGTCCACATGTCAGGTTTGAAAAACCTCGCCGGCGCCCGAAGGCTGCGGTGGTCGCCGGCGTCGAACCACGGCGAGTCAGGGAGATCGGAGTGTACCAAGAGTATCAGCGTGTCGTTCCGTGTCGGTGGGTGGTGGACTTGGGCGTCGGGAGGCACCACGTCGACGGCGACACTTTCTCCGGCGGACGGCGGCTCGGGCGATGGTGGGGAACTCCGGTGGTGTGCTGCGAACTTCGAATTGAAGCGCGGGTCAGAAGGAGGGATGCACTAGAGAGCTACTGGCAAGAGATGGGAGGCAGAGGTGTACGCACGGGAGCGAATCGAGCTGGATCCCGTGGCGGGTCGCGGCGGCCGGAGTTGAGGAAGGAGACTCCCTCGGGGCTCTTCCAGTGGCTAGGCGCGGTCTTGGTGGAGTGCAGAGGTTGTGTGGGTACTAGCTGGAGCTCGGGGCCTCTATTTATAGGCGGCTCGAGGGGGTGGCCGAGAACGGAGAATCTCCGGCGAGCGATTACGGCGAGGCAGCGGCTTGGCAGAGGGTTTAGGTGGCCAGGCAGCATCAGTGGGAGTTACTGGTCCCGTTCCACTGCTAAACTCGGTCGGGCATGGCGTAATGGCGTCGGTCTTCGTCGGGGTCGCCGTACTGGCATGGCAGCGGCAGAGAGCGCGCTCCGCACCCAGCGGTTCACGGCGAGGGTGGCAGCGTGCACTGAGGAGTGGAAGACCACGCGGCGACCTCCGGTGGCTTGGGCGGCGCCGGACGGCGCTGTCTGCGCTGCGCCTCTCTTCTGACGGCCGCAAAGCCGCCGCTGGCGTCGGTCACGGGGCGGCGCACCTCCTGCTGCTCGTCGTCGACGTCCGCAAGCTTCCAGGCACTCGTGCGGTGCAGAGGACAAGGGGGAGGGGACAGGGAACACGGCGACGCTGGGGCACTGGTGAGATTGGCAACGGACACTGAAGAAACGACAGTGGTTCAGACACTGTTAACTGAATTTGACTGAACATGACATTGATAGTGCTCTGAAGGTGTTCGATGAAATGATTTGCTGTGAAGCAAATTTTTCCTGGAGCTGGGACTTGGTGAGGTGACCTCTCAATGCACCCAGAGGCTGCCTGATTTTTCTCAAAATTTTTGGAGAAGGATTTGAATGAATTTCATCAAATTTGGCAAATCTGGTCCAAACTTGCAGCAAGTATAGTTTGAAAATTTTGAACTGAAGACCAGTGGATTTTCATGGATCTTGGTTGAGGGTTCAAAGGACTAGGAAGGGAAAATGGTTTGGGGGCAAAAATCAAAGCAGAAGGAGTAGTTCCTTTGTAAACCTCCAAGGATCAAGATATAAGGCAGAAATTGTTTTTGATAAGAAATAAATGGGAAAACTTATATGGAGAGGTTCAACTTGCTGGATTTGAAGTAAATCATGATCCAAAGATGAGGAAAGGTTTATGAGAGTGGATTTGCACTAAGGTCATGGCAAGAGAGATTTGTTGAAAGTGGCAAAGGATCATTCCAAAAGCCATCGGGCATTTTCAAAGAAATTTTCAAAGGATATTTTTCCCAAGTGAAAAGTATTTTGGTTTGAGTCCAATTAAAAAGAAAGAACCTCCAAGAACAAAATCAAGTCTTGGGGGAATCCAAATAAAACTCTTGCCATAAAGAAAAAAAATATTTTGAAAGGGAGGGTTCTTTTGAAGAAAAAAATTTTAAAACACCTCCCTCAAGTCAAATAAAATTTTTGAAAAGGCCAAATAAAATTTTGGGTGTCACAACACCTACCCCCTTAGGAAAAATCTCGTCCTCGAGATTTCAGCTGATCCTCAAATAGATATGGATATTCTGCCTGAAGCAAATCTTCCCTTTCCCATGTAGCTTCATCCTCAGTGTGGTTGCTCCACTGAACTCTGAAAAATTTTGTCGTTTTCTGACGGGTCCTCCGTTCAGACTCTTCCAGTATCTTTACTGGCCGCTCTCTGTAGGTGAGATCTGCTTGCACATCAATGCTCTCATGAGATACATGCTTCTCCGGGTTACTTACACATTTTCTTAATTGTGAGACGTGGAACACGTCATGGACGTCTGACAGCTCCTTGGGTAGGTCTAATTGGTAGGCTACCGTGCCTCTTCGTGCAATTATACAGAATGGTCCAATAAATCTCGGGGCTAGCTTCCCCTTAATTTTGAACTGTTGCAGACCCCTCATAGGAGATACTCGGAGGTATACGGAATCACCGGGCTCAAAGCTGACCTCACGATGCTTTTGATCGTAGTAGCTCTTTTGTCGGCTCTGTGCTGTCTTGAGTCTGTCCCTGATCTGTTTAACTTTCTCCTCGGCCTCCTTGAGCATGTTTGGGCCGAAGATACGACTGTCACCTGTTTCTGACCAATTCAGTGGGGTATGGCACCTCCGTCCGTACAATGCTTCAAAGGGTGCCATTTGTAAGCTGGCTTGGTAACTGTTGTTTTAGGCAAACTCGGCATATGGCAAAATTTCCTCCCAACTGGATCCATAGGTGAGCACACAGGCTCTCAGCATGTCCTCTAGGATTTGGTTCACACGTTCCGTTTGTCCATCAGTCTGAGGGTGGTACGCTGTACTGAAAGCTAGTTGCGTGCCCAGAGCTTGTTGCAGGTGATCCCAAAATTTGGAGAAAAATTGGGTGCCTCGATCGGATATTATAGTCTTTGGGACTCCATGCAAACAAACTATACGAGAGAGATAAAGCTTGGCCAGCCTTTGTGTGGAGTAGGTAGTCTTCACGGGAATGAAATGAGCAACCTTGGTTAGTCGGTCTGTGATGACCCATATGGCGTCATTTCCGCGTTGTGATCGAGGTAGTCCGATGATGAAGTCCATTCCTATTTCATCCCATTTCCACTCCGGTATCCTGTTTGGCTGGAGTAGCCCTGCTGGCTTTTGATGCTCGGCCTTGATGCGCTGACATGAATCGCAACAAGCAATAAATGCGGCTATATCCCTTTTCATACCGTGCCACCAAAATCTCTCCTGAATGTCTTTGTACATTTTGGTTCCTCCAGGGTGGATCGAGTATGGAGCGGTGTGGCTTTCGGTTAGGATTTGTTGCTTGAGTTCCTCAATGTTAGGTACGCAAAGTCTGTCTCCGTACCATAATATTCCTTCACTGTCTGTGACGAACTCTGAAGCCTTACCAAGGTTCATTTTCTTTTTTATACCTTCGATGCTGGGATGTCCTGTTGAGCCTTCTTAATTTGTTCCACTAGGGTGGGTTGTATCTCCAGATTTGATACGGTGCCCTCAGAGACTAACACCATGTTGAGCCTAGCGAACTCTTGCTGAAACTCAGGCCTCAAGTTTTGCGGACCGTCGTTGTCCGGGCTGGGGTTTCGACTAAGGGCATCAGCCACTACATTTGCTTTCCCTGGATGGTAGTGAATACCGACATCATAGTCCTTGACCAATTCCAACCAGCGTCGTTGGCGTAAGTTTAGCTCTGGTTGCGTGAAAATATATTTAAGGCTCTTATGGTCCGTATGTATTTCACAGCGATTTCCCAACAGAAAGTGCCTCCACTCCTTGAGTGCATGTATGACTGCTGCTAGCTCCAAGTCATGTGTTGGGTAATTTTCCTCATGTTTTCGCAGCTGCCTAGAGGCATACGCGACAACTTTGCCATCCTGCATTAGTACACACCCAAGGCCCTTTCGGGACGCGTCACAATATACTTCAAAACTCTTGTGTATATCTGGCACAGTTAGGACCGGTGCGGTTGTTAGTTTCTCCTTGAGCTCTTGGAAGCTTTTCTCGCATGCTTCCGTCCATACAAATTTCTTGTCTTTCTTGAGCAACTGTGTTATAGGTTTTGCCACAGTGGAGAATCCTTCAATAAATCTTCTGTAATATCCGGCCATTCCCAGGAAACTCCGCACATCTGTCACGTTGGCGGGTGGCTTCCAGTCAAGTATGGCTTTGACTTTCTCTGGGTCTACGGCCACGCCTTCTTGGTTTAATATGTGGCCTAGGAAACCAACTTGCCTTAGCCAAAATTCACACTTGCTAAATTTGGCGTACAACTGATGTTTCCTTAATTCTCCCAAAACAATTCTGAGATGCTCAGCATGCTCTTCCGGTGTCCTTGAGTAAACCAGAATATCGTCGATGAACACCACAACAAATTTGTCCATGAATTTCATGAACACTTTATTCATGAGGTGGACGAAATATGCGGGGGCGTTCGTTAGTCCAAAAGGCATCACTGTGAACTCATATAATCCGTATCTGGAGGTGAATGCTGTTTTAGGGATATCTTCTATCCGTACTTTCAATTGATGATATCCCGATCTCAAATCAATTTTTGAGAACACCTTGGCTTGTGCGAGTTGGTCAAACAAATCATTTATCCGTGGCATCGGATATTTGTTTTTGATGGTGACCATATTGAGAGCTCGATAGTCTATACACAGTCTCAGTGTCCCATCCTTTTTCTTGGCGAATAATACTGGCAAACCCCATTGTGAGGAGCTGGCTCGAATAAATCCTTTGTCCAATAATTCCTTTATCTGCTTCTTCAACTCCACCAATTCTGAGGGTGCCATTCTATAAGGTTTCTTATAGATGGGAGCGGTGCCAGGTGCTAGTTCGATGCTGAATTCTATCTCTCGGTCTGGTGGCATGCCTGGTAGTTCTTCAGGAAATACGTCAGGAAACTCGCATACCACTGGAACTTTTCTCAGTTCTGAAATGTCCACTTTGTTCAGCTTTGGTTGCCGTGACCGTGGCCTTTCTTGAGCTGTAACCTTTATTGTCTTGCCGTGATGGTGAGTGAGAATCACGGTCTGATTGAAACAGTCAATGAATCGTTTGTTGGTGGTCAACCAGTCCATCCCTAAAATGACATCCAGTCCTTTATTTTCCAACACGATGAGATTAGCTTGAAACTGTAGTCCTTCGAACTCAATGATCACTCCTTGGCAGTAACTCTGAGCGATTTCCTTATTTCCGGGGGACTTGATGATCATTGATTTTTCCAAGGGAAGTATCGGAAAACCATGTTGCAAAACAAAACTCTTCGAAACGAACGAATGGGAAGCTCCAGAATCAAACAAAACCGTGGCGGGTACTGTGTTGACAGGGAACGTACCGAGCACGATGTCTGGGGCATTCTGCGCTTCTTCCCTGGTGACATGGTTTAGGTGACCCTTCCTGTGGTTGTTGTTGGGATTGAAATTGTTGCGCTTGGGGCTGGATTATTCCCACCATTGTTCAGCTTGGGGACCGAGTTCCTCGGCTTTGGGCACTGTTTAGCATAGTGCCCTTCTTCACCACAAGCATAGCATGTGACCCCTGGATGGTATGAGAAGTCCTTGTCCCTGGAATGAAACTGTCTGGTTGGCCTTACAGCAGTAGTTGTGGATTTCCTTGCTTCAGTCCTCTGAACATCCGTCTTGCTTCGGTTGTTGCGAGCAAGGGTCGTCTTATCCCTCTTTCGCTTACGGATATCTTCCAGACTACGGCGCTCATTCTCCAAGGTGATGGCCTTGTCAACCAGAGTTTTAAAATCCGGGAAAGTGTGTACAACCAGTTGGCATCTTAGTGCCGGTGCCAGACCATCCAAGAACTTTTCCATCCTCTTGTTCTCTGTCATGTGCTCGTCATAGGCATAACGAGATAGCTGGGTAAACTGACCGTTGTATTCGGTCACTGACATGCCTCTTTGCTTGAGGTCATCAAATTCTCTCTTCTTGATTTTGATGATGCTCCGGGGGATGTGTGCCCCACGGAAGCCTTCCTTGAACTCTTCCCAGGTGATGTTGTGTTCACTGGGATGCATGTGTAGGAAGTTTTCCCACCATGCTGCAGCTGCTCCAGTAAGGTAGTGTGGTGCATAAAGCACCTTCTCATTATCTGAGCACTGAGCAATAATCAGCTTCCTCTCGATGTCACGAAGCCAGTCATCGGCTTCCAGCGGCCTATCAGTGTGAGCAAAAGTTGGAGGGCGAGTCTTCTGTAACTCAGATAACTTGGAGTGGGGTTGGTATGGCTCACGGTGATTTCCCATATTGATGACGTGATTCATCATCTCTTGGTGCTGTTGCTGGCTTTGTTCGAAGAGACGGCATACTTGAGGCAGGGCTGCTTCGCTGTCCTGTTGACTGGACTGTCCCTGAGTGAAGTTGTTGCTAGTCTGTGTCCCATAAACTTCTTCTGGCTGATTGGGCATGGAACGAGTCCACAGACGAGACATTTTTCCAGTTTGGGGTATTATTTTGCAAAATTCATGAGAAGAACTGTGTGGCACAAGGAAAATCTTGCAAAGGCAAACATTTAAAAGACCTCAGATTTTTCAAGAAAGCATAAACGATTTCGCACGGAGACGAACTGCTTAACACAAACTTACACGCGAAAAGCAAACACATGATACAGCACTCAGGATGTGCGTACACAATCCTGACATGTTATTTTGACCAGCACACTCCTCCGGAAAGCAGCGTTCACAACTACTACAAACTAGCGTACAGATACAACACAACATACAAGCAGCCATAACGCGTGGCTACTCGGCGCTCTCAGTCGGAGATGGTGACGATGTCCTTTCCCTTGCCGAGGGCAAGACTCAGCGGTGCAGGAGATTCAACCTCCACCTCCTCTCTAGCAGGCTCCTGGCACGTAACACTGCGCTGCGGTGATGGCGCGGGAGCGACAGGTGGTAGTGTGGGTGTGGCAAGCGGTGCAGCTCTGACTGGAGTAGGAGCGATGACTCTGTCGAACTCCTCAGTGGTAGGCAGACAGCGAGCAGTGGCCAAAATGGCCGGTGCATAAGAGGCTGAAGACGAGACGAATGTCAGAGGCGGTGCTGTGTGGAGAAGCTCCTTCCTGCAGGCAGGACCGCCCCGAACTAAGTCCATGCAGGCAGCCACAAGATCGTCCATGAGGTTGTCGAAGGATTCCTCCAGAGCCTTGAGGTACTCCACGATCATCTCGATGGCTTCATCTCGCTCTCCCCGATGGCAGGCGAATGCATAGTGACAAGTGTATGGCACATGGCATGGGAGGTAGCGGCAGCGACGAGTCTTCATCATCGGAAGGATGTCCCGAAGACGAGCTATCGCCTCACGGGCAGCCATCTGCATGGCATGCCTCTCCGTAGGCATGGCCCTTCCTACAAAACGGAAGTGGCGAGATGCAGAACGCCCTCCCTTGAATTGCACCACGGCTTGGTGCATAGACACGTCGTCGCTAAGCTTGTGCTGGTAAAGCGTGAACTCCGGGCGAGTCGCTGGCCCGATCGCGAGCTTGGTGATGGAGACGAGGAGTTTGACAAACCCCTCGGGCACGTTCGTGAACACTCGAGTCTCGCAGTTGCTGCCAGCCATCTACAAAAGTAGGCAAAAATTCTGAGTAGTCATGTCATAAATTTATGATGACCAACAGAAAATAGCTACATTTGCAAAAATGCTGAAAAAGCACGAAAGACGCTAATAACCGATTAGCGATCGCACCTAGTGGCTTCCTACAGTCAGCCTGGCTCTGATACCAAGCTCGTCACGATCGGTTTTTCAATAAAATATTTATTGAGAGATCAATCCCTTTTACGGACCAGTAAAGAAGAATTCATTCTCACTGGTAGACAATATCTTGGTCACAGAAGAAAAATACCAGGAGTACTGAATATAATGCAAGGTTGAGCGGAGACTGCTCAACAATTTATTACATGTACGCCGATAAAACATAACGGCGGATAGGGTGGCATAACTACTAACTCATGATAACAACGATGGTGGAAATATCACAGCGGAGTGGGTGATATGACTCCTGAAAACTACAGCTCTTCAAGCGTCGGGGTGAAGCTCGAGGAGATTTATTGCGGGTGGCGGAAGCGTATATAATACAAGTGACCAGTATCCAGGATCGCACGGGACTGACTGGGATTCCTCTAGGCATCGGACTCACTATCAAACTCTTCATCCAAGAGATCGCCTTCGTCAACATCTGGCCAAATCAACAAGCCAGGTGAGTACTATGAAAGTACTCGCAAGACAGTTCGGACATAAGATATAACAAATGTAAACATGATGCATTTGAACAGGTTAACAAGTGCACTCAGACATAGAGATAATACTGCATGGGAAATAAAAGAGAAGTCGGGCGGTAGTCCTCCCGAAATCCCAAATTAAATACTGGGTGCCAAACGAGGGTCTGAATGACTCCTCGAGAGGAAAATGCAAGAATAACAATGTCGCAGTCGGGCGTCAGGGCGACACCACATAAAGGGCTTATAATAGAAAATAAAAGATAGTGCATGCCACAGTCGGACGTCTGAGCGACATCGCATAAAGGTCTTATATCAAAAGTAAATAACCAATATGCCACAGTCGGACGTCTGAGCGACATCACATAAAGGGCTTCATAACTTAATACCTTAGTAGCTCAAGAATTTAAAACATACCAAAGGAATAATCAAGTATGAGGTAAAATAACAGGGGTTAGTCCATCCTTAGGAAAAATGTTTAACCAAGTTTACCACTCAAGTTTGGTTACCGGGGATAATACCACGAGGACTTGGCATAGATATGGATACACTGATCGCGATACTTGACCTTGGATACGATGACTCGGAAGGATTTGACTCTGCAGAGTTTGTACTTTAACCACAGCCAACGGATTTCAGTAGTCACGGGGACTAGTTCCGTTTACGGTGTTTTGGAAGAAACACATCTAACCAGTACACACCCATTCAACATTCCGAAGCCAGGAATCACCCTCGGCAACGTTCAAGAAAAACCTTGAGACGGGGAGGCTACAACCTCGCGTAGCATGGGATCAAATTTCTATACGCGCGCTCTAAGGGGTGCCCCCCTCTCGGTCCCAACCGGAAACACCCATGCCCCCTGACCGGATGACTGGCTTTAATCCAGGGCCATGGAACCCTCATCCCGGCACCTCTGTTTGGTGTGTACATGGAAAGAGGTTACCAACTTACTAAACCGCATTCTGGCAGAAAACATGTGGTATCACGGAAGGGGGAAGAACGATAACGTGACTCCGTCCACGTTAACGTCGGAAATAAATTGGATGATGTAAGGCTGGCATACTACAACAGTACCACCTTACTGCCCTTCATGTCACCACATGACTAGGCCATCTCTCATCAGAGATCACAGTAACTTTGGAACACATGGGTAACTGCCTCGCATGCAACGAGATACTCACTTATACTCATATGCCATGCACAACCTTTCACGCGAACATGCAAAACACCTATCATATCAAAGGTTCAAACATGCTTGCCTGGTTCGGAGAAGTCGGAGTCTAGTTCGGCGAAGTTCGCGGCTCCGTCACCTCTCCCGGAACCTACGGTATAGCGAAAAATGCATACTAACGTGAAAACCAATGCGTGCATAAAAGTTGTTCCAAAAAATTTCCAAATAACTCCCATAAAAACTAGACAAAATTATAAGATTGTCAGAAAAAGAATCACTCAAAAATCACTTTTTATTAAAAAGCTATAAGGGTTTCTGTCCAGGGACTCATCTGTAATGAAACAGAAAAGTTCCAGGGGCTTAACTGAGAAAACAGAAAACGGTTCGAATAGAAACGCGCCAGCCCACAGAGAAAACATACTCTGCCCGAAGGCGCCAACAGAAAACGCTTCGGGGGTGAAAGAAGAGAGGCTGACGTGGGGGGTCCACATGTCAGGTTTGAAAAACCTCGCCGGCGCTCGAAGGCTGCGGTGGTCGCCGGCGTCGAACCACGGCGAGTCAGGGAGATCGGAGTGTACCAATAGTATCAGCGTGTCCTTCGGTGTCGGTGGGTGGTGGACTTGGGCGTCGGGAGGCACCACATCGACGGCGACACTTTCTCCGGCGGACGGCGGCTCGGGCGATGGTGGGGAACTCCGGTGGTGTGCTGCAAACTTCGAATTGAAGCGCGGGTCAGAAGGAAGGATGCACTAGAGAGCTACTGGCAAGATATGGGAGGCAGAGGTGTACGCACGGTAGCGAATCAAGCTGGATCCCGTGGCGGGTCGCGGCGGCCGGAGTTGAGGAAGGAGACTCCCTCGGGGCTCTTCCAGTGGCTAGGCGGGGTCTTGGTGGAGTGCAGAGGTGGTGTGGGTACTAGCTGGAGCTCGGGGCCTCTATTTATAGGCGGCTCGAGGGGGTGGCCGAGAACGGAGAATCTCCGGCGAGCGATTACGGTGAGGCAGCGGCTTGGCAGAGGGTTTAGGTGGCCAGGCAGCATCAGTGGGAGTTACTGGTCCCGTTCCACTGCTAAACTCGGTCGGGCATGGCGTAATGGCGTCGGTCTTCGTCGGGGTCGCCGTACTGGCACGGCGGCGGCAGAGAGCGCGCTCCACGCCCAGCGGTTCACGACGAGGGTGGCAGCGCGCACTGGGGAGTGGAAGACTACGCGGCGACCTCCGGTGGCATGGGCGGCGCCGGACGACGCTGTCTGCGCTGCGCCTCTCTTCTGACGGCCGCAAAGCCGCCGCTGGAGTCGGTCACGGGGCGATGCACCTCCTGCTGCTCGTCGCCGACGTCTGCAAGCTTCCAGGCGCGCGTGCGGTGCAGAGGACAAGGGGGAGGGGACAGGGAACACGGCGACGCCGGGGCACTGGTGAGATTGGCAACGTACACTGAAGAAACGACAGTGTTCAGACACTGTTAACTGAATTTGACTGAACATGACATTGACAGTGCTCTGAAGGTGTTCGATGAAATGATTTGGTGTGAAGAAAATTTTTCCTGGAGCTAGGACTTGGTGAGGTGACCTCTCAATGCACCCAGAGGCTGCCTGATTTTTCTCAGAATTTTTGGAGAAGGATTTGAATGAATTTCATCAAATTTGGCAAATCTGGTCCAAACTTGCAGCAAGTATAGTTTGAAAAATTTGAACTGAAGACCAGTGGATTTTCATGGATCTTGGTTGAGGGTTCAAAGGACTAGGAAGGGAAAATGGTTTGGGGGCAAAAATCAAAGCAGAAGGAGTAGTTCCTTTGTAAACCTCCAAGGATCAAGATATAAGGCAGAAATTGTTTTTGATAAGAAATAAATGGGAAAATTTATATGGAGAGGTTCAACTTGCTGGATTTGAAGTAAATCATGATCCAAAGATGAGGAAAGGTTTATGAGAGTGGATTTGCACTAAGGTCATGGCAAGAGAGATTTGTTGAAAGTGGCAAAGGATCATTCCAAAAGCCATAGGGCATTTTCAAAGGATATTTTTCCCAAGTGAAAAGTATTTTGGTTTGAGTCCAATTAAAAAGAAAGAACCTCCAAGACCAAAATCAAGTCTTGGGGGAATCCAAATAAAACTCTTGCCATAAAGAAAAAAATTATTTTGAAAGGGAGGGTTCTTTTGAAGAAAAAATTTTAAAACACCTCCCTCAAGTCAAATAAAATTTTTGAAAAGGCCAAATAAAATTTTGGGTGTCACAAGTTATTTTCCCAAGGTTCGGAGTCCCTAGATATTGAATGACTGATGGTGGTTCATACTTTATTCATGGTGCTTTCCGTAAAATGCTTACCAAGTATGATGTTAACCATAGGATTGCATTATCTTATCATCCTAAGTATAGTGGTCAATTTGAACTTAGCAATAGAGAAATAAAATTAATTCTGCAAAAGACTCTCAATAGGTCTAGGAAGAATTGGTCTAAGAAATTAGATGATGCACTTTGGGATTATAGAACAACTTACAAAAATCATATGGGTATGTCTCCTTATAAAATGGTTTATGGAAAAGCTTGTCATTTGCCTCTTGAGTTAGAACATAAAGCACATTGGGCCATCAAAGAGCTCAATTACGATTTCAAGCTTGCTGGTGAAAAGAGGTTATTTGATATTAGCTCTTTAGATGAATGGAGAACCCAAGCTTATGTAAATGCAAAATTATTCAAAAAAAAGTTAAAAGATGGCATGACAAAAGAATCCAGAAGCGTGAGTTTAAAGTTGGAGAATATGTTCTTTTGTACAACTCTCGTTTTATATTCTTTGCAGGAAAACTCCTCTCAAAATGGGAAGGCCTCTATGTTATCGAGGAGGTTTATCGGTCTGGGGCCATCAAAATAAATAATTCCGAAGGTACTAACCCGAAGATTGTCAATGGGAAACGAATAAAACATTATATCTCAAGTACGCCCATTAATGTTGAAAGTAATATTATTCAAACTTTGACACCCGAAGAACACATGAAAGAGTCCTTCCGGAACACTCCAGAATCGTGAAATAAGGAGGTATGTGATACGGTAAGTAAACGGACTCCGAAAAATCCGCAAAAAATATTTTTTTATCAGTTTTGGAATATTAAAAATATTAGGAAATAAAGTCCAGGAAGCGTACCCTGGTTGGCACAAGACACCAAGGCGCGCCAGGCTTGCCTGGCGCGCCCAGGTGGGTTGTGCCCACCCGGGACACCTTCCGGACTCCGTTCTTCTACCGTATGCTTGTCCTCCAAGATAAAAAAATCTATATATACTTCCAGAACCTATTGATCACCGTATCACGGAGAAATCCTCTGTTCTCTTTTCTTGTTGTTTTCTGACAGTTTCAGCTAGACCAACGTCATGTCTTCCTCACCTTTCAATAAAGGAGAAGAAGACACAAGGGTGGTTCAGGAGGATCTAAGGAGAGATGAATTTGGAGAGGCTGCTATGGAGGAAGAGGAGGGAAATCCTTTTGGGGTTCACTCTCCGGCCTCCGAGAGAGGCACACTAGCTGGCATCTCTACTCACCCCAATCCTCATCAAGCCATGGGATCATCACACAATCAAGCAAGCCAAGAAGTGCAAGAAGAACTCCCTCCGAGGAGGCCTTTTCACAGGTTACATCGTGATGTCTACTACACAACCTTCTTCTTGTAGACGTTGTTGGGCCTCCAAGTGCAGAGGTTTGTAGGACAGTAGCAAATTTCCCTCAAGTGGATGACCTAAGGTTTATCAATCCGTGGGAGGCGTAGGATGAAGATGGTCTCTCTCAAACAACCCTGCAACCAAATAACAAAGAGTCTCTTGTGTCCCCAACACACCCAATACAATGGTAAATTGTATAGGTGCACTAGTTCGGCGAAGAGATGGTGATACAAGTGTAATATGGATGGTAGATATGAGTATTTGTAATCTGAAAATATAAAAACAGCAAGGTAGCTAATGATAAAAGTGAGCGTAAATGGTATTGCAATGCTAGGAAACAAGGCCTAGGGTTCATACTTTCACTAGTGCAAGCTCTTCAACAATAATAACATAATTGGATCATATAAATATCCCTCAACATGCAACAAAGATTCACTCCAATGTCACTAATAGCGGAGAACAAATGAAGAGATTATGGTAGGGTACGAAACCACCTCAAAGTTATCCTTTCTGATCTATCTATTCAAGAGTCCGTAGTAAAATAACACGAAGCTATTCTTTCCGTTCGATCTATCATAGAGTCTGTACTAGAATAACACCTTAAGACACAAATCAACCAAAACCCTAATGTCACCTAGATACTCCAATGTCACCTCAAGTATCCGTGGGTATGATTATACGATATGCATCACACAATCTCATATTCATCTATTCAAACCAACACAAAGTACTTCAAAGAGTGCCCCAAAGTTTCTACCGGAGAGTCAAGACGAAAACGTGTGCCAACCCCTATGCATAGGTTCATGGGCGGAACCCGCAAGTGGATCACCAAAACATACATCAAGTGAATCAATAGAATACCCCATTGTCACCACGGGTATCCCACGCAAGACATACATCAAGTGTTCTCAAATCCTTAAAGACTCAATCCGATAAGATAACTTCAAAGGGAAAACTCAATCCATTACAAGAGAGTAGAGGGGGAGAAACATCATAAGATCCAACTATAATAGCAAAGCTCGCGATACATCAAGATCGTACCACCTCAAGAACACAAGAGAGAGAGAGAGAGATCAAACACATAGCTACTGGTACATACCCTCAGCCCCGAGGGTGAACTACTCCCTCCTCGTCATGGAGAGCGCCGGGATGATGAAGATGGCCACCGGTGACGGATCCCCCCTCCGGCAGGGTGCCGGAACATGGTCCTGGTTGGTTTTTGGTGGCTACAGAGGCTTGCGGCGGCGGAACTCCCGATCTATTCTGTTCCCCGAAGGTTTTAGGGTATATGGATATATATAGGCGAGAGAAGTCGGTAAGGGGAGCCACGAGGGGCCCACGAGGGTGGAGGGCGTGCCCAGGGGGTGGGCGCGCCCCTGCCTCGTGCCCTCCTTTTTGCTTCCCTGACGTGCACTCCTAGCCTCCTGGATTGCTTCTGTTCCAAAAATAACTTTCCCGAAGGTTTCATTCCGTTTGGACTCCGTTTGATATTCCTTTTCTGCGAAACACTAAAACAAGGGAAAAACAGAAACTGGGACTAGGCTCTGGGTTAATAGGTTAGTCCCAAAAATAATATAAAAGTGCATAGTAAAGCCCATTAAACATCCAAGATGGATAATATAATAGCATGAATACTTCATAAATTATAGATACATTGGAGACGTATCAGCATCCCCAAGCTTAATTCCTGCTCGTCCTCGAGTAGGTAAATGATAAAAGAAATAATTTATGAAGTGTGAATGCTAGCAGGTGCATAAGTGTGATCAATGATAATTTCAATCACCTTTTCTAGCATCCTCATATGTCATAACAGTAGCTCAACTCATAGAACTTCTCATGATCAAGTAACAAGCTATTCACATGTCAAAGTATAGATCATAAACTTTCTTGAAAACTAACAAACCATGTTATTAGTCATCAAACAATTACAATTCATCTTATTTTTAGGAAGAGTCTATGTCAGAGCTTTGATTTAGCAAACCCCACATACTCAACTATCATATAGTCTTTCACAATTGCTAACACTCACGCAATATTTATGGGTCCAAAGTTTTAATCAGACACAGAGAAAGATAGGGGCTTATAGATTCGCCTCCCAACCTTTTACCTCGAGGGTAATGTCAACAATAATAGTTCATGATGCCTTACATCCAATTGGATATATATATCAGAATCTTTCCAACACAATGTGCTTGCCAAAGGATAAAATGTAAAAAGGAAAGGTGAGGATCACCATGACTCTTGCATAAGGTAAAAGACAATAATAAAAGATAGGCCCTTTGTAGAGGGAAGCAGAGGTTGCCATGCGCTTTTATAGTTGGTGCACAAAATCTTAGTGCGAGGGAACGTCACTTTATATTGCCACTTGTGATAGGGAACTTTATTATGCAGTCCGTCGCTTTTATTTCTTCCATATCACAATGATCGTATAAAGCTTATTTTCTCCACACTAAAAGATCATACATATTTAGAGAGCAATTTTTATTACATGCACCGATGACAACTTACTTGAAGGATCTTACTCAATCCATAGGTAGGTATGGTGGACTCTCATGGCAATACTGGTTTAAGGGAAGTTTGGAAGCACAAGTAGTATCTCTACTTGGTGGAAAGAATTTGGCTAGCATGAGGGGGAAAGGCAAGCTCAATGTGTTGGGCGATCCATGACAATATACTTTATTTCGGATATAAGAAAACATAACCCATTATGCTGTCTTCCTTGTCCAACATAAACCTTTTAGCATGTCATATTTTAATGAGTGCTCATAATTACAAAAGAGGTCCAAGATAGTATATTCGTATGTGAAATCTCTCTTCCTTCAATATTCTTTCATGAATTGTTCAAGTGACCAAAACAATGTTTGCTAACCTTCAGTAAATTTATCACCTCTACTTCTTATATGTAAAGTCATTACTCCCCATGGAATAAGCATATGAAACATGTATAATTTCAGATTTATGATATTCAATTCATTCAACCATTTACTCATAGGATATAAGTGAAGCACACGAGTAAATGACAGACTACTCCGAAAGATATAAGTGAAAATCAATAAGTAGTTAAATAATTATGTAGCTATGTGAAGACTCTCTCCCATTTAAGAATTTCAGATCTTGGTATTTTATTCAAACAGCAAGCAAAACAAAATGAAATGACATGACGCTCCAAGCAAAACACATATCATGTGGTGAATAAAAATATAGCTCCAAGTAAAGTTACCGATGAACGAAGACGAAAGAGGGGATGCCATCCAGGGCATACCCAAGGTTAGGCTCTTGGTTGTCCTTGAATATTACATTGGGGTGCCCTGGGCATCCCCAAGCTTAGGCTCTTGCCACTCCTTATTCCATAGTCCATCGAATCTTTACCCAAAACTTGAAAACTTCACAACACAAAACTCAACAGAAAACTCATAAGCTCCGTTAGCGAAAGAAAGCAAAACACCACTTCAAGGTACTGTAATGAAATCATTATTTATTTGTATTGGTGTTAAATCTACTGTATTCCAACTTCTCTATGGGTTATAAACTATTTTACTAGCCACAGATTCATCAAAATAAGCAAACAACACACGAAAAACAGAATCTGTCAAAAACAGAACAGTCTGTAGTAATCTGTAACTAACACAAACTTCTGGAGCTCAATAAATTCTACCAAAATAGGAAGACCTAGATAATTTTATTATTGATCTTCTGCAATTGGAATCAGTATTTTATCACGTTCTGGTGATTTTAAACAATTGTTTTCTTGGACAGAAAGTTTCTGGAATTTTCAGCAAGATCAAATAATTATCATCCAAGAAGATCCTATAGGTCTTACTTGGCACAAACACTAATTAAAACATAAAACTACATCTAACCAGAGGCTAGATCAAATATTTATTACTAAACAGAACCAAAAACCAAGAAACAAAAATAAAATTGGGTTGCCTCCCAACAAGCGCTAACGTTTAACGCCCCTAGCTAGGCATGATGATTTCAATAATGCTCACATAAGAGATAAGAATTGAAACATAAAGAGAGCATCATGAAGAATATGACTAGCACATTTAAGTCTAACCCACTTCCTATTCATAGGGATTTTTTGAGCAAACAACTTATCAGAACAATAATCAACTAGCATAGGAAGGCAAAACAAGCATAACTTCAAAACTTTAAGCACATAGAGAGGAAACTTGATATTATTGCAATTCCTACAAGCATATATTCCTCCCTCATAATAATTTTCAGTAGCATCATGAATGAATCCAACAATATAACCAGCACCTAAAGCATTCTTTTCATGATCTACAAGCATAGAAAATTTAGTACTCTCCACATAAGCAACATTTTTCTCATTCGGACTAGTGGGAGTAAACTCAACAAAATAACTATCATGTGAAGCATAATCCAATTGAAAATTAAAATCATGATGACAAGTTTCATGGTTATCTTTATTCCTTATAGCATACGTGTCATCACAATAATCATCATAAGTAGCAACTTTGTTCTCATCATAATCAAGTGAAACCTCTTCCAAGATAGTGGAATCATTACTAAATAAAGTCATGACCTCTCCAAATCCACTTTCATAATTATCATAATAAGATTCAACATCCTCCAAAATAGTGGGATCATTACTTCCTAAAGTTGACACTCTTCCAGACCCACTTTCATCAATATAATCATCATAAGTAGGAGGCATGCTATCATCATTATAAATTTGCATATCAAAACTTGGGGGACTAAAAATATCATCTTCATTAAACGTAGCATCCCCAAGCTTGGGACAAACATTAATTGCAGCAAATATATTCTCAAAAACATCATCTTCATCAAACATAGCATCCCCAAGCTTGGGCCTTTTCATATCATAAGCATAATCACTCTCATCATTAATAGTATGGATAGCACCAATAGTATAGCAATTATCATCATCACAATGAGAAATAGGAGCAACATTATTTGGGAGAGATACCTTTCTACCTTTGCTTCTCCGTCTTTTCTTTTTCTTCTTCACATCATGTGTGGGTTCAACCCTCTTTTTTAAGCTCCTTATTGATGAGATTGGTTGAATAGAAGGCTCCTCCTCATTACCTGATTCATCATAAGAAATAATAGGAGAATATTGGGAAGTCTCTTCCCTTTCGTTAGTATTCTCTTCATCTTCTACTTGTTTTGTTTTCTTTATGTAATTGGCAATATAAGGATTTTCAATGCAATTCACCGCACAATACATATAAATTTCTTCTAGATCAATATCGAGGAATTTCTCGAGGTTATATTCTGGAATAATCTTAGTTTGATGTTTCATTTCTTCATAACCTAAAAGCAAACTAAGTTCACTATGATGTGCAAGGGAAATCAAGTCATCACAATTTTTGGACACGATTCGATCATGAAACAATTACCATTTGATATTTAAATGACCATGTTCATTGCAAAGTTCACAAGTATGGCTAAGAAATTTTAAATTTTCAGCACTAACATTTAGCCTTTCTTGCAACCATTTAGTTTCTAAATGCTTATGCCTCTTGCAATATCTATCTTCCCTATTTGGTGTGTACTTGCAAACCCAATGCACTCCACAAAAATTTACATGTTTATAGGAGACATTTTCATCATATCTAGTGCAATCATCATTAGTACTATGGATATTCAAGGAGTTCATACTAACAACATTGCAATCATGCTCATCATTCAAAGATTTAGTGCCAAACATTTTAATGCATTCTTCTTCTAACACTTTGGCACAATTTTCCTTCCCATCATACTCACGAAAGATATTAAAAAGATGAAGTGTATGAGGTAAACTCAATTCCATTTTTTTGTAGTTTTCTTTTATAAACTAAACTAGTGCTAAAACAAGAAACAAAAAGATTCGATTGCAAGATCTAAAGATATACCTTCAAGCACTCACCTCCCCGGCAACGGCGCCAGAAAAGAGCTTAGTTGACGGGGTGTGAGTGCCGCTTACCTAGCCTCCCCGGCAACGGCGCCAAAAAAGAGCTTGATGTCTACTACACAACCTTCTTCTTGTAGACGTTGTTCGGCCTCCAAGGGCAGAGGTTTGTAGGACAGTAGCAAATTTCCCTCAAGTGGATGACCTAAGGTTTATCAATCCGTGGGAGGCGTAGGATGAAGATGGTCTCTCTCAAACAACTCTGCAACCAAATAACAAAGAGTCTCTTGTGTCCCCAACACACCCAATACAATGGTAAATTGTATAGGTGCACTAGTTCGGCCAAGAGATGGTGATACAAGTGCAATATGGATGGTAGATATGAGTATTTGTAATATGAAAATACAAAAACAGCAAGGTAGCTAATGATAAAAGTGAGCGTAAACGGTATTGCAATGCTAGGAAACAAGGCCTAGGGTTCATACTTTCACTAGTGTAAGTTCTCTCAATAATAATAACATAATTGGATCATATAAATATCCCTCAACATGCAACAAAGAGTCACTCCAAAGTCACTAATAGCGGAGAACAAACGAAGAGATTATGGTTGGGTACGAAACCACCTCAAAGTTATCCTTTCTGATCTATTTATTCAAGAGTCCGTAGTAAAATAACACGAAGCTATTCTTTCCGTTCGATCTATCATGAAGTTCGTACTAGAATAACACCTTAAGACACAAATCAACCAAAACCCTAATGTCACCTAGATACTCCAATGTCACCTCAAGTATCCGTGGGTATGATTATACGATATGCATCACACAATCTCATATTCATCTATTCAAACCAACACAAAGTACTTCAAAGAGTGCCCCAAAGTTTCTACCGGAGAGTCAAGACGAAAACGTGTGCCAACCCCGATGCATAGGTTCATGGGCGGAACCTGCAAGTTGATCACCAAAACATACATCAAGTGAATCAATAGAATACCCCATTGTCACCACGGGTATCCCACACAAGACATACATCAAGTGTTCTCAAATCCTTAAAGACTCAATCCGATAAGATAACTTCAAAGGGAAAACTCAATCCATTACAAGAGAGTAGAGGGGGAGAAACATCATAAGATCCAACTATAATAGCAAAGCTCGCGATACATCAAGATCGTACCACCTCAAGAACACGAGAGAGAGAGAGAGAGAGAGATCAAACACATAGCTACTGGTACATACCCTCAGCCCCGAGGGTGAACTACTCCTTCCTCATCATGGAGAGTGCCGGGATGATGAAGATGGCCACCGGTGACGGATCCCCCCTCCGGCAGGGTGCCGAAACAGGGTCCCGATTGGTTTTTGGTGGCTACAGAGGCTTGCGGCGGCGGAACTCCCGATCTGTTCTGTTCCCCGAAGGTTTTAGGGTATATGGATATATATAGGCGAAAGAAGTCGGTAAGGGGAGCCACGAGGGTGGAGGGCACGCCCAGGGGGGTGGGCGCGCCCCCTGCCTCGTGCCCTCCTCGTTGCTTCCCTAACGTGCACTCCAAGCCTCCTGGATTGCTTCTGTTCCGAAAATAACTTTCCCGAAGGTTTCATTCCGTTTGATATTCCTTTTCTGCGAAACACTGAAACAAGGGACAAACAGAAACTGGCACTGGGCTCTGGGTTAATAGGTTAGTCCGAAAAATAATATAAAAGTGCATAGTAAAGCCCATTAAACATCCAAGATGGATAATATAATAGCATGAATACTTCATAAATTATAGATACGTTGGAGACGTGTCACATAGTAACAATTTCCGCAATTTGATTCACAATTATGGGTTTGAGAATACTCCTCATAGGCACATACAATCCAATTGGGACATATCTCGGCCAAGAGAAAACGGTGCGGAACAAAATCGTGGGGACCGGAGAATAAACACATAATGGCTGAGGTGAAGAGAAACAGTGAATTAATTCATCAAGCCCTTCGGGAGATTCAAGTGTTGAAGGATCTACTCATGGTTATATTGCAGAATACTACTTCATCACCACCAAAAGTGAACTGGGTATCGAGTATAGGCACTCCCCTTGGCTTCCGCCAAGCTTGGGGGAGGTGCCCCGGTATCGTATCACCCCACTATCTTTTTGCCTTTACTTATTTTAGTTCAATCTTTTTCTTTAGATGAATAAAAGTTTATTTTGGTCCTTTCTTCTTTGAGAGTTTGCTTAGTGATCTATCCTTGTAATCCTGTGCAAGTTACATAATAAAGTTTAGTTTGAGTTTTTGCTTTCTTTTCTTTCATGATGCAAATAAAAGAAAAGAAATAGGAAAGAAAGAAAAAGAGAAAGGAAATAAATAAAAGAAAGGAAATAAATGAAGAAAAGATCATATACTAATCTTATGGAAGGTGATGACACCACATAAGGAAAAGTATAAGTAGAAAAATTTATTAGAGATTGACAAACATAGTATTAGTCAATGATGCAACTCATGAAAGAATTAATAAGGGAAGAGAAGATTCACATATAAATATACTATCCTAGAAATCTTTTGTGATTGTGAGCCCTCATCAAAATATTATATGCCAAAATTGTTGATGTTGGACAAGGAAGACAACTTAATGGTTTATGTTTGTTTATATTCACATAGAAGTCATATTTTCATAGATCCTTTAACATGTGGTGGTTCCCCCTATCTTTGCTAGCCAAAAATTCTGCACTAAGCACAGATACTACTTGTGCATCCAAAAACCCTTAAACCCAAATCTTATTTTCAAGTGTCCACCATACCTACCTATGGATTGAGCAAGATCCCTCAAGTAAGTTGTCATCGGTGCAAAAAGGCAATAAAAATTGCTTCTAAAAGTGTGAGATCATTTAGTGTAAGAGAAAATTGAGCGTTGCACGAACTTGTGATGGTGAAGAATAAAAGCGACAGACTGCATAATAAATGTCGCTATCACAAGGGGCAATGCAACCTGACATTCTTTTGCACTAAGGGGTTGAGCATAAAAACAAATAAGCGCGTGGCAACCTCTGCTTCCTCTGCGAAGGGCCTATCTTTTACTTTTATGTATTTACTTTTATGCAAAGAGTCAAAGTTTTCCTTCTATTCTTTTTTATTTTTCTCCTTTGGCAAGCATCATGTGGTGAGAAAAGATCTAGGCACATATGTCCAGTTGAATATACATACCATGAATTATTATTGTTGACATCACCCATGAGGTGAATACGTTGGGAGGCGAAACTATAAGCCCCTATCTTTATTTATGTACAGTTGAAACGTTTTGCTCATGTGTACATGGTGAGTGTTAGCAATCATAGAAGACTATATGATGGTTGAGTATGTGGACTTTCCTAAAGGCTCCGATACATGACCCTTCCTGAAAAGATGATGAATTGTAGTTGCAAAGTTGACTGAGAACATAGTTTGTTGGTTTTTAATAGAGTTTTTGCTTTATACTTCAATTGTGTGATGAATCATTTCTTATTCATGAGAAGTATACGATAAAAGTCTTATGTTTAATTTTGTTGTTGTTATAATAATCAACATGATGCTTCTATGTCCGTATTTTGTTTTTATCGACACCTCTCTCTCTAAGCATGTGGACATGTTTTTCAATTTTGGTTTTCGCTTGAGGACAAGCGAAGTCTAAGCTTGGGGGAGTTGATACATCCATTTTGCATCATGTTTTATTACTGTTATTTATAAAGATTTTATCCATAATAATGCATTTTGGAGTAATTCTAATGCCTTTTCTCTCATAATATGCAAGGTATACACAAAGAGGGAGAATTTCGGCAGCTGGAAATCTGGACCTGGAAAAGCTATGTCAGGCTACCTATTCTGCACAAATCCAAACAAGCGGAAACTTCATGGAGAATTTTTATGGAATATTTGAGGAATATTAGAGAAAATAACTATCAGAGGGGGCCCACCAGGTGAGCACAACCCACCTGGGCGCGCCAGGGAGCCCAGGCGTGCCCTGGTGGGTTGTGCTCACCCAGACCCACCTCTGGTGCCCATCTTCTGGTATATAGGTCATTTTGACCTAGAAAAAATAAGGAGAGGACTTTCGGGATGGAGCGCCACCTGTCGGTGTCAAAATCGGCAGATCTCGGGTAGGGGTTCCCGAACTGTGCGTCTAAGGCGGATGGTAACAGGTGGCGGGGGACACGATGTTTACCCAGATTCGGGCCCTCTCGATGGAGGTAATACCGTACTTCCTGCTTGATTGATCTTGATGATATGGGTATTACAAGAGTTGATCTACCACGAGATTGTAGAGGCTAAACCCTAAAAGCTAGCCTATGGTATGATTGTTGTTGTCCTATAGACTAAACCCTCCGGTTTATATAGACACCGGAGGGGCTAGGATTACACAGAGCCGGTTACAAGGGAGGAGATCTACATATCCGTATTGCCAAGCTTGCCATCCACGCCAAGGAGAGTCCCATCCGGACACGGGACGAAGTCTTCAATCTTGTATCTTCATAGTCCAATAGTCCGGCTAAAGTATATAGTCCGGCCGTCCGAGGACCCCCTAATCCAGGACTCCCTCAATAGCCCCTGAACCAGGCTTCGATGACGATGAGTCCGGCGTGCAGATTTGTCTTCGGCATTGCAAGGCGGGTTCTTCCTCCGAATACTCCACAGAAGATCTGGAACACAAGGACAGTGTCCGGCTCTGCAAAACAAATTCCACATACCACCGTAGAGAGAATGCTATTTCCACAAATCTAATCTGCTGACACGTTCGGCAGCATGACATCATACCACGGCCCGGTCATTATTCGAACCGTTTTTCTCAACCAGCTACTGCACATATTGCGAGGAGGTTTTCTTGGCACGTCTTGTCGAAGCAGAGATCATGTCCCCTTATCATGGGATTCTCATCAATACGGATGTGGGTAACCCAACCGCGCCATTAATTACGGCGCTTGGGGAATAAGCGAGTTTTACTAGGCAGGTGGGGAGGCGTATAGTTTCTTCCGCCCTTATAAAGGGACAAGGATTCCTCTTTTTACCCACGCCTTCTTCCTCCTTGCTCAACCATTCTTGCGCACTCGAGCTCCAGCACCCAAGTTCGCGTTTTTCTCCTCAAACCACTCCAAGCATGTCCGGAGCGGGAGGCAAGTGGATGGTCCCCTCCGTCACGGAGGAGAACATCACAAAGCTACGGGGAGCCGGATATCTGGCCGCGGACATCGCACACCGACTGCCAAATGCGGGGAAGATCATCCCTACTCCAAGACCCCATGAGAGGGTAGTTTTTCTTACCCACTTCGACCGTGGACTGGGATTTCCCCTCCACCCGTTTGTCCGCGAGCTCATGTTTTATTACGGGCTGGGATTTCACGATCTGGCCCCCAATTTCATCCTCAACATCTCGGCGTTTATCGTCGTGTGCGAGGCCTTCCTCCGCATCAAGCCCCACTTCGGCCTGTGGCTGAAGACCTTCAATGTTAAGCCGAAGGTGGTGGTCGGCCAGCAAGCGGAGTGCAGAGGCGCCATGGTGGGAAAAATGCCTAACGTCACCTGGCTCGAAGGCTCCTATGTGGAGACCATAAAGGGGTGGCAATCGGGGTGGTTCTACATCACCGAGCCGCGCGACACCAACTGGGTGGCGGCCCCCGAATTCCGACCCGGAATCCCCACGCGGCTCACCTCCTGGAAAGAGAAGGGCCTGTCCTGGGGTTCCTCGGTAGAGCTGACCGGACTCCAGACATGCATCAAAAACATGATGAGCAAGAAAATCAAGCTTGTCAACATGGTCCAGGTCATGCTCTTCCGTCGGATCCTCCCGTGTCAACAACGGGCATTCAATTTGTGGGAGTTCAACCCGGCCGAGCACCAGACGCAGCAAGAGCTCTTCGACAGGATGCACAAGGACGTCTGGAAGGTGCTGTTCAACGGCGTCGAGGTACCTCCTCCCCTTACCGAGGATCGCGGACTCAGCGCAAAGCGCCCTGCCAATCCGGTAAGTTTTTTATATCTCATAAGATGTTTATTTTCCCGAGTTTAACCATGTGCGGGATCTAAGCATGCACACCATTTAACAGGACTAGGTAGAGACAGCGGAGCAGATTGATTACCCAGCCCCCCTGCCAGAAGATCCAGCAGATGCTCTCCTAACGGAGATGCTGGTTCCGGCGCCTTACGAGGTGCCGATGAAGAAGGCCACGGGGATCCGAAAGGGTCTCCTGCGCAAGGTTATATCGGACTCGTCGTCCGAAAACACCGAGGCGCACTCCTCCCACAAGAACGAGGAGGAGGAAGAGGAAAGTTCTCCCCCCCCAGCCGGGGGAGACAAGAAAAGGAAGGCCGCCCCATCCGGGGTGGCCGAAGGGTCCAAGAAGGGAAGGACCCTCCTCCCGGACTGCTCCACGATAGCCGCCTATAACGACGACGAGTGGTTGCCCAGGGACAAGCCCCTGGCGAAGTCGTAAGTATCCGGATACCATAGTAATTCATGGTATGTTTTATTGTACTGCCTCATGGTACGTTTTATTGTACTGCCTCTCATCACGCCGAACATGATTATGCAGTCCGTCCCGAGCCCGCATCGACGTATCTTCGTCGGATGATTCTTTGGGCCCGTCGGACCTAAACAGTGATTCTCTCCCTACCGCCTTCTCCCCCCGCCCTACGGACGACGCCGAGGTGTTGTCCCAAAGGGAACTGAACCATGGGGAGACAGTTCCGGAGGCGCACGAAGGGCAAGACTCCCCCGGGCCCTAACACCGGGGGCAGCAAGTCTAGCCCCAAGCCGAATACGGCGCCGGAACCTCCAGTGGTTCCGGATTCTGTCAAGCAACCCCTCGCTAAGAGGAGCAAGCCGCCTGTGCTGGTGGCTTCTGTCCATCCAGAGGCACCGGACAACTTGCTGGAAGCGCTTTGCGGCGCTTCCATCGACGAAGAGCACTGCACTATCATGAGTGCGGTGATCAAGAAGGTTCAGTCCGCCAAAAGCGGACTAACTGAAGCATGTGCCAGCCTCCTAACAGGCTTTCAGGTAAGTAATCAAATTATAAGAAAATATTACCGCATAGACAGTAGCCCCTGATGCTCTGTTTGGCGTTCGCGAAGAAAGGCCGAATAGAGGATCAAATAATGACCGCAGGAGTCTAATCAGAATATGTCTATGTGCATATGCAGGCTTCACTGCTGTCCGCTGCCGCACGCACTGCGGAGGTCGCTGCACTGAAGCAGGACCTTGAGCGGTCCAAGGAAGAGCTCGGCCTTACCAAGAGGCAGCTCGAAGAGAAGAAAGGTAAGCGATACCCCGTCCGTATATTAAAAAGAAATTTGGTTGTAAAATAATAGGATCGCCATGAATGTTGCTAGGGGCCACGACCGAAGTGGTGACCCTGCACAAGGCGCTATCCGAGGCCGAAGACAAAGCGGCCAAGGAGCGCATCGAGCGAGAAAAGCAAGAAGCCCGGGTGGGCGAGGTGCAGCAAGAGCTCCAGGCTCTCGCCAAAAAACACGAGTCCTTGGAGCTTGACTGTAAGACGCGAGAGTCCAAGCTTGCGAAGGCCCTCGAAAGCGCACAAAACACCAAGGCCGAAGCACAGAAGGCCCTCCAGGAAATTGAGGCGGTTAAGAAGATAGCAGCGGGTAAGGCATTCATTATGCAAAGTAATCATGTGAAGGAAACTTTCCTTTTACTTACCCGAGTTCGGAGCTCTCCAGGAGCGTTCACAGATCTTCCCCGCAGTGTGTTGAATGCCGCGGAGTTCTACCGGGCTGAGGAGGGGAGCTCGACGGAGAAGTTGTTCTGGTCTCAGTATACTGGGACCGAACACCCAATGCCCTTGAGCGTCCAGCTGAAGAAACTGGTCGAGCTCCACAAGGCGGCCGAACAGGCCATGAAGGGTCTTATAGCCCGGATGTGGCCTGGCGAGCCCCTGCCTGATAGCTACTTCGGTCTCGTGAGGCGGCTTGTGAACGCCTGCCCACGGCTTGAAGTCATAAAGCGGTCCGTTTGCATCGAGGGTGCGCGCAGGGCTTTTGCCCGGGCGAAGGTGCACTGGGCGAAGCTAGACGCCATAAAGCTGGTGAAGGAGGGGCCGCCGGAAGGCAAGGAGCATCGCCGCCCCAAAATGTATTATGATAGTGTCCTGAAGGGTTCCCACCTTGTGGCGGAGGAATGTGCTAAGGATGTAATATTCGAATGAATGTACTCATGTGATCCTGTAATGTGAAACGAGTTCATTTGCGCTATGCAACGCTTGTTAATTTAAAATATTACCTTCTGTGCGGCCGTTTATGAAATCTGAGGGTTGGCCAGTCGTCGGCTTCTGCCCCCATGTAACTAGTACTGGGGTGTTCGGGATAAACCTGAACACTCTTTATCCCAATTTTGGGTCCTTCGAAGGAGTTGTTCCGCACAGCGAACCAGGCAATCGGACTATAAAAGCTTTATCACCCTCACTTAGCCATAGAAGTCTACAATTTTAAATTTTGGCGAAGCCCCTAGTATTCGGAAGGCCGAATTTGGGGCGCTAGATATGCCTAAGTCGGGCAAGGCCGACTCCTCGCCCGAAGCGGAAAAAGTCTAAGGATTTGAGACCTCGTGAACAGCGACCAGCTCTCGCCTCATCATGACAGTCAGTTTTCGGCTTTCTCTACTGTGGTGCTTGTCCGGAAGAACCGGGACACAATCGCAGTAGTTCTCCCAGCGCTACCTTAGCCGATTTTGCGGAACGTAAGGTACCAAATCATGGGAGCCGGGCAAACCCAACTATCGACCCAAGACATGATTCGGAGCTGATGCATATAATGCTATAAGTTCGGGGTGTCGCACTGTCGAAAGTGTTCGGACTTCTCACACCGTATTATGGGGTATGCTGAAGCCCCTAGCATACTAGTCGTACTAGAATGTACGGGTGCAATCTATCGTAATTAAGCAGACAAGAGAGAAAAAATGAAAGGGTAATGCAATAATAGGCTAACGCTACGGATTGTTATTAGATAGTACGTCAAAGCGTACGGATACAAGTAGTGCAATAAGCAAAAAATAGGACTATTTGACATGTCCTATCCAAGGGCAAGCTGCGTATGGGTATTTAAAACAGGTATTTCGATCGTTATCAGTGACCACCTAGGGATTCCCTTGTACGTCAGAGCTTCTTGCTTCCTTGGTATTTTCTTCTCGTAGTGTGTCCAGCAATCAGACTGCCGAAAAGGGCTTCCAGAGAGCAAGGTCCTGAAAGAGAAAATGATGAAGGTATACGGCTCCTGGGGCGGTTGAGCCGCATTGTGGGACGTGTCGTAGTGGTGCCTCCACCTATGCCCATGGTATCTTGAGTGCGTAGTTATGTACGTGTGGCACGAATCTCGCCACTCGGCTGGGACTAGGACGGAGGCCGAATTGCTAGTCAAGCTCAAAATGTGCCTGTCGATCCGCATGCGGGGTACTCTGGACTCGCTTGAAGGTGTCCGGGGTCTTTTTCGCCGAATTGGCAGTTTGCCTAATAAGGCAGCTTTGCGCTTCTGCTGCGAGGGCCGCAGTGTGCTCCTCCGTGCGGAGCGAGCGCTCTGTGTTTCCATTGACTGTTATTACCCCACGAGGTCCTGGCATTTTGAGCTTGAGGTATGCATAATGCGGTACCGCATTGAATCTTGCAAATGCGGTTCGCCCGAGCAGTGCGTGATAGCCACTGCGGAACGGGACGATATCGAAGATTAACTCCTCGCTTCGGAAGTTGTCCGGAGATCCGAAGACCACTTCCAGTGTGATTGAGCCCGTGCAATGGGCCTCTACACCTGGGATGACGCCTTTAAAGGTGGTTTTAGTGGGTTTGATCCTCGAGGGGTCTATACCCATTTTGCGCACTGTATCCTGATAGAGTAGGTTCAGGCTGCTGCCGCCGTCCATAAGGAGTCGAGTGAGGTGAAATCCGTCAATGATGGGGTCGAGGACCAATGCGGCAGATCTGCCATGACAGATACTAGTGGGGTGGTCCATGCGATCGAAGGTGATCGGACAAGAGGACCATGGGTTGAACTTTGGGGCGACAGGCCTCATCGCATAGATGTCCCTCAGTGCACGCTTCCGTTCCCTCTTGGGAATGTGGGTTGCGTATATCATGTTCACCATTTTCACTTGTGGGAGGAACCTCTTCTGTGCTCCCGTGTTCGGTGGCCGGGGCTCCTCGTCGTCGTCGCTATGCAGCCCCTTGTCCTTGTTTTCTGCATTCAACTTGCCAGCCTGCTTGAACACCCAGCATTCTCTGTTGGTGTGATTGGCTGGCTTATCGGGGGTGCCGTGAATTTGACACGAGCGATCGAGTATGCGGTCCAAACTGGACGGGCCCGGAGTACTTCTTTTGAATGGCTTTTTCCGCTGACCGGATTTAGAGCCACTGAATCCGGCATTGACTGCCGTATCTTCGGCGTTATCACCGTTGTTGTGGCTCTTATGTCTGTTACGACGTGGTTTGCTGTTAGTATCTTTGGTATCTGAAGTGCCCGGATTCCTTGATGTGTTGTTGCTGCGAGCCAGCCAGCTATCCTCGCCCGCGCAAAAGCGGGTCATGAGTGTCGTGAGGGCTGCCATATACTTCGGCTTCTCCTGGCCGAGGTGCCGGGCGAGCCATTCATCACGGATGTTATGCTTGAATGCCGCTAAGGCCTCTGCATCCGGACAGTCGACAATTTGGTTTTTCTTAGTTAGGAACCTGGTCCAGAATTTCCTGGCCGATTCCCCTGGCTGCTGAGTTATATGGCTCAAGTCATCAGCATCTGGTGGCCGCACATAAGTACCCTGGAAGTTGTCAAGGAATGCATCTTCCAAATCCTCCCAACTGCCAATGGAGTCTGCTGGCAAGCTATTCAGCCAATGCCGAGCTGGTCCTTTGAGTTTGAGTGGGAGGTACTTGATGGCATGTAGATCATCACCACGAGCCATGTGGATGTGTAGGAGGAAGTCCTCGATCCATACCGCGGGGTCTGTTGTACCATCATATGATTCAATATTTACGGGTTTAAAAGCCTCTGGGAATTCCTGATCCATTACTTCATCAGTGAAGCATAGGGGGTGTGCGGCGCCTCTGTGCTAGGATATATCACGACACAGTTCATACGAGTCTTGTCTGCTGTATTCGGGCCGGCCGGATTTGCTTTTGGTATATCTGGCGTGACGATCATCGTCTCGCGTTGGGGCGCGACCCCGTGATCCGTAGATCGATCTTGTATGCCCTTCTTTGTTTTCCAAAACGTCTCATAGGTCCCGCGTGTTGCCCCAGGCCTTGGTGTTTTTGTTTGTCTGGCGACGGGGTGTGGGCTGGACTTCGGGCTGATATGCCCCTCTGTCTCGGCCACGAGGTGGCCGATCAGCCGCATCATACGCTGGTGACGTTGGTTTTAATGCTTCCTCCTCGAGTCGGGGTAGCAACCTGCACTTTGGGTAACTCTTGGAGGGGCGTTCGAGTTCGTATTCCTCAGCCACGGGGACTTCGGTCCATCTGTCCGCTAGCAAATCTTGATCAGCTCGAAGCTGTTGTTGCTTTTTCTTCAGGCTATTTGCTGTGGCTATAAGCCGGCGCTTGAAGCGCTCCTGCTCGATGGGATCCTCAGGCACGATAAATTCTTCGTCGCCGAGGCTCACCTCATCTTCGGAGAGAGGCATGTAATTGTCATCCTCCGTTTCTCCATCTGTTGCCTGTTCTGGAGGGCTAGCTTGTTCATCCTCCCGCTCTAAATCTGGCTGGAGGGGATTGTCGTCGTCTTCGGCACTATCCGGAGTGTTATTGTCTCTTCTGCCGGTATCGCTACTTTTGCTATGGCGGGACTTAGAGCGGCACCGCTGACGTCGGTGTTGTGGTTGCTTCTTGGAGGGGTCATCCTCCACTGTCTTATCGCCATCGCCTTCTTTGGGGGTATCCACCATGTATATATCATATGATGAGGTGGCGGTCCAGCGCCCTGTGGGCGGTGGTTCCTGCTCGTCTCCTGCATCGTCGTCCATACCGTCGATGTCTTCGGAGTCGAAGTCGAGCATGTCGGTTAAATCGTCGACAGTGGCTATTAAGTGGGTGGTGTGTGGGGAGCGAATTTCTTCGTCGTCCGCATCCCATTCTAGTCGGACATAGTTCGGCCAGGGTTCTCCTGACAAGGAGAGAGACCTTAATGAATTTAGCATATCGCCAAAAGGCGAGTGCTGAAAGATATCCGCGGAGGTAAACTCCATGATCGGTGCCCAATCAGATTCGATAGGCACGGACGTAGGTGGCTCGGAGCCCGTGGCCGGGGACGAATCCAATGGTTCGGCAACACGGCTCTCGTAGGAGGTGGAGTCAGTATTCGGCTCTATCGCCACTGAGAGTGCGGCCTTCGTGGCGGGGTCTATCCACCCGTCCTCAGATGGCGCAATTTGTTCCGGATTGAGGGTCGGAGTAGTTGCAGGTGTGATCTCCCGAACACTGTCCGACAGCAAAGAGTTAAGTCATGCTCGTCGTGATTATGCGGCGCACCTGACATGGGCTCGAATCCGTCGAAGATCAAGTCTCCGCGGATGTTGGCAGTATAGTTCAAGTTTCTGAACCTAACCTGATGGCCAGGGGTGTAGCTCTCGATCTGCTCCAGATGGCCAAGCGAGTTGGCCCGCAGTACGAAGCCGCCGAATATGAAGATCTGTCCGGGGAGGAAAACCTCATCCTGGATCGCATCGTTGCCGATGATCGAAGGAGCCATCAAGCCTTACGGTGACGGCACAGTGGAACTGTTAATGAAAGCACCAATGTCGTGTCAAAACCGGCGGATCTCGGGTAGGGGGTCCCGAACTGTGCGTCTAAGGCGGATGGTAACAGGAGGCGGGGGACACGATGTTTACCCAGGTTCGGGCCCTCTCGATGGAGGTAATACCCTACTTCCTGCTTGATTGATCTTGATGATATGAGTATTACAAGAGTTGATCTAACACGAGATCATAGAGGCTAATTAAACCCTAAAAGCTAGCCTATGGTATGATTGTTGTTATCCTACGGACTAAACCCTCCGGTTTATATAGACACCGGAGGGGGCTAGGGTTACACAGAGCCGGTTACAAGGGAGGAGATCTACATATCCGTATTGCCAAGCTTGCCTTCCACACCAAGGAGAGTCCCATCCGGACATGGGACGAAGTCTTCAATCTTGTATCTTCATAGTCCAACAGTCCGGCTAAAGTATATAGTCCGGCCATCCGAGGACCCCCTAATCCAGGACTCCCTCACCGCCGTCTTGAGGTGGAACTTGGGCAGGAGCACTTTTGCCCTCCGGCTGAGCGATTCCGCCAGGGGAACTTCCCACTCGGAGGGGGCAATCATCGTCATCATCATCACCAACAACTCACCCATCTTGAGGAGGGCAATATCCATCAACATCTTCAATAGCACCATCTCATCTCAAACCCTAGTTCATCTCTTGTGTTCAATCTTGTTACCGGAACTATAGATTGGTGCTTGGGGGCTACTAGTAGTGTTGATTACATCTTGTAGTTGATTACTATATGGTTTATTCGGTGGAAGATTATATGTTCAGATCCAATATGCTATTTAATACCCCTCTGATCTTGAGCATGATTACCATTTGTGAGTAGTTACTTTTGTTCTTGAGGTCACGGGAGAAATCATGTTGAAAGTAATCATGTGAACTTGATATGTGTTCATATTTTGATAGTATGTACGTTGTGATTCCCTTAGTGGTGTCATGTGAACGTCGACTACATGACACTTCACCATATTTGGGCCTAAGTGAATGCATTGTGGAGTAGCAATTAGATGATGGGTTGCGAGAGTGACAGAAGCTTAAACCCCAGTTTATGCGCTATTCCGTAGGGGACCGATTGGATCTAAAAGTTTAATGCTATGGTTAGAATTTACTCTTAATACTTTTCTTGTAGTTGCAGATGCTTGCGAGAGGGTTAATCATAAGTAGGAGGTTTGTTCAAGTAAGAACAACACCTAAGCACTGGTCCACCCACATATCAAATTATCAAAGTACCGAACATGAATTAAACAAACATGATGAAAGTAACTAGATGAAATTCCCGTGTACCCTCAAGAACGCTTTGCTTATCATAAGAGACCGTTTTGGAATGTCCTTTGCCTCAAAAGGATTGGGCTACCTTGCTGCACAATGCTTACTACTATCGTTATTTGCTCGTTACAAATTATCTTCCTATCAAACTACTCTGCTACTTATAATTTCAGCACTTGCAGACATTACCTTGCTGAAAACCACTTGTCATTTCCTTCTGCTCCTCGTTGGGTTCGACACTCCTACTTATTGAAAAGAGCTAAAATTGATCCCATATACTTGTGGGTCATAACTTGCCGAGTATGGTGCGATTGATGCCATGGAGCCCCTTCCCCAGGAGACCGTCGGGCGTGAGCTAGACATGGAGGCAGCGGAGATCGACGAGCACCAGCTGTAGTAGTACTCTTTGTTTTGTTTAATTAAGAGCGCCGGTCTTTAATTTGTTAGAGTAATGTTTAGGTCAGCTAGCTCTATTTAATTGCTGAACTTGCTCGATTAAGAAGTGTGGGTGTGATGTAGCCTCCTTTGTGTACCCAAATTATGCAATGACGTGGATGACCACTGTAACCAGGGAAATTTGAACCAAAAATTTTGACGTTCAAACTCCTCACACACGGGTTAAGCTATCTGAATCGTTTGTGATGTTCACATACCGTCACAGTTCTGAATAAGGGACCGTGTCTGATGACACTTTGCGCGCCAGTTTTTTCGCTGAAGCGATTCCAAATTTTCGGCTTCCGCGGAAATATATACATCCCGCCCCTCCCCCTTAACAAAAGCCACATTTCCCCAGTTTCCGCCTTCCTTTCCAAGTTAAAACCTTCACTCGTTGCTTGCAGCGCCGCCTCCTCGCCGGCGACCCTCCTTCACGCTGCTCGGCCTCGTCTATCCAGGCAGGTAATCCACACTCGACCCCCATCCTCCTCCTCCTTCCACATCCCACATGCCCCGACAGCCGGCGCGACACCTTCCACCAAAATCACCGACCCCTCCACCAAATAAGTGCCGCCCTAAGCCATGGTGCGGTATAGCCAGGATCCCAAGTAGCATTTGGCAGTGGAGAAGCAAATCGCGACCGCACGCGCGCATGAGGTCGCGATGGCTGCCATTCATGTCGACCCCCAGATCTTGGAGGAGCACCTTGCCATCGAGGCCACTGTCGATGCCTCGCGCGCTGAAGACGCGACGCGGTTGGCTATTTCGTTCAATTCTGCAATGCGATGTTCAATTGTTGTGGGTGCATACTGTTATTGTATACCATGTGAGAAATAAATCGAATTTGGCTGTACTAAATACATGAGAAACAAATATAATTGCTATATTTGCAAGTTGTTAAGCATGCTTGGTTTGCTTAACTGTCTGATTTTCTATTAGGAGTATGTTATATTGTGCAATGTGGTGCTTAGTTAACATTTGGTTCATTTGTTGTGGTGTTTAGTTAAGTGTTTGGTTCAATTCTGCAATGCGATGTTCAATTGTTGTGGGTGCATTCTGTTATTGTATACCATGTGAGGAATAAATTGTATTTGGCTATACTAAATACATGAGAAACAAATACAATTGCTATATTTCCAAGTTGTTAAGCATGCTTGGTTTGGTTAACTATCGGATCTTCTATTAGGAGTATGTTATATTGTTCAATGTGGTGCTCAGTTAATGTTTGGTTCATTTGTTGTGGTGTTTACTTAACTGCTTGGTTCAATTCTGCAATGCGATGTCCAATTGTCGTGGGTAGAATTTTGTACTGTTGTGCATGCGAGAAATAGATCGAATTTGGCTGCACTTAATACATGAGAAACATATACAAGTGCTATATTTCCTAGTTCATAATCATGCTTGGTTTGGATAAATGGTTTTTCCATGTGGCTTTAATTAATCTGATGAATCTGCAATGTGCTTATTTTTCATCAACATATTTTACTGATAGCATGCGAACCCTCACTTAACCTGATGACTAACTACCTTATATGTGTTGCAGGGAAATAATGGGAAGCATTGAGGTTTGCACATGCATGGTCCTTTGTCTAATAGCACATTATTGTGCAATTGCAGGAACCATTCTAATATTTAGGTTTTTAACAATTTGGTCTTGGACATGTAGGTCCTGCTGCCAGAGGTTTTGACCCATGTTCGACCCTTTTTGCATATGGGGAATGAGTTGTCCATGAATATCAGTCAAGTCAAGCAACTCAGAAAGATTGTTACGATAAAGAAATTAGCGACAAAAATCAACAAGATCTTTGTCTACACAATGAAGAAGACAACAGTTCACTACAGGATGTTACCTATTATACCTTGCCTTTTTTATTCCTTTGCCCCATTTCCAATATAGAGAAGATATTTATGCACATCCTTGTTTTCAGGCCTTTCCAAAACAGTTCACTGATGATTACCTCTCAAACCACCTGTATAGTCAGGAGGCGAGGAAGGTATTCATACAACACCCACGGTTCAATATTGAAGTGTTCCTGAAGAGGACGAAGGATGGACGGTCAATCATCCACAAGCACTGGCCTAAAGTTGCAAAGACCTTCAACATCAATGAAGGCTCAATATTCGCCTTCTACTTCGGTAGTTTTCCAGATGAGATATATCTGTCTATGTATCGTCTATGATGCTAATTTCGAAAGGTTATAGATGTTGCATGTGAAACTTGGTGCTGGTGCAGTTCTGTAATGGGGTAGCTGAGTGCTGAAGCTATATGATGTTGTACTCTGATGTATTTCAATTATGAAAATGAAATATATTGTGTGCTTAATATGAAATGTCAATTAGATTAATAAATGGATTATTAATAATAGGATAATTAGCCTGCTAATTGGGTTTTTCTATTTAAAACGGTTATTGAGAAAACACCGTGTGTGATGCATTCGATAACGCACACAGTTTCTAGGAATAAACCGTGTTAGATTAGTGAACAATCACACACGACATCCTCTTGAAAACTGTTTGCGTTAGGCCACCTGGCGCAAACGTTTACCACATAAAAACTATGTGTGATGACAGCCTTTGCCACACAGTTTCTTCTATGCACCGTGTGTGATGCATTCAATAACGCAAACGATAAAAAATTTAATACCGTGTGCAATGGAAACGCTATCACAAACAATTTAACGGGGAAAATTGTGTGTGATGTACCTGCGAACAAAAACGTTTTCCTTGGAGCGACTGTGTGGGATGCATATACGAACGAAAACATTTAGCGAGACCGACTACTTACGACCGGAAATGATTTCGCCTGTATAATTGTATTTTTGAGCACTACTGGACGTATAACCGTATTTGGTCGCTCGCCCATCGCACACGACCTCATTTTGCCGAGTGTGTGTGCTAGGAGGGCATATCCCCGATGGTTTCTGGGTCATGTGGGAAGGACCTCCCTATCGCCCACACTCACTAGGCGACGGTTCCAAATGTCGTCGCGGAAAGGGGTTAAAAACCGTTTGTATAGCACCTCGTTGTACTAGTGATGTATTTGTCCACCGGTGCTCGTATCGAATTGTTATACCTCTAAAGCATGCGTTTCAGGGTGGATCGAGTTTCGAGGGAAGTAGTCGTTCTCGCTGCGGTAGTGGAAGTAGTTGTACACGATGGAGAGGAACCTGGCATATCCATATATTCCCCGGGTCGTAGTTGTACTTGGCATTTCAGTCGGTAGATGTTCGGCATTGATACTTCTCCAACATATCTATAATTTATGAAGTATTCATGCCATGTTTACAACAATTCTATATGGTTTTGGTATGATTTGAACGGAACTAACCTGGACTGGCACTGTTTTCAGCAGAACTACTTTGGTGTTATTTTTTGTGCTGAAATAAAAGTTCTCGGAATGGGCTGAAATTTTTTGACGATTTTTCTGAAACAAAAGAGACCACCGAAGCTTCATAGGAGGGCCAGAAGAGCCACGAGGGCCCCACAAGCCACTTGTGCATGCCCAGGGGCTGGTGGTGCCATGGGGCCTCGTGGGCCCATCTTAGCGTGAGACTGACGGCAAAAAATCATGTAAATAGAGAAACCACCAAAAAAACCTACACTTCGACTCCGCCGCCGCAAGCCTTTATACCTTTGAAATACCATCTGGAGCCCTGTTCTGGTACCCTGCCAGTGGGGGAAATCATCACTGATGGCCATCTTCATCATCATGGCGGTCTCCATGACGAGGAGGGGGTAGATCACCCTGGAGGCTAGGGGTATGTACAAGTAGCTATGTGTTTGATCTCTCTCTCTCTCTCTTGTGTTATTGATTTTGCACGATCTTGATGTACCGCGAGCTTTGTTAATGTAGTTGGATTGTATGGTGTTTTCCCCTCTGTATCTTGTTGTGATGAATTGAGTTTTTGTCTTTGAGGTTTCACTACTATCAGATTCAATACTTCTATGGATTTCAGAACACGTGATGTATGTCTTGCATGCGGACACCCTTGGTTAGAATGGGGTGTTCTACTGATTCACTTGATGTATGTTTTGGCACTCAACTCTCGGATTCCTGAGGTAACATTGGGGTAATTTGTGCATAGGGGTTGATGCACGTTTTCGTCCTACTTTCTCCGGTAGAAATCTTGGGGCATTCTTTGAAGTTCTTTGTGTTGGATTGAATATTATGAATCTGAAGTTGTTTGATGCATATCGAATAATCAACTCACTGATACTTGTGGTGACATTGGAGTATCTTGGTGACATTAGAGTTGTTGATGCGTATCATATGGTGTTATTTTAGTATGAACTCTAGGGATGTTTATGACAATTATAGGAGTAGCTCAATAGATTGATCGAGAAGGATAACTTTGAGGTGGTTTCATACCCTAGAACCCTACAACTATTTCATCTTATGTTCTCTGCTAGAAGAAATTTGGAGTGATTCTTTGTCGCACGTTGAGGGATTGTTATATGATTCAATTATGTTAGCACTGTTGAGAGATTGCACTAGTGAAAGTATGAACCCTAGGTGTTGGGGATATAACTATTTGGGTATGACCCGCCCAGGAGGAGCCAGGTCATACCACTGGTGGTTTGTAATAACAAAAGCCCATGAGGATGTTGAAGATGGCAGTTCACGAAGGAGGCTTACTGAAGGCCCGAAACCCAAAGGCGGTTTGAGGCCCACAAATGCAAACCTCCATATATGTATGACTTGTATCGTCAGGCATGTATAGTTAGTCACCGAGCTGGACACATTGTGTGTGAGCCGGCCAGGACTCTGTGAGCCGCTGGGCGTCAACCTGTGCATATAAAGGGGCGACCCAGCGGCGGTTTAGGAGAAAAGCAAAAGATCGAGAACTAGGTCAAGCGTATTCGCTCCCTGGTAATCGAAACCCTAGCAATACCAGCTCAAACTGGACTAGGCCTTTACCTTCATCGCAAGGGGCCGAACCAGTATAAACTCATGTGTCCTTTGTCCCGTTTAACCCCTTTAAGCTAACCTAGTTGCTATGGCTCCACGACTAAGTCCTTCCGCTAGGACATCTGCCGTGACAATTCCACGACAGTTGGCGCCCACCATGGGGCCAGCGCATGGTGGTTTTGAGTTCTTATAGGGCAGCTTTGAAGGGATCAAGGGATACGTTGTGGGCCGGATGACCAAGAGTCGTCGCGGCAAGCTTTACATCGACGATGAAGGCTGGGGCCCCGAGGCCGGCTCAATCAAGTACGGGTACCGGGTCCCCTTTGGAGGAATCCACGTCTTCATTGGCAAGATCGGCGAACCGGGCCCTGAGCCGGACATCTGCACCGACATCATCGAGACGGCTCAGCGTGCACGACCTGCCCGGGTTCAGCCCGTCGTGAAACGTGCCTTTGTTGGTTTCGTCCATGGGGCGGAAATTGAGGATGGATCTGCATATGGTGGTGAGACGGCCATCTATTTTGATGGTGAGTCATCCATGGGCGAGACCAATTCATTGTATCAACTACAAGACGGCCGGCTTGGGGGCTGTTCCGACGGTGACAGTATTCCGAACCCCCGTGAGCCGCTGAACAGGGTGGCGATCTTTATGGCTGGTACACAGTCGGCGCTTGGTTCTACAACCGCGGCGGCTATGACTTCTAGCTCGATGGCTGCAGCAGCGGCTGGTGCTAGCGGTTCTGCGCGCCCGCCGGCTCAAGTTCTCACTGAATTGTTAGAATCTCTAGCGACTCTGATGGGGGTGGAAGTAACCCCGGACAACCAGGAACAGCACAAGGTGGATGTGGCTAAGTTGCACGATGAAATAGCTCAAGCCAAGGAAGAGCTCGCGGCTGAAAACGCTAGGATGGCTGCAGAGCAGGCTGTTGTGGAGGCTCAGGCACATCGGATCCAAGCAGATTCCTTCCGGCTCACGTTGGATCAGAATGCTTCAAATTAGGTTATGAGGAGAAGACACAGGAGTCATCTACCACTGGTTTATGAGCTGAGGAACCTCTTCAACACACCTGGAGCAGGGACCAGTGACCCCCTGGTGGTAAACCGGATGGCTGAAGCGCCTGGGGGTGGAGCACCGGTTCAACCACGAGTGATGGATTCTCCACGTACGAATAATACCCCACCTCAGCGTGTTTTGATGCCGTCGGGTCATTATTCCAACCCTTTGGACAATATGATTGCTGCGGCACCATGATTGGCGGCTCCACCAGTTGAAGGCGAGTCTCCGACGGCGGTTGAAACGCGGAGGGGCGGAGAACTTCTTCAAACGGCATTGGAGCAGCAAGCGGCTTACTCTTATAGTCGTGAGCGGATCCACTAAACCCCTCGTCCGAGTCGGAGTTACAGTAGGCACATCGACTCACCAGCGGTTTCAAGTACTGAACAGCGTCATAACCAGCCCCTGGGCATGACCCAGTGTGTGGTGGTGCCCACGCCCAGACTCTGGTGGATCAAGGCAGAGCGCGTCAGGACGCCGAGCTAGCGGCTCATCAACATGCTCCGGCTTACCCGATGACTTCGGTGGAGGCAGGCATGACCTCTAGAACCTTGGGTGTGCCATGTTTAGTGTCAGCTCTACGTAACGAGCGTTTGCCCAAGGATTTCAAGGGTCCTCGTAAGGTGCCTAATTACACAGCAGATCAGCCCCCTGAAGCTTGGATTGAGAGTTATGAGATGGCCATGGAGATGCTGGATGTTAGTGATGCTGTGTGTGCTAAGTATTTCACCATGATGTTGGAAGGGCCGGCTCGTACTTGGTTGAAGGGGCTGCCCGCAAACTCCATTGGGTCATGGGCGGAGCTGAAGGCCCGTTTCATTCAAAATTTCAAAGATACGTGCAAGCAGCCGATGTCAATCGTGGATTTGGTTTCTTGTATTCAAGGTGAGGGCGAGTCAACAACCAACTGGGTGCATCGGGTCTCGACTATCATACACTCATCAGATAATATCAACGTCGACTCAGCACTTTTAATATTGGAGAAAAATTGTCGTTTCCTCCCTCTCAAACAGAAGCTTGGGCGGCTTAAGCGCCATTGCAGTGACATGGGGGAACTCATGGCGGCCCTTGTCAAGTATGGCGACTCTGATAGTACCAAGGACCCCGAGTCTAATGACGAAAGGTCGGGAAAGGGAAAGAAGAGTAGCAGCATGAAGGGACAGCAGCACAACCCAGCCAGTCAAGGTGGCAGCAGTAAGCGCAAGGCTGATGGGAATTTAGACTTCATGGCCAACACTGGTGTACGGAATAATAACCAGCGTCGTAAGGGGAGGCCGGCTCAGTCTGGAGGGGCAAGATTCAACCTCGCGGAAATAATGAATCAGCCATGTGCGACGCATGGAACACATGAAAAGTCGTCTGCCCATTTGTGGAAGGATTGTTTTATCATGAAAGAGTTTAGGGATTCTCATCTTTTCCAGCACAACCATGGCCCAAATGGAGGTTCAGGTCCGGCCCTCATGGTCCGAGTCATGGAGGAGGCGGTTCAAATTCCGGTTTTCAAGGCCAAGGTAATCACAGTGGTTACAGTCAACAGAATAATCAGGGGAATCAGCAGCAGCAGTCTGGTTATCAGAGTAACTCGAAGCAATTGAATAGTGGGTAGTACCATGTCTTCACCACAAGTTTATGTAAGCGGGATCAGAAGCTCCATAAAAGGGCAGTGAACGCCATTGAACCGGCGGTGCCCCGTTACTTACGGTGGTCTCAACACCAAATTCTATGGAGCCGTGAGGATCGCCCGCCCCGGGTTGATAATCCGGGTCATTTAGCGCTGGTAGTAGCGCCTCAGGTTGGAGGATACAAATTCACTAAAGTACTCATGGATGGAGGCAGCAGCATTAATATCCTTTACTACGAGACCTTCCGTCGCATGGGATTGACTGACAAAAATCTTAAACCGTCAAACACTGTTTTTCATGGTGTGGTGCCTGGTAAGCCGGCATATCTAGTGGGTAAAATATCTTTGGAGGTTGCATTTGGAGATGAGTATGATTCCAGATCAGAGACGTTGCCCTTCGAGGTGGTTAAAATTAAGAGCACTTATCATGCTCTGTTTGGGCGGCCGGCTTACGCTAAATTCATGGCAAGGCCTTGTTATGTTTACTTACAGCTTAAGATGTCGGGTCACAAGGGCACCATCACGATGCATGGAAGTCGCAAGGTAGCTTTGGAATGTGAAGAAGGTGATGCTGCTTACGCTGAATCTGTCTGTGCAACAGAGGAATTGAAATTTTACAAGGATAATGTTGACCCGACGGATATGAAATCTTTGAAGAAGCCAACCACAGAGCATGACCCCTTGTTGAAGTTTAAGTCGGCAGGTGACACTAAGTCAGTTGACTTCGTTCCTGGTGACTCATCCAAGCAGTTCAGCATCAATGCTAATCTGGATCCGAAATAGGAAAGCGCGCTCATCGAGTTCATCCGTGAGAACCGGGACAACTTTGCATGGAAGCCTTCAGACATGCCGGGTGTACCGAGGGAACTCGCTGAGCACACTCTCAATATTGATCCAAAGTTTAAACCGGTCAAGCAATTCCTTCGTCGTTTCAATGAAGAGAGGCGTAGGGCTATTGGTGAAGAAGTGGCCCGGCTCTTGGCGGCTGGGTTTATTGTTCATGTTTTTCATCCTGAGTGGTTGGCTAACCCGGTGCTGGTACTTAAGAAAAACGGCACCTGGCGCATATGTGTGGATTATACGGACTTAAACAAGGCTTGCCCGGCTGATCCCTTTGCTCTCCCCCGTATTGATCATATTATTGATGCTACGGCGGGTTGTGAGCGTTTGAGCTTTTTGGATGCTTATTCTGGTTATCATCAGATCAAGATGGCAGTTAAGGACCAAGAGAAGACAACCTTTATTACTCCCTTTGGAGCCTTCTGTTATGTATCTATGCCTTTTGGGCTCAAGAGTGCCCAGGCGACTTACCAGCGGTGTGTGCAACATTGCCTTCATGATCAAATTGGGCGCAATGTTCACGCTTATGTGGATGATATTGTGGTGAAGTCTAGGAATAAGGAGACCCTGATAGATGACTTAAAGGATACCTTTGACAATCTCCGGGTCTACAAGATGATGCTTAACCCGGCCAAGTGTGTTTTTGGTGTGCCGGCAGGCAAGCTCTTGGGTTTTCTGGTTTCGGAATGGGGTATTGAAGCTAACCCGAAGAAGATAAAGGCTATCACCTCTCTGGCTAAGCTGGCGTATCAATGATGTTCAGCGTTTAGCAGGTCGTATTGCGTCCTTAAGCCGGTTCGTAAGCCGGTTGGGTGAGAAGGCTATTCCTCTGTACCAGATGATGAAGAAGACAGATCATTTTGTCTGGAGTGATGCTGCTGGTCAGGCATTTGAGGCCTTGAAGAAACAATTGGCTGAGCCGCTGGTTCTTGCTGCTCCTATTGATAAGGAGCCTTTGTTGTTATATGTGGATGCCAATAGCCGAGCTGTCAGTGTATCCATTGTGGTGGAAAGGAAGGAATCAGGCAAGGAGCATCTGATTCAGCGACCGGTTTACTACATCAGGGAGGTGCTTATTGAGTCCACGCAGAGGTATCCGCATTGGCAGAAGCTTGTGTATGTGGTGTTCATGGCTAGTCGAAAGCTTAAGCAATATCTTCTGGGTCATCCCATCACTGTGGTTAGTTCTGCTCCTTTAGGGGATATTATCCAGAACAGAGAAGCCACAGGTCGGGTAGCCAAGTGGGCCATTGAGCTTGGACCTTATGGTTTGAAGTATATGCCTCGAACAGCCATTAAGTCTCAAGCACTTGTGGATTTCATAAATGATTGGACAGAGCTGCAGATGCCTGAGGAGAAGCTGGATAACACATATTGGACAATTCATTTTGATCGATCCAGGCAGTTGGAGGGCTTAGGGGTTGGAGTTGTCTTAACTTCCCCACAAGGTGATAAATTTTCATATGTTCTCCAGTTGATGTTCCCTTGTACTAACAATGCAGCTGAGTATGAGGCCTTGCTCCATGGTCTTCGGATGGCTAAGGAGATGAACTTAAGCCGGGTGAGGTGTTTTGGCGACTCAGATCTGGTAGCTCAGCAAGTTTCTGGCACTTGGGATTCCAAGGATCCACTCATGGCGGCTTATCATCGAGAGGTTGATGCTATGTCAGGTCACTTCAAAGGTTATCAAGTTGAACATGTTGATCACAGGAAAAATGAGGCGGCTGATGCTTTGAGCTAGTTAGGATCCCAGCATAAGCCGGCACCACCTAATACTTTCCTAGATATTCTGCATAACCCTTCAGTTAAATTACCTACAGAGGAAGATCTTGCTATTCCTGATCTGGAAGCACAACTGGTGGCGGCTCTTCATACTATTCCTGATTGGGTAGTTCCATATTTGGCTTATATGACCCGAGGCGAGTTACCTGAGGATGAAACTTTGGCCAGTCAGATAACCTGGCGGTCTAAGTCAATGACTATTGTCAATGGAGAGTTGCATCATCGCAGTGTCACAGGGGCGTTTCAACGTTGTGTTTCTCCAGAAGAAGGTTGTGAGATTCTGCGAGAGATTCATGAAGGAGATTGTGGTCATCATGCCGGCTCTAAGTCTCTCGTAGCCAAGGCTTTCCGTCATGGATTTTATTGGCTGACGGCTCATGCTGGTGCAAAAGATTTGGTCAGTAAATGTGATGGCTGTCAGAAATTTCCACGACGAGCTCATGTGCCGGCTCAGGAGTTGAGGATGATTCCAATTGCTTGGCCATTTGTGACATGGGGGCTTGATATGGTTGGGCCTTTCAAACGGTCGAAGGATAAAAAGACCCACATTTTGGTGGCGGTTGACAAATTTACAAAGTGGGTTGAAGCAGAGCCGGTTAGTAATTGTGACCCAGCAACAGTGGTTCAATTCATCAAAAAGGTGATTTTCCGTTTTGGCTTTCCCCATAGCATTATAACTGATAATGGCACTAATCTGTCCAAGGGTCCTATGAAAGAGTTTTTTCAACGAGAGCATATTCGACTTGATGTATCCTCAGTGGCTCACCCCCAGTCCAATAGTCAAGCTAAGCGAGCTAATCAAGATATTCTGCGAGGCATCAAGCCCCAGCTTATGGTCCCTTTGCAAAGGACGTCATGTTGTTGGGTGGAGGAATTACCCTCAGTGTTATGGAGTATCAATACTACCCCCAACAGATCTATGGGTTACACACCTTTCTTCATGGTTTACGGAGCAGAGGCGGTTCTCCCTAGTGACATCCGTCACGATTCACCCCATGTGACGGCCTATGTTGAAGCTGATAATGAAAAAGCGTGTCAGGATGCACTTGACCTGTTGGATGAGGAGCATGACCTTGCGGCGGCTCGTTCGGCGATTTACCAGCAAGATCTGTGCCATTAGCACAGCCGCCGGGTTAAAACCAGAACCTTTCAAGAAGGCGACTAGGTGCTCTGGCTTATCCAGGATCAGACTGATATGCATAAACTATCCCCACTGTGGGAAGGGCCTTTTGTGGTCAGCAAGAATCTGAATAACTGGCGTACTATCTTATCGATGTTCGAGACCGTAAGTACTCACGCACATCGGAGGAGGAGACCCGTCGGCCGTGGAATATTGGTAATCTTTGGCCTTACTATACTTGAGCCACTGGCTCTTGTGATGTACATATTTTGACGATGTATATATTATAATGAGTATAATAAAGCCGGCATCCCTGAGAATTAAGGGCCTCTGTCGTTTCATTTCTTCGAAATTGAGTCTTTATTGTCATCTCACATGGTCACTTAAGAGGCTTGACGCCCGAGTTACAGGGACCAAAGAGAGTTGGATGCACAGCACAGCTCAAACATAGGTACCCGCTGAGCACAACTCAGAAATATATCACTTGGGGGCTTACTGTTCAATGAACACAGCTATATTCACCCTTTTGATTGGCTTGGACGCCAGGTGTATTCACCAAAAATCCGAGTTATCCTGCCTGTATGCAAGATGCTTCTCCACCAGGTAATCCTGGATGGTCCGCCATGTTCTTAACAATCAATTCTTTTAAATAAGACCCTGAACTTGTTAAGGTCAAAAACATTGATTAGGTCATGAGAGAGCCGGCTTACGGAAAGCAAGGATAAACTCAGGCTATTAAGCCGCCTTCCTTGAAACTTGGTTAAACCTGACTGTTTACACGATGCTGCTCCAAATCCGCGTACTCTCGATAAGTCAATCTTTTCACAAGACCCTGAACTTATCCGGGTTAAAATGTCGATTGGGTCATGTGAGAGCCAGCTCACAGAAAGCGCGGATACTCCAATGGCTATCATGCTAGTTTCATTGAAGTAGAGATTTTGGCTCGGCGGCCTATGACAGGCTCGTGTTTTTGGATTTTATATTCATCCTGGGTTTATATCAATATCGCCCTTTTTTCTTACCATATAGTTTTCGCAAGTCGGAGCAAGCAGCCCTGACTATGTCTCATATTTGGGATGTTACACCCTGCCCGGGTTATGGACTTCTATGGTCACCAGTGGATTTATACTGGGCATCATGACCCGCCCCGCGGTAAACTACCAGGGTACTTTTGATTTGTTTGTGTGCAGGAAAAAGGAAATAAACAACTGGTCTATATGATGATATCATAAACACAAGTCGCATATCTTCAGCTGGCGGATCAGCAGTATCATGCAAATTAAAACATGCACGATGGCATGGCAGATCATGGTTTTTCACTAGCCTATTACATGACTCAGCAAGCCCAAATGATTAAGCGTTTCAGAAGATCAAATATGAAATGTGAACCGCCCAGCGGATCAATTTTCTTGGCCTTGATGGCTTGAAGCTTCTGGATCATCCCTCGCTGGTTCTTCATCCTCCTCCGTCGTCTGGAAGTTTGGTGATGACCAGTCAATGTTACACAAGGCTTGGAATTCCGCTTCATCATCTATAAGTTCGGACGGATCAACTTCAGGGGCGAAAGTATGCTTACGGATTGGAGGGATCAGATCCATCACTTTGTAAGCCGGCGTGGGCATCTTCTGATTCTCCATATCATAAGCCGCCTGGTATTTTGAAAGATCCGTTTCATCGGCCATCAGACTGGCCAGAGGACGTATTTCCTTCACACAAGCATCAAAGTTATCAAAGGGAGTGCCATTTTCTTCAAAGCTTGGACACCCAGTGGCTAGCTCGGTCGGGTCTAACTCCGCCTGCCATGCATTGGCCCGGCTTAAAGCTGTCACGGCACCGGCTCTTGCGGCCGACCGCTTTATTTCTTCAATCCTGGCAGGTAAAATGGAGAGTTTCTTCAAAACATCACTGAGAAGAGTCGGCGCTTGGTTGGTTGGGGAGATAGTAGCCAGAGTGCGCTAAGTGCCAGCGTATAGCTGTTCAACAAGTGTATATACGGCTTTGAGCTTCACAAGCATTTCTTGACCAAGGTTACTGCTCCTAAGGCCTGTGTGATAATGCAGGATCGATCAGAGACGATTTGCAAACATGAAAAATAAGATTCAGTTATGATGCTGGCGATGATACTTACCAAAGATAGCAGAGATCATCTGAGATATATGGTGCTTTAAGCCGGTAAGCTCAGTGGTCGCCTCCTGAAGAGAAGCTTCAGCTTTTTCAGCCCGTTGTATAAGAGCGGTTCTCTCTTCAGCGCAGGCGGTTCTCTCAGTGTTGAAGTTGGTCTTCCGTTTTTCTGATTCATCCAAGCTGAATTTAAATTTTGAGTCGGCCTTCTGGGTCTCAGCTTCCTGATGCTTCGGTTGGGTTTTCACATCAGCCAATTGTGATTGAAATTGAGCAGTGGTGTCCTATATATGAACAGATTTGAGTACACATTCGGGATACAAGAATAAAGCCCCAAGCCTTTTGCAAGCAACAACGCTTGGCACTTGGGGGCTAATGGATGCAGACGATTTTTTTTACAATGGTGCATATAAAAGTCCCTAGTCCTTTGCAAGCAATAGCACTTGGCACGTGGAGGCTAATGCATGTTGCTCGTGTTTCACTACAAACCCTATGATAACCCGGTTATGTCAAAAATGACCGCAACCGGCTCATGGGGACTACACAACTTAATTCTGTTTTCTGAATAAGTGAAGTAGTTCCGGTTCATTCATGATGATTAAACCGGCACTTGGGGGCTACAGCTGCAATGTTTGATCATTAATGATTTGAAGACCCGGTTTAACACTGACAATGAAAGCCGGTCCTTGAGGGATTCTACCAAGGATGCTCATTATATTTCAGATTATTTTAAGTCTACAGCATATTCAACTCTGTTATATATGGTAGACTTGGGGGCTGACAAGGTATGCATAATTTATTAAGCAGGAGTTCATACCTCATTTTTTTATGCATCTGCTTCACCATGTCAACTTCAAGGTCGTGGCTGGTATGCACTTAGTTAAGATAACCAGACAGTATTTCACTGATGCTCAATTGAGTATAGTTGGCGATGTCAAATCTCACTTTTCGCCTTTCAATAAGTTCCTCTTTGGCGGAGTGCTTGGCCAAGACAGTAGGTTTTCCCGGCTCTTGGAAGCCGGTGCCGGCAATCACAACATCATCAGCATGTGTTTTTGGTGGTTTAAATGGACTTGTCGGCTTTGTGTTCAGAGGGTCGATAGTTATATGATCGGTTGAGAGGTCAGGAGTTTCTGGTGGCAGATCATTGAGAGGTCCATCTGGGTGTTGCACAGAAACCTCAGACAATGGATTCTGCTGCTCCAGTTCAGGAACTTTGGGGTCTTCAGCCGGCTTAACCAGCTTGGGTTTCTTACTAGGCTTTGCCTTTCCACTGCAAGAACCGGGGGAGGTTAGTACAAATATAAAAAGTGCAAATAGTAGGAAATAAAGTAGTTACCCGGGGGCAGTCTTGAAAGCCGGAAGATTGGTCTAAGATGAGTCACCAGAAGAGGAACGAGAAGTCCCCTGATAGTTTGAATTGGACAAATTAAGTGGCTGACGAATAAGACCAGCCAGGGGATAAAAAGAGTTTAAATTTGGAGGAACCCCGTTTCGACGTTTCCGCGGTGCTGGTGTGTTCGGTAAGCCGGAGGATAACTCTCCACCTCCGCTGGTCCGGGTTTGTCGCCGGCTCTCGTGCTGCTGTTGGTTCAAAAGAACGTGAGAATCCAAATGACCAAATGAGCTAAGGGGTGTGAAAAGCTTACTTTCGGGTTACTCGTCGAATTTTCTGTCTTGGCAAAGGCGCTGAGTCGGAGGAAATAATAGTTACCTCTTCTTCGACCGCTTGACTGGCCCCGTGTCATCCTGATGATAATCAGTGTCAATAAGATAATTGAAAAAGGAGCCAAGGGAGTCAAGGGCTACCTCCGACTCAGTGTTGTCGTCCAAGTCAAACAACTCAGAAGTGCTTGGCTTCTTTTTATTCATCTTGGCAGCTTTTGCTTTGGCCCTGGCTTTCTTGGCAGCTTCGTGATCATACTTTTTATTCCAAAAAGCGGATCCAGCCTATGCAGGTTGACAAAGTCAAATTAATAGAACATATGGATAATCAAGTAAAATAAATCATTTGGAGTCTTATGGCTGGTGGCGGGTTAAGTGTGCAGAAAGGGTTTAATCCCACTTTGCTGCAGCTTGCCAGACTCTCATTGAGAAGAGTCTTTGTCATCTCATTGATCGTGTCGTCAGTTAAAGATGTGGAGCAATACCGCAGTGGATCTTTCTCATTACCTGTATAAGTACACATTAAGCTGGGGCGGCGGCTTAAGGGTATGATTCTCCAAGCAACCCAGCACCGAACCAAGTCAATACCAGTTAACCCATTTCCCAGCAGGGCTCTGACCTTTGAAAAGGTAGGTGCAAGCTTTGCGTTTTCAGCAATGGTAAGCCGTTCGGGAAGATGATGTTTCGGGTTGAGCCGCTGGTCACGATAACCCGGGAGAGGATTCTCATCAGCTGGAGAGGCATCTTTACAATAGAACCATGTTTGGTTCCAATCTTTGGGGTGACTGGGCAGGTGAGCATAGGGGAAGATAGCATCTCTTCTTCGTTGAATTGAGACCCCACCAAGTTCTAAGCTGGGTCCATCAGTAAATTCGTTTTGCCGGTTCAGATAAAAATATTCCCTGAAGAGGTCAACACTGGGTTCCTCTTGAAGGTATACTTCACAGAAGACTTGAAAATTGCAGATGTTTGACACGGAATTGGGTCCGATGTCTTGAGGATGAAGTTGAAAGAAGTGGAAAACGTCTCATAAAAATTTGGATCCAGGTGGTGAGAAGCCCCAATTCATGTGATCAGTGAAAACAATGACCTCACCATTTTGTGGCTGAGGTCTTACTTCACCTGGTTTGGGAGCGCGCCAGTGCATGATGTTCTTTGCTGGTAGAAAGCCAATTTTAACAAAGTGCTCGATCGTGTTTTCGGTGACAATGGAAGGAACCCAATTACACGAGGTAACTGCCTTTGTCATCGTAAGGAAAATTGCCTAAAAAGAAGGAAATATTCCTGGTTTAAGCTTTTCCGTTAAGCCGGAGGTGAGCACTACCACATATATGCACAGTGGCGGCTTAAACCGGGCCTAATGCCATATGACTAGTTACAACTGGTGATATAAGCCGCCATGACGGTGCTGGTATTTGAGATCTATCATGGGTGAATTCTGCTAATTATTGGAAAAACAGGTTTTATAGATTGGTGCACTCAATTTTGGATCTGACGCTATTCGGAAAAGAAAGTAAAATCAAAACCTAGAACTGCAGCAGCTAAGGAACTAGCATATTGGCAAGATTTCTGCATGTGAGAAGGGTATCTGGTGATTAAGAGAAGGCACAGAAATAGATTTCGCATGTTTTAAGTACTACTTTTGGATCAAAGTAATGATTAAACAGAGGTATAATGAAGAACGATGACGAACTCCTAAGAACTTCAGAAAACCCTAATGGAAATCTACAGTGGGGAAAATTGAGGTGCTTACTGGGTCTACGGAGCAATGGAGAAGCGATGCAGTTATCTGGTTTCGATCAGGTTGATGCAGCGGCCGGGGTCGAGGAAGTTGACGAGGTCGGCGGCGGCAGTGCTCAGGTGCGTAGATGCGTCACGAGAGAGAGAGGTTGAAGACGAGAAGGAAAGGGGGAGAGCTAAAAGGCTGCCTGACCCTATTTATAAGGAAATAGGTAACAGGTGGTCGCGAGTATCGAGGTCAAAGAATGATTACGGCGGTTCGGACGCCTCGATTTCCAGGATAGTTATTAAAGATAAGGATCTACTAAGATATGCTGGGCATCGTGTGAAATGAATGACAGGTGACATCACGGCGGGTTTCCGTAATCCCAGGAGATGACGTCATGGCGGGTTACAATATCTCGCAAGAAGAAATGAAGAAGGATTTTTACTAAGTGTTGAAGATTGATATGAACAAATTCACATCAACCTGGGGCCTAATGTTGGGGATATAACTATTTTGGTATGACCCGCCCAGGAGGAGCCGGGTCATACCACTGGCGGTTTGTAATAACAAAAGCCCATGAGGATGTTGAAGATGGCGGTTCATGAAGCAGGCTTACTAAAGGCCCGAAGCCCAAAGGCGGTTTGAGGCCCACAAATGTAAACCGCCATATATGTATGACTTGTATCGTAAGGCATGTATAGTTAGTCACTGAGCCGGACACGTTGTGTGTGAGCCGGCTAGGAATTTGTGAGCCGCTGGGCATCAACCTATGTATATAAAGGGGCGACCCGGCGGCAGTTTAGGACAAGAAACAAAAGATTGAGAACTAGGTCAAGCGTATTCGCTCCCTGGTAATCGAAACCCTAGCAATACCACCTCAAACTGGACTAGTCCTTTACCTTTACCGCAAGGGGCCGAACCAATATAAACTCATGTGTCCTTTATCCTGTATAACCCCTTTAAGCTAACCTAGTTGCGATGGCTCCACGACTAAGTCCTTTCGCTAGGACATCTGCCGTGACAATTCCACGACCCTAGGCCTTGTTTTCAAGCATTGCAATATCATTTGTGCTACATTTTTTCACTTGCTACCTTGTTGTTTTTTTATTTTCAAAATACAAAAACCTATATCTACAATACATATTACACTTGCATCACCATCTCTTCGCCGAACTAGTGCACCTATACAATTTTCCATTGTATTAGGTGTGTTGGAGACACAAGAGATTTCTTCTATTTGATTGCAGGGTTGTTTGAGAGAGACCATCTTCATCCTATTCCTCCCATCGATTGATAAACCTTAGGTCATTCACTCGAGGGAAAATTGCTACTTTCCTACAAAACTCTGCGCTTGGAGGCCCAACACGAGTCTACAAGAATAAGTTGTGTAGTAGACATCAAGCTCTTTTCTGGCGCCATTGTCCGGGAGGTGAGTGCTTGAAGGTATATCTTTAGATCTTGCAATTGAATCTTTTAGTTTCTTGTTTTATCACTAGTTTGGTTTATAAAACAAAACTACAAAAAATGGAATTGAGGTTGCCTCATATTATTCATCTTTATAATGTCTTTCGTGAAAATTATGGAAAGGAAATTTTGCTCAATTGTTAGAAGAAGAATTCAATAAAATGTTTGGCATAAAATCCTTGAATGATAATCATGATTGCAATGCTGCTAGTATGAATTCTATATCCGTGATGCTAATGATATGCAAAGTCCTAAGCTTGGGGATGCTATGTTTAATGAAGATGACATTTTTACTCCCCCAAGTTTTGATGAGCAAATTTGTTTTGATGAAAGCATGCCTCCTATCTATGATTATTATATTGATGACAGTGGGTTTGGAAGAGTGACAACTCTAGGTAATAATGATCCCACTATTTTGGAGGGTGTTGAATCTTATTACAATGATAAAAGTAGATTAGGAGAGGTCATGACTTTATTTAGTAATGATTACACTATTCCGGAAGAGGTTTCAATTGATTATTGTGAGGACAATGTTGCTATCGATGATGATTATTGTGATGAGACTTATGATATAAAGAATAATGATCTCCATGAATCTTGCCATCATCATTTTAAGGCTCAAATTGATTATGTAAATCAAGTATCTCAAGATAGCTATTTTGTTGAGTTTGCTCCCACCACCGAAAAATTATATGCTTGTAGGTCATGAAAAGAATGCTATATGTGATAGCTATATTGTTGAATTCATTCATGATGCTACTGAAAAATTATTATGAGAGAGGAACATATGCTTTTACATATCTCAACAATATCAAGTTTCCTTTCTATTTGTTGAAAATCTTGAAGTCATGCTTGTTGCCTTCCTATGCTAGTTGATTCTTGTTCTCATGAATTGTTTGCTTACAATATCCCTATGCATAGGAAGAGTGTTGGTCTTAAATGTTCTAGTAATATGTTTCATGATGCTCTCTTTATATTCCAATTCTTATCGTTTATGCGAGCATCATTGAAGTCATCATGCCTAGCTAAAAAGACACTAAAGAAAACCGCTTGTTTGGAGACAACCAAACACTATTACCTACTCTTTTTGTGTGCTCACATGATTAATCTACTGTACTAATTATTTTTTATAGATTTTGTTTCAATAAAGTGCCAAATAAAGCCTTTGGGATAGTGTGGATGATAGTTGACTTGATTCTGTGCAAAAACAAAAACTTTTGCGCCCAGTAATAGAATTGTTCAAAATCACTGGAGCGTCTAAAAATTCTGAAATTTCTTACACATGATTGATATACAAATTTCCTATGTTATCCTAGTTTTTCATAATTTTTGAATTTACATAAGTATGGTCATTGTTTAGATCATTACAGACTCTTCTGTTTTTACAGATTCTGTTTTCAATGCATAGTTTCCTTGTTTTATAGTTTCTACGGCTTATATTGGTCAATATAAATTTTGGAAATCATATATTACAGTAGGCATTGTGTAAGAAACAATTATGAATCTTGACTTTACAACACAAAAGTGAATGATTTTCTCTTTATCATACTAACCTATGTCACGAAGCTCCGTTTAATTCTGTGTGATTGAAGTTTTCAAGTTTTGGGTGAGATATCGATATGTGGAGAACAAAGAGTGGCAAGACCCTAAGCTTGGGGATGCCCAAGGCATCCCAAGGTAATATTCAAGTAAGACCAAAGCAACTAAGCTTCGGGATGCCCAGGAAGGCATCCCCTCTTTCGTCTTCAACATTATCGTTAACCTTACTTGGAGCTATATTTTAATTCATCACATGATATGAGTTTTTCTTGGAGCATCATTTCTTTTGTTAGGTTTTCCTTTGATGTTATTTATAATAATGTTTTGTATATTTTATTTCAATAAAAATGTCAATTATAGCCTTTACCATGCTTATTTTGCAAGTCCATATGTTGTTGTTTGAAAACAGAAAGTTTTCTATAATATTCCGAATTCTTCCAAAAATTCAGTACGTGATAAAATCTTGGAATTTTTACACACTAAGATATGATAAATCTTCTAGAGTGTGATAATTTTTCGGAGTTTTTGAAGTTAAAGAAGTATGAATCTTCTTGCATCCTTTACAGATTGTCCTGTTTTGACATATTGCTGTTATGTTTGCATATGTTTGCTTGTTTATTGATTCTATTTGAGGATATGGAGTATTAAATATGCAGAGGCATTTAGTATGCAATGTTAAATAATAATTTTAGTAATTTGTTACAGTAGATAATGATAAGTTTTTGAGTTGGTTTATACTAACTTATCTCATGAGTTCTTGTTGAGTTTTGTGTGGATGAAGTTTTTAAGATTTAGTGAAACCATGATATGATAGGAATTAAGGATACATAAGAGCTCAAGCTTTGGGATGCCAAGGCATCCCAAGATAATATTCTAAGAAGTCTCAAGCATCTAAGCTTGGGGATGCCCCGGTAGGCATCCCACCTTTCTTCATCAACACTTATCGGTTAGTATCGGTTGAGCCTAAGTTTTTGCTTCTTCGCATGAGATGTGTTATTCTTGGAATGTCATTTTATTTTGTTTTCTTTGTTGTTCGAATAAAATACTTAAGATCTGAAATATTTAAATGCGGGAGAGTCCTCACATAGCTACATATTTACTTAACTACTCATTTGATCTTCACTTATATCTTTTTGGAGTAGTTTGTCATTTAGTCTCGTTCTTCCCTTATATCATAAGAGTAAATTGTTGAATGAATTGGATATCATAAGGTTGAAATTACATGTGCTTCATATGCCTGTATCATACCTAGTAGTAGCTTCACATTGGGTTAAGAAAGGAAAATCAATTGAAGTTTGACAATCACAATATTAGTCATACAAGCAATTCATGAATGGGTAGTATAAGGAAGAGAACTTTCACATCTAAATATATTATCTTGGACATGTTTTATGATTGTAAATACCCACTAATTATTTTCAAACTTGAGCAAATTAGTTGAAGTTGGACAAGGAAGACAATGTAATGATTTATGTTTGGGTATATTTGGATAGAAGTTATATTGTTATGGATCCTCCAACATGTGGTGCTTGCTTAGGATCTTTTGGTAGCCATAAATTCGTACTAAGTAGAGATACTACTTGTGCATCCAAAAACCCTTAAATCCAGTTTCTTGCCATAAGTGTCCACCATATCTACCTATGGATTGAATAAGATCCTTCAAGTAGGTTGTCATTGGTGCAAAAAGCAATAAAAATTGCTCCTAAAATATGTATGATCTTTTATTGCAAGGGAAATAAGCGTTGTACAAACTTGACGTTACTTTGCATTAAGAGCTTGCACATACGAAAAATAAAAAGCGCATGCATGACAACCTCTGCTTCCTCTGTGAAGGGCTTGCTTTTACTCTATGTATTTCTTTTATGCAAGAGTCAATAAGTATTTATTCTCATTTCAAGCTCAATTATTCTCTAGTTGGTAAGCATCATGTGGTGGGGGGAAATCCAGGCATATATGGCCATCCAAATATATTTGATCACGAATTATTATTGTTTGACAATTATCTCTATGTAAATAAGTTGGGAGGTGAAACATTAAGCCCCTATCTTTCTCTGTGTTCGACGGATGCCATTTGTTCTAAAAATATGCTTTGAGTACTAGCAGTCATAGAAGACTATATGATAATTGAGTATGTGGAGCTATTACTTAGACTTTGTTGAAAATAAGTTGAATTGCAATTGTTTGATGACTAAGAACATAGGTTGTTAAGTTTCAAGAGAATGCACTATTTGAACCATAATATGTCAATTGATTGCTACTTTATCATGATGAGTTTTATGATAAATAGTTGCTAGTATGATGCTAGTAAAAGTGATTGAAATTACCATTGATCAAACTTATACACTATTCTAGCATTCACACTTCATAAATTATTTCTTTTATCATTTACCTAATCGAGGACGAGCATGAATTAAGCTTGGGGATACTGATACGTCTCCAACGTATCAATAGTTTATGAAGTATTCATGCTAGGTTTACAACAATTCTATATGGTTTCGGTATGATTTGAATGGAACTAACCCGGACTGACGTTGTTTTTAGCAGAACTACCCTGATGTTGTTTTTTGTGCAGAAATAAAAGTTCTCAGAATGGGCTGAAACTTTTTGAAGATTTTTTTGGAACAAAAGAGACCCCCAAAGCTTCGTGGGAGGGCAAGAAGAGCCACAAGGTCCCCACAAGCCACTTGGGCGCGCCCAGGGGGTGGTGGTGCCGTGGGGCCTCGTGGGCCCATCTTAGCGTGAGACCGGCGGCAAAAAATCCTATAAATAGAGAAACCACCAGAAATAACCCTAGAACTTCGACTCCGCCGCCGCAAGCCTTTGTACCTTCGAAATACCATCTGGAGCCCTGTTCCGGCACCCTCTCGAAGGGGGAAATCATCACCGGAGGCCATCTTCATCATCCCAGCGGTCTCCATGATGAAGAGGGAGTAGTTCACCCTCGAGGCTAGGGGTATGTGCAAGTAGCTATGTGTTTGATCTCTCTCTCTCTCTCTCTCTATCTCTCTCTCTCTCGTGTACTTGATTTGGCACGATCTTGATGTACCGCGAGCTTTGTTAATATAGTTGGATCATATGGTGTTTTTCCCTCTCTATCTTGTTGTGATGAATTGAGTTTTTACCTTTAAGGTTTCACTATTATAGGACTGAATACTTTTATGCATTTGAGAACACTTGATGTATGTCTTGCATGCAGACACCCGTGGTGACAATGGGGTGTTCTATTGATTCACTTGATGTATGTTTTGGCACTCAACACATGATTTTCCGAGGTGACATTGGGGTAATATATGCATAGGCGTTGATGCATGTTTTAGTCCTACTTTCTCTCGTAGAAACCTTGGGGAACACTTTGAAGTTCTTTGTGTTGGATTGAATATTATGAATCTGAAGTTGTTTGATGCATATCGAATAATCAACTCACGGATACTTGGTGACATTGGAGTATCTAGGTGAAATTAGAGTTGGTTGATGCGTACCATATGGTGTTATTTTGGTACGAACTCTAGGGTTGTTTGTGACACTTGTAGGAATAGCTCAATAGATTGATCGGGAAGGATAACTTTGAGTTGGTTTCATACCCTACAATAGTTTCATCTTATGTTCTCTGCTAGATAAGAACTTTGGAGTGATTCTTTGTCGCATGTTGAGGGATTATTACATGATTCAATTATGTTAGCACTGTTGAGCACTAGTGAAAGTATGAACCCTAGGACTTGTTTTCAAGCATTGCAATATCGTTTGTGCTCCGTTTTGTCACTTGCTACCTTGCTGTTTTTTATTTTTAGATTACAAAAACCTATATCAACTATCCATACTACACTTGTATCACCGTCTCTTTGCCGAACTTGTGCACCTATACAATTTGCCGTTGTATTAGGTGTGTTGGGGACACAAGAGATTTCTTGTATTTGATTGCAAGTTTGTTTGAGAGTGACCATCTTCATCCTACGCCTCCCACGGATTGATAAACCTTAGGTCATCCACTGAAGGTAAAATTGCTACTGTCCTACAAAACTCTGCGCTTGGAGGCCCGATATGAGTCTACAAGAATAAGTTGTGTAGTAGACTTCAGGCATATGTGCGGTCTTTCCGGTGGGGTACTTGGGGAATCTAGTGGTGCATCTTGGTGACGCTTGGACAACGGAGACATTCGTGTAGTTGAACTTGGTGGATGATACGCCTCCAACATATCTATAAATTTTATTGTTCCATGCTATTATATTATCAACCTTGGATGTTTTATATCCATTATTATGCTATTTTATATCATTTTTTGGGACTAACCTATTAACCTAGTGCCAAGTGCCAGATGTTGTTTTTTCCTTGTTTTTTCCTTTACAGAAAATTTATGCCACACGGAGTCCAAACAGAACAAAACTTTTTGAGGATTTTTCTTGGAACAGAAGACACCTAGGAACCTTTGAGAGGGGGTCAGAGGGGCCACCAGTTGGCGACACGCTCGGAGTGCGCGCCCTAGGGGGCACCCCAGACTTGTTGGCCCGCTGATGCTCCTCCAACCCTAATCTTTGCTCTATAAATACCTAAGTATTCCCCATATACGAGAGGGCACACCAAAAATACTTTTCCACCGCTGCAAGTTTCTGTTCTCGCGAGATCCCATGTGGAGGCCTTCGTCGGTACTCTGTCGGAGGGGGGGTCGACCATAGAGGGCTTCTGCATCAACCTTGCTGCCCTTCCGATGATGTGTGAGTAGTTTACCATAGACCTACGGGTCCATAGCTAGTAGCTAGATGGCTTCTTCTCTCTCTTTGATCTTCAATACAATGTTCTCCTCGATGTTCTTGGATATCTATTCGATGTAATCTTCTTTTGCATTGCGTTTGTTGAGATCCGATGAATTGTGGGTCAATGATTAGATTATCTATAAATAGTATTTGAGTCTTCTCTGAACTCTTTTATGCATGATTAAGATAGCTTTGTATTTATCTCCGATCTATTGATTTGGTTTGGCCAACTAGATTGATTTTTCTTGCAATGGGAGAGGTGCTTTGTAATGGATCACTACTGCAGGATGCTGCTAACGCGACACTACAATCAGAGACCCTTTGACGAAACTGTGTGCGATGCATTAATCACAAACGGGGATGTAAAAAACCGTCAAAAAAGGTGCAAAACGTTTGTGATGACGGAGCCATCAAACACGGTTCAGATTTTAGTTGCGTGTGCGATTCAGGGCACACGGTTAACCCGTTCGAACTGTTTGCGATGAGGCAGAACAACATAAATGGGCAGCCATATCAATGTGTGTGCGATATACGGCATACAGTTCACTAAGATGAACCGTTTGCTATTAGGGAGTGCAACATAAACGGTTATCTAGATCAAGGTGTGTGTGATATAGGGCATACGGTTCACTCGGACGAACTATTTTCGATTAGCGAACACAACAGAAACGGTTCAACTTAACAAGATGTGTGTGATACATGGCAAACAGCCAACTCGGATGAACTGTTTGCGATGAGAAATTACAACACGGACGGTTAATAAAGTTAGTTCATGTGCGATTATGTGTGTACAAAAAACTTTGAAAAATGCAAACTAGTTGCTTGCGGTGGCTAGGAGTATCGCACATGATGCGTCTGCGAGTACTTGTCTGCGATGATTAGTAAGTTACACATACGCTTCCTTATGTTAACACTTGTGTGATAAGTAACACGTGGCACCGGATACGGTATTCGAGTTGTGTGTGTGCTTCACTTAGTCTTCCCGCGCTCCAGCGAATGCTTCCCGCGCTCCACCGAATGCTTCGCGCGCTCCACATGGGTGAATTTTAAAATCCATGCCTATTCCCTCACCGGTTTCCCGCCACCAGCTAACAGCTTGCTGCATATAACCCAGGCAGCAACGCATTGCCGCGACACTCTGCGAAGATCTAGTCCTCACCCATCTACCATTAGTTATTCCAAGCATGCCAGGCAATGACCAAAGCTTTGACGTCGACGCCTACCTGCGTTACATCTTCGACGAGGAGAACGAGTCGGAGCAGGTTGGGGAGCAAGAGCTTCATCGGCCTCGGAGATGATGCTGAAAGTGGTCGTCGAGGAATTGATGGGTGGCTTGAGGAAGCTCCGGATCGAGCACGGGCAGGAGGTGGAGGAATCCGTGGCTGCTTTCAAGCAAAGTCGTGAGGAATTGAAGAAGGAGCTGGAGGATTTCACCGCCCAGCGATCCATCGACGAGTAGAGACAGTAGCGACCCAGATCGTTGTCTGAAATTTCCTTCTTCTCTTGCCCCCGTGTCTTCCGGGCTTTGCCGCATGTGGCATTTTAAATTATCCGAAATATGTAACACAACTATTATCTGCGCCATTGTAAATTTGTCGTCGTATTATCTGTTGCCATTTTATTTGTGTTCGTATTATCCGTTGCCCTATGTGGCAATTTAAATTAGGGCGGAATACGAGTTGAAAACACGAACAAAGCAAATGTTGCCATGGGATCACAAGCAAACACCCTCCGTCCAGGTGCTTTAATCAACCCATTAATGGAGAAATTGTGAGCGAGGCGGGCGGTGGCTGGTGCATGGAGGTCAAAGAGCTCGCTTCCCGGTGAGCATGGGCGGCCTTGCTGCTCGCCCGTGTGCCGTGGAGCCTGCGAGGTGGACAGGATGCACGCGTCCCGTCGAGCCTGCGCGGCGGTCTGCTCGCACGCGTCCCATCGAGCCTGCGCGGCGGACTTCTCGCGCTTGTCCCGTCTAATCAAACAGCTGCACGCACGCCACCGAGTATGGTTAAATTTTGACACGGTTAATATAATACAACCATTTGCGATATTAATTTGTCAACTTTTTGTTTCAAAAAGGACTCTGTTGGCTACTAATGTGTGCGCCTCTTCTCAAACTGGAGGATTTTTTTACCACGGCATATATGTGCCATGTCATGAAAGCATGCCAAGTTTCATGTTTTTTGGGTGACTTTTTGATTTACTGGGATTTAAAAACTGAGATTCTCAATGTTTCAGGATGACGACAAGTTTGTAATTCATTCCCATTCCTTAAATGAGACCTAAACATGCACCCAATGACACATGTACGATTTCCCACCCATTTTGCTTCACTGGAGGATGTGCTTGTAGTTCAAATTTGAATTATGGACTACATTAAATGCGCAGAAAACTTAGTAATTAGTAATATATATACAATGGCCAAACGAACCCTGAACAGTTTCAAATTTCAGCCCGACACTCATGTTATTCTATGTTGCCTATAGAAAAAAAAGTTCAAGGCGAGAAGAGGCAGCGATTATCGTTTCGCCCACAAGAGGGGCATGTTTCCCTACCGGAATCACAAGGGTTGCGACAGGATCCGATTTGTAAGAGGCTTGTAAATATAGCTTCGCCCAAATTGGAAAATTATATGTACCATGTAGTGACACCATGCCAAGTTTCATGATTTCCTGGTGTGTTTTGGATTTACACAGATTTAAAAACTGAGATTCGCAATGTTTGTGGCCAAGCCAGGACGGCTAGACGGTTGAATTCGTTCCCATTAGTTCCATGGGACCTAAACATGCACCCCAAGGAAACATGTATGTTTTTTCAAGCAATTTTGGTGCACTGGAGCATGTAATTGTAGTTCGGAATTGAATTATGGACATTAAATGCCTAGAAAGATCAATTAATGAATAAAAAAGGTCAAACGAACACTAAATAATTTCAAAGTTCAGCGCGAATCTCCCGTTGTTCCGTGTCGCGTGTAGAAGAAAATGCGAGGCTAGAAGTGAAGGAAATATGCCCTAGAGGCAATAATAAAGTTATTATTTATTTCCTCATATCATGATAAATGTTTATTATTCATGCTAGAATTGTATTAACCAAAAACATAATACATGTGTGAATACATAGACAAATATAGTGTCACTAGTATGCCTCTACTTGACTAGCTCGTTGATCAAAGATGGTTGAGTTTCCTAGCCATGGACATGAGTTGTCATTTGATTAACGGGGTCACATCATTATGAGAATGATGTGATTGACTTGACCCATTTTGTTAGCTTAGCACTTGATCGTTTAGTTTACTGCTATTGCTTTCTCCATGACTTATACATGTTCCTATGACTATGAGATTATGCAACTCCCGAATACCGGAGGAACACTTTGTGTTCTACCAAACGTCACAACGTAACTGGGTGATTATAAAGGTGCTCTACAGGTGTCTCCGATGGTTTTCGTGGAGTTGGCATAGATCAAGAATAGGATTTGTCACTCCGATTGTCGAAGAGGTATCTCTGGGCCCTCTCGGTAATGCACATCACTATAAGCCTTGCAAGCAATGTGACTAATGAGTTAGTTATGGGATGATGCATTACGGAACGAGTAAAGAGACTTGCCAGTAACGAGATTGAGCTAGGTATTAAGATACCGACGATCGAATCTCGGGCAAGTAACATACCGATGACAAAGGGAACAACGTATGTTGTTATGCGGTTTGAACGATAAAGATCTTAGTAGAATATGTAGGAACCAATATGAGCATCCAGGTTCCGCTATTGGTTATTGACCGGAGACGTGTCTCGGTTATGTCTACATAGTTCTCGAACCCGTAGGGTCCGCACGCTTAAAGTTCTGTGATGATCAGCATTATGAGTTTTTGTGTTTTGATGTACCAAAGGTAGTTCGGAGTCCTGGATATGATCACGGACATGACGAGGAGTCTCGAAATGGTCGATACGTAAAGATCGATATATTGGACGACTATGTTCGGACACCGGAAGTGTTTCGAGAGGTTTCGGGCATATACTGGAGTACCGGGGGGTTACCGGAACCCCCCGGGGAGTATATTGGGCCTAATGGGCCCTAGTGGGAGAAGAGGAGGGGCGGCCAGGGCAGCCGCGCGCCCCCTCCCCCTCTAGTCCGAATTGGACAAGGAGGGGAGCGGCGCCCCCCCCCCTTTTCCTTCTCTTCCTCTCTCCCTTCCTTCCCTTCTCCTACTCCTACTAGGAAAGGAGGAGTCCTACTCCCGGTGGGAGTAGGACTCCCCTCTTGGCGCGCCCTCCTCCTAGCCGGCCGCCTCCCACCTAGCTCCTTTATACGGGGGCAGGGGGCACCCCAAGGCACAACAATTGATCATTGATCTTTTAGCCGTGTGCGGTGCCCCCCTCCACCGTAATCAACCTCGGTAATATCGTAGCGGTGCTTAGGTGAAGCCCTGCGTCGGTAGCATCATCATCACCGTCACCACGTCGTCATGCTAACGAAGCTCTTCCCGGAAGCTCTACTGGATCGTGAGTTCGCGGGACGTCACCGAGCTGAACGTGTGCTGAACGCGGAGGTGCCGTACGTTCCGTGCTGAGGATCGGTCGATCGTGAAGACGTACGACTACATCAACCGCGTTGTTATAATGCTTCCGCTTACGGTCTACGAGGGTACGTAGATGACACTCTCCCCTCTTGTTGCTATGCATCACCATGATCTTGCGTGTGCGTAGGAATTTTTTTGAAATTACTACGTTCCCCAACAGTGGCATCCGAGCCAGGTTTATGCATAGATGTTATATGCACGAGTAGAACACAAGTGAGTGTGGGCGATACAAGTCATACTGCTTACCAGCATGTCATACTTTGGTTCGGCGGTATTGTTGGATGAAGCGGCCCGGACCGACATTACGCGTACGCTTACGGAAGACTGGTTCTACCGACGTGCTTTGCACACAGGTGGCTGGCGGGTGTCAGTTTCTCCAACTTTAGTTGAACCGAGTGTGGCTACGCCCGGTCCTTGTGAAGGTTAAAACAGCACTAACTTGATGAAATATCGTTGTGGTTTTGATACGTAGGTAAGAACGGTTCTTGCTCAGCCCGTAGCAGCCACGTAAAACTTGCAACAACAAAGTAGAGGACGTCTAACTTGTTTTTGCAGGGCATGTTGTGATGTGATATGGTCAAGGCATGATGTTATATTTATTGTATGAGATGATCATGTTTTGTAACGGAGTTATCGACAACTGGCAGGAGCCATATGGTTGTCGCTTATTGTATGCAATGCAATCGCCCTGTAATTGCTTTACTTTATCACTAAGCGGTAGCGATAGTCGTAGAAGCAATAGTTGGCGAGACGACAATGATGCTACGATGGAGATCAAGGTGTCGCGCCGGTGATGATGGTGATCATGACGGTGCTTTGGAGATGGAGATCAAAGGCACAAGATGATGATGGCCATATCATATCACTTATATTGATTGCATGTGATGTTTATCCTTTATGCATCTTATTCTGCTTTGTTTGATGGTAGCATTATAACATGATCTCTCACTAAATTTCAAGGTAAAAGTGTTCTCCCTGAGTATGCACCGTTGCCAAAGTTCATCGTGCCGAGACACCACATGATGATCGGGTGTGATAAGCTCAACGTTCATCTACAATGGGTGTAAGACAGTTTTGCACACGCAAAATACTCAGGTTAAACTTGACGAGCCTAGCATATGCAGATATGGCCTCGGAACACTGAGACCGAAAGGTCGAGCGTGAATCATATAGTAGATATGATCAACATAGTGATGTTCACCATTGAAAACTACTCCATCTCACGTGATGATCGGTTATGGTTTAGTTGATATGGATCACGTGATCACTTAGATGATTAGAGGGATGTCTATCTAAGTGGGAGTTCTCAAGTAATATGATTAATTGAACTTAAATTTATCATGAACTTAGTACCTGGTAGTATTTTGCTTGTCTATGTTGTTGTAGATAGATGGCCCATGTTGTTGTTCCGTTGAATTTTAATGCGTTCCTTGAGAAAGCAAAGTTGAAAGATGATGGTAGCAATTACACGGACTGGGTCTGTAACTTGAGGATTATCCTCATTGCTGCACAGAAGAATTGCGTCCTGGAAGCACCGCTGGGTGCCAGGCCTGCTGCAGATGCAACTGACGATGTTAAGAACGTCTGGCAGAGCAAATCTGATAACTACTCGATAGTTCAATGTGCCATGCTTTACGGCTTAGAACTGGGACTTCAACAACGTTTTGAACATCATGGAGCATATGAGATGTTCCAGGAGTTGAAGTTAATATTTCGAGAAAATGCCCGGATTGAGAGATATGAAGTCTCCAATAAGTTCTACAGCTGCAAGATGGAGGAGAATAGTTCTGTCAGTGAACATATACTCAAAATGTCTGGGTATAACAATCACTTGATTCAACTGGGAGTTAATCTTCCGGATTATAGTGTCATTGACAGAATTCTTCAATCACTGCCACCAAGCTACAAGAGCTTCGTGATGAACTATAATATGCAAGGGATGGATAAGACAATTCCAGAGCTCTTCGCAATGCTAAAGGCTGCGGAGGTAGAAATCAAGAAGGAGCATCAAGTGTTGATGGTCAACAAGACCACCAGTTTCAAGAGAAAGGGTAAAGGGAAGAAGAAGGGGAACTTCAATAAGAACGGCAAACAAGTTGCTGCTCAAGAGAAGAAACCTAAGTCTGGACCTAAGCCTGAGACTGAGTGCTTCTACTGCAAACAGACTGGTCACTGGAAGCGGAACTGCCCCAAGTATTTGGCAGATAAGAAGGATGGCAAGGTGAACAAAGGTATATGTGATATACATGTTATTGATGTGTACCTTACTAGAGCTCGCAGTAGCACCTGGGTATTTGATACTGGTTATGTTGCTAATATTTGCAACTCGAAACAGGGACTATGGATTAAGCGAAGACTGGCTCAGGACAAGGTAACGATGCGCGTGGGAAATGGTTCCAAAGTCGATGTGATCGCCGTCGGCACGCTACCTCTATATATACCTTCAGGATTAGTTTTAGGCCTAAATAATTGTTATTTGGTGCCAGCGTTAAGCATGAACATTATATCTGGATCTTGTTTGATGCGAGACGGTTATTCATTTAAATCCGAGAATAATGGTTGTTCTATTTATACGAGTAATATCTTTTATGGTCATGCACCCTTGAAGAGTGGTCTATTTGTGTTGAATCTCGATAGTAGTGATACACATATTCATAATGTTGAAGCCAAAAGATGCAGAGTTGATAATGATGGTGCAACTTATTTGTGGCACTGCCGTTTGGGTCATATTGGTGGAAAGCGCATGAAGAAACTCCATACTGATGGACTTCTAGAATCACTTGATTATGAATCACTTGGTACTTGCGAACCATGCCTCATGGGCAAGATGACTAAAACGCCGTTCTCCGGAACAATGGAGCGAGCAACAGATTTGTTGGAAATCATACATACTGATGTATGTGGTCCGATGAATATTGAGGCTCGCGGCGGGTATCGTTATTTTCTCACCTTCACAGATGATTTGAGCAGATATGGGTATATCTACATAATGAAACATAAGTCTGAAACATTTGAAAAGTTCAAAGAATTTCAGAGTGAAGTGGAAAATCATCGTAACAAGAAAATAAAGTTTCTATGATCTGATCGTGGAGGAGAATATTTGAGTTACGAGTTTGGTCTACATTTGAAACAACGCGGAATAGTTTCACAACTCACGCCACCCGGAACACCATAGCGTAATGGTGTGTCCGAACGTCGTAATCGTACTTTACTAGATATGGTGCGATCTATGATGTCTCTTACTGATTTACCGCTATCGTTTTGGGGTTATGCTTTAGAGACGGCTGCATTCACATTAAATAGGGCGCCATTGAAATCCGTTGAGACGACGCCTTATGAACTGTGGTTTGGCAAGAAACCAAAGTTGTCGTTTCTTAAAGTTTGGGGCTGTGATGCTTATGTGAAAAAGCTTCAACCTGATAAGCTTGAACCCAAATTGGAGAAATGTGTCTTCATAGGATACCCAAAGGAAACTATTGGGTACACCTTCTATCACAGATCCGAAGGCAAGACATTTGTTGCTAACAATGGATCCTTTCTAGAGAAGGAGTTTCTCTTGAAAGAAGTGAGTGGGAGGAAAGTAGAACTTGATGAGGTAACTGTACCTGCTCCCTTATTGGAAAGTAGTTCACCACAGAAACCGGTTCCTGTGACACCTACACCAATTAGTGAGGAAGCTAATGATATTGATCATGAAACTTCAGATCAAGTTACTACCGAACCTCGTAGGTCAACCAGAGTAAGATCCGCACCAGAGTGGTACGGTAATCCTATTCTGGAAGTCATGTTACTTGACCATGGCGAGCCTACAAACCATGAAGAAGTGATGGTGAGCCCAGATTCCGCAAAATGGCTTGAGGCCATGAAATGTGAGATGGGATCCATGTATGAGAACAAAGTGTGGACTTTGGTTGACTTGCCCGATGAGCGGCAAGCCGTAGAAAATAAATGGATCTTCAAGAAGAAGACTGACGATGACGGTAATGTTACTGTCTACAAAGCTCGACTTGTTGCGAAAGGTTTTTGACAAGTTCAAGGGGTTGACTATGATGAGACTTTCTCACCCGTAGCGATGCTTAAGTCTGTCCGAATCATGTTAGCAATTGCCGCATTTTATGATTATGAAATTTGGCAAATGGATGTCAAAACTGCATTCCTAAATGGATTTCTGGAGAAGAGTTGTATATGATCCAAAGGGTGCTAACAAAGTGTGCAAGCTCCAGCGATCCATTTATGGACTGGTGCAAGCCTCTCGGAGTTGGAATAAATGTTTTGATAGTGTGATCAAAGCATATGGTTTTATACAGACTTTTGGAGAAGCCTGTATTTACAAGAAAGTGCGTGGAGCTCTGTAGCATTTCTAATATTATATGTGGATGACATATTGTTGATTGGAAATGATATAGAATTTCTGGATAGCATAAAAGGATACTTGAAAAAGAGTTTTTCAATGAAAGACCTCGGTGAAGCTGCATACATATTGGGCATCAGGATCTATAGAGATAGATCAAGACGCTTAATTGGACTTTCACAAAGCACATACCTTCACAAAGTTTTGAAAAAGTTCAAAATGGATCAAGCAAAGAAAGGGTTCTTGCCTGTGTTACAAGGTGTGAAGTTGAGTCAGACTCAATGCCCGACCACTGCAGAAGATAGAGCGAAAATGAAAAGTGTTCCCTATGCTTCAGCCATAGGCTCTATCATGTATGCAATGTTGTGTACCAGACCTGATGTGTGCCTTGCTATTAGCTTAGCAGGGAGGTACCAAAGTAATCCAGGAGTGGATCACTGGACAGCGGTCAAGAACATCCTGAAATACCTAAAAAGGACTAAGGATATGTTTCTCATTATGGAGGTGACAAAGAGCTCGTCGTAAAAGGTTACGTCGATGCAATCTTTGACACTGATCCGGACGATTCTAAATCACAAACCGGATACGTGTTTTTATTGAACGGTGGGGCTGTCAGTTGGTGCAGTTCTAAACAAAGCGTCGTGGCGGGATCTACGTGTGAAGCGGAGTACATAGCTGCTTCGGAAGTAGCAAGTGAAGGAGTCTGGATGAAGGAGTTCATATCCGATCTAGGTGTCATACCTAGTGCATCGGGTCCAATGAAAATCTTTTGTGACAATACTGGTGCAATTGCCTTGGCAAAGGAATCCAGATTTCACAAGAGAACCAAGCACATCAAGAGATGCTTCAATTCCATCCGGGATCAAGTCCAGGTGGGATACATAGAGATTTGCAAGATACATACGGATCTGAATGTTGCAGACCCGTTGACTAAGCCTCTTCCATGAGCAAAACATGATCAACACCAAGACTCCATGGGTGTTAGAATCATTACTGTGTAATCTAGATTATTGACTCTAGTGCAAGTGGGAGAATTAAGGAAATATGCCCTAGAGGCAATAATAAAGTTATTATTTATATCCTCATATCATGATAAATGTTTATTATTCATGCTAGAATTGTATTAACCGGAAACATAATACATGTGTGAATACATAGACAAATATAGTGTCACTAGTATGCCTCTACTTGACTAGCTCGTTGATCAAAGATGGTTGAGTTTCCTAGCCATGGACATGAGTTGTCATTTGATTAACGGGGTAACATCATTAGGAGAATGATGTGATTGACTTGACCCATTTCGTTAGCTTAGCACTTGATCGTTTAGTTTACTACTATTGCTTTCTCCATGACTTATACATGTTCCTATGACTATGAGATTATGCAACTCCCGAATACCGGAGGAACACTTTGTGTGCTACCAAACGTCACAACGTAACTGGGTGATTATAAAGGTGCTCTACAGGTGTTTCCGATGGTGTTCGTGGAGTTGGCATAGATCAAGAATAGGGTTTGTCACTCCGATTGTCAAGAGGTATCTCTGGGCCCTCTCGGTAATGCACATCACTATAAGCCTTGCAAGCAAAGTGACTAATGAGTTAGTTACGGGATGATGCGCTACGGAACGAGTAAAGAGACTTGCCGGTAACGAGATTGAGCTAGGTATTAAGATACCGACGATCGAATCTCGGGCAAGTAACATACCGATGACAAAGGGAACAACGTATGTTGTTATGCGGTTTGACCGATAAAGATCTTCGTAGAATATGTAGGAACCAATATGAGCATCCAGGTTCCTCTATTGGTTATTGACCGGAGACGTGTCTCGGTCATGTCTACATAGTTCTCGAACCCGTAGGGTCCGCACGCTTAAAGTTCTGTGACGATCGGTATTATGAGTTTTTGTGTTTTGATGTACCGAAGGTAGTTCGGAGTCCGGGATATGATCACGGACATGACAAGGAGTCTCGAAATGGTCGAGACGTAAAGATCGATATATTGGACGACTATGTTCGGACACCGGAAGTGTTTCGGGAGGTTTCGGGCATATACCGGAGTACCGGGGGGTTACCGAAACCCCCCGGGGAGTATATTGGGCCTAATGGGCCCTAGTGGGAGAAGAGGAGGGGCGGCCAGGGCAGCCGCGCGCCCCCTCCCCCTCTAGTCCGAATTGGACAAGGAGGGGGGAGGCGCCCCCCCTTTCCTTCTCTTCCTCTCTCCCTTCCTTCCCTTCTCCTACTCCTACTAGGAAAGGAGGAGTCCTACTCCCGGTGGGAGTATGACTCCCCTCTTGGCGCGCCCTCCTCCTGGCTGGCCGCCTCCCCCCTAGCTCCTTTATATACGGGGGCAGGGGGAACCCCAAGGCACAACAATTGATCATTGATCTTTTAGCCGTGTGCGGTGCCCCCCTCCACCATAATCCACCTCGGTAATATCGTAGCGGTGCTTAGGCGAAGCCCTGCGTCAGTAGCATCATCATCACCATCACCACGCCGTCGTGCTGACGAAGCTCTTCCCGGAAGCTCTACTGGATCGTGAGTTCGCGGGACGTCACCGAGCTGAACGTGTGCTGAACGCGGAGGTGCCATACGTTCGGTGCTGAGGATCGGTCGATCGTGAAGACGTATGACTACATCAACCGTGTTGTTATAATGCTTCCGCTTACGGTCTACGAGGGTACGTAGACGACACTCTCCCCTCTCGTTGCCATGCATCACCATGATCTTGCATGTGCGTAGGATTTTTTTTGAAATTACTACGTTCCCCAACAAGAAGAGGGAATGATTATCATTTGGCCCACAAGGGGACACGTTTCCCTATTGAAACCACAAGAGTTCTGGTGACAGGCTCCGGTTTCTAAGAGGTTTGTAATAAAGCTTGGCCCAAATTGGCAATGTTTTTACCACGACATATATGTGCCATGATGTGACACCATGCCACCTTTGATGACTTTCTGGTGAGTTTTGGATTTATGGGGACTTAAAAACCGAGATTCGAAATGTTTGAGGATGAGCCAGGACACCGGTACGGTTGTAATTCGTTCCCATTCCTGGCATGGGACCTAAACATGCACCCAAGCACACATGTATAATTTTTCTAGCCATTTTGGTGAACTGGAGCATGTATTTGTAGTTTAGATTTGAATTATCGACATTAAATGCCTAGGAAACTCAATTAGTGTATAAAAAGGCGAAATGAACCCTGAATAAGTTTAAATTTCAGCACGGATATCAAGTTGTTCCATGTTGCCTGTGGAAGAAAATACAAGGCGAAAAGAGGCAGTGATTATGTTTCGCCCACAAGGGGAACACGATTCCCTATCGGAACCACGAGGCTTCTTTGAGAGAAGCTCCGGTTTTTGTAAGAGGTTTGTAATAAAGCTTGGCCCAAATTGGACAATGTTTTTACCACGACATATATGTGCCATGATGTGACACCATGCCACCTTTGATGACTTTCTGGTGAGTTTAGGATTTACGGGGATTTAAAAACCGAGATTCCAAATGTTTGAGGACGAGCCAGGACGCGGGTACGGTCGTAATTCGTCTCATTCCTGGCACGGGACCTAAACATGCACCCAGCCATTTTGGTGAACTGGAACATGTATTTGAGGTTCAGATTTGAATTATAGACATTAAATGCCTAGGAAACTCAATTAGTGTATAAAAAGGCCAAACGAACCCTGAATAAGTTTGAATTTCAGCACGGATATCATGTCGTTCCATGTTGCCCGTAGAAGAAAATACAAGGCGAAAAGAGGCAGTGATTAAGTTTCGCCCACAAGGGGGGCACGTTTCCCTATCAGAACCACGAGGCTTCTTTGAGAGAAGCCCCGGTTTGTAAGAGGCTTGTAATAAAACTTGCGCCACAATTGATGAAAAAATTCCTCGACATATAAGTGCCATGTCCTGACACCATGCCAGGTTTCATGATTTTCGTCTTAGTTTTGGATTTATGGGGATTTAAAAACTGAGATTCTTCTCACGAAATGTTTTCAAATAGCACACGGTTCACTCACGAAAGACGATATTCAATGAAAACTTCGGGGAAACCATATTTTAAAGTTTCATAAAAATCTGAAAAAAAATGTGGGATGTTAAGAAGGTGATGTTTTATTGCGACACAAAAAATCAAGTTGAAAAACATTACGAGATGTGAGCTATGAAAAAGATAAATTCAGCCCTAATAGTGACATTACTATTCAGCACTATTCAATGCTAATTTTGTCTTTTTCATAGATCACATCTCGTAATGTGTTTCAACTTGAAATTTTGTGTGGCAATAAAACATCATCCTCTTAACATCCCGCATTTTTTTCAAATTTTTTTTGAAACTTCAAAACATCTTTTTCTCGTGGTTTTCACCGGTTTCCACCGAATGTTGGTTTCCGTATGATATTCTCCCCCTGCTGCGCGCGCGATCTGAGTCATGCATTCTGATTGGCCGGAACCCAAACCCCATGGATCGTACGTGTGCATCGTTGGATGCTCCCAGATCGAACGGCAACCCTGAGCCCTTTCAACAGCACATGCAGTACATGGGTAAGCACTGTGCGCATGTGTTGTGTAGCTCACGCTTCCTTCTCTACTAGGTTTTCATTCAAAACAGGCTGTTGTTTCTCACCACTCCTCTCATCGGTTTCCCGCCTCTTCTCCCATCGTTTTCCCGCTACTAGCGTCAGTGCTCATTGAAGGCTAGCGGCGACACACCGGCCATGTAAAATATCCCACACCGTTTCTAAAAGCACAAATGTGTGTGATATGAGGGAGTAGGTCCCATAGGGTGACCATCGTGAAATGCCTTAAAGGCAAGGAGGCAATTCTTATCAGCAAGGGCCGGCTTCCCATCCGCTAGCCTAGTCGAATAGAACGCAGAAGTTAAGCGTGCTCGGGCTAGAGTGGTCCAAGGATGGGTGACCCGGTGGGAAGTTGCATATCTCAAGCTTCATTTAAATGCCATCACACAGTCATTATAGAGATATATTATATCTCTATAGTGACCTATCATGGCAATTATATAAACCTTGGGATCCTTGTTTTGCTAATTTGTAGACTATGTTTTTATGGGTTATTTTTTGCTCTAAAAAAATTAAAGAATGATTGACTGGACCTGTCATGGCAATTATATAAACCTACTATGTTTTTATGGGTTATGTTTTCCTCTAAAAAATTAAAGAATGGTTGACTTGACCTGTCATCGCGATTATATAAACCTTTTTCAGGTTGCATGCAGGGTATAGGGGGCAGGGTGTTCTTCTCGAGCATGCTTCCCTTGTGCGGCTTATAGACGCGGCACATATCTGTGCGCTCCCCGAGGTATATATACTATCCTTTACCAACAATTAGGGGGGCCCACACAATCTATCCCTTTGACCCAACAATGAGAAGGGTTTAACCATGATGGTTTCCTATTGATACTAGTAAGGTACACGTGCATTGCACGCATGAGATTTGGTAACCAAATTATGAATAAATACCACACTATTGCATGTAAGCTTTGAGTCATATATGCATGATGTCGATGTTCGTTTAATTCTTATAGTTCATCTCATCCAAAATCAATTAGTTTTCTAAAAAAACTATTTTAAGATTCATGGAATTGTGCATTGTAAAGGTAAAAACAAAAAGTGACAATTCATTTAGAAAAAAAAGTTTGGGCAATTAAGATATGGAAGATTCTAGAGAACAAAGGAGAAGTGCTTGTGTTTTGAGGTTTGTGCATTATGCTTAAGTTCAGCCACGGAGTCTTCTAGATTGTACATGTGGCAGAATCTGGGGGAATGTAGATGATATCCAACGGCCAGTAGTGCTTGGATTTGCCATCTCCGTACCGTCGGATTGGCTTCATCCAACGACGAACTTTCAAAGTTATTCACACACTATATAGGTGTATAGATATAGATGTATAGATATATATAGATGTGTCCCATTGTAGACAAAATAATGTTTGAGCACATGCATGGGACGACCCCCCCCCCCCCCCCGCCGCCGCCTCAAAGTTGGGAAACTAACATCATCCGTATTGAACCAGGCTTGGAGTCGGGTACGGTGTTCGGTTTGTAATGTAGTTGGTGGCCCATCGAAGTTGTGCATTTGGGATTTAAACACATCATACACCACCGTACCCATACATATTTTCGGGCCGCATGCAGTGTATACGGTGTCTTCTAATCGACCACGTCTCCCTTGTGCGGTTTTTTGTGATGACACACATATCTGTGGGCTCCCCGAGTGTATATATATCATCGCTTTGACCGATAATGAGGGGTGTGTGTTGGCCATGAATGGATTCCTCCTAGTTCGTGTTAGGGCCGATCATCGTCACATGTCGCTCAACCAAAGCTCGAGCTCATCCGTTGTCAGGATTCCCTCCCACATGCTCGGCTTGCTGGGTTCGACCTACATCAAACCCTGTGTATCTTGTCCTTAACTACCTTGCCTTCATGGTTGTTGTCTGTATCGAGAGGTAGGCACCACATCTAAATTGTACATTATACTGTATTCAAAACACACACACACCCCTTCCCAACGTACATCATTTTGGGCCGCATGCAAGAGGTGCTGGTTTTGTGGTCCCTCTCGTGCAATTTTTATGATGGTTCAATCTATTAGCCCAAGCGGTTTATCGACAACAACAACTGTCATTTGACCAAACGATAGATTCATTGGTCCGTCTTATGGTAGGTCATGGCGACATGCATGTATGACCAAAGTATCGATCATTACGTGCATCTGCCCCGCTGACACAAAGTGGGAGGTGGTGGGCCAAACATCCTAGCTAGGTACGACATTATGTCATTATATATATATATATACATAAACACTATTCTGATCACGGGATCAGAATAATATTCTGATCACAACCTGAACTGCCTGAGTAATGCGCCTGGACTTCCCTCTGTACGAACCCGACCTTCGGGCTATCTACGCAACCGTGGCTTCCCCCGTGAATTATTCTGTTTAGTCGTGTTCTATATGATGTTAGTGTAATCTAGAAACGTTTTTTAGCAACTAAATACCGGTTTTAAATAGGAATCTCGCTCGTTGGCGGATTTTGCTCTCGGGTCGTGATGAAATTGCGTTTTTTGCAATTTTACTGCCTGAGTTGTTCGACGTGAACTTCTCCCAGTGCTAGGTTGAACTTCCGCCAACATTGCCCAAATGAGGCTTGCGATATACCGTTGGAAAGCTATGGACACCAGCATCATGACCCAAGTAAAATTTTTGGCAAAATGTAAGCGGTTTAAGAGCAGTTTTGAAAGCCGTTTTTTTCTAACACAAAAAACGTGAAACGTATTTTCGATCGCATTTCTAATCTGTTTATCGGAAGGAGGCAAATAATATGGCGTTGGAAAGCTGCTACAAAACCGTTCCTTCCACTTGTTGAAAGTTTTCTCTAATTCCCTATGGATAAAGAGTAATTTGGAAAATCGTAGAATTTCGCAAACGGAACAGCCGAGTTCATATTTTCGATGCCATTTCTAAATGGCTAACCCAATTGAGGCAAATAATATGGCGTTGGAAAGCTTATGAAAATGCGCTACTTTTTCATGTTGAAAGTTTTTCTAATTTTGAACGGTTTAAGAGTAATTTAGAAAACAGTACAAGCTCCATCGAGTTCATATTTTTTATCTATATTTTTAGAAAACGTCCGAATGCAGCAAATGATATGGCGTTGGAGAGCTTGAGGAAATGCGAAACTTTTTTGTATATATTGTTTCTCCAATTCCTTATTGTTTTAAGTCAATTTTGAAAATTGCTAAAAACGTATGTTTGCCGTAATTTTTACAAACTTTATCGGAATGGGGCAAATAATATACCGTTGAAAAGCTACGGAAAATGCGAAACTTTTTCATGTTGATGGTTTTCTCTGATTCCTAGCCGTTTTCAAGTAATTTCGAAAACGACGAGATCATTCGTTCTGCCTTTATCACGAAACAGATTCTTCGAAAATGCACCGCGTGAAGAACCTGAACTTCTCGGCGTGTGTACCTGAACTTCACTCTATTTTTCACGTGATTTTTTTGCCCCGCTATCCGTACACTCACCAGAACACTTACCGGAATTGAGCAAGTATTATGCCGGTGGAAAGCTGATGTAAACACGCAACTTTCCCGTGTTGATCGTTTTGTCATACTCGCGACGATTTTAAAAGTTTTTCATCTAAAATTCATTCACGATAGTAGTCGAACTTCCTGCTGTTTTCACGTTGAACTTCTGTGATGTATTTTCGTTTGTAATTTTCTCATTCATTCGTCCATGTTACACAAATGATATTGCTTTTGTACAAACCTCTTTTACAATAATTTTTTTAACTTTCTTCGACGGAGGACTTGAACTTATAACAACGAAACTTTTAGACTTTGCTTTTTTATTCCTTTTTAATACAAAATGCACACCGTGTAGTACACGAACTTCTGGCAGTTATCAATCTGAACTTCTCTCGGTTACATGGAAATATCAGAGTTTTTTTATGAATTTTAATCTGATTTACTTAATCTCTTTTTAAAAGTTGAACTTCTTGTTATTTTATTTTTGAACTTCTTGTTTCGATTCTTTAATAACGAGGAAAATCTGAGTTTTCTATAATCATCGAACTTCTCCATCTTTTTAATTTGGACTTCCTAGTTTTATTTCTTAATCATTTTTTATGAAATTTTGAAGCGTTCTATTTTTAAAAGTTGAACTTCTTATTTTTTATTTTTGAACTTCTTGTTTTCATTCTTTAATAACGAGGAAAATCTGAGTTTTCTATAATCATCGAACTTCTATATCGAACCGCTCTAACTTTTTTACTTGAATTTATTTTATGTATATTTAGAAATATGAAAATTGTAGTTTTGTTACAAGCATCAAACTTCTTCGTTATTTTGAATTGAACTTATTTGTTTTATTCTTTAATAACCAAAAAAATTGAGTTTTTAATTAAATATCAAACTTCTCCACGTTAATAAATTGAACTTCTTGGTTTTATTCTTCAGTAAGGAGAAAAACTGAGTTTTCATTCTACATTGAATTACTCTGTTTTTTAAAATTGAACTTCTTGATTATATCTTTAGAATCGGAGAAAATCCAAATTTAAAAAAAACAGGGAAACTCTTTTTAAAAACTTTTTTTGTTGTTCCCTTTTTTTAATTTGAACTTATTAGTTATTATTTAGAACGAGAATCAGAGGTTTTTATCAACTTTGAACTTCTCTGTTATTTTAATTTGAACTACTTAGTTTTATTATTTAGTAACGAGGAAAATCGAGTTTTTTGAACCTCTTTGTTTTAAATTTTTGAACTTCTTGGTTTTATTTTTGAACAATGTGAAACATCCGAATTTTTTATAGATATCGAACTTCACCATTTTTTAAATTTGAACTTCTTAGTTTTATTGGTTAGTAACGGGGAAAATGCTTTTTTATATAAACAATGATATTGTGCCATTATTTTAAATTTGAACTTCTAGTTTTTATAGAATGGGGAAAATCGGTTTTTAAATTTTCCTAGCCACGTCGATATTTCGGTGGTGTGTTCCTTCTTGGGGGAAACTTGTTGCAATGAATATTTTTAGGTTTCATTTTGTTACCTTTTCCTCATCCGAACTTTTGTGTTGGCACGCACCTACACACACATACACTCGCATGGTTTTAACACACATCTAACCATCAAGATGTTCTAAAATTTGAACTTCTGAGTTTTATTCTTTTAATAACGAGAAAATTCTGATTTTTTATAGGCATTGAACTTCACCATATTTAAAATTTGAAATTCTTAGTTTCTGGTTAGTAACGGGAAAATTCTATTTTTCTATAAACATCAAACCGCTCTGTTATTTTAATTTGAACTTCTAGTTTTTTAAAATTTGGAAAATCATTTATATATTATTTTTAAATGTTTTTTTAAGTTGAATTTTTTTCAACTTCTTCCTCCATTATTATTTTTGAGCTTCTACATTTGTATTTTTTGAACTTCTCATATTTTTTTTATAATTGAACTTCTTGGTTTATGAAATAAACAGCGAACTTATCCATTAGTTAAATTTCGACCTATAGGTTATTTTTGAAAACAGGATTCATTTGGGAAAGAGGGTCACACGACCATCATCATCATGCGGGGGTATGCAATGACCAGCACGAAGGCGTGCTCACTAGTGATACTTTCTTCCTTTTGTTCTCATTTGAACTTCGTCTTTTTTTAACGATGAACTTATCATGTAAGTTTTACATGGTTTTTTCCATGTGTTTTGAAGTGAGAGATTGAATGAAATCTGCTTGTTGATCTCACCGAAGTTTTTAATTTGTTTGAATGTTATTTTTCTTCTTTATTGTCAAGTATTTCATATTTTGAACTTTAACCGTTCTTGTTTTTGAACTGTAAGCAGTGAAAACATTAGAGCATGCAGTAACATTAGAGCAAATAAATTTGAATTCTTTTTTATAAAGTTCTAGTGTGAATCGGAGTTTAAAAATACAAGCTTTATAGTTGACTCTGAGCACTAGTCAAATAGAACGTTTCCTAGTTTTATCATTGAATAGTATCATACATTCCTTATCCTCTCAAACACCACACGTTTCTTATCCACACCATGTATGCACACTACTTTTTTATCTCTTTTACTCCATCATTTTTTCGTTTTGTCTTCTTCCTGGTAAGTTGTGCAAGCAATCACAAGCAGTAGCAGCAGTGGCTCGGTGCTGGCCATTCTTCTCCTCTGTTAGCAGTAGCAGAAACACAAAAGTTACAATTAAGAGGAAAATGGTGCTGCTGCCATAGCCTACACCACACAGTTTAGAAGGACCAAATCATCAAATTTAGTGTCTTGTTGGAGGAGTCAGCTTATACCGCTGGTTTGAACAGGTAACTGCTGCTTGCTGCCCACAGTTTCATCCTATCGATCTTAACTTGGAGTAGCAGTTCTGGAGCCTTTACAAAAGCAGCACGAGTGAATCCTGGCACGGCGAACAGCCAGCCGTCTGAACCTCCGCTTGTGTTTATCTGCTGCAGGCGACTTGACGTGCATGCATCGATCGCTCACTCGCTCGGCGAGAAACCTCTGCTCTGCCTCTGCACAAGGGGACAGACAAACCTCCGGGTCCAAGAGTCTGCTCGATATGCCCCTGAACCACTCCGGTTCCGCTGTAGGCTCCCTGTCGCGAGAAGAGCTCCACGGATGTTGCTGCTGTATTTGAGTGGATCAGCTGCGCAGCGGACTCCAGCGTGTTGTGTGCCTGGACCGGAGAGAAATCCCGGAAGAGAAACTGAACTTCTCTTTTCCTCTCCTAAAAAAACACAACACTACAAGGAAATAGAAATCTCTTCTGCAATCCTTTTGCACAGGGAACCATCCTCGCATCAAAGAATAAACTTACTTTTTTACACAAAAATCACACTACAAAAATAGCCACAGCTGGTTCTTGCCGCTGTTGTGCAGTGGGATAGGAGGGGTTGAGGGGAGAATTGCTCCGCGGTGCTGATGCAGGTTGGCTAGCGGCAGGCGTCGGGGTTGGACTGACGGAGGGAGGCGCCCTCTGCTACATGGGGGATGCCCGGCGGTGTGGAGCTCCCGATGAGTGCTTCCGGCGCGGGGAGGATCTGGTGGCACGCGTCGTCGGGCCCTAGCAGAGCAGGGAGGATGGCGGGGCACTATTTCTATGTATTGAAGTATCTGCAGGGAGGCGCCGGATAAATCTTGAAACAACTGGGGCTGGATCGAACGGGGTCGTCGGGAAGCCTGGAGGTGGAGGCTCGCGGCGGCCCGGCCAGGAGGTGGAGCACGACGGCGCGTCTGCCGGGGAGGGAGGTGAGGGCGGCGGCGCGTCTGCCGGGGAGGGAGACGGAGGCAGCTGTGCTTCCGCCGCCGGAGGGAGGTGGGGGCGGCAGTGCTTGTTGCCGGGCAGGAAGGTGGTGGCGGCGGCGCCTGTTGCCTGTGATGGAGGCGGGGGTGGCGCTGACAGGGGAGGTTAGAGGGGGCGTGGGGATTAGGTCGAGGCCTCGGCGGCGGCGTAGGCGCGTCGGGGCCAGGGTGGGCGGCGGCGGAGGCGCGTCCGGGCCGAGGGAGGGGGCGGCGGGAGGCGCGCCAGAGCCTGGGAGGCGGCGGCGGGAGGTTGGTGGGGAAGGGATCGTGGGAGGATGCGGAGGGGAGTGGATAAGGTGGGCCGCCGAGGAAACTTTTTTCTCTTACGGGAAGTTCGGGTGGGCTGAATCTAGGAACATCTCCGCGCCCTACAGGGTCGATCGCGATCCGAATAACTATTCTGATCGTGATTAGAATAGTGCTAATATATATATATAGAAAGTCTATTAGTGACCCTGAGTGAAGAATAAGTAATTCCTCACCCGGGTCGATCGACCGAGCGATGGTAGTTTGACTAAACGCCAGCCAATGTAATTTTAATTCGAGGGAAACTTTAGCTGGTCGCCCACTCCCCCAAATGTCAGAAGGAAAAAAAAACTAGCCCACTCCTCCAGTCCGTTCCTATCTCCCTCCGGCCCCTCACATCTCGTCATTGCGGCGGCGGCGGCGGCAGCGACGGCGCCGGACGGACGACCCGGCGGCGAGGACTACCTCTCTTGTGCGTGGAGTACTTCCCTTACCTCTCTCATGTGGTAGCGACTCGGAGGCGCCGTGGGCGGTGCAAGATCTGGGCGAGCTCGGCAGGACGACGGCGTTCTCCGGCGTCCCTCTTCACCGTCGACGGTATTATCATCAGTAAGACCCCCCTCCTCATCTCTTCCCGTATCCTCCTCCATGAACTTCTGAATTTCTGGGATTAGGGTTATTGGTTTTTGGGAGCGGTGCTGGGAAAGAGGAAGAAGACCAAGGAAAGGAAAGGAAAATGAGAAGCTCGGGTGATGGAGGTAATGCTGGAGAAGGGCTCCTAGCGGTGGGATCAATTCTAGGAGGAGGTGGAGATCATAGCAGAGGATATGAAGGCCGTGTGGATGACATAGAAGAAGAGGAGGAGCTCAAGGCTGCGGAGAAAAAGGACAACAGTAGAGTATCAGACTTCCATCTAGCTGAGATCAACTTTTGTTTTCACGGGACATGTGAATCCTCTCTCTGATTTGGTTTTGTCTAAATTTCACGAATTTTCATCCTGAAGTAAAAAAATGATGGTTCTGACTTGATTGAATGTTAGTAGTGATGTGCATAAAGAATCAGCCTGTACCTAGCTGACAATGCTAATTCTCTGTAAATTTGTGTTAATCAAAATTTGCGCATACATACAAGCAATATTTCTTCAACTAAAGAATATTCACCTTCCGAATTTTTTTGTTTTATGCTATTCTTAAGATAAGATTTATATCGGTGATGCTAGCTTTATGTTTTGTGAATTTATCAGGCAAACCAATAATTCAAATTCTGCCAAGAAATCTAGGAGCAGAAGAAGATGTATGCTTTAGGTGTACGTGAATCTTTAAGCCGTTCCTTTCTAGGAAAATTTCTAAGACTGTTTTTGTTTTACCCAAAGGTTTTCAAGCTTTGGGTGCCTGCGGCCGGCTCGACGGGTGGCATCAGCAAGCGTCGGCCGGCCTCGGCACTGCTGTTGGTGGTTATATGGTGGGCGGAGCACACTAGTGGGCTTCAACGTCAGGGTACGGTGGCGTGCTAAATCCTGAGTCCTGCTAGGCTTTTTTTGGTTCAGGTTTTGTTACTGTTTTCCATTCGGGGTTATGTGGCGAGCAAACCTAGCATTTGCAGTTAGTTGTTTCAGAAATTCATCTCCTGACATCAAATTTCGATACGTAAGGTTAATCCTGCCAACAAATCTATGTTATGGGCTTGCTAGTTCTCTTCATATCTCTATGCTGATTTTGTGTGCAATTTAGATGAATACTTTCCGTTTTATTCAGGGATACGTTCAGCATGCTTGTGAGGTACACATTTTTCAGTTCCAATTATAAGTGTTTGCCTTATTTATCGCTCAAATTTCATGTTCTAAAGATGCTCCTTCACTTCAATACAGCGTTGGCATGTAGGATGACTATCTATCCAAATTATCATGTACAATTTTTTTAAAAAAAATTGGCTCTTCTTCTGCATGTCTCTAAGGCATAATTTCTGATCTATCATGAGATAATGATTATTTCTTCTTCTTTCTTAACATGCCGCTAGTTGCTATGAAAATTTAACACATACATCAGCCTTTTGTCATTGAAACAAAATCATATCTGCCAAGTTTCTACATTCCGTCAAAGCTTGCAGATTTACCATCTAACTTGGCACATTATTGAAACAAATCGTAACCATGGATTCTATACGGAAGATCGACATATCATTTTTACATTAGATTCATGTATACTGTAAGGAATTGATTTTGTTCAACTTCAACCCATTTTCCTATCTTGCAAAGCTGTCCATTCAAGTATATTCAATTTCTACTATGTGACTTAATACATTTGTAACACTGGCATAGTGACATTGACATGCTTTTCTTTTTCGTCCGTTTAATATTGATTCATCTACATGGTTATATATCCAGTCTGCTATTGATCATTTCCATTTTTCATCCTGGCAGTACGCTGATAGCTTATCCAGTCTGCTATTGATCATTACCTTTTTTCACCCTGGCAGTATGCCGATAGCTATAATCGAGTCAATAGTTCCAAAATGTTGGTTCACAATTATTTGTCTTTTTGGGAAGCACATGGCTGGCTCCGGTTGGTGGCATGGCCTTTCCATTCTGAATTGAAGAGGGTCTGAAAAGTTTGAACTGTCCATGGAATAGAAAAGATACAGCTTTCCTTCATATCGTTGATTCTTCTTAGTCTTCCTTTTGTGAAGTTGTGTAGCAATCTTCCTTTTCCTATATGTAATTTGATTTTCTTAGGAATACTCTCCATTTTCTTACGAACACGACGTCGTTGCGATGCCTCCAGATGCACCAGCAACAGAACATGAAGAATGTTGTGGCGAGGTGAGCGAAATCTGGCAGATTGCGGACAGAGGCCACGGAAGGTGACCGGAACCCCAACGTGGCCCTGAAATCAACCACCAATGGGCAAGCATAGAGGAGGTGACTCGCTGACTGCAGCGGGGAATGGCGGAGTGGGCAACTATTCCACGCTCTAAAATTGAGGTTTAGAGCAATTAAAAAGGTGATTTTATTCCTGAATCATGCTTAACATTTCTTTAGCAAACAAGCACTACTAGCAGCCCGTTTCCGGATGTGCTTCTTGTTGGTTCATGTAGACATGCCAATGAAGGCCTGATAAAGAACAGAAAAAATACAGTATATTGGTTTAATTGATCTCTTGTGTAGACCAAAATTAGCGAGTAAAGGAAATTTGATTTTGCTTCCAAATTCTTTCTAGGAGTTTATCCCAGGAATAATGTTTTGTTCCTATTTGAGTTGCAACGCATGACTTCCGGAGGCTACTCTTCCATTTGATTTTGCTGTTCAACAGCTCTCAAAGTCACAGAGCAAATCAGTTGGGCTTCTCGAAGAAAACATATTTTTGATAAATGATGTGCCATGCATCCTTCTGCGCACCTAATCGCCTGCTTAGAACAAATAAAATTAGTTGCATTTGCCTGTATTGTGGAGTGTCTATAGATGGCAGAATAGCTGCAGCCTTGCTTTCTACTAACCAGTTTCATTTTCTTTCAGAATCATGTTCCTGCTTTTTTCTCCTTGCTGTGAGTGTATTGGAGTATAGGGTTCTCCCAGGAGGGTCGTGTAATCAGTGTGCTATCTGAGGCAATGTATAGAGTTCCAGTTCTGTTTTTCTTGAGAGCTGACCCTGTAAATTCTAGCTCTGTTTTCTTTGAGCTGATATGTAAATTCTTCAATGTTTAAATAAAGTTCAGCCTCAGGCCCTTAAAGATAATACTACTCCCCAGATTAAAAGGTGATGGTGTGTTTATATGTTAACAATAAGGTTCTCTTAGGAATGCCATTCAAATAAAAATATTTTGTGTAATTGAGGACGCAATTCCAGAAATGGTACCTCCAGAAAGATTACAACTGAGATTGCCATCACACCAAATCTAGATGAAACTATTGAGCGAAAAGGAGAAAACACAAATTGAATGCATCACTATCTCGTTGTTTCTCTAGGAGCAGAAAAAGATATTTTTAAAGGAACGGAGTATCATGTGATGCAGCTCGTGCACATAGAGGTAGTTTGATGCGGAGGTAAAGTTACCGTGCGAGCTTATTGTCTCTTACGGCAGTGGTTCGGGTGCGCAGACTTAGCAAGCGCCATAACTTACTTAGCATGCATGAGGGAAATTTACGTCACAACCTTTGTTTCTTATGGCAGCGCCATAACAGTTTCTCACAGGACGTAGCTTAGTGCCATGCATAATGTAAGATTACCTCTCTCCCTTTTATACGGCTGAGGAATGGTTTCTTCCTCCCCATAGTAATCTTACCTCACCTGTTTTTATTTCTTATGTTTCAAAACTCTGGATGTGGGATAGGCTGGGGTGAGGAATAAGAATTCCTCACCCAGGGTGACGAATAGCGCGATATATATATATATATATATATATATATATATATATATATATATATATATATATATATATATATATATATAAGAGTGCTTTCGGGTTTGCGAGGGAGGTGCCACCAAAGTTATGCATTGTGTATTTGAAGTTTTAAATATCCCTAATTTTTCTATATATATTTGGCCACTTCTAGGTGGTTCTTGACTTCTCGCCCCTCTCATCGATCTTCAACGACGCGCTCAACCGTGGGTCCGCACGGTCGAAGTTGTGCATTGGAATATTGAACATCACAGATCACCCTTTTCACTCATATATATTTGGGCCACATGCTGGTGTGGCTGTATTTTGACCCTCTCTAACGTTATTTTTTGCTGCAAAGACTCTAATGACGCTCAACGGACACGGGTATAATATCTTAACCGTGTGCGATACAAGTGCGCTGTGAATCACCACGCCTGCACAAGCGCGAGCAAATTAAGGTGGAGGTAGTGGCTCAACCGTGTGTGATGCAAGTGCGCTGAAATCACCACGACTGCGCAAGCGCGAGCAAAGGGGTGGAGGTACTGGCTCAACCGGGTGCGATGCAAGTGCGCTAAAATCACCACGCCCGCGCAAGCGCAAGCAAAGAGTGGAGGTACTGGCTTAACTGTGTGCGATGCAAGTGCGCTGTAAAACCACCACCTGTGCAAGCTAAAGGCGGGTAAGTTTATTTGGAACTTAGGACGAACTGTGTGCGATAGACTAGCTAGCTAGAAATATAAAAAACAAACTACCCGCCTTGAGCGTTGCAAAAATTGGCGGTTCCGCGCCACTTTTCCTTATTATCATACACGCATATTGTTATTGGACCGTGCGCAATCTTGGGCACTCCCGCCCCACATCAATTCCTTTACCCAAATTTTAGTAGCTGCCATACTTCAACCGTCGCCCACACTCCACCAGCACCGACCTTATAGTAAAATTGCAGTAGCCGAGGCATTTGAACCGTCGCCCTCCCTCGTCCACCCCCATCTCCACCCACCATTACTAAAATTTTCAGTAGCCGTGGCGTATCCTCAAACACCAACCCCCCTCCACGGTCCCCCACCCGCCCCCTCCCCCCTCGAACCCTAGCTTGCGGCCGCCGCCGGCACCGCCACCAATCCCTACCGGTGTGCCCGTTCCTCCTAACTTAGATAATAAAGTTCAGGTTACCCAGTGATTCCCATACCGTCGCCCCACTCCGCTGAGTTTTTAGATGAGGCCTACGGTGTCCATCCCCGCCAGATCCACATCCCCTGCTCCAGAATGTTGCAGCCTAAGCTCGACCACGTATCCCGGGGAGCCCGACGAGCGTTCGGTCAAGAAGAGGTTTATCATGGCCTCTCCGGCGGACGTTGGCGAGGTGGCCGCCGTTCGCCCCGAGCTGTCAATCCCGGAGCAACACGCGGAGAAGACGTTGACTACGTTGCCATGCCGAAGGCTTCATGTCAGCGGGCTAGTGTATTACTGTATCTCGGGAAAGCTGGCTACGACATCAAGCTCGTCCACACCAACGGCTTCACGCGGGCCATGTCACAGGTTAAGTGGTCCATCCCCAACCCCTCTGGTTCAACCGCCGCCGATTTCTTTGACGACCCTGCCGCTGATCTCCTCCGCCAAGCGGTCAAGGATTTGCGAGCTTTATACGCCATCGAGCCAATTTTGTCATTTTTGAAGGACACGTTCTACGGTGGCGGCTTGGGATCCTCAATTGCCTAGTCAGATCTCATCGACCACGACCACGAGGAGGGCACCGATGAAGGTTCTTCCAAGGTGAAACAACCCATCTGTGACATCAGAGAGCGCACCATGGGTCTGTGCTCTTCCAACTGGAAGGATCCCGTCCATGAAATGTGAGGCAACATTCTATCAGCAAATCTTACCTTTTCTAGCTTGCCAACCCGTACCCTTTGTTGTAGTAGCATTTGTCGTGCAGTGCTTTAACTGTGCCGTGTTTAATTTTTTCAGTTATGCAAAAATGTATTGTTCAATAGGGCCATGTGATGTTTAAGTATGAATTGTCCACTTCAGTTTCACGAATGGCTATATTTGGTTGTTTATAGTGAGTAGATGCCTTGTTTATCTGTATTTGGTTGTTAGGTTGGTTGGAGTGAGCATTTTTTCAGTTATCGAGCAGATGCCTTGTTTATCTATATTTGGTTCTTAGTTTGGTTGCAGTGAGCATTTGTCCAGTTATCAAGGAGATGTCTTATTTCTCTGTATTTGGTTGTTAGGTTGCTTTTTTATAGCATTTGTCCAGTTATCAAGCAGATGCCTTCTTTATCTTTATCTGCTTGTTAGGTTGGTTGTAGTGAGTTGTCCAGTTTTCAAGCATATGCCCTGTTTATCTGTATTTGCTTGTTAGGTTGGTTGTAGTGAGACTTTGTCCAGTTTTGAATGGCTATATTTGGTTGTTATACTGGTCATTTATGCCTTGTTTATTTCAGTCATTCACAATGTGTTGTTCATTATGTGCAAGTCGGAACTGTGCCGCTCGACTACATCAATACCAGTTTGAACGGCTATATTTGGTTCCAGTTATTCCTGGTGTAGTTAACACATGCCTTTTATTTTAGCTTTACACATTTATCCAGTGTGATGTTTAAGCATTACCTACGTTCTATTCATTTTCAACAATACCAGTTTGAATTGCAATATTTGATGGTTGTTAAGCCTGCTGTCGGTAACATTGCCTTCCATTTTATATCTACTTTAACAGCATGATGAAACCAACACATTCAAGCTATCATTTGGAGATGATGTTGTTTACCTTTGCTATATTTGTTTGATGTTAAGGTTGCTGTACTTATCATGCCTTTCCACTACTTATGCAGGACAACAACGGGAGTAGCCACCATTTTCCGTCGAGGTTAGCTTCATCCCTCGGCTTGTACTCCCCCGGTCATTCCATAATGTAGTGCATATAGATCCAGGCCTGGACACTTGTTAGCTTCTAATATTGACTTGTTGCTTGTAGGTACATATGCCCATGGCAAGGATCCATGCATCGACCCTTTTTGCGTATGGGGCAATGACATATTGATGAACAAGCATCAAGTGAGGAAACTGATAAGGATTATTAGCAAAAAGATACGAATGGTGGCAAGAAAATTATTTGTTTATGCTCTATACAACACAACAGTGAGCTGTAGGATGGTAACTACAAACTCTACATCCTTCTCTTTTTACTGCCCATAATGAGTTGTTAGACAACAATGTCTGAATCTTTTTCGTTCCCAGTGGTTCCCGAAGCAGTTCACTCAAGATTACCTCGCAAAGTACATGATTGGTGGACACGCACTGAAGGTTAAAGTATTTCATCCAGACTACAATGAGCATCGAGAAGTCGTAATGTAGACAGTGAAGGATGGACGGGCAGCCATCACAAGGGGTTGGCCTAGAGTCGTGCTCGCATTACGCATGGAGGAGGGCACAATATTGGCATTCCGCTTCACCTTCTCCAGCAACCAGGATGTCTTTCGCCTCTCTCTTTACAGTCTTTAGTACAACTGTGGTTCATCATTCTTTACTTGGTGCTCCTGTAGTTCTTTAGTATATGTATCTGTGCATTGAATTATGCATTCGTGGTTGAACGTATATTTGTAATAAACATGGTTGGATATGAAATAAGTGATTGCCTACTTTCAAATTCAAAACATGTGATTTTTAAATTAGGGATTAATTAGGGATTACACTGCACACGATTTGCGAAAGTGAAACGTCTGCGATATACATGGAGATCAGAAACATTTCTAGGATCCACTACGTGTGCGATCAATCTCCACTGCACACACGACTTTCTCTTGAAAACTGTTTGTGTTAGGCCACCTTGCGCAAATGTTTACCACATAAAAACTATGTGTGATGGACAGCCTTTGCCACACAGTTTCTTCTACGCACTGTGTGTGATGCATTCAATAACGCAAATGATAAAGTTGTTAATATCGTGTGCAATGGCAACGCTATCACAAACGATTTAACGGAAAAAATTGTGTGTGATGTACCTGTTAACGAAAACGTTTTCCTTGGAGCGACTGTGTGGGATGTACATACGAACGGAAATGTTTAGCAGGGACTGACTGTGTGGGACGTACTTGGAACCGAAAATAATTTCGCCTGTATAATTGTATTTTTTAGCTCTACTGTACGTATTTCCGTATTTGAGCGCTCGCTGGTCGCACACGACCTCATTTTGTCGAGCGTGTGTGCCAGGAGGGCATATCCCCGACGGTTTCTGGGTCGTGTGGGAAGGACCCCCCTATCGCCCACACTCACTTGGCGACGGGTCCAAATGCCATCGTGGAAAGGGGTTAAAACCCGTTTGTATAGCACCGACGCGTACCAGTGGATTCAATCTTGCGGTGGTTATTCCCAGTGACAGAAGGGGACATGACACGTATTTGTATTGTTCTCATTAAGGATAAATAGATGGGGTTTGTTCATATTGATTGGATCTATCCCTCTACATCATGTCATCTTGCTTAAGGCGATACTCCGTTCTTATTAACTTAATACACTAGATGCATGCTAGATAGCGGTAGTAATAGTAGTAGATGCAGGCAGGAGTCGGTCTACTCGTCACAGACGTGATGCCTATATTCATGATCATTGCCTTAGATATCATCATAACTATGTGCTTTTCTATCAATTGCTCAATAGTAATTTGTTCACCCATCGTATGCGTTCTTTCAAGAGAGAAACCTCTAGTGAAAACTATGGGCCCTGGGTCTATTTCTATCATATTATTTTCAGATCTATAAAACCAAAAACACAAAAATACCTTGCTGCAAATTATTTACCTTTACATTATTTTGCACTTTTACTTATCTTTTATACCTATCTCTATCAGATCTCATCCTTGCAAGTAACCGTGAAGGGATTGACAACCCCTTTATCATGCTAGGTGCAAGTATTTGTTTGTTTGTGCAAGTGCTATCATTGAAGACTTGTGTGTTCCTCCTACTAGATTGATACCTTGGTTCTTAACTGAGGGAAATACTTATATCTACTTTGTTGCATCACCCTTTCCTCTTCAAGGGAAAAATCAACGCAAGCTCAAGAAGTAGCAGTGGACATCCGAGTCTCGCGGGGTACTTGCCGTTGATATGGTCTTAGAGCTGCGGTCTTGGCATCAACAGTAATAGGAGGCGGAGGCGCACGAAGACAGCATGAAGCAAGGCATCCGAGAGGTGGACGAGGTGACCAGAGTTGAAGGAGGAATAGTTGGTTACGGTGGTGTGATGGAGGCAACAGGAGATGGTGCTCGGGGAGTGGATCGAAGTGGCGGTGGGGAAAGTGGTCGTCCAACGGGACGTGGAGGTCAACGGGAACCAGAAGAGCAACAACAACAGCAAGCAAGGAAGACACGAGCGGTGGCAACATTTTGCCAAGATCGAGCAGTCTGCCATGGAGACACGGGAGGAAGGGAAACAGAGGGAGGCGGCGACATGTGGCGAGGCTAGAAGCGGCGCGGTTGCTCCGGTCGGCCCCTCATCAGAGTAGTGATGAACGCAGGGTCGATGGCCATGGATGATCTTGAGGCATCAGGGAGAGAGGAGAGAGGTCAGAGGGCGTGGAGGCGGAGCCTCCCTGGGGCGCGACGGCTTTATCGGCTCGCTGGGTGGAGTGGCGACAGGGTCGCGGGGCGACATGGGTGCGAAGCGGTAGGAGTGAGGGGGTGCACGGGAAGGAGAAGGAGAGGTGCTTGTGAGGTGCTGGCGCCACGGGAGGCATCCCTGTGTGCGCGCACGGAGAGGCGAAGGGAGGCCGGGTGCGTAGGCGAGGAAGAAAAGGGAGGGTCGGAGGCCTGCCGGTGTTGGAGGACGGCGTGGGAAGAGTGGCAGCTCGCCGACGGAGGTCAGCGTAGCGGCGGAGTTAGCCGGGTGCAGGAGATCGGGCGAGGAGCGAGCGTGCGTGTTTGGTGGCGCGTGAATAGTGCAACAGAGGGAGCGAGGGGGTCGAGGGAAGCTAGGATTATAGGGTTTAGATGGGCCTTGGAGAGGAACAAATGGGTTGGCTGATGCGATGCTCCTTCTCTCTTCTTATCCTTCCTTTCTTTTCTATTTAGCAGAAGTAAACAAAACTTTAAAGAAAAGAAGAGAGAGTTAGGGAAAGAATTTGGGCAAGGGAGATATATTCCTGGATTCAGGACATTAGAGATTATTTAACAAAATTGCTTTTCGAAGATTTGGAAGAAAAAATTCAACCGAGTTGAATTTATTTCAACATGTTTGAATTTTTACACCCATTCAAATGAACACTAAATGGGCTGAAATTTCACGCGATCACCCTACACATTAGATGTGATTTATGGGCAGGTTTGTAACATTAATGGAGAAAGTAAAATCGTAACTCAATTTCGCTAAAAGGCCTTAGAGGAAGAATATGAAGTTGAGTTGGGTATAAAAGAAAATTGAAGAATAGTGCAAATGTGTTATGGGTGATTCCAAGTTAATGGAATATTGTTTTAGATCCATACTAATATTGGGAGGATAAAATCATAGGTTATAAAGAGAACCACCATGCGAATTCCCACAATTTAAATAGATCAACAGATCTATGCAATTTATTTATTTGAGAAACATTTGGTTAGAGATTTAATGGCATGATGACATGATGCAATGCAAAACTAACATAGAGCAGACAATATAATAGTAATCATGGAAAGAAATCGGTCTTGGGATGTTACAACTCTCCCCCACTTACAGGAGATCTCGCCCCGAGATCTACGAATTAGAAGATGAAGTAAAAGAGGAAGAGGTAAACAAAGTTTCTTCTTTGACAAACAAGTGAAACCAATGAACTTTGGAGGTTGCAAAGAGATAAATGATGGCATAAAGAACAAGAAAGAATTTCAAACCACTCCAGTTGAGGAGAAGCAATGAATAGAACATGAACTTAAGAAAATGAAAGCACTTGGATGAGACACCGGTTAAAAGAGAAATGATAAGCACAACATGAAGTTGACAACATGGGGAGAGCTTGAAAAAAAAGCACCAACGCGATGCACCTTTAGCAAAAGAATTGAAATTGGTTACTTGGAACGCAATGAACGATAAAGAAACCAACATCTCCTACCACCAAGAATTTGAAAGAGCAAGCTTACGAGGAATGCTAGAACAGAGTTGTTGGACAATCAACAACAACAAAATAAACTCCAAATGGCCTTATGGAAAAAACATTTCAAAAATTGGAGGTTCAACCTGCCACTAACAGAAACAATTGGTTGCTTGAGAGCAACAAAGATATGAAAAACTTCTTTCACGGAGATGACGAGGAGCAAACCTGGATCATGGATAATCACCGCAAATAGGCACAATCCTTTGGAAAGGCTTTTAGGTGAAATGTAACCCAAGATAACTCCAAGAAATTGATGGGTTGAAATGATCTTCTAAACGAAGTGAAAATGATGGGTTTAAAATATCTCATTTCCTGAGAACTTGTGAATCGTGAAACACGAAGGGAAATTGTCAAGAATGACATAACACCACCTCAAAAGATAATGTAGATAGAATTGCACTTCGGAATGCACGATGAAGAATTCTTGAGCTCCTCCAACAAGAATCTTGACGAACACTTCAAGAATGAATTAAATCCTTGATGAACCACCATGTAAAAAGTCTTGAAGGACTTCAGACAGATAACAAGATGATCAAAATGAAAGGGAAATTGAAAAGACCAAGATGAAGCATTGCAATGATTTAGATGAAGGTTCACGACGTGATAATTGAGAGAGCTTCGAACTTCGAAAAAGAGAAGATGAAAACACTTGGAATCATGAATTCATTCAACATGAACAAACTCCGAAAGAAGGAATTAATTCACCTCGATGAAATAAGAACAAAGAATTAAGTCATGCTTACCCTTCATCACTTCAATTGATGATAAGCCTGGGAATTGGCATGCCTCTTATTCTTATTGAAAGATTAAAGAGAGATATAGCACAAACTTAGGAAGGTCTTCAATGAACCGCCCATAGGATTGGAAAGAACGAATGAAATGATATGATAATAAAAAAAGAGGAATGTTGAATGAACCACTGTAAGAATGAAGAATGAAGAGTTATGAAATGATGACCTCCGGATAATCAAAATGAAACACTCCTAAAATGCTTCAGATGGGTGTGAAAATAATTTCTCATGATCGAAATAATTAGAGAAGATAACATCAAACTTGAACTATGAATCTTCGAGAGAATGGAAAAGATTCGTAGGAAAAAACTCTTCTTTGGTCTTCAAAGCAGAGAATGACGATGAAAAACACCACCAAAATTGTTGAGAAACTCTGAAAGAATGAAAAGAGAAATGGTTGAGCCAAAGATTAAAATAATTTGAAAGCGATCTTGGAGAAGGCAATTGACTAATGAAAATTCATTCTTACGTCAAACCAATGTTGAGGATAATGCTTATCGTTAGTGTCTCGGTCAGCTAGGGATTAGAGATTAATTAGAAATCGGCCAATTAATCGATTTTATCGGTCGTCTATTAATCAGCCATTTTTTGCAAATCTCAGGTTCCCAACACTAAAATATGCTATATTCAACACCAAAACAATATTGGACATGAGTGTTACATTGATTTCTAGCTTTGAATCCTCTTATAATGACAAACAAAATAGGATAATAGTACATATTGCAAAACAAGGTCCAGAAAACACAAATAAACATAGTTTTTTCGTACATAATGTTAGGAATAGGCCCGATTTATCGGTAAATTCCTGATAAATCGCTTGTCAGAGTGATAAATCGGGCCAAATGATAAACTGTGAAGATAAGGCATAATCTTATAGGTCGCCCCATGAGTAGCGATAAATCACACGATAAATTGTTGAATCGAAAGATTTCTTGAACAATGCATCAAACCTCGAAAAAATTGAGAAGAGCTCCAGAAAAATTGCAAGAGCCACGTAAGATCCTGGGAAAAACCTGTGGGTTATGGGCGCACTAAAAGAAACACTGTTGAAATGATTACTTAAGAAGAGAAAAGGAACCGGTTGATTTAAATGACTTGAATGAGGTAACAACGTCGAATTAGCTTGAACAGATCTTGGATGGAAACACGAGTCTTCTGAGATATCTTTCGCACTCCGGAGAAGAAATGGAGAGAGTTGAATAAACAAGAGAGACCTGGATAAGAAATCCCAACATGAGAAAGCACTTAAATCAAACAAAGTGATAAGATCAACAATGAGAGTTTGAATTGAATTCACAGGAGAACAAAATGAGAATGTAGAATGATGAACTCGTAGCTCTTGAGCATACTCCTAAGGAAACACCGGTTGAAACTTGGAAGAAAAGGATGAATAGGCTTGAATAAAAGGATGCTTGATTTGAGAATTCTGGCTCCATAAAGAAAAAGGGTGGGAAAAACAAAGGCAACTTGGATGGATGGAACGGACACCATTGAGGAAACTGAGAATTAATCTTGCAAATGATGAAGAGAATTGAATTATCTTGATAAAAAGCACGCCGATTGAAAAAGAATTTACACGACAATTTCAATGATCAAGAAGTATTAGCGCTGTCATAGAAATATGAGAACATCGCTTAGGAAAGGTATGGAATCAACACTTGACTCCGAAGCAACTCGAATGCCGCAACTCAAAACAAAACAAAGGATTTGGCTTACAGAATAAGCTGACAACAAACATATGATACAGATTTTGTCTGAAATTTTCATGGTGGGGCCCACATGGGCTCGATCATAGAGTGACCATCACGTGCAAGGTAGTGTACATGACTTAAGAAGCGTCCCCGAGTCCTTGCAAAGCTACACAAGACTCTTTAAGACACAACAAGACCCACTGTAAAAATGAGATGGACAGGTGGACCACTAGACGTCGAACCCCAACCTCATATCATGCATTTGTCGGAAAGATATCCTAGGTAACTACTTGAATTCCCACATAGGAACTCCTGAGATTTTCGGTTATGCAATCCGGTCCAATGAGTACAAGGAGCAAAAATCCTCACACAACTCCTAACTTGACATTACACTCCAAATGTGCTGCCTCCATTACAACATAACCAAGAACCCCGAAAACTCATGTACCTCAAACCTTCAAAAAATAACAGCTATACTAGTCGTGGCAGTACATATGATCTCCCTCCCCAGTACTAGGTGGCGTCAGACTCCTCTCACCACAAAAAGTATAGAAGTGTTTTCGGTGTTGACGTCCTATGGTATTTAGGAACTGAAATGATAGCGAATTTGATAAGAAGCCCTTGAAGCTCAACTCCCCGGGACTTCCCCAATTGTCAGGAGGCACCAAGAACATAATTCCATCACACCGATATCACAACGATTCCAAGAATAACCGCATGATCCTATTTTTTTGAGTGGGAAGAGTAGTAAAATCGAAACACCTACGTCACAATTCCTCACCAGAGCGATGATACGTCCATTTTGCATCATTTTTCCTATTGTTATTTATAATGTTTTTAATCGATATAACACTATCTAGAGTAATTCTAATGCCTTTTCTCTCTTAATTTGCAAGATTTACATGAAGAGGGAGATTGCCGACAGCTGGAATTCTGGACCTGAAAAAGCTATGTCAGAGAACCTATTCCGCACATCTCCAAATGAGCTGAAATTTCACGGAGAATTATTTTGGTATAAATAAAAAATACTAGAAGAAAGAAATACCATAGGGGGCCACCGAGGTGCGCGCCCTGGTGGCTCATGGGGCCCCTGGTCATCCTCCGGTGCCCATCTTCTTGTATATAAGCCCATTTTCCCTAGAAAAAATAAAGAGAGGACTTTCAGGACGGAGCGCTGCCGTCTCGAGGCGGAACTTGTGCAGGAGCACTTTTGCTCCCCGGCGGAGCGATTCCGCCAGGGATACTTCCCTCTGGGAGGGGGAAATCGAAGCCATCATCATCACCAACAACCCTCTCATCGTGGGAGGACCAATCTTCATCAACATCTTCACCAGCACCATCTCATCTCAAACCCTATTTCATCTTCTGTATTCAATCTTTGTAACAAAACCTGAGATTGGAACCTGTGGGTTGCTAGTAGTGTTGATTACATCTTGTAGTTGATGCTAGTTGGTTATTTGGTTGAAGATTATATGTTCATATCCAGTATGCTATTCAATACCCCTCTGATCTTTGGACATGAATATGATTTGTGAGTAGTTACTTTTGTTCTTGAGGACATGGGAGAAGTCTTGACATAAGTAATCATGTGAATTTGGTACGTTCAAGATTCTGATGATATGTATGTTGTTGTTTCCCTTAGTGGTATTATGCGAACGATAAGTACATGACACTTCACCATCTTTGGGCCTAAGGGAATGCATTGTGTAGTAGTAATTAGATGATGGGTTGCTAGAGTGACAGAAGCTTAAACCCTAGTTTATGTGCTATTTCGTAAGGGGCTAATTTGGTCCATATGTTTAATGCTATGGTTATATTTATGTTAATTCTTCTTTCGTAGTTGCGGATTCTTGCGAAAGGGGTTAATCATAAGTGGGAGGCTTGTATCAAATTATCAAAGTAGCGAACGCGAATCAAACAAACATGATGAAAGTGACTGGAAGAAATTCCTGTGTGTCCTCAAGAATGCTTTGCTTATTATAAGAGATCGTTCCGGCATGTCCTTTGCTACAAAAAGGATTGGCCTACCTTGCTGCACTTTTGTTACCGTTACTACTTATTGCTTGTTACAAATTATCTTGCGATTAAACTACTCGATACCGATAATTTCAGTGCTTGCAGAAAATACCTTGCTGAAAACCGCTTGTCATTTCCTTTTGCTCCTCATTGGGTTCGACACTCTTACTTATCGAAAGGACTATGATTGATCCCCTATACTTGTGGGTCATCAAGCGACGATGGGAATGAGGAGTAAAAAGAATTTTTACTCCCCGATATATAACCAGACTCAAAATAGTTATTTTTTTTCTAGACTCGACAACGACTAAGTTCGATCAATCAAGGGAGCTCCGCAGTCAGTAAGGCTCTGATACAAACTTGTAACTCCCAATATGCAGTCCTATCCTCAAGGAACTTGAAAGTCCTGCCAAGGATAGAAGCGCATATCAAAGACGCTTCACAAGATGGATATCATTACAACATACCATGTGTTGAACAGATGAGAATACCAGATAAAGGCTTACACTCGCCACAAGCTATAGCATGAATACATCAATACATAACAATCATCATACAGAAGAGTATGAACCGACTATGGATTAAATCAAATGAAAAGAAGAAGGACATCTACCCTACTAATCCCAGGCTGTCAACTGAGAACCCATCCTATGATCGACGAAGAAGAAGTAGAAGAAGAACTCCAAATAGAACAAGCATCGCTCTCATGTCAAAGCATCGCTTTACCTGTACCTGCACCTGTTATTGTAGTAATCTGTGACCCACGAGGACTCAACAATCTCATTACCATGGGTATCAAAACTAGCAAAGCTTAACGGGTATGGAATGTTTAAGTGGTGAGGTTGTAGCACGCACTAAGGATTTGTATGTGGTAACTTACGAGTACAAGATTAAGAAGAGTAGACTATGCGTAATCGGTCGTGAACTAGTAATGACCAAGAAGTGATCCTGAAAACCTACTTACAAGTCATACATAACCCCACTGTGATCTCTTCCCGAACTCCCTCGAAAAGAGACAATCATGGTTACTCATGCGGTTGGTGTATTTTAATTGAATTTCGTGTCAAGTTCTCTACAACTAGATATTATAATTTTCCAACTCGCCACATAACTGCGGGCACAACTTTCCGAAAGATTTCCATACATGTGTGCTCCAAGTAGTCCATCATAAGTTACCTCACGCATCCGATGGAAAACCTCACACCATGATAGCATGATGGCTACAAGGAATCCCGGTGGACAAGCTACTCATCAAAGGTAAAACTAAACCAGCAAGACCTCCTCACGTGTCAAGAATCCCAATAGTAGCCGCGTATCTCGTTCGTAGGACACCGCGGATGAGCAGTCCATACAACTAAAACCAGTCCTCGAGTTTCCTCGTCGTGGCGCTGCAAGGGGCTCTAGTTTGGACCAGCACCATCAACATTGTCCCACCTGTATCATGCGGAATGAAGAATCCGCGAGGTGATCAACCCTATGAGTTAATTAATTAATTTTAGTATTATGATGTTGCAAATTTTTAAAACCATTGTTGGGCCTTGCTGGAAGAGTTTTATCCTAAGCGAATGATCAAAGGGGCCCCACAATACCCCACATGCGGTATAAGAGCTCATCAAGGAACATAATACCGGTATGATGGAAACTAGGGCGACATGAGTGGAACAAAACAAAAGGCAAAAGGGCGAGCCTTCCACACACAACCAAGTATATAGATGCATTAATTCAATAAGATATATGGTGATATCCCATGATATCCATATCTCAACATGGAACAACCTGAAACTAACTGCACATGCAACTAGCAATGCTACAAGAGGGGCTGAGCAAAGCGGTAACATAGCCAAATAACGGTCTGCTTGGAAGGTGGGGGTTAGAGGCTTCTCATGGTATATTGGGAGGCTTGACAAACAAGTGGTAGGTAGCAAGACATAGCGATAGCATCGAGACAACTAGCAAGCAAGGATAGTAGTGGTATCCAAGGTAATGATCATCTTGCCTCGAATCCCGCTAAGAACAAGACCGAATCCATGAAGTATTCGAACAAGCATAGTCGAACGAATCCTCACACTCGCAACGTTACCAGGAACTATCGAGAAGAAGCACACCCAGAAAGAATCAAACAACATGGTAAACGAACAAGCATAATCATGGCATGATGCACAATCAAGTATGGTGCATGTCTATTTTAAGATGCATGGCATGGCAAAGTGCAACATTCAGATACTACGCATTAAATGAAGCTCAAACAACAAAACTACACACTCAAATATTTAGACCACTCATGTTTATGTAGTCAACATGATTAAATGTTGTTTATCATGTCAAGAGGTGAAGCACAAGTGAACAACCTATCTAGGCAATTTAAATGAGGCCGGAAATAACATATAACAATTCGGGAACTTCCCCACATGCAATTTTTGAATTTGGTATTGTTCTGCCTAAAATACAATTCGAATTTGTACTCGGTGTTTCGTTCGATAGATGTTCATCGTCCATGTGGTCTTGCCGGTGGGGTACTTGGCGAGTCCAGTGGTGCATCTTCGCAACGCTTGGACAACGGAGACGGTCATGTAGTTGAACTTGGTGGACATCCGAGCCTCACGGGGTACTTGTCGTTGATGGGGTCTTAGAGTTGCGGTCTTGGCGCCAACAGTAATAGGAGGTGGAGGCGCAACAAGGAAGCGTGAAGCAAGGCATCTGGGAGGTGGACGAGGTGATTGAAGGAGGAATAGTTGGTTACGGTGGTGCCATGGAGGCAACACGTGAGGGTGCTCGGGCAGTGGATCAGACCGGCAACGGGGCAGGTGGTGGTCCAGCGGGACGTGGATGTCACCGGGAACCAGAAGAGCAACGACAGCAGCAAGCAGGCAAGACACGAGTGGCGGTGACGTTTTGCCAAGCTTAGGCAGTCTGCCATGGAGGCACGGGAGAAAGGGAAACAGAGGGAGGCAGCAACATATGGCAAGGCTTGAGGCGACGCGGTTGCTCTGGCTGGCCCCTCATCGGAGTAGCGATGGACGCAGGGCGGTGGCCATGGACGATCTTGAGGCATCGGGGAGAGAGGAGAGAGGCCAGAGGACGCAGAGGCGGAGCCTCACTGGGGCACGGCAGTGGCATGGGCTAGCCAAACGGCGTGGCGACAGGGTCATGAGGCGATGCGGGGGCGAAGCAGCAGGAGTGAGGGGGTGCACGGGGAGGAGAAGGAGAGGTGCTCGCGAGCGCTGGTGCAATGGGAGGCATCCCTGTGTGCGCGCGCAGAGAGGTTAATGGAGGTCGCGCGCGGAGGCGGGGAGGAAAAGGGAGGGCCGGAGGCCTACCGGCATTGGAGGACGGCGCAGGAAGAGTGGCAGCTCACCGGCAGAGGTCAGCACAGCGGCGGAGCTAGCCGAGTGAAGGAGATCGGGCGAGGAGCGAGCGTGCGTGTGTCGCGGCGTGTGAACGAGTAATGCTAGACATACGAAAGGTTACGTAGGGATTTTACGTTGGTGCTGATGTGGATGTTTAGGATTGGAGGTGGGGGGATGAAGGGCCCCACCCCACTGAAAATTAAGGGGGGGGGGGAAGATTTAGTTTTCAGAAGGTTACGTAAGGCTTCGTAAAACAAAATCTATGAACGATTACGAACGGTTTACGATAATACTAGACCTACAAACGGTTTTACGAAGCCTTACGTAACCTTCTGAAAACTAAATCTTCTCCCCCTAATTTTCAGTGGGGTGGGGCCCATCATCCCCCACTTCCAATCCTAAACATCCACATCAGCACCTACGTAAAATTCCTACGTAACCTTTCGTATGTCTAGCATTACTCCGTTTAAACAGTGCAAGGGGATCGAGGGAAGCTAGGGTTATAGGGTTTAGATGGGCCTTGGAGAGGAATGAATGGGCTTGCTGATGTGATGCCCCTTCTCTCTTTTATATTCCTTCCTTTCTTTTCTATTTAGCAGAAATAGCCAAAACTTTAAGGCGGCTGCTACGGATCAGCCGACTGATTTTCCAGGGAAATCAGTCGGGTCCTGGGCCGTCAGATCCGTCGGTCGTCACCATTGGATCCAGTCAATGCAGCAAGCTGCAACGCGGTAGTCGTACCACCATCAGTGGGACAGACCGCTGCACTGCAGCTCCGCCACTCCACCGGAGTGTTGCCGTGCAGCTCCGCCGCCCCACCGGAGTGTTGCAGTGCAGCTCCGCCGCCCCTATGCCCAGCATCATGCCCCGTTGATCTACAGATCCGCCCGCCCGCCGACATGTTCCAGAGTAGCTCCGCCGCTCCGGTTTACAGCACCATGCCGTTGCACTGCAGCTCCGCCCGCCCGCCGGAATGTTCCACTACAGCTCTGCCGCTCCGGCGTACAACACCATGCTGTTGCACTGCAGCTCCGCTCCTCCCGCCGGCATGTTCCACTGCATCTCCGTCGCCGGCGTGCAGCACGACATCTGTTGCACTGCAGCTCGGCCTTCCGCGAGAATGTTGTATTGGAGCTCCGTCATCCGCCGAAATGTATGAGGACACGACACCACACGCGCTGCATGGAAGCATCCCTGTCGGCGAGATCCACCGATTTCAGCAATCCTATGCGTTACACAAGCGCATCCGCAAACCAACCCATATGGCAACACTGGCTGCGGTGGAGCATCGGTGATGGCGAGGCGGGGCTCAGTGTTGCCGCTGGACCCCTGCTTGCAGCAATGGCAGAGATCCCTCCACATGGATTGCAGCTAGGGGAGCAGCACGCACGGCCAGATCGAGAGGGTCTTGCTAGCGGCGGTGGTTCCACACCACCAGCTCGTAGCGCGGTGGCTGCGACCATGGCGGATGCGCAGCAGCAGTGTAGGGGGAGTGCCTGGATTGCAGAGAGAGATGAGGAAAAGAAGGAAGAAGACGAGCAAATGTGAACATTTTTTGAATTACTGAACATTTTCTGAAACGAACCAATTCTTTTTTGAAATTTTATTTTCATTTGGAATTTAAGAACAAAATATGAAAATTGAAACATTTTATATGAAAATGAGCAAATTTTGAATATTCGATCATATTTTGAAAAAGAAAAATAAATTTGAGAAAGAAAAATGAAAAGGGAAGAAAAATGGACAAAAGTAAAGAAAACAAAGAGAAAAAGGAAGAAAAGGAGAGAAAAGGAAAAAAGAAACAAGAATAAAAAACTGTTTCAGGAACCTTCTAGAAATTTCCCAAAACCGTAAAAAACTGGCTGGGAACTTTTATAAAGTTTCCAAAACCAGGAACGGTGAAACTGCTTAAATGGGTCGGCCCAAATCCGAACTGTCGCTCGATCGCCTGTGCGAAACAACGACATCTTACCGCAGCGCGAGGAGAATGGGGAATTCCTTGAATTTGGGCAAGGGAGCTATATTCCTGGACTCAAGAAATTTGAGAAAATTTAACAAAATTGGTTTGCGAAGCTTTGGAAGAAGAAAAAATTAATTGAGTTGAGTTTATTTCAGCATGTTTGAATTTTTACACCCATTCGAACGAACTCTAAATGGGCTGAAATTTCACGAGATAACCCTACACATTAGATGTGATTTATGGGCAGGTTTGGAACATTAATGGAGAAAGTAAAATTGCAACTCAATTTCGCTAAAAGGTCTTAAAGGAAGAATATGAAGTTGAGTTGGATATATAGTAAAATTGAAGAATAGTGCAAATGTGTTATCGAACAACATTCGGTTACCAATGCACATATCCCAATACTACTCTAACGTCATCGAACATTAAGCGTACGGACCCTACGAGTTCGAGAATCATGCAGACATGACAGAGACACATCTCCGGTCAATAACCAATAGCGGGACCTGGATGCCCATATTGATTTCTACATATTCCAGGAAGATCTTTTATCGGTTGAACCACGATGTCGAGGATTCAGTTAATCATGTATGCAATTCCCTCTATCCAGCATATGTTACTTGCCCGAGATTCGATCGTTGGTATCTCCATGCCTAGTTCAATCTCGTTGCCGACAAGTCTCTTTACTCGTTTCTTAATACAAGATCCTGTGACTAACTCATTAGCCACATTTCTTGCGAGCTCTTTACAATGTTGTATTACCGAGAGGCCCCAAAGATATCTCTCCGTCATATGGAGTGACAAATCCCAGTCTCGATGCATGCAACCCAACAGACACCTTTGAAGATACATGTAGATCATCTTTATGATCACCCAGTTACGAAGTAATGTTTGATATATAGCACACAAAGTATTCCTCCGGTATCCGGGAGTGATATGATCTCATGGTCTAACGAACTGATACTTGACATGAAGAAAGTAGTGGCAAATAACTAAACGATGTGATGCTAAGCTTACGGTTGGGTCTGTCCATCACATCATTCTCCTAATGATGTGATCCTATTGTCAAATGACAACTCATATCTATGGTTAGGAAACCATAACCATCTTTGATCAACGAGCTAGTCTAGTAGAGGCTTACTAGGGACACGGTGTAGTTTATGTATTCACACATGTATTTAAGTTTCGATCAATACAATTGTAGCATAAATAATAAACATTTATCATGCACGAGAAATATGATAATAACCATTTTATCATTGCCTCTAGGGCACATCTCCAACAGTCTCCACTTGCACCCCGGCTCAGAGCAACCGGTTTACCCTACATTGCCATCCCACAGATCAAGTCTTCTGGCAATACACAACAACATGGTACAGAAACAATCGCTTTATTGATGCTAGCGGATTACATAAGTCTGATATTACATCGAGATACGAGGCCAAGCGGCACACACGGTGCTGCTGAACAGTATGGACATTATTTAATGAACATGACGAGGGCCTCGCTCACTTGAACTATGCGGCAGCGCAAGAACGATGAAGTGGAACTCCATAGCACAGGGACACCGACGTGGACACAGCCTAGACGCGAGATGCGCTCCGATGCGAACCGACTTGCCTGAAAGCTGGCATGACACGCCAGGTCAGTACATTGAATGTACTTGCAAGCTCACAACAAACATAAGCGCAATGACAAACAATATCATGACAATTAATCAAATTAATGCAAAAGCAAGAATTACTAAGCATGCAATGAAACCAATGCGCGCACCGAGTCTCACAAACTCGCTTACCAAACAATTACCTCGTAATCAAGCAGTGACCATACCGGGGTCATCACTGAAAACCAACCGCTCATGAACAACTCGAGAGTTCATGAAACACACAGCATCGCAACAATCATTTTAGTTCACAAGATTAATTATAGAAGTTGATCCATGGTGTGACTTACTTCCTAGCTATGCCCATAACCGAGGACGCGGCTATCGATAGATTAAATACACTCTGCAGAGGTAGCGCACTTTACCCACACTACGGAACCCTGGCCTCGCATTCCCATTCGGGTGGACCAAAGCGTTCCGACGAAACCCTCCCTTTGTCATGGCACTCTCCCGGCCACTCCGACCAACTCCCTCTCAAGGCTAGGTCTTGGGTGGCCTCGTGTGTACCAAAGACACCAACGGCCACCGTCGTGGGAAAACGGTCCCAAACGGGGACAAGGTACCATAAAAACAAAAATGAGCACACAAGGTTATGTTTGCTTACCGGGCCAGGGTATGCACGCCCATAACCTTCCTTCGCGGGTGGCACCGGTGAGAGGCACAACAAAGGACCGAATCAAGACCTTCCCACAAGGTAAATGTGGTCGCACTGAATAAACACCCGATTCAGTGGCACCATGATGTGATCAACATCATATTCAAGTTGAACTTAATCAAGTTTAACTTTGACAAAAACTTTTTATAAAATAACAGTGATACTATGCCATAACCATGCAACTAATCGACAGGCAACGCAAACAACTCATAGACATGGATCAATCTTATCAACATAATTATCTTGCACTACTCAAGATCAAAACTTCTCTGGTTATAACTCATTTTTATCATCAAGCAATATTTTTATTAGTTCATCATTTAAATGAAAATATCACTTCATAAAAGAACTATTATTATTATTTACCATAGCAATATAACTAGTGCAAAATCTTATTCTACTTGACCAAACAAGTTCATGCATTTAACCAGTAACTAAAACAAGCATATCAAGCATGGTAAACTAACTAGAAATCAACAACATATATATATATATATATATATATATCAAATTTTAAATGCAAATAAAAAAACTCATGTTCAAGTAGAAAATCATAGATATTGAAATAACACCATCCAAATGTTGGTGTGGCTTGCCTTAGTGTAGGGGATGATCACACCCCTCTTGGTTTGCTTCAAGACAAGCTTCTCCTTCTTAAAATAATTAAAAAGCACAAAAACAAATATCAAAACCCATTCTGAAAATCACCAGAAATTCTAGACAGCAAGGAAAAATCCACCTTTTGGTGTGCTGCTAGAGCTTTCTGAAACAAAGACAATGCAAAAAGAATCAAATCATTTGGACTTATAGTTTAGAAATGGTGGCTGGTCAAAGTTTAGTCAAATTTCTGAATAAATTTGAATTAAACAGAAATCCTGGGGGGGGGGGGTGACGTCGAAGGCGTAAAGAGAGAGTGCGCCTCCACTCGTACCGCTTCGGGCGCGAGTGGTGAGGCTGACAGGTGGGTCCTGCACGTCAGGAGAGAGAGGGGGAGAGCAAGATCAGAGAGGGGCGGCGTTTCGCCGGAGCTCACGCCGGCGACAAGGGGGTTTGGAGCTAGGCTAGAGGGATAGGATTGAAGCTGGGCTCGTGGCGCACCTGCCCGTACCCGTGGCTTGGCTTGGGGTCGACGAAGCTGCTCGCGGTCGAGCTCGCAAGCCTCGGTGGCGGACGGGGTTCGCCGGAGTGGTTGAAGACGACGGATAGGGGTGGCTCCGAGGGCTCAGCGGCATCCAGGCAGCACCAACAGACCCCCAATGCCCCACCCAAGCAGCTGCTTGAGCTCGAGAGGCACCGGAGAGCGGTGGCCTTGCTGCGAAGGTTGCCGGACTTCCCTGGTCGGGGCGACGGCCAAAGGCCTACCCGACCGAGCTGTGGCCTGTCTACGTGTTCATGGAGGTGGTGAGGAGTGGTGTGTGGCTAGGAATGGAGAAAGGGGGCGCTGTAAATAGCCTGAGCGAGGGGGGACGTGTTTCCACCGGAGCTCTCTGGATGCACAGCGAACGGTGATGAAAAGCTCCAGTGCGAGGGGGAAAGCGTGCAGCGTCAACGCAGGAGCTGCCCACGCTCGCGGACGAGCACAGGAGGCGGTGGAAGAAGCGGACAAGGGCACGCGCGCACTGTGGCTTTTGGCCGTGACGTGCCTGTGCTTGCTGCGGCGGCTCCGACATCGGCGAGCGCCAGGGAGAGGTCAAGGGTGATGGGTCGGGGCTGTAGGTGCGGCGCGGCAGGCGTCGGCGAGCGCTGGAGCGAGCACGTGCTGAATAGAGAGGAAGGCGCCATCCAGAGCGCGTCGAGACGCTGCCAGGCGCCGTGTCTTTATGCGGTCACCACGCTGGCATGGTCAAGACGACGCCCAAACGCTGCCAAACCTTGTCTACGCTCTAGTCCACGCAGTGTTAGTCTAGGAAAGTTGATAGCTCAAAGCCAGGCCGACCAGACTTGACTCAACTAAGCTGGCAAGTTTCTGACCAGAAAATTGGTCGCCAAGTTAAGCAATCTTCTAGAAGGCCATTAGGGCTGATCTCGGGGTTTAGGTTTTCTTAGGAGGGTAATCAAGCTCAAGAAAGATCAGGGGCAAAAGATCAAGGAAAAATGTACTTGCTGTACAAACTGGAATTTTGGGCCAGAAGAGAAATGATTTTCTATAGCAAAAATATTACAAAAAGTCATGCAATATTTTTACTTGGGAAGGTGTGCCAAGGTCCAAAGAATATTCAGGAATTATCTCAGATTTTTGGGAGCAATAAAAATGAGGGTTGCTTTGGAGCACAAGTTTCTGAATAGAGTTTCAGAGAGGAAAATGAATATTTTTCTTTTAAGAAAAATATTCATTTGATTATTTTGGGGATTTATCAGAGAAATAAAGTTGAATGAGGAGTACATAGGTCACTTGGGTGAAAGTCAAGTATATGCCCAAGTGACAAGTCCATTTGAAATGATTCCAAAACCCAAATCAAAGCAAGGCAAAAACCAAGTCCGGAAACAGAGAGAAGGCAAGTCCGGGAAAAAGAGAGAAGGCAAAATCCAGGCTGTCACAAACCTCCCCCACTTAGGATGAATCTCGTCCTCGATATTCGGTTGCTTGGGAAAACAATTATGGGTATGCAGCCCTTAAATATTCCTCTCTTTCCCAGGTTGCTTCCTTTTCAGTGTGATGCTCCCACTGAACCTTGTAAAACTTTATTTATTTGCTGCGAGTGACCCTTTCTGTCTGATCCAATATTTTGATTGGCTTTTCCTCGTAAGTCAAATCCTTAGCCAATTCTATCTCTGCCATATCAGTCCTTTTCTCCGGTGGCGAGATGCATCTTCTCAGCTGCGAGATATGAAACACATTGTGTACTTCTGACAGTTCCCGTGGCAATTCCAATTGATATGCAGCTGTTCCGACTCTGGCCATGACTGGAAACGGACCGATGTATCTGGGTGCCAATTTTCCGTGGGTCTGAAACCTCTTGACTCCTTTCATAGGGGTGATTTGGAGATATACGAGTTCTCCGGGTTCGAAGTTGATCTGACGGTGTTTGGCATCATAGTAGCTCTTCTGTCGTGATTTGGCCAGCTGCAGTCGGTCTTGGATTTTATTGACTTGCTTCTCTGCTTCGAGCATTAAATCAGTCCCAAAGATACGGCTATCTCCGGTTTGAGACCAGTTCAACAGAGTGCGGCATTTCTGGCCATACAGAGCTTCATAAGGTGACATCTTTATGCTGGTCTGGAAACTGTTATTGTAGGAAAACTCGGCGTAGGGCAGATAGTCTTCCCACTTGGTTCCTTGGGCCAATGCACATGCCCGGAGCATATCTTCGAGTATTTGATTTACTCGCTCAATCTATCCATCTGTCTGGGGAAGATACGCCGTGATGTACTTCAGAGCAGTTCCCAAGGCTTGATGTAGTCGAGACCAAAAGGCGGAGGTGAAGAGAGATCCCCTGTCTGAAGTGATAGTCTTGGGTACCCCATGTAGACTGACGATTCTTGACACATATAATTGTGCAAGTTGATTTGCACGGTAGGTGGTCTGGATGGGAATGAAATGTGCCACCTTTGTTAAGGTGTCCACGATGACCCATATGACGTCGTTTCCTCGATGAGTCCTTGGTAATCCGGTGATGAAATCCATGTAGATATCGTCCCATTTCCATTGGGATACTGGCAGAGGTTGGAGGAGTCCGGCGGGTTTTTGGTGTTCCGCCTTTACCTTGTTGCATATATCGCAACAGGCCACAAAGTATGCGATGTCTTTCTTCATTCCATCCCACCAGAATACCTGACGAAGGTCCTCATACATTTTGGTACAGCCTGGATGAATTGAATATGGCGCTTCATGTGCTTCTGTCAATATCTTCTTCTTCAGACCTTCGAGGTTGGGTACGCAAATCCTTCCTCGGAACCTTAGCGTACCTTGTTGATCTCTAGAGAAATCCGGTGCATGCCCTTTGTGCATCTTCTGGACATATATTTTCAATAGTTTGTCATCTGCCTGAGCACTGCGGATTTCTTCTTCGGGAGTAGGGGTAACTTCCAATATGTTGGCAAGGCGGGCATCGGTGATCACCAAATTGAGCTGAGTGATTTCTTCATAAAGCCCAGGAGGCAATGAATCCATGAGAGCATTAAGGTTGGCTAGTTTGCGGCTGAGGGCATCAGCCACTACATTAGCTTTGCCCGTGTGATAATTTATCCCGAGGTCGTAGTCCTTAACAAACTTGAGCCATCTTCGCTATCGAAGGTTCAAATCGGGTTGAGTGAATATATACTTGAGACTCTTGTGGTCGGTAAATATCTGGCACTTCTTTCCAATCAGATAGTGTCTCCAGATCTTCAAAGCATGCACCACCACGGGCAATTCCAAATCATGAGTGGGGAAATTTCCTTCGTGTTGCCGCAGTTGTCGGGATGCATAAGCCACAACTTTGCCATCTTGCATGAGTACACATCCAAGTCCTTTTCTGGATGCGTCGCATTAGACATCAAAACTGTGGTAGATGTCTGGAAGAGTTAATACTGGTGCCGATGTCAGCCTAATTTTTAACTCATTGAAACTCCGTTCGCAGTCCTCAGTCCATTCAAACTTCTTATCCTTCTTTAGGAGCTCAGTCATTGGCTTGGCGATCTTGGAGAATCCTTCAATAAAACAGCGATAATATCCAGCTAGTCCAAGGAAACTCCGGATTTCTGAGACTGTTGTGGGTGCGGACCAATCAAGTACATCCTTCACCTTGCTTGGATCCACTGAGATTCCTTCTGCCGAGAGGACATGCCCGAGAAATCCCACTTGCTGGAGCCAAAACTCACATTTGCTGAATTTGGCATAAAGTTGATGGTCGCGAAGCCTTTGCAAAACTGCTCGGAGATGCTCCTTGTGTTCATCTTTGCTCTTGGAGTAAATGAGTATGTCGTCAATGAACACCACCACAAATTTGTCCAAGAAATCCATAATCCCCGTTGTTCTCTCTCACAAAACCGGTGAGGTTGCCTTCGTCCATTGCTCACTGCCGCGACGTGGGCAGTTGCCTCCTCCCGCCCCCCTCCTCTAGGTTGAGCTACGTCCTGACATCCCTCAGGTACAACTCCCTTTACAGCCGGCTTGCACCACTGCTCCAGCTACCCACATCACTCCATGTGGATATTTCTCTACTTCTTTGCCCCGCACATACCTCTACTGGCTTCTACGTACTGTATTTGTGATGAGTTTATGTCTCATCAACTAGTCCCAGTAATCTTATTCTAATCATGTTTCTTCAATTTCTTTGCCACAGGGATGCTCATCTCGATTTTGGTGAAACTGCACAAAATGATCCGATGGTCAAAGGGTTGCAAACTTCATTTCTTCGGAAGCTCCAACGTTGCCAGCAAATTAAATCCTAGTTAGGGTTTACGGTTCAAGGGCTAGGGACTACATGGATCATTTTTTCTTTAGCTGTCTCTGTTCCAAAATAAGTGTCAACTTTAGTAGTAGTACAACTTTGTACTAAAGTTTGCATAAAGTTGAGGCACTTATTTTGGAACGGAGGGAGTACATATTGGCCATGATCTGTCAATCATTGAGATGCAATAGCATGTATGTTAGTCTCCTTTCTTTTTGATGAAATGTTGCAACGGGCAACCTTGGACACAAGATACATGAAACAGAAGCTGGAAGCTTCATAGCATTGTACAAATTTATCTCGCTGATAAATTACAGTAAGTACTATACTAGTACTATGTAAAGAGTTAGGTGTCGCATGGTGTCCAGAAAATATGGTGATAGTGTGAGGTGGGCCATGTAATCACTGAGCCTGCATGTTTTCACTGCTCTCGCACTCCTCCGCTGAGAATGGAGAAAATTGTAATCTTGTAGTACCTCCTTTCGCCGAAAGCGTGGGACATCCAGCTGTTCTACCACCTCAGTAATAATGACCAATGAGCCGTCAAATCACATAGACCCAGCTGTAAGTTGGACGGACGAAGCAACCATCACTCTTGAATCTGCTTCTCCCTTCAACGCAGGAGCCAGTGAAAGGCCGCGTCCGCTCTGCCCGGGCATGAATGCAGCACCGATTCTTTGGAGCGGCGCTGACCGTTTCGGGCGGGAAGCGCGCGTGGGCGATGGAGGGGCTTTGGGTGGGCCAGGCTGGTCAGGAGCGGGCCTGGCAGCTGTCCCGCCTGTCCCGACTAGATGCCCGGAAATGAGAGGATGCACCGACTCTCGCGGCTAAATCATACACTACACACCATCTCTCTGTAGGAGTAGGTCGATGTGTCGCTCTCTCTAACACACACATGCTGTTAAACACACACACACACACACACACGTCGAGGTAAAATGAGTCTATATCTCAATTAATGAAGACTTGCATGTTACCATCCATATGTTACTACCTACTATGAAAGTAGTAACATAGACTAGTAACATATGCATGTTACTAGTCCAAGTTACTCACCACTATGACCAGCCTAGCAATGTAACCAAACGCTCCTTACTCTGCCTTGTTATCTCCCTCGGAAACCCAATGCATGGAGCGCAACTACGCGTTGATGCATGCGAGTTAATACATGGCCCTGCATGGTAGCTAAAACGGCATCTCTTAGTTGTTGTGATCAATTGTTGCGTTTAGAGACAGAAATCAGGGCTGTGATTGGAGGATGGACCGGTCAAGTTTCTCCTTCTCCTCCAATCTGCTTGCACCTCGTTTCAAAAAAAAATCTGCTTGCACCTTGGTCCCGTTGCACCTTCTAACGTGACCTATTAAACCTAGACGGAGGGAGTAGTACGAGATACGGTGGCACACTGACTTAGGTCGAATACAAGTGCCCAAAATTGTGTGCATGTTATAATACAGATTCACTTAAAATAGTACGTGAGCGAACAGATGGATCAATTGGACAGTGTTCACGAGCAGTAGCGAGATGTGTGAGGTAAGATACACCGCTGACGCTTTTAATTTTTCTTATTAATTTGTTTGTTTCACCCTGTGACTGGTGGGACCCAACGTACTACGTGGAGAAAAGTAAGGTGACTAAGGCTGCATTATTTCTGTACTACCAACACTACTTTAAATCCCAAAATACCTTACCACCAAAGCCACATGACACGTTATGATTTAAATCCCAATGACTCCCATGCAAAAAAAACACGGCATGCTTGTCACATGAATACATGAATGTATTAAAGGTTATTTTCCTCTCGTTAAACATAATGTGGGGGTGGTGTAGCTGGTTAGCCTGTTCGCTCATCAAACTTGAGGTCTCGGGTTCGATAACTACACTTGAGCATAATTTTGTTTTTGTTCGACTTCTTTCTTCCACCCAATGACAGGCAGGCCCCGCTGACAGAGAGAGAAAGTGATCTGGGGCGGTGCCAGGAGGATTCTTTGATTGGTCAAAATGGATGGATACGGAGCTATACGATCTCGTAGTGACCGTATAATCACCTCATCACGTATACGCTGCAGCCTCGGCGCTTGTTTTCTAGGGTTTGCACTCTTCACACTCTCTCTCCACTATATATATACACGCTGGAGCCTCAACGCTTGTAGTTGCTCTCTTCACACTCTCTCACCCTCTCCAGATCTAAACAAGACTTCGTTGGCCTCTCTCTCTCCCCTCACTGCTGGTCAAAGAGCCGGCAGGATCCGTCCGCCGGGACGGGAAGGAGGCTTAACGCTGTCGCCGTCGACGAGGGAGGGAATCCACTACCAGCGCAGCTGTTCTCTTTCACCCATCGGCGGCGCGGGAGGGCCTCCGACCCCTTCTTCCTTGCCGTCGTACATAGTGTGGGTCGAACAGCCTCCGATCGCCCACCGAACCACACCCCAAGAACCTTAAGGTATAATTTACTTATTCCACATGCATTGCTCTAGCTGCATGTGGGCTTTTTCTGCTTCTGCACTCGAATCTAGGTGTTGGATCAAACAGGAAAGTAGTGGGGAAAGTTGTATAGCATGAATCTAGGACATGGTTCAAAGAGGAAAGGAAGGGGGAAAGTACTAGTATAGACTGGCTATCCAGCACCTACGTTGGTCGAAAAGGGGAAACAATGACAAATGCAGTACGCACATCTGTAACGAACTGATCTTTTGTTTTGGGGGACAAGGCTGTAGAGTTTGAGCGGGACTAGATTTGCTACGCTCACATAGGGAAAGGTGTCTAAAGATAACAAAACTAGGACCAACACAAATATGCTCCTTGATTGTTTTTGTTCTTTGTTGCAATAGACTGTGCATCACCCCTTCATACATCGGTAGATGCACATGGTGCTGGTGCGTCCACTGTCCCGTGCAACTCTTTAGCTGTTGTTAATCTAAGGCCATGTTTGGTTAAAAACTCCCTAGTCCCTACCTGCTTGGTTCCAGGGGCTAAACATGGACTAGAGGTTATTAAATGACATGCTAAAAGACCATGTTACCCCTAGTAATGAACTAATAGAGACAAGCTGCGATGCGGGGCAGGGGCAACTGTTGGAAAAAGTCCCAAAAAGACTCCCCCTCGGGGTCTTCTTTCTTTAGTCCCTAAAAGTCCCTCCTGTTTGGTTTAGATGGGACTGACACGGACTTTTTTTAGTCCCTACACCAAAATGTCCCTGTAACCAAACACCCTCTAATAATGCTGCTGGAAAATTGATGCAATGCCACAGTTAAAAGCAAATTACATGTTTAACGAATTTTATTGTTAATATAATCTCTCTGTTAATATTAATCAATGCCACCGTTATAGAAATGCTACTGTCTTGCTTTCTTTCCCATTTATGTAAGTTAGATGCTTATTTTTGTTGGCTTCTGTGTCATCCACCGTTATTGACCACTAGTTGTTTCCTTTGCACCTCTGTGTAAACAGGGTTATCTACTTCACCTCGTTGCTATTATGACCTTTTGTTGCACTACACAAAACACTTTTGTTTTAAGAGTGTTTTGTGCAGTTCAACGAAAATGTCACATCGACAACGTTGCTTGATTGCTTGATCTTAGTGAAACTGCACAAGAGGAGATCTTACTTCCTATCCCTGTTGGCAAATTTGGTTCAGATCTTCTTCTTGTGAGTTGTTTGAATTCCGCGTCATGAGAGGTCAGTACTAGCCTTCTTTCACATGATTTTGCACTGTGCTTTCATATGTTGTGCTACTTGTACGCTAATGTTGCTTGATTTTAGGGAACTGCACAAATGGAGACAAGACTTCCAATCTGTATGTGCACTGTAATATCCCATTGAGGTAAGATAAGGATATTTCACAACTATTGGCCTGTATTTTGCCACTTTCATCTGAAAATTAACGTCGTTGTTTAGTGCTATACTTGTGCTCCCTAATTAACATGCCAAATCTTACATTGAAGGCGAAGCTTGTCTGTTATTGAACCAAGTGATGAAGGGGAAGAACAAGCGGAAGAAAACAAAAATCAACTCCCGGTGCTGTAATGAAGCACTGGAACTGTGATGACACAAGTAATGATATAGTTTTGCATCTTAATTTATTGCTATGGCTGGAACGAGCAATTGTTTTGCCACTGATTTGATGCCACTCTTAATGTAATATGTAATTATCTCTACTTGTGCAAACAGGGATCTTCTTTGAAGATACCATATATTTTAGTGGAACTGCACAAGAAGATGTTGGAAACATTAAACTAATCGAGGACTATATAGTAAGCATGGCAACCACAGTAGATAACAACATATGGTTCCGGAGAAGTGCTTGATCTGTATGCTCTACACAATAAGCTTCCTGACAAAGGTTGGTACTCGCCCATGAATTTCATCCATATGATTGAGCTTTCTCATCTCTATTGGTGTTGTGCTACTGTTTAGATACTGTCATGAGAAAGTGGTATTGTCCTTGAGAAGTGCTTCATCTGTGTTGTTTTAAATATTTCCTTTCCTTTTTTTCAAGCAAACAGGGATGCTAGCATTTAGTTGTCCTCTTGTCTTTGCACAACAGGATCATCCTCCTCTGAAGAAGAATATGGAGTACGTGAAGTGCCTAGTTCCGATTATGCCAGGATAAAGAAGCCAAGCCTCTCTTCTTAAGAAGGGAGCAGTTGAAGGATGGTTACATTATTGCCCACAAGAACAAACTAACTTCAGTTCAGAAGGACTCACGGATCTCCATCTTTGTTACTGTGATGGCCAGTACAATGTTGTTTTAAGATTCCTTCCGGTGAGTTCCATTTTTTAAATGTGTGCTCTGCATGGATCATGTAGGTTGACTGTTTAAACCGTCAATTCATAGTACAGTTTGCTTTATACTAATCGCTTTTTTGTATTTATGAAATAGGGGTGCTCATCTTGATTTCAACGGGAACTGCAGAAAATGTTCACGAATACATCGAATATTCTCGAATCATTCATTTCCACCAAAAGAAAGGAGGTGCCGATATGTTCAAGGCGTTGCAACATATAAAGGCAAAATCATACAAGCTACGCACGAATTTGGTTGATTTTGGTGGAACTGCACAAAAAGAACAACTGGTTTATTTAGCATGAGGTGCCATGTCAATGTCCGAACTGATGGCAAACCCTGCCCATTCCACAATCGTAGGCATTTGATATTTTGGAATGGGAAAACATTGTGAAAGTTTGCTCATTGATGTACGCAAAACAAAATGCATTTGACATTTTGGAATGGGGCAACCTTGTCAAATTTTGCTCATTGATGTTAGCAAGAAGACGTGCGTCTGATATTTTCGAATGGGACGCCCTTTGCTGTTAGCAGCATCTATCGATTTTTCTTTATTCTTTAGTTGTGAAGTAAATATTGGCTCTGACATGTGAATCGCTGAGATGCATAATCATCGATTGTTTTGAATGTTCTCTATGAATTGCCAGGCCTGTGTGTTGATTGCAATGTACAGGAACGCTAAATTTTGTACTCCCTCTGTTCCTTTTTACTTCACATATTAGATTTCTTTCAAGTCAGTTGATTTTACATTGTGAATGTTGATACTTTTTTCTATAAGATTGGTCAAAGTAGAGATACTTTGACTTCAGACAAAACTTATATGTAGACTAAAAAGGACCGGAGGGAGTACATGTGAAACTGCTGCAAACGAGGTGATCACCCTGGGAATAATGCTAGTACGTATTGTTTTGCATGTTCATCCAATGCCAGTGATACAAGAATTCAAACAAATCGAAATAAATTCATTCATACACTGCCGGATTTCATATAAACATGCCAGATTTCATTACATTTCATACATTCTTCAACTAAAAGGGGTGCGCTTGAGGTATAATTAATTAACCGTAGCACCCGTGTCTGGCTGAGCCGAACAGAAGCTTCTTCTCCAGTGGACTAAGCTTCAGTGACATAATAGCAGGTGCAGTTGCATCACTTACATGTGGGCCAGATGCCTCTTGGGCCCACATGCCAGTGACCCAACTGCACCTGCAGTTAAGTAACTGAAGCAGCGTCCTTCTCCAACATAGCTCTCCGACTCCACATTGACGCCAAGAAGCTAATCGGCCGTCAATGGACAACCCGCCTAGCTTGGCTTCAACCGGAGGGTAGTAGCGGTGGCCTTACTTGGACCCAAGCGGCGGCAACCTACCGTGTTCTACTCTTCCTCATTTTCTGTGTGGCACGGCCTCGTTGGTAGCGGGGCAGGGCCTCGACGGAGCCGGCGATGTCCTCTGTCTCGTTGCCGGCGGGGCGGCGCCTCGGCGGAGCGGGGGAAATCCTCCCCCTCGTTGCCGGCAGGGTGGGGCTTCGGCTGAGCCGACGATGTCCTCTGCCTCGTTGTTGGTGGGGCGGGGCCTCGGCGGGGCCTCGGCGGAGCCGGCAGTGTCCTCTGCCTCGTTGTTGGCGCCACGAGGCCTCGGCGGAGCCGGCGGTGTCCTCTGCCTCATTGTTGGCGCCGCGGGGCCTCGGCGGAGCAGGGCCTCGTCGACGCCAGCGGAGCGGGGACTCGTCGGAGCCGGCATTGTCCTCCGCCTCGTCCTCGGTCTCACCAAACAGCGCCTCGCCCGCTTCATCGCCCTTTTTGTAGGCGGCCGTAGCCTCCGCCACCCGCATGCGGTACCGCCAGCGCTCGAGGCGGCCCTCGCGGGCGGAGCGGTACGAGTCGAGCAGCACCTCCTGCTTCGCCCGCTCCACGGCGATCTGCTCCTCCGCCTGCAGGTGCTCCTGGAGGAGATGGTGGTTGTAGGCGGCGCTGGCCTGCGCCTCCCGGAACTGCTCCTGATGCTTCCGCCTCACCGTGTCCATGTATTGGGCACGGGCCTCGCCGATGGCCATGGTGCAATGCACCGGCGATGATGGCGCGCAGGAGGGGCTTGGTGCCGGATCGTCGACTACCATGTTCTCCATTGGGACGTCGTCGTCCTCCGGCTGCCTGCTGGCCAGCCAGTCGGCAGCAATGGCTGCCATCTCCTTGTGGTTCGTCGTCCGCCCGTCCCGAAGAGCGCTGGAGCGCGAGGAAGCCATGGTGGGAGTAGTGGTGTGGACAAGAGAAAGGGAACGGAGACGGGTGACTGCGGCTATGGCCGGTGCAGCAGTTTATATAGCAATGGTGGGCGGCGGAGGGACGGACATGTGGCGCTGGAGTAGCCGCCTCGGCAACCGCGTATCATTAATGTGGGCGACAGACGGACGGACGGACGTCACTTGTGTCGTTTGAAGGCGGAGCAATCGCCTGCACCGGGAAGCAGGGCGGGCGGTGCTGACCTTTTGGGCAGAAAGCGCGCGCGGGCGAGGGAGGCGGTCTGGGTGGGCCAGGGCAGTCAGACTCATGCTTGGCAGCGGGTCAGTCCAGCAGCCGGGACATGCTGGCTCGCCAGCGAGCTCGCCGAGCTGAGCGACGACAATCAGACGATGGACGTAGCTTCCGACCAGGAGCCGGCGCCACTGTCCAAGCCGGCTCATGCCGTGTTCACCATAGAGCAGGTGCGGCCCACTTCGACGCCCTAATGGCGGAAGAGCTACCAGCGCAGGAGGACCTGTGCTGCAACCTCCGTCTCCTCAACGAGCACCGGTGAACTAGCGAACGACAATGCCGTCACGGACATGTGGCCCTATGATCCTGGCTTCCCGAATGAGCAGCGGGCGCTGTATCAGACCATCCGTAGGGCCCGCGAGGCCCTCTCCTTTGTCCTTCGAGTTGTTGCGCTCGCTGTGGCGCCGCCGTCTCGCGTTCTCAGCATGGTGAACGGCATGAGGAATGAGGAGATGAATTTACATGGAGAGGATGACAGTGGGGACCCACCAGGGCCATAGCCACACGTACGCAAGTGCCTCCTTATTATATACAACTGTAATATTTTTTGCTTCCTCCTGGTTTCCTGACATCACGTTCCGACACCATTGTCAACCTATGTAGTCAATAAACGAGAGAATTGCACAAGGAGCGGCCGACAGCTGGGACCAAGCAGCTCGAGCAGTATTTGTCTTTTTGAGGTGTGAGCACTGCAGAGTTTTTCTTGAGTGATGTTTTCGTTGTTGTTCAGAGGAGAGCAGGGTATTAACTGGGCGGTCAATGGCCCATCTAGCCCAGGCCAGATATCCAGCCCAGATATTAATTTTTTTCAAGCTGAAAATGGCTAGCCCAGCTATACTTTTTTTTGAGGAATACCCAGGCAAGGTCAACTTATTATTCTCTGCCCCTCTAGGCTGCAAATCTTTCCTAGGAGGGATGCATTAGGCTTAACAAGAAAATGGGCTTTAAGAAATAATAAATGGGATCTAATTGTAAAAACTGGGCAATAACTATAAAAAAATGCACCAAACACGTAATTAATTTATAAAATATTATTTCTAGATTTTGAAAATTTTAATTTCATTAATTGTTGCGCGCGCAATGTTTCGTTGGATTTTTACGTAATACAAATTTATATTGAAATTGTATTTAATCTGACTAGAAATTTTGGGATAAAAATATTTCCGATCCCATAAAAAATGTGGGAAATTTTATTGAATTCTGTTTTGAACGGTTGGTTGAAATTATTAATCGCTGTCCTAGCTAGAAAATGGGCTGTACTTTTAACAAACTATAAATGGGCTGTAATAAATTCCATTAGAATTCAAAAATGGGTTGTACATTCTTACAAATCGCAAATGGGCTATAAGTTCTCTACCACAAACTTGTGGGTCTACTAAGTTGACGCGTATGCAAGGCTTTGTCAACTTATAGTTAACACACGGTTCTAGCAGCACTGTCCGTTGGATGTCCATCCAACGGATGTCGTGCTTCTTCTTCAATCTCGGATATTGTGGCTTCAGCCGCCCAAAAAATGATTCCTCCCCCTGACATCTGGGGCGCACCGTTTTGGAGGCTGACCAGTGGGCCTACTAAGCTGACGCGTACCAAGGGCTTTGTCAACTTAGTCAATATAAACGATTCTAGCTGCAGTGACCGTACGATGTCCATCCAATGGCAGTTGTCATTCTTCAACCTCTGGTGTTCTTTCTCCGGCCACCCAAAGCAGCTCCGGTCATGCCGCCTGCTCCTGCCTCCCATGGCCGGCTGTGCTGCCGTGGAGGCCACACCTCCCCCTACCATTCCCACCGCTGGCCAGGCCCTGTGGCGACGGCATCCTCACACCGCAGCCGAACCAGTGAACCCTCGTACTCCTCTCCGCATGGGCATCCACTGCCGCGTCTTCCCCGGCTCCGCGTCCTCCCTTTCCTAGGCCTCGCCATCGTCCACCGCCTTGGTGCCCTCGGCGCGGCGTGGTCAATGTGGTCAACGACCGACTTCCATCGGAAGAGTACTGTACGTGGAGAGGCTGACAGATGGGTCCATGGCCGCTGCAAGGAAGTGCCTCCTTATTACGCGCAAAATAATTATTCCTCCACCTAACTGTAGGGACCCACCGGACAGGCCACCGTATTTCGCAAAAAAAAACGTTTCCCCCCTGACTGCTGGGACCCACCAGCTACATCTTCGCACGCAAGGAAGTGTGTCCATATTACGGGGAAAAAAATGATTCGCCCCCTGACTACTGGGACCCACCAGCTACATCTTCGCATGCAAGGAAGTGCGTCCATATTACGGGCGAAAAAACGATTCGCCCCCTGACTGCTGGGACCCACCAGCTACATCTTCGCACGCAAGGAAGTGCCTGACAGTCGGGACCCACCCGGTCGAAGCGTATGTAGCATTGTCATTCTGGTCGCGAACGTGTATGTACATACTGGTCGATCGGTCTGTCTGCAGGCTGCAGCGATGAACCGTGGCCGTGTAAGGAAGGGCACGTGTGGTAGTAGAGGCACACACGTGTGGTAGTAGAGGCGCGCATGTAGCATGTACACGTACGTACAGCAGCCAGGGTGCAATAAAGTAAATACGGCCACGTACGTACATACAGGAGGGCTCTCGAACGCCTACTCGCGCATAAGTACGGCCAGGGCTCGTGTACATGGCTGTGGCTGGGTCAGAACGTAAAAACTGCGTCGTCGTCATGTTCATGGGGAGGTAACGGAATGCGTCGTGTTCATCAGGAGGCAACAGAACGCTTGCTGTTCATCGGGAGCCAACCGGCTTGGACGGAATAGGCGATGGAAACGAGGCCTGGCGTACCGCAGGACGGAGGAAACGGCCTTGTGTTCGACCGGCCACGGTGGAAACGGGATCTTGTTCATTGGGAGGGGTCTGGCGTACCGCAAAACGGAGGAAACAGACTTCTCTTGGACCTCCTACGGTCGAAACGGGGTCCTATTGATCGGGAGGGGTGTGGCGTACCGCAAAATGGAGGAAACGGACTTGTGTTGGAGCGCTACGGTCGAAACGGGGGTCCTGTTCATAGGGAGGGGTGTGGCGTATCGCAAAACGGGACTCCACAGGATACTGTTCATCTCCACCGTCGACCTCCTCCAGCCTCCACGGGCTACTGTTCATCCACCGTCGACCTCCTTCAGCCTCCACCTGTGACTGTTCATCCACGGGCTCCTATTCATCCACGGGCTCCTGTTCATCCAGCCTCCACTACGCGCTCCTCCACCGGCTACTATTCTACCAGCCCTCTCCACAGGGGTCCTGTTCAACCACCCATCCACGGGCTACTGTTCATCCAGCCCTCCACCGGCTACTATTCAACAAGCCCTCCACCGGCTACTGTTCAACCAGCCCTCCACGGGGTCCTGTTCATCCACCGGCTCGATCGATCGGTGTATTGTTCATCCAGCGGCAATGGCCTCTACTACCCGGGTTCCTATTCATCCAACCCCCACCGGGAACTATTCATCCAAACCCCCCAACAATGCTCACTGTTCATCCAGAGGCAGCATCGATCGGCTTCAGTTAGCAGCAGTAGCGAAGGAATCGCTCGATCGGGTTCAGTTAACAGAAACGGATCGATCGATCGCTCGGGTTCAGTAACGCGTAGCCTGTAGTGCAATCGCTCGGGTTCAGTTAGAGCCCAACGCCTCGCCCGGTTTCAGTTAGAGCCCAACGCCTCGCACACACGCGCGTACGTACGAGAGAAACGCGCATTGCTCGGCCCCGACCAGCCACCGTAACCGGGAACTCCCTGATATTTTCCTCGCCCTCGCTTGTACCACGGTTTTTTCTGTCATGGACGGCCCAAAGAATGTCATGCAGCTGCGTCTCCGGCCCGCCCAGGACGAAAAACCCACTTTCTGTCATGATTTTTTGTCATAGAAGTAGGACCCCACCACATCTATGATGATACCGGGTTTTGTCACAATTATCGTCATAGAAGTGTCATAAGTATGACACAAAAAAAATTCGTTCGGCCCAAAATGTCACGGATGTGTCTTCTTTTTGTAGTGCGAGTACTTTGGATGAGTACTCATGGTTGCTCTGCTTCCCCTTCCCCCCTTCTTTCTTCTTTCTGGTTGTTGCAACCAGATGGTGGATCCCAGGAGCCAGATGCCACCCCAGTCGACTACTACTACCACCCCGAGGGTGCCTACTACTACGTGGAGCCCACTGACGACCAGGAGTAGTTAGGAGGTCCCAGGCAGGAGGCCTTGCCTCTTCGATCGTTGATGTTTGTGCTAGCCTTCTTAAGGCAAAACTTGTTTAACTTATGTCTGTACTAAGATATTGTTACTTCCGCGGACTCGCTTATGTATCGAGCTATGTACTCAAGCCCTCGAGGCCCCTGGCTTGTAATATGGAGCTTGTAAGACTTTTATTTGTGTTTAGAGTTGTGTTGTGATATCTTCCCGTGAGTCCATGATCTTGATCGTACACGTTTGCATGTATGATTAGTGTACGGTCGAATTAGGGGCGTCACAAGTTGGTATCAGAACCGACTGCCTGTAGGAACCCCCTTTCCAACTCCTTGGCCGAAGTTGAGTCTAGTCTTTGAAAAACTGATTTACTAACATGGCTGTGTGGCTTACGGGCCCACGTCGCCAATGGGTGATATTAGGATCTTTTACTCCTCGTCTATACTCTGGGGCTCTGATCTCTCTTCTATTCGGGTTAAATGATTTTTGCTAACGAAACATTAGGATCTCGTGATCACATCCACCCGGAGGTTTGTATTAAGCCTTTCTTGAATTAAGGGCCAATTTTGCTTCACATTGTTTACTGAAGCAAGATCCTTTTATCGAGGGCACCCTGCGTTGTCACTTGCAAATCCCTCGCTCCATAGGTTTTCCCCGACGTTGATGTAGCCTTTGCTATGTCCCGTTGTTGAATCCCTCCATCGCGTGCATGCGTGCCGCCTAGTATGTTTAGGATATTTCTCTTATCCGAACTCATACGAACAGCGTGTAATTGGCTCTGTATATGTAGCTGTATGTCTTCAATGACTACTGCTTTGTACATACTACACCTTTGCTCATTGTTCTGATTACATCATGAATGACTCCATACACTTGCTCCAACCCTTTGCTAAACTACCCCATGTTGCATTTAAGCAGGATGGTTAGACCCGCTGGTCGTGACCGCCCGAATACATGGCCGGAATGATACAACAGATTGATGTTGAATCGCCAGTTCATGGTAGGAGTCATGGCTCAGTTTTCGTGTCCCAATATGAATCAGCAACCAGCCCCAGTAACCCTGCAAGACTTTGCGAGTCTCAACCCTGTCATCTACTGCAGCCCAACTCAGCCCCTTGATGCTGATGACCGGCTCCGCGACATCACTTTCGAGTTGAACTCTGCTGATGTAGCCCCTGCCAACTATGTCACATTCGCGGCTTATTACCTGAAAGGTCCCGCTGCTTAATGTTGGGACAGCCACAAGCATTCCTTACATGTTGAAACCACCATCACTTGGCCGGAATTCCAAGCTACATTCCGCAGACCAATGTCGAACCACCATGGTTAGTCACAACGTCCCCGTTGGAATTGAAGGGTTGGAATTCCATGTTTCCCCATTGTTTTGAAGTCATCCAATACCGACCTCATTCTGGAAATGGAATGGTCGAAGACACATACCGCTTCTACCATTTGCGCCGCTAAGACCGTCCATCTAATACATCCTTCAAGTGAGATAGTAAGCTACCATGCTCATCTTGTTTGAAATGCCGAAGCACGGATTTATTCCTTGAACGCGTGAAACGCTTCCCCTTTTGTGAGAATTGAAAATGCTCCAGTCATTTGTGAATTCCAGGAAACCTTTCCAAAAGAACTACCCAGTCCATGAGCTTGGACTTGCTGCAATTAAACATGCACCGAAGTTGTGGCGACATTTCCTTTTTGGTACTTGTTGCGAGATTTTACCGATCATTAAAGTCTGAAGTATCTGTTTACTTGGCTAGATCTGGATCTCCGTCAACAATGATGTATGGGAACAATTACAAACTATGACTACAGTATTTCTTATACCCTTGGCGAGGCTATTATCATGGCCGATGCCCAGAGTTGCAAGTCTTATTGCAACAACTACTTGGCTTCTAAAGCTCAACCCCTGCAAGATCTCACCTTCAGAGAGCATCCGGTCCACGTTCTCGATCGAGCTGAACATCGTACCCGCCTAAGGGCCATCAAATTTCTAAAAGGGTCAGTGGTCAAATCCTTCTAAAGATGAAGCCACTTGGGAACTCGAGGATCGTCTTCGAGATGAATACCCCGTTTTGTCTCCTTCTACCTCCTAAAATCTCGGGACGAGATTTCTTGTAGTGGAGGAGAATTGTGACGCCCGGATAATTAAGCTACAGTAATCCTCTGTTAATGATGCCAGTTCATTGGCATCACTGTTGTAAACTCACGTTGGTTCGAAACTGGTTCAAATTCAAATTTAAAATAAAGTCAAAATTTCAAGTTTTCCAATGTTGAAACTAAAAAGTACAAGCGGTGAAAAATAATTCATAAGTAATATTGGAGGTGAGCCAACATTTTTATAAAGTGGTTAAATGCCTTAACCTAACAAAAACAGTGACCAATACATCATTTAAATCCTTTCCTAATTATGAAAATCCCAAACTAATTCCAAACACTCCCTAAACATTTTGCGGCAGTGAGGTATATGGCATACTGCTTTTTTGAGACCAGCCACACATTATACCAAGATGGGTTATTGCTAAAAAGAAAATATAAAAACATGAAAAGAAAAACAAAACAAAACAAAGAAATAAGGGAAATGGAAACCCCCTACCTCCCCCTGGGCCTCAACCCACTCCCACCCATCCAGCCCAATTCCCCCCCGCACCGGTTGCCCCTCTCCCTGCTTCCTGTTCCTCGGTCTCAGACCGCAACAGGGACGTGCTCCCACCCGACCACCTCGCCGGCCATGCCGACGAGGGGATAAGGACACCGACGCAGCACCCCCTCAGGTTCCCCTCCCCATCTCATCCACTCCCCCATTTCCCCACACTCTCCTCTCCCCCTGTCCCAGATCCATCCCGGCTGCGCCCCGTCATCGTTGTGCATCTCACTTCGCCGCGGCGATGTCGACCGCCGCCCCCGTCCCTCTCCGACGCGTCCAAGTACTCTGCCGGCCTCGACCTCACCCTCGGCCTACACCAGCTGGAGCCGGGGAGGCCCCACGTCGTCTGCATCGAGCTCGCCTCCCCGCCGGGCGTCGTTGTCTGCCGCGGTCGATCCGGCCACTTTGTTGCTACTAAGCTCCCGCCAGCCACCGTGTGCCTCAACGTGAGCCCCTCCATTGCTCCCCTCCTTCCCCCTCTCGATTTCATCGCCATAGCGGTCGATCCCAAGCTCGTGGCCGCCACGGCCGAAGCTCATTCGATCTGCCGTTCGCTGCCGCTTCCGCGTATGCGTCCCCGCTGCTTGATTCGCTCCTGCTCGTTGATGCTGCCGCTCCCAGCCGCTTCCTACTGCTACTGCCGCTGGTTGTTGCCATTTTGCTGCTGCACTACCCTGTGCCACTCGCCACCGCCCGGCGCCCGCCACTGCTGCCGGCCGTGCCATGCCTTCACCGCCCGCGACCGTTCAAGCCACCTCGCTCGCCCCACTGCCAAGCCCCCTGCCTCGCGCATACCCCACCGTTGGTCGTCGCTGCTGCCACCCCGCACCACCTCCGCAGACGCCCGCCTCCTCCTAGCGCTCGTGCCCAGCCCGAACACGCCCTGTGCAACCGCCCGTGATGCCTGCACTCGCCGTTGACAGCCATGGCCGGAGCCCCGCTCCCCTGCGCGCGCCCACACCCCCGCGCCCTCGCTCGCCCGAACCGGCGCCCAACCGCCTAGCGCGGCCGCGCCCGCCTCCGCCGGGGCCGAGCAGGCCCCCCTGCTGCTTGCCGCGCCCCTTGGCTGGCCATGGACGCTCGTGCCTGGGCTGGGCCCCTGGCCACTGGGGCAGGCCCTTTAAAGAAAAATAAAATTATTAAATAAAAGAATTAATTAGTGAAATAGTTAATTAGTTGATTAGTTAATCTAGTTAATTAACCTAATCACACTGACTTGTGGACCCCCACCATCTAAATTATCTTAACTAGCTAACTAAAACTCCTGTTAATAAAACACCCTATGACACATGGGCCCCACTGCCCACTTTGACCAGTCAACTGGGACTGCTGACTACTGACTAAGCAGTCAACAGGTCCCGCCTGTCCTACACATACACACACTGCTGGGTACACTTCTGTGTACCCATAGCAGTTTCTGTTTATTAATATTTTGAATTAAATTAAATTCAGGAAAATAGGAAATCTTTTAAAACTTTAAAAATTGATAGAAAATAATCCGTAACTCGGATGAAAAAGTTTTATGCATGAAAGTTGCTCAGAACGATGAGATGAATCGGAATATGCTCTCCGTTCATCTGTCACATGCCCCTAGCATAGCGAACATCAAACTTTTCCCTTCTGGTTCGTCTGTCTGAAAATGCCTAACTCTGGGAAAACTTTCCGGATGTTATCACCCTTCGCCGGTATCGTGTAGCACCGCGTTAGAACACGTCTAGCTCTGCCTGTTGTCCTGTTATGCTCTTGCTTGCTATGTATTTACTGTTTCTCCCCCTCTTCTCTTCGGTAGACTCCGTGACGGCTGCCGATGCCACTGTGATCGACTACGTCGACGACGCCCCCTCCTTCTCACCTGAGCAACTAGGCAAGCCCCCCTTTTGATCATCCCGATATCGCTCGTTCCATTCTCTCATGCCTGCATTAGATTTTGCTACTATATTTGATTGCTCCTATTCTGATGCATAGCCTGCTTTTGTACCTGCTACTGTTACCTACCTGTTTACCCTAAACTGCTTAGTATAGGTTGGTTAGTGATCCATCAGTGACCCCCACCTTGTCCTTGTTGCCCCTGCTTCATCATCGATGACTTGATCAACGTAATCAACGACCAGAGCCCGACACCTCACATCACATCACGCCCCTTTTTATTGCTCGACTCTGCAGAGTTACCATCGAGTGCCGAGGGTGGAACCTCATACATCACTCCTGATGAGATCTCTATAGTGTAGCTATTCGGTCGTGGTCATCTAGGGTGGTTCCTCCTTCACCATTCCTGATATAGCTATGTCGTGCAACACCTCAAGTGTGAACCTCGAGGGTGGTTCCTCTTACGTTCACCTTTATGATTACATCGAGTGGAATCCACCGGGGGTGATTCCTCGGGTTTTCCCCTTGATGTCTGGACACACGGTTACCTTGACTTTACTTGAGACCGTTGTGAAAGACGGGCGGGCCCGAAGAGCACCCATGTGATGTGTCAGTGGCGGCTAGCTGTTTAGCGGTATCACCCGGGAGGGGGTGATAGCTCCGGTCTTGTCCCGACAGCCGTCACTTCTTTTGATAATGCACTAACCGTTTTGGGTATTTGTTCCGAATTGGCCTTTAGCCTTTATGCACTAACCACCATGCGAGAATAGATATGGGCCTTGACGTCGCAGTATCAGCCAAGCTTTGTCAGATGTCCAGTTCAGCATTGCGGCACGGCTGGGTCGACACCATCCTATAGTGGTGGAGCCTGGACCCGCCCTGTGCGCAATGACCCGGAGTGCAACGGGTGATGGGCCCAGACCCCGGACTGCTTAGGATGTAGACTGGAGGGGACCTCTCTGTTGATCCTAGGTAGGGCTACGACGTGTTGATCTTTCGAGGCAGGGCATGACCCAGGAAAGTGTGTCCGGCTAGAGTGATCGAGCGTGTTGGCTAACGTGGTGCACCCCTGCAGGGAAGTTATATATTCGAATACCGTGTCCACGGTAATGGACGTTCAGACTTGTATCCTGATCTTATACAACTAGAAATGGATACTTGATATGTGATGGATATGTGGCCTCGGGATTGCTTCCTCGCAGGGAGTCGAGGAAGGATCTCTGGGCATTAATTCTACAACATGCTTGTTAATTATAAACTGCTATTGTTTACTCTTCTACATGCTGCAAGATGCTTGGAGCTGCTTGAAGATGCTAGTCTTCGATAGGCTAGGAGTACTTTGGATGAGTACTCACGGTTTAGATCCACAGATACAATCCCTTCCATTTGATACCAATGCATACTTAGTTTAGATCTGATGCTTGGGAGTACTTTGGATGAGTACTCACGGTTGCTTTGCTCCCCTTTCCCCCCTTCTTTCTTCTTTCTGGTTGTTGCAACCAGATGGTGGATCCCAGGAGCCAGATGCCACCCCAGTCGACTACTACTACCACCCCGAGGGTGCCTACTACTACGTGGAGCTCACTGACGACCAGGAGTAGTTAGGAGGTCCCAGGCAGGAGGCCTTGCTTCTTCAATCGTTGATGTTTGTGCTAGCCTTCTTAAGGCAAAACTTGTTTAACTTATGTCTTTACTCAGATATTGTTGCTTCCGCTGACTCGCTTACGTATTAAGCTATGTATTCAAGACCTCGAGGCCCCTGGCTCGTAATATGGAGCTTGTAAGACTTTTATTTGTGTTTAGAGTTGCGTTGTGATATCTTCCCTGAGTCCCTGATCTTGATCATACACGTTTGCGTGTATGATTAGTGTACGGTCAAATTGGGGGCGTCACAGGTATGGTACACAACATGGCATACATTATACAGCCAATGGCTGAGGCATAGGGTATGACTTTCATCCTTTCTCTTTCTTCTACCATGGTCCGACTCTGAGTCTTACTCAACTTCGAACCTTGCAACACAGTTAAGAACCCCTTCTTAGACTGGTCCATTTTGAACTTCTTCGAAATCTTAGATCACTCCCGTTTATGTAGTCAACATGATTAAATGTTGTTAATCATGGGAAGAGGTGAAGCACAAGTAAAAAACCTATCTAAGCAATTTAAATGAGGCCGGAAACAACACATAACAATTCCAGAACTTGCCCACATGCAATTTTCGAATTTGGTACTGTTCTGCCTAAAACACAATTTTATTGTTGTTAAACATGCAAAGTAAGTGCACCATGTTAACCTACGTGTTTTTATAGAACATATACGTATAAAGTTCATTTAATTCGGAGCTAGGGTTAATTAGTTATGAAATAAACCATTTTAACATGTCATTTGTGCAAATTAAACATCAATTTTAAGCATTTTTAACATGGATGAAAGTTGAATATTGTGAAACTACATGAAATTCTATCCATTTAGTCTGACGAATGGTTAATTAGTTATTGTATGCATGAGGATGACATATTCAAGTTATATGCAAAGTTACAAAAATGTTGGCATAAATGATATGGAGCATTTGGTCGCCATGAGGGAAAGAAAGGGGTGCTCTGGTGCCGATAACGGAAAGGATGCCACGACGACATTTCGTTGATTTGGTAACGCGTTGATATACTAGTGCAAACAAAGCGTTGGTGTGCGGAACATGCAAGAGTGACGGGGAGTGGTCCTGATTACTGGGTGTCCCACGTGTCAGTCGCATGGAAACAAGGAACATGCAAAGAGTCAATTCGGTCACAGTGCAAAACATAGGGTGCATCTCACACATCACACATGCATTCACCCACAGGCATTCATCTTGAATTGTTATAGCTTTGAAGCCTGCATTTCGGGGTGGATCGAGTTTTGAGGGGAGTTGTCGTTCTTGCTGCGGTAGTGGAAGTAGTGGCACACGACGTAGAGGAACTTGACGTATCCATATACTCTGTGGGGCGTAGTTCTACTTGTCGTTTCATTCGATAGATGTTCATCGTCCATGTGGTCTTGCCAGTGGGGTGCTTGGTGAACCCAGTGGTGCATCTTGGTGATGCTTGGACAACGGAGACGGTCGTGTAGTTGAACTTGCTGGACATCCGAGTCTTGCGGGGTCCTTGTCATTGATGGTGTCTTAGAGCTGCGATCTTGGCGTCAACAGTAACAAGAGGCAGAGGCGCATGAAGGAAGCATGAAGCAAGGCATCTGAGAGGTGGACAAGGTGACCAGAGTTGGAGGATTAGTTGGTTATGGTGGTGTCATGGAGGCAACACGCGATGGTGCTCGGGCAGTGGATCAAAGCGGCAGTGGGGCAGGTGGTGGTCCAGCGGGACGTGAATGTCACCGGGAACCAGAAGAGCAACGACAGCAGCAAGCAGGCCCACACGAGTGGCGGCAATGTTTTGCCAAGCTCGGGCAGTCTGCCATGGAGGCACGGGAGGAAGGGAAACAGAGGGAGGTGGCGACATATGGTGAGTGATAGAGGTGGGGGTCCTGATCTTTCGATGAGATGATAACTATCGATTTGGTGGAGCCGACTTTGACGATCTGACTACAAACGTGCATGGCGTTGCACCTTAGCAATCGCTAAACCAATCTCCCGAGGTTACTGACAATGCTGGAAGCACGATCAGCCTGACCACTAAGAACTATTCCTGCAGGAAATCAATGGACAAGCAAGAATATGATAAAGCAATCTGAATATTGCGAATATATATGAAGTATTGATAAAGGTGGCGATCGAGAAGCAGTCTTGGTCTGGTCGTTGGACACAAACGAAGTACACGAAGTTGCAATGGCTAACTTTTAACTAAACAAATCCTAAGGAAAAAGCTACTAGATGGATCTACTTACATAGGAGCAAGGAGTGGCGGCCAAGGAGGTGGGAGGACGTCCCAAGGCAGCCTAAAACTAACCCTAGGTCGTACAAGGCTCATGGGCCCAAGTGGAGGTGATGCAACACCTTTGGACTGGTCGTTTGACTCGGATTCTGCTGCAGCGTCAGATTGTTTCATCAATAACACAACGCTCCAGATGAATTTGAAGGTGAATCCAATTGGGTTGGAAAGAGCATGAAATCTACTTTCCAGTAAAAAGAATCACCCAATTTGGAGTCCGTATGAAAGAGTTCTTGGTGTTTTGATTCATGTATGTCTATGCAGTCCGAATCTGAATCCAGAACGTGAGAGACTTGGACTCTATCTTCTCTTGGCCAAAAAGTGACGTGAGAGGACTTTTTGAACAACACCTAAACTTCTTCTTTTTCCTTATCTTCATATGTGGATTGTACAAATGTCCTATATACCTGCAATACATGGCACAAAAGTCTATGAAGTATTTTTTCCTGGATAACATAAATAAATTATTGCATACTTTGCATTAGAAATCACCTCACAAATATAGATATATGCAATATTTTTGGCCGTATCCAAGGTAGTCATGTCCTCATCATCCTCCCCTTCTTGAAAACAAAGCCGTCATAGGCGTTGCTTAATCTGAAATGTGGCTTACAAAAGAGACAAGGTGTACCTGTTGCATATGTATATGACATCCATTTTTACTTCCCTTGGTTTTTGAACATATGACACATGTATACATGAGTAACTTTCATAGTTCATAAAATCTAAAGCCAAAATATTATCACAAGAAGTAGACGGCATGAAAATATTGCAACTCAGTTTACACATATAAGTAAAGCTCTTATTCATTTCAAAAGATTGACAATGTTCATCATTGAACCATCCCAACATGGTGAATAATCCTTACTTGCATCAAATTTACATGCTACAACATGCTTAAATAAGCAAACATGCAATAAGTCATTGGACACAGAATTATCACCAAGATTAGAGGTCGTATCAAAATGATTAAACATTGGTTCTTTTGCATCAATATTTAGTTCAATGGGTGCACTCAAAATTGTTGGTATTTCAGTTGTTTGAACACAGGACGCATTCATGACAGTAACACGATTCTCTAAAATAGGTGGTGTGCTCAAATCAACAGGTAACTCAACACATGATGCACTCAAGTTAACTAGGCATGCATCATTCTCAATCTGAGGTACCTTTATTGTTACCTTGTCGCAAAGAAGTACCTGATGTAGGTACGGACGATGAGAATGTACCATACTCTTGAGATGATGTCGCACTCTCAATCTGAGGTGTGGCTGCTCTATTAGGTGCAACGGTGTAGGAACCAACCGATGGTGGTGAGCATGAACTGGAATAGTAGTTGTTGTAGTCACCCAATGCATCCTCCTGTATCTGTCTCTCAAAGGTACAAGCGCGAACATACATACCAGTAATGCAACGAGGATAATACTGAAATCTTGCTTGAATATCATGGTTCAAACCACCAAAAAATCTATTCATTGTATCATCCTCAAATTCTTCTATGTCACAATGATGCATATAAGATTTGAACTCTTGGTAGTAAGCATGAACAGTGTTACTGCCTTGTTTTAACTGTTCCAATTTGCCAAGCAATTCACGACGATAGTAAGATGGAAAAAATTGTTGTCTCATTACAGCTTTCAAATATTTCCAAGTTGTGGGTTGCTTATCAATGTTTTTCTTACAATGTACACTCCACCAAACAGAAGCAAAACCAGTAAATGCTCGAGTGGCAGCTCGTACTCTCTCAAGTTCAAAAAAATCATGGTGACTAAAACCTTGTTCTACTTCAAGCTCCCAAGCTAGATAAATAGCAGGATTAAATCTACCCTCAAATGATGGTAAAGAGATAACCTGACCATGTGCTTGTGTGTGTTGCCCCACCTCTTGTGATGGTGAAGACGTATCCGTCGTCCAAGAACCTCTATCTCCGGAACCTGTCATGATTAGTAGAAACAAGAAAAAAAATTCAAGAATAGTGTTCCTATGAACTACTAGGATGTGGTGGTAAAGCGCTCACAGTAAAGGAAATATCAAAATCTTACAAGTTCTTACCATTCGGCAGGTGGTGACAGGCAACCAGCAGTGTCAAATAACTCTGAATATTGAGTAAAGCGATTGACAGGTGAACATACGTATACATGGTGTAGAAATATGTGGAACTGGGTTGGCTTTACATATGGTAGCAAAAGATTAGCAATAATCAATTCAGAGATGCAATGTTGAATAAACGCTCAACGACGGTACTGTGTTGGTCCTAGGCTAGACCGGACTAGAGAAGCGAGCCTAGAACACTAATGAGGTCACGGCTTAGCACAACTAGTATCACTAAAGGATATGAAGTAACTCTGTACAGCAAGATATAACTGAAGATCAAAATAGCAGTAAAGATAATGATGTGAAATAACTGCTACGCAGGATATACCAACAACTTTCTCTCCAACTTTCCTCTGGAAAAGTTTGTGCCAATTTTCTGATAATTTTTCTCAAGAATGGCACTGACTCAAGCTATCAAACGCAAAAAGAATCATTTAATTCCGAGTTGATATGAGGAGTCAAAAAATTCTAAAACTGGAATAAGTTGTGTTCGCGAACTTCGGAAGGAAAAAGACCTATTTAGAATATGATTTTGAGGTGTCAAATATTGAACTTGCTTCTTTAACTATTTAGCTGCGGCTCATCACTAGCTTTAATTTGAGTACTCATGGAGCCAAAACGAACATCGTATGAGGAATATATGCCAGTTTTACTGAACAATGTACAAAACAGATTTCAATCCGAATCCAAAATAGATCCAAATTTTGTTTTTTTTCTTCTCTTTCTTTTCCCACACTTTTTTCCTTTTCTATCTGTCCTTTTTTTCTCTGACTTTTTTTAAACTTTATTCTCTCTTTTTTTCCGCTGTCTTTTTTCTCTCCCTCTTTCCACAAAAACTAGATAAGATGCAGATTGGATCAAGCGAAGATGTGAACGACCTCAACTATGATTATGACAATGAACGATTGGTAGCACGTGATGGAAATTTATGGATAGGGTGGTGGACAGTGGAAGGGATAATGATGCAGCGGCGGCATGACTAATCTGAACAGAACTTGAAACTCTAAAGGAACTAGACACTAAGAACAACAACTTACACGACGATGCAACCGATAGTTCAACAATGCAAGCAATGAAAAGAAAATTACAAAGGATCAGACTGGCTTGGACAAAGGATAAATAGATCTAACTTATTTTGGGGGCTTTTTCATGGAAAATAGGTAAGAAAATAAATCTAATCTAGGGGAAATTGGAAATTCTCACTGAGCAACCTGGCTCTGATACCACTTGATAGAGGCGGGGTCCCGATCTGTTGGTGGAGCCGACTTTGACGATCTGACTACAAACGTGCATGACGTTGCACCTTAGCAATCGCTAAACCAATCTCCCGAGGTTACTGACAATGCTGGAAGCACGATCAGCCTGACCACGAAGGTCTATTCCGGCAAGCAATCGAGGAACAAGCAAGAATATGATAAAGCAATCTGAATATTGTGAATATATATGAAGTATTGATAAAGGTGGGGATCCGGAAGCGGTCTTGGTCTGGTCGTTGGACATAAACAAAGTACACGAAGTTGCAATGGCTAACTTTTAACTAAACAAATCCCAAGGAAAAAACTACTAGATGGATCAACTTATATAGGAGCAAGGGGTGGCAGCCAAGGAGGTGGGAGGATGTCCCAAGGCCGCCTAAAACTAACCCTAGGTCGTACAAGGATCATGGGCCCAAGTGGAGGTGATGCAACACCTTTGAACTTGTCGTTTGACTCGAATTCTGCTGCAGCATCAGATTGTTTTGTCAATAACACAACACTCTAGACAAATTTGAAGGTGAATCCAATTGGGTTGGAATGAGCACGAAATCTGCTTTCCAACAAAAAAAGAATCACCCAATTCGGTGTAACATCAGAAAATTCTAAATTTTGGAATGTTATATTAATTAAGTAATAATGATTGCTTGTGTGATTTTTGTGTGAAATTGAGTGAAATTTGAAACTTTCTGAAAGTTGAATGAGAGGGAATGGAATGACTTTCACAAACTTTCACCTTGCATTGATGATATCCATGAATTAAAATTCATTACATCACAAAACCCTAGAGTGAAGATGATATGACTACTTCCATTTAAGTAGATGAAAAGGGTTTTGAAAAGATTTGAATTACATTTGGAAATATTTCCAAATTCGGAAACTTTATGCAACTCAATGAGTTTCATGAGAGAAGATAAAATGACTTCTTCAAATGCTAAGAAAGAGAGTTGGAAGTTTCAAGGAATCAAATTTAAAGTCACTTTGAAGTAATTTTGAAAACCCACTATCAATTTGGAGTTATTTGGTTTCTATTCAAATTACTTTTCTCCAAAAAATAAAATATATGGAAAATAGGGTAAAATGATTCCCCACAGTAGAAAAATGGAGAGAAATGAGTTTGAAAAATCATTTTTGGCATTTTAAAATATTTTTATTTGGTTTCTAAATGAACCAGCAGCACTGTTTGCTTTATTTTAATTTTTGTGAAATGTATTTGCCACTAAAAATATGTTCATGTTTTAGGAAATCTTTTTCTGAAAATTTTGATATATTATATGCCTATATTATTATATTTATTTTATTTGGTTTTATTTTCTTTTGTTGTGTGTGTGCTTAAAAAAATGAAAACCGCCGAACTGGGCCGGCCCAGCTCGCCAGCCCAGCCGCACACCGCAGCCGCGGGCCGCACCCGAACAAGCACGCCCGCGCCCGAACCGCCTTGGCTGCCCTCGCCGACAGGTGGGGCCCACCTATCGGGCCCTTCCCCGACCTCCCGTCTGACTCCGTCGCCCGCACGACGCCGCCGCCGCTGCCGTGGCCAAGCCAAACACCCGCGCCGCTTTTGCCCCTCCTCCAAGCAGCCCCGCCCCTCCTCCTATATATAGCCGCCGCCCAGGCCCTCTTTTCCCCGTCAAACCAAAGCCCGAGCCCCACCACAACACTCACCGGAGTTCGCCGACTCCGACGAGCTCCGCGCCGCCGTTCCGCCCGCTCCGTCCCGTGACCATCAACCACCCCCGACCGCGCCATCGACTTCGCCACCTCGTGCCGCTTCTTCCCGACCTTGCGCCCACGCCGGAGGATCACCGGAACAGGTGCCACGATGACGCCCGAGCCTCCGCGACCTCCTACTCCGGCGACGTCGACGCCCACCACCGCGGTAAGCTGTCGCCCTCTCGTCCGTTCGATCTAGAATAGACCGCTGAGACTAGATCTGTTATTTTTTTATTTTTCAAACCGGTATGCGCTAAGTAGTGAATGTTCGCTGTTTTAGATCTGCAGCGAACGATTTTCATCCAGTAGAGGTTTGACACGTGGCCGGGGACTTATTTGTAGATTGTTTTTTTCTCAGATTAGTCCCTGTTTTTTAAACTAGCACAACTTTTTAACCGTTTGTCCAAATTTAGTGAAACCAACGCCAAATTCTTTGTCATGATCTCAGCTATCTAGAGAACTTATGAAATCAACTTTTTAAAAATTTAAAATTTGAATTAGATCAGATTCAAATTTAAACTTGTTTTGGATATAACTTGAGTTTTATAACTCCGATTTAATTGATTTTTTTTTGCAAGTCGAAGCTCTTGACATGTACTTTCTGTTAAGATCGAAATCACATAATTTTTCTACTGTTAAAAGTATGTTTTTGTCCAAAAGCTTTATTTGATGGTTTTGAAGTTTTCCGAAGTGTTTTCTTTGTTCTTTTGGATATTTGAGTAATTGCTTATGTGTGCATATAATTGCTTGCTTACGGTAGATTGATCGGAGTGTGACGAGTAGAACTACCAGAAATTATGAGTGCGAATAATCTTCATCAACAGTACAAGGCAAGTTCACACTTTGATCATATTCTTCCTATACCCCGTTTTACTTGCATTAGTATCACCCTCAAAGATTGCATGAGTAGGATTGGGAACATGGGGATATGCAATGTAGTTGATGAGGTAGGAACACATGATCCTTGAAACACCCCGGGAATATTCGTTATGCTCATAAATTGCTTAGCCATGTTCATAGACGGGGATTGGTATGTGAGATTCATGAAAGTTGCAAGAGATAATAATTAAGGGTAACTTAAGGTGGCAACATTAATACACATCTGGGTGGATTGTTTGGGGCACCTAGAGAAACCAGTGCTTGCCCAAGGGAATCCCGGAGTACCCATGTGATTACCCTAGGTCCGCCACCCGGGCTCAAAGGGATCATATGATATTTCATGCCTAGAAACTTCCGTGTGCAGCCACAAGCCATTATGGGCTTTGGCATAGTTGAGTAAGTTGTGTGACCTCTTTCAGTGGTAGACTAGAAGATGTAGGGGAAAGTAGGTGTAACTGTCTACCCAGAGTAAAGAGCTAATGCTTCAAAAAGACTGTGTCTCTATCTTCCGATCATGGAGGTGGTCGAGTCTTGTGGGGAAAAGTGCGCAAACCTCTGCAGAGTGTACAAACTAATCATGATTAGCCGCGTCCCCGGTTATGGACAACTTGAGCATCTAGAAGTGAATTATTGATTGATCTCATCACTCTATTTAATTAATGAATTGGGTTATTATTATTACTTGGTAATTTTGGGATTGAGTTGGAGAAACATTCTCAATAATGGCATGAACTTTGTAGTAATAAGAATTTATTTCTTTGTTGTAGGGAAAAATTAGCTCTATGCAAAATTAAACTTAGAGCCTCTACCAGCCAAATATGCATATAGAGATAGACATTTTCATTATTATTCTATGGTGTGAAATTGCCAGTACATTCATTGTACTGACCTACATGGCTGCAACATCTCATGTTGCAGGAATCCTACGACGAGTAAGTGATACGTTAGGGTTACGATGTCTACCCTCAACTTTGCCGTTGGTGTTGTTGGGACTCCACAACTTTGTTGTTACTTCCGCTATATGGATTGAGGTAATAGTATTTACGTTAATTTATTCATATGATTGCACTCTGTTATAAATCCTCGAGTACTGTGTGTGTCAGCATACCGATCCAGGGACGACACTTAAGCAAAGAGACTTGATCCATTTGGGTCGGGTCGCCACATTCGGATTACGTATGAAAGAGTTCTCGGTGTTTTGAGTCAGGTATGTCTGTGCAGTCTGAATTTGAATCCAGAACATGAGAGACTTGGACTCTATCTTATCTTGGCCAAAAAGTGACGTGAGAGGACTTTTTGAACAACACCTAAACTTCTTTTTCCCTTATCTTCATATGTGGATTGTACAAATGTCCTATACACCTGTAATTAGACATGGCGCAAAAGTCTGTGAAGTATTTTTGTCCTGGATAACATAAATAAATTATTGCATACTTTGCATTAGAAATCACCTCACAAATATAGATATATGCAATATCTTTGGTCGTATCCAAGGTAGTCATGTCCTCATCAGCGAGGCTTGAGGCGGCGTGGTTGCTCCGGTCGGCCCCTCATCGGAGCAGCGATGGACGCAGGGGCGACAGCCATGGATGATCTTGAAGCATCGGGGAGAGAGGAGAGAGGCCAGAGGGCGCAGCAGCAGAGCCTCACTGGGGCGCGGCGGCGGCATGGGCTCATTGACCGGTGCAGCGACAGGGTCACTAGGCGACGCGGGGGCGAAGCAGCAAGAGTGAGGGGGTGCACGGGAAGGAGAAGGAGAGGTACTCGCGAACGTTGGTGCAATGGGAGGCATCCCTCGGTGCGCATGCAGAGAGGCTAATGGAGGCTGGGCGCGGAGGCGGGGAGGAAAAGGGAGGGTCGGAGGCCTGTCGGCATTAGAGGACGGCGCGGGAAGAGTGGCAGCTCGCCAGCAGAGGTCAGTGCAGCGACGAAGCTAGCTGGGTGAAGGGGATCGGGCGAGGAGCGAGCGTGCGTGTGTGGCGGCGCATGAAAAGTGCGAGGGAGAGAGCGAGGGGATCGAGGGAAGCTAGGGTTATAGGGTTTAGATGGGACTTGGAGAGGAATAAATTGGCCAGCTGATGTGGTGCCCCTTTTCTCTTCTATTCCTTCCTTTCTTTTTATTTAGCAGAAATAGCCAAAAATTTAAAGAAACGAAGAGAGAGTTAGGGAAAGAATTTGGGAGGTACTATATGCCGTATTTTGCGGCGAATAGCTCATGCGAAGCAGAGGAGGCATGCGAATGGGCCGGACAACTTGCTGCCTTGCATGGAATGTACAATTCGCAAGAAAAGAGCGCGCTACCATAGCAATCGAACCCATGACCTTCTATAGATGCGCGTGATGCGCAGGCCACTGCGACGGGCGGGTTACTTTGGAAGATTAGCAGAGCGAGTATTAAAGAAACTGCCAGCAGCTGCGAAAAATAAAAACCAGTTCGCAAAATTCCATCATATAAAACTTGTAGGCGTGGGACCAAACTAAAGTCCTCCTGCCGGGGAAGCGAATACGTACCACTATAGTAACTGAGGTTTAGTGTGTACAATGGCAGCCCGGAATATAGGAACTATAATCTGCGACACATTAAAACATGTTTTAAAGTTTCAAACATAAGTTTTTTAAAGGAAAAACTTTCTGAAACGCAAACATCATTCGGGAATTCAAATTTTCAAAAACAAATAGGAACAAAACATTGAATACGAGAATATGTTTAAAATTATGAACTACTTCTCATAAACGCAAAACTTAATTTGAAAAGTAATAACAAAATTGAAAAACTGAACATTTTTCAAAATTAAACTATTTTTTACAAAACTCGGCCATTTCTTGAATTTGCGAGTTGATTTTGAAAGCATGAATTTTTTTTTAAAAATGAACAAATTTTGAAAACCATAGCATTTTTAGAATCTGTGAACAATTTTGGAAAACAGGGACATTTAAAAAAATTCCTAAACATTTTTGAATTTGTGAACAAAAATTAAACATATCCACATTTTTTGAATTTATGAACAAATGTTGAAACATGAACGGTTTTTGAATATGTGAACATATTTTGAAAATAAAATATTTCTTGAATTTGCAAAAACATTGCAAAATGGAAAGAATTTTTGAAATTCCGTTCAGAAACAATTTTTTTTTGAAATTCCCTAACATTTTCTAATTTGTATACAAAATTTAAACATGTGAACATTTTTTGAATTTGTGAACAAATTTTGAAAACTATAGCAATTTTAGAATATTGAACAATTTTGGAAAACAGGAACATTTTTTCAAAATTCCCTTTTTTTAAATTTGGGAACAAAAACTAAACATGCGGATATTTTTTGAATTTGTGAACAAATTATGAAACATTTACATTTTTTAATATGTGAACAAATTTTGAAAACAAAATAATTTTTAAATTTGCAAACAAATTTGCAAAATGGAAAGAAATTTTTTAAATTGCAGAACATTTTTCAATTTGTGATTTTTTTTGAAACAGAAACATTTTTTTTGCAATTACGAAACAATTTTGATTTTGTGAACCAAATTTAAACATGTGAACATTTTTGAAATTTATGAATTGTGAACAAAATTTAAAAAGGTGAACATTTTTTTGAATTCCCGAACATTTTCTGAAATGAAGCAATTATTTTTTGAAAATTTGTTTTCGTTTGGAATTTAAGAACAAAATATAAAAACAGAAACATTTTCTATGAAAATGAACAAAATTTGGAAAATGCAAATATTTTTTGTAAAAGAAAAATAAATTTGAGAAAGAAAAATGAAAAGGGAGGAGAAAAGGAAAAAGGTAAAGAAAATAAAGAGAAAAAGGAAAAAAGGAGAGAAAAGGAAAAAATAAACAGGAAAAAAATAAAAACAAAAGAGAAACGGAATCAAAAAAATCTGGTTCAGGAACCTTCTAGAAGTTTACCAAACCCGTAAAAAACTGGCTGGGAACTTCTATAAGGTTCCCAAAACCGGGAACGCTGAAACTGCTTAAATGGGACAGCCCAAATCCGAACGATCGCTCGATCGCGTGTGATAAACAACGACATCTTGCCGCAGTGCAAGGCGAATGGGGAATTCCTTGAATTTGGGCAAAGGAGATATATTCCTGGACTCGGGAAATTGGAGAGAATTTAACAAAATTGGTTTGCGAAGATTTGGAAGAAGAAAAATTCAATCGAGTTGAATTTATTTCAGCATGTTTGAATTTTTACACCCATTCAAATGAACCCTAAATGGGCTGAAATTTCACAAGATAACCCTACACATTAGATGTAATTTATGGGCAGGTTTGGAACACTAATGGAGAAACTAAAATTGCAATTCAATTTCGCTAAAAGGCCTTGAAGGAAGAATATGAAGTTGAGTTGGATATAAAGGAAAACTGAAGAATAGTGCAAATGTGTTATCGAACAACATTCGGTTACCAATGCACATATCCCAATAGTACTCTACGTCATCGAATGTTAAGCGTGCGGACTCTACGAGTTCGAGAATTATGCAGACATGACCGAGACACCTCAACGGTCAATAACCAATAGCGGGACCTGAATGTCCATATTGGTTCCTACATATTCCCCGAAGATCTTTTATTGGTTGAACCATGATGTCGAGGATTTGGTTAAGCCCGTATGTAATTCCCTTTGTCCAGCGATATGTTACTTGCCCAAGATTCGATCATCGGTATCTCCATACCTAGTTCAATCTCGTTGCCGACAAGTCTCTTTACTCGTTTCGTAATACAAGATCTCATGACTAACTCTTTAGCCACATTGCTTGCAAGTTCTTTACGATGTTATATTACTGAGAGGGCCCAGAGATATCTCTTCGTCATATGGAGTGGCAAATCCCAGTCTCGATGCATGCAACTAAACAGACACCTTCGGAGATACCTGTACACCTATATGATCTCCCAGTTATGAAGTGATCTTTGATATATAGCACACAAAGTATTCCTCCGGTATCCGGGAGTGACATGATCTCATTGTCTAAGGAACTGATATTTGACATGGAGAAAGTTTTGGCAAATAACTAAATGATTTGATGCTAAGCTTATGGTTGGGTCTGTCCAGCACATCATTCTCCTAATGTGTGAACCCGTTATCAAATGACAACTCATGTCTATGGTTAGGAAACCATAACCATCTTTGATCAACGAGCTAGTCCAGTAGAGGCTTACTAGGGACACTGTGTTATGTATTCACACATGTATTTAAGTTTCTGATCAATACAATTCTAGCATGAATAATAAACATTTATCATGAACGGGAAATATGATAATAACCATTTTATTATTGCCTCTAGGGCATATTTCCAACAGCCTCCCACTTGCACTAGAATCAATAGTCTAGTTCACATCGCTATGTGATTAACACCCAATGAGTTCTGGGGTTTGATCATGTTCTGCTTGTGAGAGAGGTTTTAGTCAACGGGTCTCCCACATTCAGATTCGTATGTACTTTGCAAATCTGTATGTCTACGATGCTCTGTATGGAGCTACTCTAGCTAACTACTCCCACATTCAATATGCATCTGGATTGAGACTGAGAGTTGTCCGGATCAGTGTCAAAGCTTGCATCAACGTAACCCTTTACGACGAACTCTTTCTCGCCTCCATAACCGAAAAACATTTCCTTAGTCCTCTTTAGGTACCTAAGGATAATTTTGACCGTTGTCCAGTGATCCACTCCAGAATCACTCTTGTACCCCCTTGCCAGACACATGGCAAGGCACATATCAGGTATGGTACACAACATGGCATACATTATAGAGCCTTTGGCTGAGGCATAGGGGATGACTTTCACCCTTTCTATTTCTTCTGTCGTGGTCGGGCTTTGCGTCTTACTCAACTTCACACCTTTCAACTCAGGTATGAACCCCTTCTTTGATTGGTCCATTTTGAACTTCTTAAAAATCTTGTCAAGGTATTTTCCATGTGAAAGTCCTATTAGACGTCTTGGTCTATCTCTATAGATCTTAATGCCCAATATGTAAGCAGCTTCACCCAGGTCTTTCATTCAAAAACTCTTGTTCAAATAACCTTTTGTGCTTTCCAGAAATTCTATATCATTTCCAATCAACAATATGTCATCCACATATAATATTAGAAATGCTATAGAGCTCCCACTCACTTTCTTGTAAATACAAGCTTCTCCATAAGTTTGTATAAAACCAAAAGCTTTGATCACCTCATGAAAGCGTATATTCCAACTCCGAGATGCTTGCACTAGTCCATAGATAGATCACTGGAGCTTGCATACCTTGTTACCATCCTTCGGATCGACGAAACCTTTCGGTTGCATCATATACAACTCTTTCTTAAGAAACCCATTAAGGAACATTGTTTTGACGTCCATCTGCTAGATTTCATAATCATAAAATGCAGCAATTGCTAACATAGTTCTAATAGATTTCAGCATCGCTACGGGTGAGAAAGTCCCATCATAGTCAACTCCTTGAATTTGTCGAAACATTTTGCCACAAGTCGAGCTTTATAGACGGTGACATTACCATGAGCATCTGTCTTCTTCTTAAAGATCCATTTATTCTCAATGGCTTGTCGGTCATCTGACAAGTCCACCAAAGTCCATATTTTGTTATCATACATGGATCCTATCTCGGAGTTCATGGACTCAAGCCATTTGTCGGAATCCGGGCTCATCATTGCTTCTTCATAGTTTGTAGGTTCGCCATTTTCTAACAACATGACTTCTAGGACAGGATTACCGTACCACTCTGGTGTGGAACGTGTCATGGTCGACCTATGAAGTTCAGTAGTAACTTGATCTGAAGTTTCATGAACATCATCATTAGCTTCCTCCCTTGTTGGTGTAGGCATCACGGGAACTACTTTTTGTGATGTGATGCTCTCTAATTTGAGAGAAGGTACAATTTCCTCATCAAGTTCTACTTTCCTCCCACTTACTTCTTTCGAGAGAAACTCCTTCTCTAGAAAGGACTCATTCTTAGCAACAAAAATCTTGCCCTCGGATCTATGATAGAAGGTATACTCAATGGTCTCTTTAGGGTATCCTATGAAGACACACTTCTCCGCTTTGGGTTCAAGCTTATCAGGATGAAGCCTCTTGACATAAGCGTCGCATCCCCAAGCTTTAAGAAACGACGGTTTAGGTTTCTTGCCAAACCATAATTCATACAGTGTCGTCTCAATAGATTTAGACGATGCCCTATTTAAAGTGAATGCGGCTGTATCTAATGCATAACCCCAAAATGATAGTGTTAAATCGGTAAGAGACATCATAGAACACACCATATCTAATAAAGTACGATCACGATGTTCGGACACACCATTACGCTGTTGTGTTCTAGGAGGCGTGAGTTGTGAAACAATTCCACATTGTCTTAAATGTATACCAAATTCGTAACTCAAATACTCACTTCTACGATCAGATCATAGAAATTTAATTTTCTTGTTATGATGATTCTCTACTTCACTCTGAAACTCCATGAACTTTTCAAATGTTTCAGACTTGTGTTTCATTACGTAGATATACCCATATCTACTCAAATCATCTGTGAAGGTAAGAAAATAACGATATCCGCCGCGTGCTTCAACATTCATCGGACCGCATACATCAGTATGTATTATTTCCAACAAGTCACTAGCCCGCTCCATTGTTCCGGAAAATGGGGTTTTAGTTATCTTGCCCATAAGGCATGGTTTACATGTATCAAATGATTCATAATCAAGTGATTCCAAAAGTCCATCAGCATGGAGTTTCTTCATGCGCTTTACACCAATATGACCTAAGCGGTAGTGCCACAAGTATGTGGTACTATCATCATTAACTTTGCATCTTTTGGCATCAATATTATGAACATGTGTATCATTATAATCGAGATTCAACAAGAATAAACCATTCACCGGGGGTGCGTGACCATAGAAGATACTATCCATATAAATAGAACAACCATTATTCTCCGACTTAAATGAATAACCGTCTCATAATAAACAAGATCCAGATATAATGTTCATGCTCAACGCAGGCACCAAATAACAATTATTTAGGTTCATAACTAATCCCAAAGGTAAACATAGAGGGAGCGTGCCGACGACGATCACATGAACCTTGAAACCATTTCCGACGCGCATCGTCACCTCGTCCTTAGCTAGTCTTCCTTTATTTCGCAACTCCTATTTCGAGTCACAAATATTAGCAACCGAACCAGTATCAAATACCCAGGTGCTACTATAAGCACTAGTAAGGTACACATCAATAACATGTATATCAAATATACCTTTGTTGACGTTGCCAACCTTCTTATCTGCCAAGTACTTGGGGCAGTTCTGCTTCTAGTGGCCATTCCCCTTGCAATAGAAATACTCAGTCTCGGGTTTGGGTCCAGCCTTGGATTTTTCATGGGAGCGGCAACTGACTTGCCATTCTTCTTGAAGTTCCCTTTCTTTCCCTTGCCCTTTTTCTTGAAACTGGTGGTCTTCTTGACCATCAACACTTGATGCTCTTTCTTGATTTCTACCTCCACGAATTTAAGCATTGCGAAGAGCTCAGGGATCGTTTTCTCCATCCTTGCATATTACAGTTCATCACAAAGCCCTTGTAGCTTAGTGGCATCGAATAGAGAACTCTATCAATCACTACCTCATCCGAAAGATTAATGCCAAACTGATTCAAGTGGTTGTAGTACCCAGACATTTTGAGTACATTCTCACTAACGGAGATGTTCTCCTCCATCTTGCAGCTAAAGAACTTGTCAAAAGTGTCATACCTCTTGACCCGGGCATGAGCTTGAAATACCAATTTCAGCTCCTGGAACATCTCATATGTTCTGTGGTGCTCAAAACGTCTTTGGAGCCTCGGTTCTAAGCCATAAAGCATGGCGCACTGAACTATCGAGTAGTCATTAGAACATGGTTTGCCAGACGTTCACAACGTCTAGATTTGCAGGAGCAGGGGGCACACCTAGTGGTGCTTCGAGGACATAAGCCTTCTGTGCAGCAGTGAGGATAATCCTCAAATTACGGTCCCAATCCGCATAGTTGCTTCCATCATCTTTCATCTTTTCTTTCTCTAGGAACGCATTAAAATTCAAGGGAGCTACAAAGCGAGCCATTAATCTACAACATAATTTTTGTGAAGACATTAAGACTATGTTCATGATAATTGGTTCCATTAATTATATTACTAATGAAGTCCCACTTAAATCAACATCCCTCAAGTTGTCTAAGTGTTACATGATCCAAATCAACTAACCCATGTCCGATCATCACGTGAGATGGGGTGTTCATCAATGGTGAACATCTCCATGTTGATCGTATCTACTATATGACTCATGTTCGACCTTTCGGTCCTCTGTATTCCGAGTCCATGTTTGTACATGCTAGGCTCGTCAAGTTTAACCCAAGTATTTCGCATGTGTAAAACTGGCTTACACCCGTTGTATGTGAATGTAGAGTCTATCACACCCGATCATAACGAGGTGCTTCGAAACGACGAACTTTCGCAATGGTGCATACTTAGGGAGAACACTTTTATCTTGAAATTTAGTGAAGGGGTCATCTTATAATGCTACCATCGTCCTAAGCAAAATAAGATGCATACAAGATAAACATCACATGCAATCAAAATATGTAACATGATATGGCCATTATCAACTTGTGCCTTTGATCTCCATCTCCAAAGCACCAGCATGCTCTCCATCGTCACTAGCATGACGCCATGATCTCCATCATCGTGTCGTCATGTGGTTGTCTCTACAACTATTGCTTCTACAACTATTGGTAACACAGAGCTATAAACTAAAGCAATTGCATGGCGTTATTAGTTGACACGCAGCTCATAAAATAAATTAAAGACAACCCTATGGCTCCTGCTGGTTATCGTACTCATCGACATGCAAGTCGTGAACCTATTACAAAACATGATCATCTCATACATGAACATATATCACATCATGTTTTGTCCATACCACATCACAACATGCCCTGCAAAAACAAGTCAGACGTCCTCTACTTTGTTGTTGCTATGGGAAACTAGCAAGAACTGTTCTTACTTGCGCAAAGCCACAACGGTGCTAATCAAGTTGCCTTTTAACCTTCTATATCATATTCAACTAAAGTAGGAGAGACAGACACCCGCCAGCCACCTTATGCAATACAAGTTGCATGTTAGTCGGTGGAACCGGTCTCATGTGCGAGGACATGTAAGGTTGGCCCGAGACGCTTAATCCCACAATTCCGCCGAACCCAAATAAGACAACGGAGGTAAGCAATTTGAACATTAACACCCACAACTTCTTTGTGTTCTACTCGTGCATATACATCTACGCATAGGCCAAGCTCATGATGCCACTAATGGGGTACGTTGCATGAAAATAAAAAAATTTGCTACGAATCATCCAAGATCTTTCTATGAGAAGCATAGCAATGAAAGGAGAGAGTGTGTCCATGTACCCTCGTAGACCGTTAAGCGGAAGCGTATATTATGCGGTTGATGTACTCGTACTCTTCACGATCCAATCACAATCCAATCCGATGAAGTACCGAACGGATGGCACCTCCGCGTTCAGCACATGTGCGGTTCGATGATGTCTCCTCCTCCTCCTTGATCCAGTAAGAGAAGTTGGAGAAGTAGATGGGATCTCAACCAGCACGATGGCGTGGTGGAGATGGTGGTGGTACAGTGCCGGCAGGGCTTCGCCCAATGCTGCCTGAACCGATTTGAGGAGAAAACGGAGTAGTGGGAGAGGTAGGACTACCGCTGGGGCGTGGGAATTGGTGCCCCTCCCTCTCCCCTACTATATATAGGAGGCAATGGGAGGGTTGGGGCGCAGCCCTAGCCCCTCCTCCAAGGAGGGGGCGTGGATCTAGGGAGGTGTCCTCCCTCCCCAAGGCACCTAGGAGGTGCCTTCCCCCCTTAGGACTTTTCCACCTCCTCCCCTCTTGACGCATGGGTGATACATCTTCGTTGTATCTACTTATCCAAACACTTTTACTCCTGGTTTGGACTCTAATTTGCATGATTTGAATGAAACTAACCCGGACTGATAGTTTTCAGCAGAACTACCATGGTGTTGTTTTTGTGCAGAAATAAAAGTTCTCAAAATTGGATGAATTTTTTTGGAGATCTTTTATGGAATATATAAAAAATACTGGAGCCAAGACCCAGACAAGAGGAGCCACCAGGGCACGGCCACCCCGATACGTCTCCAACGTATCTATAATTTATGAAGTATTCATGCTGTTATATTATCATTCTTGGATGTTTTACAATCATTTTATAGCAACTTTATATCATTTTTTGTGACTAACCTACTAAACCAGTGCTCAGTGCCAGTTGCTGTTTTTTACTTTTTTTTACATCGCAGGAGATTAATATCAAACGGAGTCCAAACACCGTGAAACTTTTTGTGGATTTTTTATGGACCAAAAGACCACCAATGGGCCAGAGCAGCACCTGGGGGTGGCCCGAGGGGGGCACAACCCACCATGGTATGCCTGGGGGCCCAGGCGCGCCCAGGTGGGTTGTGCCCACCTCGGTGGCCTCCCGCACCCCCTCTTTACCCTATAAATTCGCAAATATTCCAAAAACACTCGGGGCTGAGGGTTTGTACCAGTAGCTATGTGATTAATATCTCTCTCTCTCTCTCTTGTGTTCTTGAGATGTCATGATCTTGATGTATCACGGGCTTTGTTAATATAGTCGGATCATATGGTGTTTTCCCCTCTCTATCTTGTTGTGATGAATTGAGTTTTTCCCTTTGAGATTTCGTTGTTATCGGATTGAATAATTTTATGGATTTGAGAACACTTGATATATGTCTTGCAATTGAATACCTGTGGTGATAATGGGGTATCATATTGATTCACTTGATATATGTTTTGGCACTCAACTCACGGATTCCCGAGGTGACATTGGGGTAATCTATGCATAGGGGTTGATTCTTGTCTTTGTTTTTCAGGTAGAAATCTTGGGGCACTTTTTGAAGTTCTTTGTGTTAGATTGAGTATTATGAATATGAATTTTCTTTGGTGTTATTTTAGTATGAACTCTAGGATAGATCGAACGGAAAGAATAGCTTTGTGTTATTTTAGTACGAACTCTTGAATAGATCGAACGGATAGAATAGCTTTGAGGTGGTTTCGTACCTGTCGGATCACGGGTTCCAGCAAAACCCTTAAGGTTCGAACTCTGGGGTGCGCGTGAAGTTCTTTCCCTACCGATCCATGCCCTAGCTTGCTAAGATCTCGCGGACGAACTCAACGAACTCACAACACAAGAGACACAAGATTTATACTGGTGCGGGCCACCGTTGTGGTGTAATACCCTACTCCAGTGTGGTGGTGGTGGATTGCCTCTTGGGCTGACGATGAACAGTACAAAGAGGGAAGAACAGCCTCCTGAGGTTGAGGTGTTCTTGTGCCTGGCGTGTGGCTAAGGATCGGCTAGAGATCCGATGAGATGCCTCTGAATGAGTTATCCCCTACGGTGGTGGCTAGTTCTACTTATACATGCCCTGGTCCTGCCCCCAAATATTGAGCGGGAAGGGAGGCAACAACGGCCAATTTGAAAGGGGACAGCTAGTACAGCTTATCCTGACAAAAGCAGTCTTCACCTGCAAAAGGCTCTGGTGGTGACGCCGCCTTGGGCTCCATGGTGACCTCTGTCTTGCCGTCCTGCTGGTCTTGGTCTCGTTGCACCGATATGGAAACCTTTGCTTGACGCCTCGGTACTCCGCGCCTGTGCTTGCTTCCTTAGCACCAAAGGGGAAACAAGGACACTGTGCGCGCTGGCGCCCGCCTGATCTCGATCGTCATGGCTCACGTCACGAGAACCTCGCGAGGTTTGCCCTGCCTTGATCTCTCCGCTCCTCACGAGCCAACCTGGTGAGGCCGCTCCTGAGGAGGTCTTGTGTCGTCCGCCTCGCGAGGCTTGGCCCCTCGCAAGGGTCTTGAATGCCTTGTTGATGAAGATGGGTCGTACGGGCCTACTAGCACAGCCACGCCGTGGGCCGCAGGCAGGCAAGTCCGGGGACCCCTGTTCCCAGAACGCCGACAGTAGCCCCCGGACCCAAGGCGCGCTCGGGCTTGGCTTCGAGGCGAAGCCAAAGGTCAAACGCGGAGCACCGCAGGCCCCAAAAGCCTACGGCCTTGGTCGACACGTGGCGGTTGATTGGACGTGGGCGTCTCTGCTTCCCCACGCTGCCTCGGCAACTGCCCGACTTGACAAGTCCCTGCGACATGCAAGGAAAACCATCATTACCTGTGATCGTGGGGGCGCTGGTTGGCCTTCTCCTGCTATAAATGAGGAGGGGGGCAGAGCCCCCGTCGCCCATTTCTTCCCATTCCGCTTGCTTCTTCCTTCTCTACTCCACCACCGACTCCAATGGCGCCATCGAAGAGGTTCTCCGCCGCAAAGAAGGGAAAGGCCCCTCGTGAGGGGCCCGGCTCCCCGGTGCCCAAGCGGGGACGCGGCCGTCCCCGTAAGCACACCGCGACCCCCGCCGTGACCCCCCGCTCCCGCAGTGGCGCCGCTGCGCGTGGCAGGGGTCGTCCCAGTCGTGGGAGCCCTATTGACGAAGGGAGATGCACCATGGTTGCGCAGCCTCCCCGGCCGCGCTTCCATTCTGCAGAGGTGTTGCCGGAGTTCGTTGTCTGGTCGGAGAACCCGGCCGGTAACTGGCTTCAGCTTCCGCGCTTCTTCGCCGATGAGCTGCCGGCCTCCGGCCCAGGCAGGCTCTGGCTGCAGGCGGACGGCTGCTGCAGCAGAGCTTCTTGGGTTGTGGTTGAGGTCTCTGCCGCAGGCTACATAGCTCTGGTCTGTGGTTGGCAGACGTTCGCCCGCGCGCGCGGCTTGGGCAGGCGGTGCACCCTCCATTTCAAGTACGACGGTGATGCGACCCTCTACGTGAGGGTGTTTGGAGAAGATGGTCACCGCGCCGGGTGCTGCCCTGAGGTGAACGACGGCGAGGAGGTGCTCGGCCTTGGCGATGGTCGGGACGAGGAGGAGGGCAAACCCACCCTTGGTGCCGACCACATCTCGTCCAGCTACGGCGGCTCTTCGTCTGGCGACAGCTCCAGCAGCGGTGGCTACGACCAGCCGCCACACCGCCATGCCCGGTTCGAAGGTGGCAGCGGGTCGTCTCGTCGTCGCTTCTCCGTGAAGCGTGAGGGGGGGTCTGGCTGAGCTCAGGACGGCGCCAAGAGCCTGCCTCCGTGGACCGCCGTAGGGGCAGGCACTGCTTTTGTTTTGTTCTTCCTTTCTTTTCTGCATCAAGAAGAAACCAGTATGGGCCCCGGGGGGCGTGTATTGAACTATGATTTCCCAATCATTATGCGTGTTTGTTGTTTCCGTGCCGTGTCGTTATTTTGTGCAGGGGTAACTTAGCTTGGCATGCTTGGGGTAGCCTCCTCCTCGCGAGGGGCTTGCTTCCTGGTGCCTGCGGAGGCCTTCCTTGACTTGAGGGTGTTAGGGAACGGCAAAAAACTTGTTAGGAGCGTCGCCCGGAGGCTTATCGTTCACCTAAGCCTAGACCCAGCGCTTCGTGTCGCGATACCCGAGGGGCACGGGTCAGGAGAGGTGCGCTAGCTTGTTGGCTCGAACGAGAGTGCCTCGCGAAGAAACAGACGAAGGGCCTCGCGAAAAACAGACGAAGGGCAGAGAAAAGGAAAAAGGCTCGCGAGGGCACCTGCCCAGCCCCCTCGCGAGGTATGCGCGAGAGAGAAAATAGGTTAAACTGTAACCGGAAACAGCAGCAAAAAGCGACGGACCAAACCAACAAGGAACTCCAGAAGCAAACTTTCAATCAAAAGGAGGCGAGCCAACTACGAAAAGCAAATGAAAAGCCGCGTCCGGCACCTAGTCTAGTCTTCAAGTCTTCTCACTAGCGCGGAGCTAAGTGCTGCCACTAAGACGTGAGAGGGAGCCCCCGAGGCCCGAGGGTGGCACTCCTGAGACTCGGGGGCGTGTACAGCCCCACTCATTATTACATGAGAGTGTCACGGGCGGCGATTCTTCACAGGCACCGAGCCTTCTTCATAGGCACTGGGCCTTTATTCACAGGCACTGGGCCTTGCTTCATGGGTAGAACTTCCGGAGGTGCTGGATGTTCCAGGCGTTCTGGATGGGCACCCCGTCCTGCGTCTCCAGGCGCGCGGCGCCAGGCCTGGAGACATGGACGACCTTGAACGGGCCCTCCCACATGGGTGAGAGCTTGTGCAGCCCCTCCCTGGAGAGGACCCGCCTCAGGACGAGGTCGCCCGCCTCGAGCGTCCTGGAGCGGATGTTGCGGCAGTGGTATCGCCACAGCGCCTGCTGATACCTTGCCGCCCGTAGTGCGGATTCGCGGCGGCGTTCCTCCCCCAGCATGAGGTCCATCCCCCGCGTGGCGTCCGGTTGCATTTCATCAAACGCCAGGACCCATGCGAAGCGATGCTTGACCTCGTGAGGGAGGACCGCTTCTGCTCTGTAGACGAGGAAGAACGGGGTCTCGCCCGTTGGCTTGGTGGCGGTTGTGCGGATGGACCACAGCACGGACTGGAGCTCGTCGTACCAGCCCTTGCCGCAGGCTTCGAGCTTCTTCTTGAAAGTCCTGGTCTTGAGGCTCCTCAGGACCTCAGCGTTGGCACGTTCGGCCTAACCATTGCTCCTGGGGTGTGCCACCGAAGCGTAGCAGATCTGCGTTCCAAGGTTAGCATAGTATGTTCTGAAGAGATTACTAGTGAACTGTGAGCCATTATCAGTGATGATGCGGTTGGGGACCCTGAAACGGCTCACGAGACCCTTGATGAACTTGACCACGGAACCAAATGGGATGGTGCGGACGGCTTCCACTTCCGCCCACTTGGTGAACTTGTCGATGGGGATGTAGAGGTAGCGGTAGCCCCCTAGCGCTCGAGGAAATGGGCCCAAGATATCCAGCCCCGTGACCGCGAACGGCCATGTGAGTGGGATGGTCTGGAGGCCCTGAGCTTGCTGATGGATCTGCTTGGCGTGGAACTGGCAGGCTTCACAGGACTTCACCAGCTCGGCTGCATCATTGAGCGCGGTGGGCCAGTAGAATCCGCTGCGAAATGCCTTGCCGACGAGGGTTCGCAACGACGAGTGGTGCCCGCAGTCCCCACCGTGTATGTCGGTCAGCAAATCCTTCCCCTAATCTCTGGAGATGCAACGCAGTGAAACGTCATTTGGTCGCCTCCTGTATAACTCACCGTCCCGGATGCAGTATGCCGTGGCCTGCCGGGCCACGCGCTCCGCGTCCTCCTCCTTCTCCAGTAGCGTCCCTTGCATCAGGTATTCCTTGAATTCCTTGGTCCAGCATCCCTCCTGGGGCTCGAGCGCCAAGAGTAGGCGCGCTCCCGAAGTCGGGCCACAGGCTGGGGCTCCTGTGGCAGGCGGCTGCTGGAGCTCCTCCCGAGGCTGAGCTATCCTTGAAAGTGGTGGTGTTGTGACGGCTTGAAGAGCCGCTCCTCGAAGACGCCAGGCTCTTGGGGCTGCCGCTTGGACGCCCTCTTGGCGATGTCGTCAGCTTCCTTGTTGGTTCCCCGGGGCACGTGCTGCAACTCCAGGCCCAAGAACTGCTTCTCCATCTTGCGCACCTCCGTGAGGTATGCCTCCATGTGCTCGTCCTTCGGCTCGTATACCTTGTTGGAGAAGTTGACGAGAAGCTGTGAGTCGCCCCTAACGGTGAGGCGTTTCACCCCCAGAGCTGTTGCGGCCTTCAGGCCAGCTATGAGGCCTTCGTATTCTGCGATGTTGTTGCAGACCTTCTCCCCCTGCTGAAAGCAGAGCTGCACAGCATAGTAGAGCTTGTCCTGAGTGGGCGAGATGAGTACTGCTCCAGCCCCCGCGCCCTGGTGCGCGAAGGCGCCATCGAAATACATGACCCAGCCGTCTGGTGCCTCACTCCCCTGCGAGGTGGACCGGTCTTCGCCTTCTTCAAGCGTCGGGGCATCCGTCCATTCTGCCACAAAATCAGCGAGCGTGGCTCCCTTGATGGCCCTGGTAGTGCTGAACTCCAACTGGAATGCCTGCAGCTCGATGTTCCACTCAGCGACGCTTCCAGCAGAGTTGGGGCTCCTGAGTACTCTCTCCAATGGGTAGGCTGAGACGACCTTGATGGGGTGGCCCTGGAAGTAGTGCCGCAACTTGCGCGAGGCCACCAAGAGCGCGAGCAAGAGCTTCTGAGGCATGGGATATCGTGCTCTTGCGTCCCACAACACCATGCTGACGAAAGACACCGGGTGCTAGACAATGGCTGGCGTGTTGGTGAGGCTCGTGTCTTGCGGAAGCTAGGATGTCTCATGAGGTGATGGAACCTCCGGCGCCTGATCGCTTGTCCGGACCTTGGCGGCGTCGTCCTGCTGAGCTTGGTCCCCTATTGATGCCGCTACGGCTCTTGCTGCGCCTTCCCGATCTTGCGTCACCTTGGCTGTAGCTTGGCGCGGCGCGCCTTTGGCTTGGTGCTCTTCCCGAACCGCCACCAGTGCTGCGCTGGCGGAGTACGGAGTGGTGGCAAGGTAAACTACTAGGGGCTCGAGAGGTCATGGCGCCACCATCACTGGGGGGCTGGTCAGGTAGCTCTTGAGGTCTTGAAAAGCTCGGTCGGCCTCCAGGGTCCACTCGAACGGGCCCTTCTTCTTCATCGGCTTGAAGAAGGGCAGGGCGTGCTCTCCCAGCTTGGAGATGAAGCGCCCCAACGCGGTCACCCAACCAGCCAGCTTCTGCATTTCCTTGAGGGTCTGCGGTGGGTTCATGTCTTCAATGGCCTTGATCTTCTCCGGGTTCGCCTCGATCCCTCTATGGGACACGAGAAATCCCAGCAGCTTTCCGGAAGGGACACCGAACATGCACTTTTCTGGGTTAAGTCGCAAGTTCACCTGGCGCAGGCTCGTGAAGGTCTCCTCCAGATCTTGGATCAAGGTTCTTGCCTCCCGAGACTTCACCACAATGTCGTTGACATAGGCCTCCGTGTTTCTCCCGAGCTGCCGCCCTAAGGCGACGTGCATCAACCGCTGAAAGGTCGCGCCCGCGTTGCCTAGTCCGATGGGCATGCAGGTGTAGCAGTACACCCCACACGGGGTCAGGAAGGCTGGCTTCTCTACATCTTCTACCGCCATCTTGATCTGGTGATATCCTGAGAATGCATCCAGGAAGCACAGCAGGTTGCACTCGGCGGTAGAGTCAATGATCTGGTCGATGCGTGGGAGCGGGAACGGATCTTGGGGGCAGGCCTTGTTGAGGTTGGTGAAGTCGACACACATTCGCTCCTTCCCGCCTTTCTTCGGCACTACGACGGGGTTCGCCAGCCATTCGGGGTACCGAACCTCGCGAATGGCACCCGCTGCCTCCAACTTGCGGGTCTCTTGGACGATGAAGGCCTGCTTCTCCGTGGACTGCCGTCTCGCCCGCTGCTTCACCGGGCGTACATTGGGGCACACCCTCAAGTGATGTTGAATCACTTCTCTCGGGACCCCCACCAGCTGCTTGGGATCCCACGCAAATATCTCCTTGTTTGCGCGCAAGAACTTCACCAACGCTTCCTCTTGGCCCGGGTCGAGGTCGGCACCTATGGTAAAGGTGGCTCCTGAGGACCCGTCCTCGTCGACCGGCGCTTGCTTGGTTTCCGCCTTGTATTGGGTGAATGACTGCTTCTTCTTGGTTAGTGCGGCTCCCTCGGGCTCGGAGGTGCCCGCGTCGACGGGCTGCACCGCCGCGGCGGTCTTGAGGGCAAGCTTGAGCGCTGCCAGGGCCTCCTTGGCGTCCCCCTTGATGGTGAGGACGCCCTTGCTTCCAGGCATCTTCATGAGGTTGTAGGCCGGATGGGTCACTGCCATGAATTGGGCCAGTGCTGGGTACCCGAGGATGGCGTTGTACGGGAGGCCGATGCGGGCGATGTCGAAGTCGACCAGTTCGGTGTGGTAGTTGTCGCGCGTGCCGAAGGTGACTGGGAGGCGGATCTGCCCCAAGGAGTGGGATGTGCTGCCGCCAACTCCTGAGAAAGGCTTGCTGAGGCTGAGCCGCTCGAGCGGCACGTGAAGAAGGCTGAAGGCCTCCACAGAGAGCATGTTGAGGCCGGCGCCGCCGTCGATGAGGGTCTTGGTGACGGCCACGTTCCATATGGTGGGCGTGCAGAGCATCGGGAGCATACCCGAGTCGGCGGTGGTGACGGGGTGGTCTTCTGAGTCGAAGGTGAGGTCGGCTTCGGGTGCAGCCCAGCCCGGTGGAGCCCCCGAGCGCCTGGAGGCGGCGCTGATCTGGCGAAGGAATGGCTTGATATGGCGATCTGAAGGCGGCGCTTGAGAGCCGCCTAGCAGGGCCGCGACCGCGTGGTGCACCGGTGCCGCGTAGCGCGCGGTGAAGAGGTCGCGCAGCTCCTCCCAAGATGCCACCGTGGATCCGGGGTGGTTGAGCAGCCAGGCGCGCAGCGCGCCGGTGAGGGCCATGGGAAACCAGTTGGCCATGACCTTGTCGTCGCCCCGGCCTCGAGGACGGCCTCCTCGTATGCCAGCAGGAAAGCTGTCGGCTCCGCCGCGCCGTCGTAGCACGGCGGCATCTCTGGCGTGAACTTGGGTGGCCACTGCACCTGCCGCAAGGCGGGGGGCAAGGCTCGGAGCCCCCTGGCCCCGTCGTTAGCGCCGGCCGTCAGAGTCGGTAAAGGGGCGCCTACCATGAGGGCGGAGTGCGGTGGTGAGGGAGCGCAGATCAACGGAAAGGAAACCACGGTGCACCCCTACCTGGTGCACCAAATGTCGGATTACGGGTTCCGGCAAAACCCTTAAGGTTCGGACTCTGGGGTGCGCGCAAAGTTCTTTCCCTACCGATCCACACCCTAGCTTACTGAGATCTCGCGGACGAACTCAACGAACTCACAACACAAGAGACACAAGATTTATACTGGTTCGGGCCACCGTTGTGGTGTAATACCCTACTCCAGTGTGGTGGTCGTGGATTGCCTCTTGGGCTGATGATGAACAGAAAAAAGAGGGAAGAACAGCCTCCTGAGGTTGAGGTGTTCTTGTGCCTGGTGTGTGGCTAAGGATCGGCTAGAGATCCGATGAGATGCCTCTGAATGAGTTACCCCCTATGGTGGTGGCTAGTTCTACTTATACAGGCCCTGGTCCTCCCCCCAAATATTGAGCGGGAAGGGAGCCAACAACAGCCAATTTGAAAGGGGGCAGCTAGTACATCTTATCCTGACAAAAGTAGTCTTCGCCTGCAAAAGGCTCTGGTGGTGACGCCGCCTTGGGCTCCATGGTGACCTCCGTCTTGCCGTCCTGCTGGTCTTGGTCTCGTTGCACCGATATCGAAACCTTTGCTTGACGCCTCGGTACTCCGCGCCTGCACTTGCTTCCTTAGCACCAAAGGGGAACCAAGGACACTGTGCGCGCTGGCGCCCGCCTGATCTCGATCGTCATGGCTCACGTCACGAGAACCTCGCGAGGTTTTCCCAGCCTTGATCTCTCTACTCCTCGCGAGCCAACCTGGTGAGGCCGCTCCTGAGGAGGTCTTGTGTCGTCCGCCTCGCGAGGCTTGGCCCCTCGCGAGGGTCTTGAATGCCTTGTTGATGAAGATGGGTCGTACGGGCCTGCTAGCACAGCCACGCCGTGGGCCGCAGGCAGGCAAGTATGGGGACCCCTATTCCTAGAACGCCGACAGTACCCTACGAACAATTTATTCTTATGTTCTTCGCTAGATAGGAACTTTGGAGTGATTCTTCCTCGCACTTTGAGGGGTGGTTATATGATCCAATTATATTATTATTGTTGAGAGATTGCACTAGTGAAAGTACGGACCCTAGGCCTTGTTTTCAAGCATTGCAATACCGTTTTTGTGCCCATTTACTATTTGCTACCTTGCTGTTTTTATTTATTCAGATTATAAAAATATATTTCTACCATCCATATTACACTTTTATCACCATCTCTTCGCCGAACTAGTGCACCTATACAATTTGCCATTGTATTGGGTGTGTTGGGGACACAAGAGATTTCTTGTATTTGGTTGCAGGGTCGTTCGAGAGAGACCATCTTCATCCTACACCTCTCACGGATTGATAAACCTTAGGTCATCCACTTAAGGGAAAATTGCTACTGTCCTACAAAACTCTGCGCTTGGAGGCCCAACACATGTCTGCAAGAATAAAGTTGCATAGTAGACATCAACCCCCTGGGCGCGCCCTGATGCTTCATGGGGCCCATGTGGCTCCATCGACCCTATTCTCAAGTCTATAAATTCATATTTCCCGAGAAAAAGTAGGAGAGGAAGTTTCATCGCGTTTTACGACATGGAACTGCCGCCACCTCCTGTTCTTCATCGGGTGGCCAGATCTAGAGTCCGCTCGAGGATCCAGAGAGGGGAATCCTTCGTCATCGTCTTCATCAACCATCCTCCATCACCAATTTCATGATGCTCACCACCGGAGTGAGTCCTTCATAGGCTTGCTGGACGGCGATGGGTTGGATGAGATTTATCATGTAATTGAGTTAGTTTTGTTAGGGCTTGATCCCTAGTATCCACTGTGTTCTGAGATTGATATTGCTATGACTTTTCTATGCTTATTGCTTGTCACTAGGGCCCGAGTGCCATGATTTTAGATCTGAACCCTTTATGGTTTCATGAATATATTTGTGTTCTTGATCCTATCTAGCAAGTTATACGCACCCGCTACGTGTTATGATCTGCATACCTCAAGGTGACAATAATTGGGATTCTTTTCAGTGATTACCGTACTTTGAGGAGTTCATGTATTCACTATGTGTTAATGCTTTGTTCCGGTTCTCTATTAAAAGGAGGCCTTAATATCCCTTAGTTTCCTTATGGACCCCGCTGCCACGGTAGGGTACGACAAAAGATGTCATGCAAGTTATATCACAAGCATGTATGACTATATACGGAATACATGCCTACATTACATTGATTGGGGCTAGTTCTGTGTCGCCCTAGGTTATAACTATTACATGATGAATGTCATGCAGCATAATTATCCATCACCGATCCAATGCCTTCAAGCTTTTCACATATTGATCTTTGCTAAGTTACTAATATTGATGTTACTGTCGCACTTGCTACAAAACCTATTGCTACTGCCGTTACCATTACTATTGTTACTACTCCCATTACTATCAAACTACCATACTACTGTGCTACTGATCACTCTGCTGCAGATATTTAGTCTCCAGGTGTGGTTGAATTGACAACTCAACTGCTAATACTTGCAAGTATTCTTTGGCTCCCTTTGTGTTGAATCAATAAATTTGGGTTGAATACTCCACCCTCGAAAACTGTTGTGATCCCCTATACTTATGGGTTATCAAGACCTTTTCCTGGCGCCATTGCCGGGGAGCATAGCTCTATTGTTGAGTCACTTGGGATTTATATATGTTGATCACTATGAATAATCTTAAGGATGATAGAATCAAGATCATTCCCTCTAGGACGAGGGGAGGTAAGGAACTGTTATCTAGCTCTGCACTTGATTCACCTTCTGTTTGGAGTAAGCTTGCGACACCACCACCTGCTATTAATTCTGATATGTCGCAAGTAATTGATGATGCTACTTCTGCTATGAATGATTCTATTGATGATGCTAGTACCTTGCTTGATGATACTGTGCCACTAGGTGAATTTTTTGATGAACAACTTGCTAAAGCTAAAGAATTTGATAATGCTCAAACTGATGAAATTACTAAAACTGATGAAGTTATTGAAACTGAAAAGTATGAAACACCCATTTGACCTAGCTCTCCTAGATATGAATTTCCTAAGATACCTGAGGGTTATGTTATGGATGGAGAGATAGCTAGGGAATTTCTTGCTTGTAATGATAGGATTATCTTAAGAAATTACTATGTAAGCTGAAAGAAAAACTCTAAATGCTAGAATGAAATATGATCCTAAGTTTTCTACTTCACCTATCTTTGTTACTGATAAGGATTATGAATTCTCTGTCGATCCTGAGTTAATTACTTTGGTTGAATACGATCCTTTCCATGGTTATGAAACTGTAACCGTTGTGGCACATCTTACTAAGTTAAATGATATAGCCACCCTATTTGCTCATGAGGAAAAATTCGCTATTGCTATATTCTTAGGTTGTTTCCTTTCTCGTTAAAGGTGATGCTAAGATATGGTATAATACTCTTGCTCCTGGTTGTGTGCGTAGTCCCCGGGATATGATATATTACTTCTTTAAAAAATATTTTCCAAAACAAGCTGCCTTACAGGAAATATGTAACTTTGTGCAAATTGAAGAAGATAATCTCCCTCAAGCTTAGGGGAGGCTTCTCCAACTACTTAATGCTTTGCCTGATCATCCTCTCAAGAAAAATGAAATACTTGATATCTTGTATAATGGACTGACTGATGCTTCTAGGGACTACCTAGATAGTTGTGTTGTCGTGTTTTTAGGGAACAAACTATTGAAAAAGCTGAAGAACTGGTGAATAATATAGTGAAGAATGATAATGATTGGACACTTCATGAACCACCACCTAAACCCACTCCAAAGAAGAGAGGTATTCTACATCTCAGTCCTGAAGATATGCAAGAGGCCAAGAAATGTATGAAGGAAAAAGGTATTAAAACCGAAGATGTTAATAATTTACCACCTATTGAAGAGATACATGGTCTTGACACACCGACACATGTAGTAGAGGTAAATTCTCTTATGAAGTTTGATGAAGGTGATATTCCTTATAATAAATCTCCTACTCAATGCTTGTATGAATTTGACAATTACATTATTAAGCAAGATCATTTCAATGCAAATGTTATGAAACAATTGAAACATAACGCCTACATGATTAGTCGCTTAAGTGACTTGATGTTTAGAATTGCTAATGATGTCAAAGGTGTTGGTAAACATGCATCTATGGTCCAAACCCAGTTAGAACAAGTTGCTAAATCTCAACGTGATTTGCTCAATGAAATGAATAATCACATGAATGATCATGCTGTTAGAGTAATGACTAGAGGAGGTAGAATGACTTAGGAGCCACTTTATCCTAAAGGTCACCCAAAAATAATTGAGCGAGACTCTCAAAGAACTAATGTTGATGCACCTAGACCATCTTAAGAGAAAAAGAAAAAGAAAATGGTAGGACTTTGCATACTTCTACTGAACCTGGGGTAGAAAAACCTTTTGAGAATAGTAATGATGTTTCTATATCTGATACTGAAATACAATCTGGTAATTAACATTCACCTAGTGATAACGATAATGACAATGATGATGTTGATGTAGATACTCAACCAAACAATGCTAAAGAAACGGACAATGATGTTGAAAGGATCACACATGGGGCCTAGAGTATATCTCTCATGGTCGGAGGGGCAAATCCCATCTTGCTCGACCATGTCTCGCAGCATGGGTCTGGACAAGCCAGAAACCTACCTTTGTAACTACCCAGTCACGGAGTAGCGTTTGGTCAGCCCAAATCAAGCTTGTCACCATCCCGAGTACATGCGCCAGCTCAGGTCTTAGGACATAGAATGTAAGTTGTACTAGAGACTCACAGATGACATATCGCTGCGTCTCATAGTTGGGTCTGTCCGACTCGGGCCTTATCTCGACTCGGATCGGACCATGGCGAATCCAACCAGATCCTTCTGAGCCCATATTATCCGATTACCATCTAATGCTCCATGGCTAGTGAGATTGAGCCATCCACCGTGTCATATGCTAGTCTAGTTGGTTCTGCATCCACACAACCCTTTCGACTAGCGAGCTTTTGGGGCAGTCATCATACAATGTATAGTCCCACAAACAAGTCACGTACTTGCTGATACACATCATTGATAATGTCCATGGACTATCTTTATTCATAAACACATATGAAATATCATCATACTAGACACCAAAGTGGGTTGTAAAATCATATATGTGTCCATGGATTCATGCTTATGTCCCATGCAAGAAATGGGGATGAATTTCAAACACCTCGGCACCGTGGCTCGCCGACAAACGTTGAGATAATTGGTTTTGAAATTCTAGTAAATCCAAAACTCATCTGAAATTCATGAACCTTGGTATGCTATCATGGAATGGCACCAACATGTTGTGGTAAAAACAATTGTCCCATTTGGGGCGGGTTTTGGTATAAGTTTCTCACAAACCAGAGCTTCTCACAAGAAGCCTCATGGTTCCGGTAGGGAACGTGTCACCTTTGTGGATGAAACGATATTCGTTGCCTCTTCTTGCTTTCAATTTTTTTAGTGTCAACATAGAACAACAAGAGTGTCGTGTTAAATATTGGAATTTTTTGGGGTTCGTTTGGACATTTTTATACATTAACTGGGTTTTCTAGGCATTTATGTGCATAATTCAAATTTGAACTACATGCACATGCTCCAGTGCATAAAAATGGGTTGAAAAATCAAATGTGTGTCCTTGCTTGCATGCTTAGGTACCATGCAAAAAATGGGAATGAATATCAAAAACCACGACACCGCCGCTCTGCCGCAAACATTAAGATACATGGTTTTAAAATTCTAGTAAATCCAAAACTCGTCTGAAATTCATTAAACTTGGCATGCTATCATGGAATGGCATCAACATCCTATGGTAAAAGAATTGTCCCATTTGGGGCAAGTTTGGATATAAGTTTCTCACAAACCAGAGCTTCTCACAACAAGCCTCATGGTTCCGGTAGGGAACGTGCCACCTTCGTGGATGGAATTATATTCGTTGCCTCTTCTTGCTTTCAAATTGTTGTCTAGTGGCAACATAGAGCAACAGGAGTGTCGTGTTAGAAATTAGAATTTTTTCTGGGTTCGTTTGAACATTTTTATACATTAACTGAGTTTTCTAAGCATTTTATGTGCATAATTCAAATTTCAACTACAGGCACCTGCTCTAGTGCAGAAAAAATGGGTTGAAAATCAAATGTGTGTCCTTGGCTGCATGCTTAGGTTGCATGCAAGAAAAGGGAATGAATTTCAAACAGCAGGCCATCGTTGCTTGCTCGCAAAACATTGAGACTTTGTTTTTAAATTCTAGTAAATCCAAAACTCGTCTAAATTTTATGAAACTTGGCATTCTATCATGGAATGGAACCAACATGTTGTGGTAAACAAATTGTCGCATTTGGGGCAGGTTTTGGTATACGCTCCTCACAAACCAGAGCTTCTCCGAAGAAGCCTCGTGGTTTCGATAGAGCGTGTGTCACCTTTCTGGACGAAATGACATTCGTTGCCTCTTCTCGCCTTGATTTTTTTTCTAGATACAACATAGAGCAACATGGGTGTTATGTTAAATTTTGGAATTATTCGTGGTTCCTTTGGACATTTTTATGCATTAACTGAATTTTCTAGGCATTTTATGTGCATAATTCAAATTTGAACTACAGACACATGCTCCAGTGTAGCAAATTGGATTGAAAAATCATATGTGTATCCTTCCAGCATGCTTAGGTCCCATGCAAGAAATGGGAATGAACTTCAAACGCATCGGCATCGTGCCTTGGCCGCTGATGCAGCTTGAACTATGTCGGTATTTCCCCAAAGAGGAAGGGATGATGTAGCACAGCTATGGTAGGTATTTCCCTCAATGATGAGACCAAGCACTACAAAAAAAGACACATCCGTGACATTTTGGTCCGAACGAAAAAAATTCTGTCATACTTATGACACTTCTATGACGATAATTGTGACAAAACCCGGTATCATCATAGATGTGGTGGGGTCCTACTTCTATGACAAAAAATCATGACAGAAAATGGGCTTTTCGTCCTGGGTGGGCCGGAGACGCAGCTGCATGACATTCTTTGGGCCGTCCATGACGGACAAAACCGTGGTAGAAGTGAGGGCGAGGAAAATATCGGGGTGTTCCCGGTTACGGTGGGTGGTCGGGGCCGAGCGATGCGAGTTTCTCTCGTACACGCACGCGCGTGGGTGCGAGGCGTTGGGCTCTAACTGAACCCGAGTGAGGCATTGGGCTCTAACTGAACCCGAGCGGTTGCACTGCAGGCTACGCGTTACTGAACCCGAGTGCTCGATCGATGGCTGTTAACTGAACTCGATCGAGCGATTCCTTCGCTACTGCTGCTAACTGAAGCCGATCGATGCTGCCTCTGGATAAATAGTGAGTGTTGCTGGGGGGTTTGGATGAACAGTTCCTGGTGGGGGTGGATGAACAGTACCCCATGGTGTTGCCTCTGGACGAACAGGACCCCGATCGATCGAGCCGGTTGGGGCTGGATGAACAGGACCCCGTGGAGGGCTGGATGAATAGGACCACCCCGTGGAGGGCTGGATGAACAGTAGACGGTGGAGGGATGGATAAAGAGTAGCCAGTGGAGGGGTGGTTGAACAGGACCCCGTGGAGAGGGTTGGTTGAACAGTAGCCGGTGGAGTAGCACGCGGTGGAGGCTAGATGAACAGGAGCCCGTGGATGAACAGTCGCAGGTGGAGGCTGGAGGAGGTCGACGGTGGATGAACAGTAGCCCGTGGAGGCTGGAGGGGGTCGACAGTGGAGATGAACAGTATCCCGTGGAGTCCCGTTTTGCGGTAGGCCACACCCCTCCCGATGAACAGGACCCCCGTTTCGATCGTAGCGCTCACACAAGTCCGTTTCCTCCGTTTTGCGGTACACCACACCCCTCCCGATCAACAGGACCCCCGTTTCGACCGTAGGAGGTCTGTTTCCTCCATTTTGCGGTACGCTAGACCCCTCCCGATGAACAGGATCCCGTTTCGAACGTGGCCGGTCGAACACAAGGCCGTTTCCTCCATTCTGCGGTACGCCAGGCCTAGTTTCCATCGGTTGTTCCGTCCAAGCCGGTTGGCTCCCACGCGTTCCGTTGCCTCCCGATGAATATGACGCATTCCGTTGCCTCCCCATGAACACGACGACGATGCAATTTCTCCGTTCCGACCCAGACATGTACACGAGCCCTGGCAGTACGTATGCGCGAGTAGGTGTTCGAGACCCCGCCAGTATGTACGTACGTGGTCGTATTTACTTTCTTGCACCCTAGCCGATGTACGTACATGTACCTGCTACGTGCGCGCCTCTACATCGACCAGTATGTACGTACACGTTCGCGACCAGAATGACAACGCTATGTACGCATCGACCAGGTGGGTCCCGACTGTCACGCACTTCCTTGCGTGCGAAGATGTAGCTGGTGGGTCCCAGCAGTCAGGGGGCGAATCTTTTTTTTTGCCCGGACGCACTTCCTTGCGTGCGAAGATGTAGCTGGTAGGTCCCAGTAGTCAGGGGGAAATGTTTTTTTCGTGAAATACGGTGGCCCGTCCGGTGGGTCCCCGCTGTCAGGTGCAGGAATAATTATTTTCCACGTAATAAGGAGGCACTTCCTTGCGGCTGCCGTGGACCCAGCTGTCAGCCTCTCCACGTACAATACTCTTCCGATGGAAGTCGGTCGTTGACCACGCCGCGCCGAGAGCACCAAGGCGGTGGACGACGGCGAGGCCTAGGAAGGGGATGACGCCGAGCCAGGGAAGACACGGCAGTGGATGCCCACGCGGAGAGGAGTACGAGGGTTCACTGGTTTGGCTGCGGTGTGAGGCTGTCGTCGCTGCAGAATAACAGGGGGTGTGGGTGAGCAGAGGGATGGCTTGGCCAGTGGTGGGAGTAGTAGGGGGCGGTGAGGCCTCCACGGCATCACAGCCGGCAACGGGAGGCAGGAGCATGCGGCACGACCGACGCTACTTTGGGCAGCTGGAGCAAGAAGACCAGAGGTTGAAGAAGCACTACGGCCGTTGGATAGACATCGTGCGGTCACTGGAGCTAGAATCGTTCATATTGACTAAGTTGACAAAGCACTCCATCCCCGTCAACTTAGTAGGCCCACAAGGCAGCCTCCCACCAAGGTGGGTCCCAACTAGCAGGGGGAGTATTCATTTTTTTGTTCGTAATAAGGAGGCACTTCCGGTGGGTCCGTGCTGACAGCGGGGGAACGTTTTTTTCACGAAATACGGTGGCCCGTCCAGTGGGTCCCAGCAGTTAGGGGGAAACATTTTTTTCACCAAATACGATGGCCCGTCCGATGGGTCCCTGCTGTCAGGTGGAGGAATAATTATTTTCCGCGTAATAAGGAGGCACTTCCTTGCGGCTGCCGTGGACCCAGCTGTCAGCCTCTCCACGACAGTACTCTTCCGATGGAAGTCGTTCCTTGACCACATTAACCACGCCGCGCCGAGAGCACCAGGGCGGTGGACGACGGCGAGGCCTAGGAAGGGGACGATGCGGAGCCGGGGAAGACGCGGCAGTGGATGCCCACGCGGAGAGGAGTACGAGGATTCACTAGTTCGGCTGCAGTGTGAGGCTGCCGTCGCCGCAGGATAACAGGGGGTGTGGGTGAGTAGAGGGATGCCCTGGCCAGCGGTGGGAGTAGTAGGGGGCGGTGAGGCCTGCACTGGAGGCGGAAGCAGGCGGTCCCACCGGTGTTGGATTTGGCGGCTGGAGCAAGAAGATCAGAGATTGAAGAAACACGACGGCCGTTGGATTGACATCCAACGGTTACGTCTGCTAGAATCATTTGTTGATGTATATAATAACTAAAAAAATCTTGCATACGCGTCAACTTAATAGGCCCATAAGTCAGACCATTCCCTCTCTTTTTTATAATTTATATATAGCTCATTGCGACTTCTTATACAATTTATTGCAGTCCGTTTTTTTGGTTGGCCAGGGCCAATTTCACATATTTCTGTGGGTTCCAAACTACGTTTAATACCGAAATGTCGAGCCAGATTTAAAGTACTTTGAAGATATATTTAAATTAGGTTAATGCCCAGTGAAATAGGAATCTAAAAATGTGAAAAATTCAGAAATTATAAAGTAATTGCCAATTTGTCATCTATTTTTATATTTACAACCCATTTCATATTACTTTCAAGATTTGCAGGCGTCTTGAAAGAGTTGCAGCCCATTAGGGCGTAGAAAAATAAGTAGGCCTGGATTGGGTATTCTTCAGAAAAAATAAACTGGGCTCATTTTCACAAAGAAAAAATAGCTGGGCTGGTCACATGGTGAACATAAAATATAAGCCTGGGCTAGACGGGCCACAACCCAGTTCAAACCCTGCTCCGTCTCAACAATAACAAAAAAAATACTGCCCGAGCAGCTACGTCCAAGGTGTCAGCCGATCTTGTGCTGTTCTCTTGTCTATTGACTATATACGCTCACAATGTCGTGGGTCCCAGATGTCAGGAAAACACTAGGAGGAAGCATTTTATTTTTCCATACACTGACATGGTGGGCCCGTACTGTCATCCTCTCCACGTACTTCTACCGATTCCTGTTGTTTGTTGACCATGTTGACAACGCGAGAGGGTGGCGCCGCGGCGAGCGCACCTGTAACATCCCAAAATTCTAAATTTTGGAATGTTATAATAAATAGATAGATTTGATTGATTGCTTGATTGATTGTGTGAAATTGAGTGGAATTCGAAACCTTTTGAAAGTTAAATGAGAGGGAATAAAAGGACTTCCCTAAACTTTCATTTGGCATTTTGATCTCCATGAATTCAAATTCTTTTCAAATACAAAACCCTTGAGTGAAGATGATATGACTTCTTCTATTTAAATAAATGAAAAGGGGTTTTGAAATATTTGAATTTCACTTGGAAATATTTCCAATTCAGAAACTTTAAGCAACTCAAAGATTTTCATGAGAGAAGATAAAATGACATCTTCAAAACATTTGAAATATGAGTTGGAACTTCAAAAGGATCAAATTGAAAGTCCTTTTGGAAATTATTTTCAATTTGGAGTTATTTGGATTTTATTCAAATTATTTTTCTCCAAAAATAAAATATATTGAAAATAGGGTAAAATGATTCCCTACAGTAGAAAATTGGAGAGAAATAAATTTGAAATAATTTTGGTATTTTTAAAATGATTTTTATTGGATTTTATTAGAGCAGTACCACTCTTTGCTTTATTTGAATTTTTGTGGATTTTATTTGGAGCTACAATAATGTTCAAGTTGTAGAAAATCGTTTTCTGAAAATTTTGATATATTGTATGCCTATATAATATTTTTATTTATTTGTTTTTTTATTTTTTTTGTCTGTGTTTTAAAAAAAATATTAAAAAAACTCTTCTTGGACCGACTGGGCCGAAGCACAGCCGGCCCAGCGCCGCGCCGCCTCGCCCATCGTCCCCGACTGGGACTTCCCCGAAGTCCGGCTCCGCCACGGCACCGTTGCCCCTCGCCCAAGTCGGCCGCCGCCTCTTTATAAGTGTCCCCTCCCCTCTCTCTGCTCGCTCCGCCGCCCCTCCCGCAACTCGCCTCGCCTCTCCTCGCCGCTGCCGCAGATCGCCTCGCCACCGCCGACGAGATCCCGCTCGCCGTCGACCTCCGTCGACTCCACCATCGAACCCGCCTCGCTGCGCCGCGCCTCCCCGACCTCTCTGCCGTCGCCACAGGCCCCAGGAGTAGCCGCCCCATCGAGACCCGAGCCACCGCCGTCGTCTTCTTTACCGCCGACGCCGCCGCCGCCGCCGCGGTAAGCCACCGAAATCTCCTCGGCCGTCCAATTCGTTTTAGATGGTTAGGATTAGATCGTCTGTTTTTTTCTTTTGAATCATTTTCTGTTAAGCTCCGGTCGTCCGCCCGTAACCACAAATGGGCGCACGTTTTCGTCCAATCACGTAGTGCCACGTAGCCCTGCCCGATCAAAAGTTTTTTTTTCTTTTTTGTTTTGTTTTAAAATTTTCAGAATAGTTTCTGTTTTAGATTGTTAATAACTTTTATATTTTACATCCAAATTGAGTGATTCTTTTTGCATTAGATTCAAAATTTATTAAAGTTCCTGTTTGTACAATTATATTTCAAATTTGAGTAGTTTTAAATTGAATTGGATGAAATTTGCTCAAATCAGTATTTTTGCCGTAACTTGAGTTCCGTAACTCCGTTTGAGTTGATTCTTTTTGCAAATCGAATCTCTTGACATAAACTTCTAATAAGGCCAAATCCACATAATTTTGGTACTGTTAGAAATTTCTTTATGTTGCAAGAGTTATTTGCTTGGCTTTAATGTTTTCCGAATTGTCTTCTTCGTTCTTTCTGATCTTTTGAGTGATTGCTTATGTGTGGTTACTATTGCTTGCTTACGATAGATTGACCGGAGTGTGACGAATAGAACTATCAGGAGTCATAAGTGCGAATCATCTTCATCAACAGTACGAGGCAAGTTCACACTTTGATCATATCCCTTTCATACCCAGTTTTTATGCATTAGTTTCACCCCTCAAACATTGCATGGTTAGGATTTGATACCATGTGAGTATTGGGAAGTAGTTGATGAGGTAGGAACCTATTGTCCTGCATTTCAAACCTTGGGAGTCACTTTTACGTTATGCTTATACTGCTATGCTATGCTCGTAGACGTGGATTGGGTTTGACTGTATCCCATGACAGATGTGAGATTGTTTACTTAATGGTTAACTTAAGGTGGCTACTTTAATACACATCTAGGTGGATTGGTTGGGCACCCTGGAGCACCCAGTGTTTTGCCTGGGCACCTAGAGAACCCAGTGCTTGCCCAAGGGGATCCCGGAGGACCCGTGTGATCACCCTATGGAATGCCACCCAGGCTCAAAGGGATCATAAGATTATTCATGCTAGAAAATTCCGTGTGCAGCCACAAGCCATTATGGGCTCTGGCATAGTTGAGTAATTTGCGTGAGCTCTCGAAGAGGTGGACTAGCAGATGTAGGGGGATTCTAGGTGTACCGGTCCACCCGGAGTAGAGAGAAAATGCTCCTGAAAGATTGTGTCTCGGTCATCCATTTCTCAAACACCATGTAGTGCGACAAAATCCAATGGAGGAGATTGAGTCTTGCGGGGAAAAGTGCGCAAACCTCTGCAGAGTGTACAAACTAATCATGATTAGTCGTGTCCCCGGTTATGGACATCTTGAGTATCTGGTTCTTGAATTATCCTGTTGATCTCAACACTTTATTTAATTAATTTGTTGGGTTGATGATTATTAATTTGAGATTGAGTTGGAGGAACCTTCTCAATATTTTCAACAAACTCTGTAGTTAAATAAAATATTTTCCTTTGCAGTAGGGAAAAATTGGCTTTTCGCAAAAACATGTTAACCATAGAGCTTTCCACCAGCCAAATATGCATGTTGTGATAGCTATTATTCATCATTTATCCTATGGTGTGAATTTGCCAGTACATTCAATGTACTGACCCTTTGTGGCTGCAACGTCTCATGTTGCAGGATCTTACGACGAGTAAGTGATACGTTAGGGTTACAATTTCTACACTCAACTTTGCCGTTGGTGTTGATGGGAATCCACAACCTTGTTGTTACTTCCGCTATTTGGACTGAGGTAATAGTATTTACGTTACTTTATACATGTGATTTACCTCTGTTATAAATCCTCGAGTACTGTGTGTGTCAGCATACCGATCCAGGGATGACACTTAAGCACAGAGACTTGACCGTCTGAGGTTGGGTCGCTACAAGATGGTATCAGAGCACATGTTGACTGTAGGACGTGACCCTAGAAACTGGCAAGCCCATAGGAAAGATTTTCTCTAAAACTTTATTTTCAAAAAAGATCTTTTACCTCTCATCTTTTCTAAGCTTTTCCAAGTATTTTTCCTCTCATCTCAAATAGTTAGACTATACCCCTTTCCCCATTTGACCACACGAGGATTCGACAAATGAGACCACTCCAAGAAGTAAAAGATATTGGACAGCTAAGACCACTTCGGAATGAAGAGGATTTTACTATGCATTAGAATAATGGAAACCTCAACGGTTGAAGACTCCGAAGACTAGGAGAATTTGAAGGCTATGAAGAATTTCTAGATTGGTATGACCTAGGAAGGCTACCCTGATGGAACTTGTTAGACTATGGAAGCTGTAAATACCCGAGATCAAGGTGTATCGGAGAAAGACTGGAACAAGGAGCATTAGAACTCAAAGTTTTGTCAAGAAAACCCTAAGGCAGGAGATATCAATTATGGGATGAAAGCTCATGGCAGTAACATGGGCATAGACATGGCTAACCAAGGTGTTATTGCCCCCTTATGCTATTTCAACCATGCTGAGTTAAACATGCTTTTCGTTGGAAGGATTGGATGACAAGAAGGCTGATGGAGCACCTATCAGGAAGACGAAGTTTTAACCTTAGCTGGTGTATCGCTAGGATCTGGAGCATTACATCAAGAAGTTAAGATGGACCTGCAGGAAGCTATATTTGACAAGGAAGCATTTCGTGAAGAACTCAGGACCCAGAAGCTAAAAGTAGCCAAGCTGGAGGAGCAAAACCTCGAGATACTAGAGATTCGTCAGGAACTGAAGGACAGTAGGACCATGGTTCATGCCAAGGATGTTGAAACCCAGAAGTTTAGAACGTGACTCCAACATATTAAAGAACGTCACGAGAGACTTCACGTCAACAGAGATGATCTGGCAAAAGAACTTGAGAAGGACAAGCACGGTCAGAAGAAGCCATCGGAGACATGAACAAGACATGAAGAGTTTGGCGACCTTGAAGATTTATTGACCCTTAGAAGACCAAACCCGTGTTATATACCTACGTTAGATGCGACGTTTGTGAGCTGTCATTTGTTTGTTGTTTTTCCGACAGCCACAGATGAAATCTGTTTTTTTCAAAACTATTGTTTGTATTGTGTGTATCCCTCTCTATCTCTCTTATCTCACCCCAAACCCATGGACCCAGTAGAGGATGAATGGAGATGAACTCACATCCCCGAGACCGATAAGTCAATTGGAGACGGACCAATGGATTCATAACATGGAAGATCATATGGAGAATCACACTATGGCCGGAAAGGATATGGCCCAGCATGCTCTTAAGTGCTTTGAAAGAGGTGCTACTACCTGGTGGAGGATGTACCAAACCATCAATGGATGGCAAGGAGTAACCACTTGGAAAGAATTTAAGTTGACTTTGCCAAAGTCTCGGTTTGTGTCCCAGGAGCTGAAGCCTTATGGAAATGATATGAAGAAACCCTGTGCATGCAAGCTTTGTGGAGAAATAGGACACAACCATAAAGAACACAAGGATGAATGCCCTAATTGTGAAGGAAATCACCCAGCTGAAGAATGCCCAACTAGGCAGACCACTTGTTTCTTGTGTGAAGGGAATACCCACTACCCTGCTCAGTGTCACATTTACCCCATGGTTCAAAGAACCATCCAGCAGAAGAAAGAAGCAATGAAAGGAGCCCTCATGAAAATTTTAGATGAACCTGTGATGAAGGAAGAGGTGGAGGACACACCCAAAGAAGACTCAATTAAACCATGCACTAAGTCATGCTATTCATGTGGAGAGGAAGGACACATCTCCCAGAATTGTATGAATGGGGACCTAGTAGAATTCCCGGCAGAGGAAGTAGAGTATGACCCACAGGAAATAGAAGCCCTGATCGGAACGGAAAAGTCCAGGAAGAGAAGTAGATCGGATACCAGGAAGGACCGGAGTCATATCACCTCTTTCAGGTGCAAGGACTCAGGGCACTACTTCAGCAGTTGCCCAAAAAGGAAGCCGAGGACCCAAGGAGGCTATATAATCACAAGGAAACCTCGGGACTTGTCAGAAGTAATATGTTTTCGTTGTAATGGAGCAGGGCACTTTGCCATAGATTGTCCCAAAGAGAAGGAGGCTTGTGCTAAATGGATGAGTTTGCAACAAAAGTAATGTTGTAGTAGTAGAAGTAATGGGAACAACTCTTTTGTATTGAGGTGTTGAGTTGAGGCATGTAATGGAAATGCAGGAGATTGTAATAATTGGAGAATCAATAAAGTTAGCCTCATTGGTACTGATTTGGATTTAATGAGTTGTTACGCTATGAAGGAAGATTTTGACCATTTTTGAGGATATGAGAAATATGGTCTATGAATGAATCTGTGCATTTCAAGGGTGGTAGTAACTGTGAGAACCCTTGACCCCTGGCAAAGATAAGGATATTCCACGAAGTGGATTTCAGACAAAATAAGTATGAGTTTTGTCTCGATATGTGGGATACCCCAAGAGGTATGAAGGAATGAAGTATTATTGGATATAAAGGAGCTATAATGTGGGTAATATGGAGCAATTGTAACTCCATGATGAGGCGGAGTAATCACGTCTTAGTTTGGTGCCAATAGAAGGAAGAAAGATAGTAGAATCAGATGGAATTAAGAATGCTGGGAAGCTGGATATTGGAATAATGACCAGTTGCCCCGATGATGAGTTCGAGGTTTACAAGTGATGAGATGGGTCATAACCCACAGGCCCCAGGACCTGCCAAGAAGCAAGCACATTCTTGCTGAAGGAATAAACCGTGGAAGAGATTACAACGTTAACCATAGACGATTTTATAGGAGTAACGCAAAACCTGAGAGTTGTGAAGGAACGATAGATGTTTGTTTGGCTTGCAGAATCAATGGATATCCGAACTTAGTTCGTTGACAAGAGAAATTCTGCAATGCTTGTGAGGATGACCGAGTGTTAGAATGCGAGATTAGCTAAACCATATACAGGGTAATGATTTGGGTGCGGGTTGGATTGATCACCATACCGACTTACTCTTATTATTCGCCTCTGCTATATGGGATGGTAAATCTGAGTGACTTACCTATAGTAGAGCAACGACGATCAAAACCTTGTTTAAACCTTAGAATAGTATAAGTATTTTTCCCTTGTACAAGGCAGCTGTTGACAATCGTAGGGTATACGGTGAGGTTCAACCCAGACCCATTTCCTGCAGGAGAAACCATAAATTGTTGACCACCATGAGATATCGATAGTTGTATAGTATTGGCGCCAGACCCGTCAGCTAAGAAAACCCAGTCATGGTATAACCGTACCAAGATGAAATGGACACAAGAATTGAGGAAAAAAAGGTTATGCCACTACCGGAAGAAGCCAGAGAAGGAATTATACTGACGATCTGAGGAGACCGACACTTTCAAGAATAATGGATGGAGTATATGAGTTTTGATGGAACCGTAACCATGTTTCTAAGGGTGGTAGCACCCCAGACCCCCTGTGATCGATGGATTTTGAGAAAACCCCCAAACCTAAACTATTTCTTTCTAGCCTCTCCGAATCTCGAGGACGAGATTCATTTTAAGGGTGGTAGGTTTGTAACATCCCAAAATTCTAAATTTTGGAATGTTATAATAAATAGATAGATTTGATTGATTGCTTGATTGATTGTGTGAAATTGAGTGGAATTCGAAACCTTTTGAAAGTTAAATGAGAGGGAATAAAAGGACTTTCCCAAACTTTCATTTGCCATTTTGATCTCCATGAATTCAAATTCTTTTCAAATACAAAACCCTTGAGTGAAGATGATATGACTTCTTCCATTTAAATAAATGAAAAGGGTTTTTGAAAATATTTGAATTTCACTTGGAAATATTTCCAATTCAGAAACTTTAAGCAACTCGATGATTTTCACGAGAGAATATAAAATGACTTCTTCAAAACATATGAAATATGAGTTGGAAGTTCAAAAGGATCAAATTTAAAGTCCTTTTGGAAATTATTTTCAATTTGGAGTTATTTGGATTTTATTCAAATTATTTTTCTCCAAAAATAAAATATATTGAAAATAGGGTAAAATGATTCCCTACAGTAGAAAATTGGAGAGAAATAAATTTGAAATAATTTTGGTATTTTTAAAATGATTTTTATTGGATTTTATTAGAGCAATAGCACTCTTTGCTTTATTTGAATTTTTCTGGATTTTATTTAGAGCTAGAATAATGTTCAAGTTTTAGAAAATCGTTTTCTGAAAATTTTGGTATATTATATGCCTATATAATATTTTTATTTATTTGTTTTTTTTATTTTGTTTGTCTGTGTTTTAAAAAAAGTTATTAAAAAACTCTTCTCGGACCGACTGGGCCGAAGCCCAGCCGGCCCAGCGCCACGCTGCCTCGCCCGTCGTCCCCGACTGGGACTTCCCCGAAGTCCAGCGCCGCCACGACACCGTCGCCCCTCGCCCAAGTCGGCCGCCGCCTCTTTATAAGCGTCCCCTCCCCTCTCTCTGCTAGCTCCGCCGCCCATCCCGCAACTCGCCTCGCCTCTCCTCGCCGCTGCCGCAGATCGCCTCGCCGCCACCGACAAGATCCCGCTCGCCGCCGACCGCTCCGTCCAGCCGCCGTCGACCTCCGTCGACTCCACCATCGAATCCGCCTCGCTGCGCCGCGCTTCCCCGACCGCTCTGCCGTTGCCATAGACCCCTGGAGTAGCCGCCCCGTCGAGACCCGAGCCGCCGCCGCCGTCTTCTTTACCGCCGCCGCCGCGGTGAGCCACCGAAATCTCCTCGGCCGTCCGATTCGTTTTAGATGGCTAGGATTAGATCGTCTGTTTTTTCTTTTGAATCATTTTCCGTTAAGCTCCGGTCGTCCGCCCATAACCACAAACGGGCGCACGTTTTCGTCCAATCACGTAGTGCCACGTAGCCCTGCCCGATCAAAAGTTTTTTTTTCTTTTCTGTTTTGTTTTAAAATTTTCAGAATAGTTTCTATTTTAGATTGTTAATAACTTTTATATTTTAGATCCAAATTGAGTGATTCTTTTTGCATTAGATTCAAAATTTATTAAAGTTACTGTTTGCGCAATTGTATTTCAAATTTGAGTAGTTTTAAATTGAATTTGATGAAATTTGCTCAAATCACTATTTTTGCCGTAACTTGAGTTCCGTAACTCCGTTTGAGTTGATTCTTTTTTCAAATCGAAGCTCTTGACATAAACTTTCTGATAAGGCAAAATCCACATAATTTTGGTACTTTTAGAAATTGTTTTATTTTGCTAGAGTTATTTGCTTGGTTTTAATGTTTTCCGAATTGTCTTCTTCGTTCTTTCCGATCTTTTGAGTGATTGCTTATGTGTGGTTACTATTGCTTGCTTACGATAGATTGACCGGAGTGTGACGAATAGAACTATCAGGAGTCATGAGTGCCAATCATCTTCATCAACAGTACGAGGTAAGTTCACACTTTGATCATATCCCTTTCATACCCAGTTTTTATGCATTAGTTTCACCCCTCAAACATTGCATGGTTAGGATTTGATAACATGTGAGTATTGGGAAGTAGTTGATGAGGTAGGAACCTATTGTCCTGCATTTCAAACCTTGGGAGTCAATTTACGTTATGCTTATACTGCTATGCTATGCTCGTAGACGTGGATTGGGTTTGAGTGTATCCCATGACAGATGTGAGATTGTTTACTTAATGGTTAACTTAAGGTGGCTACTTTAATACACATCTGGGTGGATTGGTTGGGGCACCCTGGAGCACCCAGTGGTTTGCCCGGGCACCTGGATAACTCAGTGATTGCCCAAGGGGATCCCGGAGGACCCGTGTGATCACCCTATGGAATGCCACCCAGGCTCAAAGGGATCATAAGATTATTCATACTAGAAACTTCCGTGTGTAGCCACAAGCCATTATGGGCTTTGGCATAGTTGAGTAAGTTGCATGAGCTCTCGAAGAGGTGGAGTAGCAGATGTAGGGGGATTGTAGGTGTAACGGTCCGCCCGGAGTAGAGAGTAAATGCTCCTTAACGTGTCCCTAGTAAGCCTCTAGTTGACTAGCTCGTTGATCAACAGATAGTCATGGTTTCCTGACTATGGACATTGGATGTCATCGATAACGGGATCACATCATTGGGAGAATGATGTGATGGACAAGACCCAATCTTAAGCATAGCATAAAAGATCGTGTAGTTTCGTTTGCTAGAGCTTTTCCAATGTCAAGTATCTTTTCCTTAGACCATGAGATCGTGCAACTCCCGGATACCGTAGGAGTGCTTTGGGTGTGCCAAACGTCACAACGTAACTGGGTGACTATAAAGGTGCACTACGGGTATCTCCGAAAGTGTCTGTTGGGTTGGCACGGATCGAGACTGGGATTTGTCACTCCGTGTGACGGAGAGGTATCTCTGGGCCCACTCGGTAATGCATCATCATAATGAGCTCAGTGTGACTAAGGCGTTAGTCACGGGATCATGCATTGCGGTACGAGTAAAGAGACTTGCCGGTAACGAGATTGAACAAGGTATTGGGATACCGACGATCGAATCTCGGGCAAGTAACATACCGATTGACAAAGGGAATTGCATACGGGATTGATTGAATCCTCGACACCGTGGTTCATCCGATGAGATCATCGTGGAACATGTGGGAGCCAACATGGGTATCCAGATCCTGCTGTTGGTTATTGACCGGAGAGGCGTCTCGGTCATGTCTGCATGTCTCCCGAACCCGTAGGGTCTACACACTTAAGGTTCGGTGACGCTAGGGTTGTAGAGATATGTGTATGTGGAAACCCGAAAGTTGTTCGGAGTCCCGGATGAGATCCGGGACGTCACGAGAGGTTCCGGAATGGTCCGGAGGTGAAGAATTATATATAGGAAGTCAACTTTCGGCCACCGGGAAAGTTTCGGGGGTTACCGGTATTGTACCGGGACCACCGGAAGGGTCCCGGGGGTCCACCGGGTGGGGCCACCTATCCCGGAGGGCCTCGTGGGCTGAAGTGGGAAGGGAACCAGCCCCTAGTGGGCTGGGCGCCCCCCCATGGGCCTCCCCCCATGCGCCTAGGGTTGGGAACCCTAGGGTGGGGGGCTTCCCACTTGCCTTGGGGGGCAAGGCACCCCCCTTGGCCACCGCCCCCACCCTAGATGGGATCCCTGGCCGGCGCCCCCCCTCCCAGGGGGCCTATATAAAGGGGGGGAGGGAGGTCAGTAGATTACAGCCTTGGGCGCCTCCCTCCTCCCCTGCAACACCTCTCTCTCTCGTATAAGCTCGGCGAAGCCCTGCCGACATCCCGCTACATCCACCACCACGCCGTCGTGCTGCTGGATCTCCATCAACCTCTCCTTCCCCCTTGCTGGATCAAGAAGGAGGAGACATCGCTGCACCGTACGTGTGTTGAACGCGGAGGTGCCGTCCGTTCGGCACTCGGTCATCGGTGATTTGGATCACGGCGAGTACGACTCCGTCATCCACGTTCATTGGAACGCTTCCGCTCGCGATCTACAAGGGTATGTAGATGCACTCCTTTCCCTCGTTGCTAGTATACTCCATAGATGCATCTTGGTGAGCGTAGGAAAATTTTAAAATTATGCTACGATTCCCAACAGTGGCATCATGAGCCAGGCCTATGCGTAGTTACTATGCACGAGTAGAACACAAAGCAGTTGTGGGCGTTGAGTTTGCCAATTCTTCTTGCCGCTACTAGTCTTTTCTTGTTTCGGCGGCATTGTAGGATGAAGCGGCCCGGACCGACCTTACACGTACGCTTACGTGAGACAGGTTCCACCGATTGACATGCACTAGTTGCATAAGGTGGCTAGCAGGTGTCTGTCTCTCCTGCTTTAGTCGGAACGGATTCGATGAAAAGGTCCTTATGAAGGGTAAATAGAAATTGGCAAATCACGTTGTGGTCATACGTAGGTAAGAAACGTTCTTGCTAGAAACCTACAAACCACGTAAAAACTTGCAACAACAATTAGAGGACGTCTAACTTGTTTTTGCAGCAAGTGCTATGTGATGTGATATCGCCAGAAGATGTGATGAATGATATATGTGATGTATGAGATTGATCATATTCTTGTAATAGGAATCACGACTTGCATGTCGATGAGTATGACAACCGGCAGGAGCCATAGGAGTTGTCTTTATTATTTTGTATGACCTGCGTGTCATTGAATAACGCCATGTAATTTACTTTACTTTGTTGCTAAACGCGTTAGCCATAGAAGTAGAAGTAATCGTTGGCGTGACGACTTCATGAAGACACAATGATGGAGATCATGATGATGGAGATCATGGTGTCATGCCGGTGACGAAGATGATCATGGTGCCCCGAAGATGGAGATCAAAGGAGCATAATGATATTGGCCATATCATGTCACTATTTGATTGCATGTGATGTTTATCATGTTGTTTGCATCTTATTTGCTTAGAACGATGGTAGTAAGTAAGATGATCCCTTATGATAATTTCAAGAAAAGTGTTCCCCCTAACTGTGCACCGTTGCGAAGGTTCGTTGTTTCGAAGCACCACGTGATGATCGGGTGTGATAGATTCTAACGTTCGAATACAACGGGTGTTGACGAGCCTAGCATGTACAGACATGGCCTCGGAACACATGCAATACACTTAGGTTGACTTGACGAGCCTAGCATGTACAGACATGGCCTCGGAACACGGAGGACCGAAAGGTCGAGCATGAGTCGTATAGAAGATACGATCAACATGGAGATGTTCACCGATCTTGACTAGTCCGTCTCACGTGATGATCGGACACGGTCTAGTTAACTCGGATCATGTTTCACTCAGATGACTAGAGGGATGTCTATCTGAGTGGGAGTTCATTAAATAATTTGATTAGATGAACTTAATTATCATGAACTTAGTCTAAAATCTTTACACTATGTCTTGTAGATCAAATGGCCAACGTTGTCCTCAATTTCAACGCGTTCCTAGAGAAAACCAAGCTGAAAGATGATGGCAGCAACTATACGGACTGGGTCCGGAACCTGAGGATCATCCTCATAGTAGCCAAGAAAGATTATGTCTTAGAAGCACCGCTAGGTGAAGCACCAATCCCTGAGAACCAAGACGTTATGAACGCTTGGCAGCAGCGTGCTGATGATTACTCCCTCGTTCAGTGCGGCATGCTTTACAGCTTAGAACCGGGTCTCCAAAAGCGTTTTGAGAAACATGGAGCATATGAGATGTTCGAGGAGCTGAAATTGGTTTTCCAAGCTCATCCCCGGGTCGAGAGATATGATGTCTCCGACAAGTTCTTCAGCTGTAAAATGGAGGAGAATAGTTCTGTTAGTGAGCACATACTCAGAATGTCTGGGTTGCATAACCGCTTGTCTCAGCTGGGAGTTAATCTCCCGGATGACGCGGTCATTGACAGAATCCTCCAGTCGCTTCCACCAAGCTACAAGAGCTTTGTGATGAACTTCAATATGAAGGGGATGGAAAAGACCATTCCTGAGGTATATTCAATGCTGAAATCAGCTGAGGTAGAGATCAGAAAAGAACATCAAGTGTTGATGGTGAATAAAACCACTAAGTTCAAGAAGGGCAAGGGTAAGAAGAACTTCAAGAAGGACGGCAAGGGAGTTGCCGCGCCCAGTAAACCAGTTACTGGGAAGAAGTCAAAGAATGGACCCAAGCCCGAGACTGAGTGCTTTTATTGCAAGGGAAGTGGTCACTGGAAGCGGAACTGCCCCAAATACTTAGCGGACAAGAAGAAGGCCGGCAACACCAAAGGTATATGTGATATACATGTAATTGATGTGTACCTTACCAGTACTCGTAGTAGCTCCTGGGTATTTGATACCAGTGCGGTTGCTCATATTTGTAACTCAAAACAGGAACTACGGAATAAACGGAGACTGGCGAAGGACGAGGTGACGATGTGCGTCGGGAATGGTTCCAAGGTCGATGTGATCGCCGTTGGCACGCTACCTCTGCATCTACCCACGGGATTAGTTTTAAACCTCAATAATTGTTATTTAGTGCCAGCTTTGAGTATGAACATTGTATCTGGATCTCGTTTAATTCGAGATGGCTACTCATTTAAATCCAAGAATAATGGTTGTTCTATTTATTTGAGAGATATGTTTTATGGTCATGCCCCGCTGGTCAATGGTTTATTTTTGATGAATCTCGAACGTGATGTTACACATGTTCATAGTGTGAATACCAAAAGATGTAAAGTTGATAACGATAGTCCCACATACTTGTGGCACTGCCGCCTTGGTCACATTGGTGTCAAGCGCATGAAGAAGCTCCATGTAGATGGACTTTTGGAGTCTCTTGATTACGAATCATTTGACACGTGCGAACCATGCCTCATGGGTAAAATGACCAAGACTCCGTTCTCCGGAACAATGGAGCGAGCAACCAACTTATTGGAAATCATACATACCGATGTGTGTGGTCCAATGAGTGTTGAGGCTCGCAAAGGATATCGTTATGTTCTCACTCTCGTTGATGATTTAAGTAGATATGGGTATGTCTACCTAATGAAACACAAGTCTGAAACCTTTGAAAAGTTCAAGGAATTTCAGAGTGAAGTTGAGAATCAACGTGACAGGAAAATAAAATTCTTACGATCAGATCATGGTGGAGAATATTTAAGTCACGAATTTGGTACACACTTAAGGATATGTGGAATAGTTTCACAACTCACGCCGCCTGGAACACCTCAGAGAAATGGTGTGTCCGAACGTCGTAATCGCACTCTATTGGATATGGTGCGATCTATGATGTCTCTTACCGATTTACCGCTCTCATTTTGGGGCTATGCTTTAGAGACTGCCGCATTCACTTTAAATAGGGCTCCGTCTAAATCCGTTGAGACGACACCGTATGAATTATGGTTTGGGAAGAAACCTAAGCTGTCGTTTCTAAAAGTTTGCGGATGCGATGCTTATGTCAAGAAACTTCAACCTGAAAAGCTCGAACCCAAGTCGGAAAAATGTGTCTTCATAGGATACCCTAAGGAAACTATTGGGTATACCTTCTACCTCAGATCCGAAGGCAAGATCTTCGTTGCCAAGAACGGGTCCTTTCTGGAGAAGGAGTTTCTCTCGAAAGAATTGAGTGGGAGGAAAGTGGAACTTGATGAGGTGATAGTCACCCCTTCCGAACCGGAAAGTAGCGCAGCGCGGGAAAATGTTCCTGTGGTGCCTACACCGACTGGGGAGGAAGGTAACGATGATGATCATGAAGCTTCGGATCAAGTTACTGAACTTCGTAGGTCCACAAGGACACGTTCCGCACCAGAGTGGTACGGCAACCCTGTCCTGGAAATCATGTTGTTAGACAACGGTGAACCTTCGAACTATGAAGAAGCGATGGCGGGCCTGGATTCTGACAAATGGCTAGAAGCCATGAAATCCGAGATAGGATCCATGTATGAAAACGAAGTATGGACTTTGACTGACTTGTCCGATGAGCGGCGAGCCATAGAAAACAAATGGATCTTTAAGAAGAAGACGGACGCGGATGGTAATGTGACCATCTACAAAGCTCGACTTGTCGCTAAGGGTTATCGACAAGTTCAAGGGGTTGACTACGATGAGACTTTCTCACCCGTAGCGAAGCTGAAGTCAGTCCGAATCATGTTAGCAATTGCCGCATACTATGATTATGAGATATGGCAGATGGACGTCAAAACGGCATTCCTTAACGGCTTCCTTAAGGAAGAGTTGTATATGATGCAGCCGGAAGGTTTTGTCGATCCTAAGAATGCTAACAAAGTATGCAAGCTCCAGCGCTCAATCTATGGGCTGGTGCAAGCATCTCGGAGTTGGAACATTCGCTTTGATGAGATGATCAAAGCGTTTGGGTTTACACAGACTTATGGAGAAGCCTGTGTTTACAAGAAAGTGAGTGGGAGCTCTGTAGCATTTCTCATATTATATGTGGATGACATACTATTGATGGGAAATGATATAGAATTCTTGGAAAGTATAAAGGCCTATTTGAATAAGTGTTTTTCAATGAAGGACCTTGGAGAAGCTGCTTATATATTAGGCATCAAGATCTATAGAGATAGATCAAGACGCCTCATTGGTCTTTCACAGAGTACATACCTTGACAAGATATTGAAGAAGTTCAATATGGATCAGTCCAAGAAGGGGTTCTTACCTGTATTGCAAGGTGTACAATTGAGCACGGCTCAATGCCCGACCACGGCAGAAGATATAGAAAAGATGAGTGTCATCCCCTATGCCTCGGCCATAGGGTCTATTATGTATGCCATGCTGTGTACCAGACCTGATGTAAACCTTGCCGTAAGTTTGGTAGGAAGGTACCAAAGAAATCCCGGCATGGAACACTGGACAGTGGTCAAGAATATCCTAAAGTACCTGAAGAGGACTAAGGATATGTTTCTCGTTTATGGAGGTGACGAAGAGCTCATCGTAAAGGGTTACGTCGACGCTAGCTTCGGCACATATCTGGATGACTCGAAGTCACAACCGGATACGTGTATATTTTGAATGGAGGAGCAGTAAGCTGGTGCAGTTGCAAGAAAAGCGTCGTGGCGGGATCTACATGTGAAGCGGAGTACATGGCAGCCTCGGAGGCAGCACAGGAAGCAGTCTGGATGAAGGAGTTCATTACCGACCTAGGGGTGATTCCCAATGCGTCGGGCCCGATGACTCTCTTCTGTGATAACACTGGAGCTATTGCCCTTGCGAAGGAGCCCAGGTTTCACAGGAAGACCAGGCATATCAAGCGTCGCTTCAACTCCATTCGTGAAAGTGTTCAAAATGGAGACATAGATATTTGTAAAGTACATACGGACCTGAATGTAGCAGATCCGTTGACTAAACCTCTCCCTAGAGCAAAACATGATCAACACCAGGACGCAATGGGTGTTCGATTCATCACAATGTAACTAGATTATTGACTCTAGTGCAAGTGGGAGACTGTTGGAAATATGCCCTAGAGGCAATAATAAATGGTTATTATTATATTTCTTTGTTCATGGTAATTGTCTATTGTTCATGCTATAATTGTATTGTCCGGAAATCGTAATACATGTGTGAATACATAGACTACAACGTGTCCCTAGTAAGCCTCTAGTTGACTAGCTCGTTGATCAACAGATAGTCATGGTTTCCTGACTATGGACATTGGATGTCATCGATAACGGGATCACATCATTGGGAGAATGATGTGATGGACAAGAACCAATCTTAAGCATAGCATAAAAGATCGTGTAGTTTCGTTTGCTAGAGCTTTTCCAATGTCAAGTATCTTTTCCTTAGACGATGAGATCGTGCAACTCCCGGATACCGTAGGAGTGCTTTGGGTGTGCCAAACGTCACAACGTAACTGGGTGACTATAAAGGTGCACTACGGGTATCTCTGAAAGTGTCTGTTGGGTTGGCACGGATCGAGACTGGGATTTGTCACTCCGTGTGACGAAGAGGTATCTCTGGGCCCACTGGGTAATGCATCATCATAATGAGCTCAATGTGACTAAGGCATTAGTCACGGGATCATGCATTGCGGTACGAGTAAAGAGACTTGCCGGTAACGAGATTGAACAAGGTATTGGGATACCGACGATCGAATCTCGGGCAAGTAACATACCGATTGACAAAGGGAATTGCATACGGGATTGATTGAATCCTCGACACCGTGGTTCATCCGATGAGATCATCGTGGAACATGTGGGAGCCAATATGGGTATCCAGATCCCGCTGTTGGTTATTGACCGGAGAGGCGTCTCGGTCATGTCTGCATGTCTCCCGAACCCGTAGGGTCTACACACTTAAGGTTCGGTGACGCTAGGGTTGTAGAGATATGTGTATGCGGAAACCCGAAAGTTGTTCGGAGTCCCGGATGAGATCCCGGACGTCACGAGAGGTTCCGGAATGGTCCGGAGGTGAAGAATTATATATAGGAAGTCAAGTTTCGGCCACCGGGAAAGTTTCGGGGGTTACCGGTATTGTACCGGGACCACCGGAAGGGTCCCGGGGGTCCACCGGGTGGGGCCACCTATCCTGGAGGGCCCCATGGGCTGAAGTGGGAAGGGAACCAGCCCCTAGTGGGCTGGGCGCCCCCCCATGGGCCTCCCCCCATGCGCCTAGGGTTGGGAACCCTAGGGTGGGGGGGGGCTTCCCACTTGCCTTGGGGGGCAAGGCACCCCCCTTGGCCGCCGCCCCCACCCTAGATGGGATCCCTGGCCGGCGCCCCCCCTCCCTGGGGGCCTATATAAAGGGGGGAGGGAGGGCAGTAGATTACAGCCTTGGGCGCCTCCCTCCTCCCCTGCAACACCTCTCTCTCTCGTATAAGCTCGGCGAAGCCCTGCCGACATCCCGCTACATCCACCACCACGCCGTCGTGCTGCTGGATCTCCATCAACCTCTCCTTCCCCCTTGCTGGATCAAGAAGGAGGAGACGTCGCTGCATCGTACGTGTGTTGAACGCGGAGGTGCCATCCGTTCGGCACTCGGTCATCGGTGATTTGGATCACGGCGAGTACGACTCCGTCATCCACGTTCATTGGAACGCTTCCGCTCGCGATCTACAAGGGTATGTAGATGCACTCCTTTCCCTCGTTGCTAGTATACTCCATAGATGCATCTTGGTGAGCGTAGGAAAATTTTAAAATTATGCTACGATTCCCAACAGTTTTTACTTCCACTATTTGGACTGAGGTAATAGTATTTACGTTACTTTATACATGTGATTTACCTCTGTTATAAATCCTCGAGTACTGTGTGTGTCAGCATACTGATCCAGGGTGACACTTAAGCACAGAGACTTGACCGTCTGAGGTCGGGTCGCTACAGCAGCAAAGCGCGCGGAGGACGACGGCGAGGCCTTGGACGCCGGCGTTAACGATTTAGGAGACAGTGGGGCGGCGATACGTGCGCTGAGGCGCAGCTAGCAATGGGAGGCGGAAGTAGGCGGCCCCGCCAGCGCTGGTTTGGTTTTGGCGGCTGGAGGAAGACAGGACTGAAGAAACACGACAGACTGTAAAAGCAGCAAGAGTACTTAACAACCTTAACTGAAACCAGCAGGGGCACTCAATAACCATAGCTGAAAGTAGTATGAGTACTTATACAGGTTCAACCGTACAAAGCACGCCTCGAACAGTGCTACTTTGCCTACAGTTAACCAAGGGTGAGGCCGCCAAGCCCCAGGACAAGGCCCAGGCGCCACCCCGCGCATCCACAACATTCTGAAAGCGGCTTCATCTCGCAATGTGGTCAATAAACAGGATATTCGCTTTAGAGCCATGGAAAAGCAGGAACATAATCTTCTGTCCTATTCTCCAAGATAGACGGGCCTTCATTATTTGAGACCACCCATGAATAAGTATCTTTTCACCTCCAAGGGGAATGGAGTAGGTCGACATAAACATCATGTTGTGACCAAGCGCAAGTCTGACCCGACCATGGTCAGGCATCTGTAAAGGAACAATAGAACTGGGCAGTTTCTGTTTCAAGAAGATCACAGCTGTAAAACTGTGTATAAGCAATAGTTTATGAACAACATATATAACAGAAAATAGCTCATACCATAAGTTTCTCGACACAGTTGGACCTGTTCAACGAGTGCAGCAGTGGCACACATATCCCACGTGGCCTTCCACCATTGAAATGCCCCACAAGAACCTCAAGACGATCAATAAAGTGTAGGAACTTGTGGATGTCGTCCCAGTCAACTTCAGTGCCATCAGTAACAGCCGAGTTGTTACAAAATAACAAACGAGCAGCCTGCTTAACTCTGAAAAAACCTACACGTGCCACCAATTATAAGAAAATATTAGTTAGAAGTAGCATCTTCGTGAGAGATTCGTTGCTACTTCTAAAGTTAAATTGTGATTAGTTAGACAAAATATGTGGATTAAGAAGTAATCGAGGCAACAAGCAAGAACTAGATACAAAACTAACATGGATGAACAATTGGAACGACGTCGGGTGGAAGATCGCAGTGAAGATGAGACCAGGTTCTGCTATTTCCATCAACATTCGTGCGCCAACTTTCAGTCTGTAAAACTTGAGAAAGTTTATCCAAGTTCGGCCATAAAAAAAGCAGCGATCTTCTTGGTTCATGAACCCAACTCGGAACTTATATCCATGGCTTGTGTTCACTGTGACCACTAAACTGGTGTATTCAGTTATGGCAAGGCTGAGCATCTTGAGTACATGTGTTCTGGCAGAGCAAATAATGCACTGCAGGAAAAATAATATGAGAACACAATGTATTCCCTATCCAAATCTAGAAATAACTTCCTCCTTCACGTCAGTGTTGACCATCGTACTGGTAGTACCTTTTATCCAAATATAGAAATCCAAATTTCCAAATTAGTCGATAGCATGTTCAAAAAAAACCCACCCTCTCGGATAGAAAAGAGGATTCTAGGAACATACTGTGCCCGTTTTAAAATCATGTGTTAGGATGAGAAGGAACAAGTGTGGCGTCTCGCCGAGGGCGCAGAAACCTGTAGGGTCCTCGCACTTCGGGAACTGCAAATGAAACACACTAGATTCAGTAGGAAGAAAAATGCATCAACGGTGGCGGCTGCCATCCTAGGATTACCCGCGACCAAGGGACTTGGATTTATCGGGGATGGATGAAGAATTCGTACCTGGTTCTCCAGTAGAAAACCCTATGCAATCGCCGAGAGGGGGTTTTCTCTGAACAAGCAGATGAGGGAGAAGGGGATTCAGGCCCAGTGAAATATTGCCGCTTCATCCATCCAGCTTACTGCTAAAGCTGGAAAGGGGGGTTTGTGATTTGACGGCTCATTGGGCATTACTGCGGCGCTACGACCGGGGTGTGTCTACCGTGCAGTTGTGCACTCTAATTTGTGCATATGGCACGTGGACCCCGTTGCCGGATGCCCCACATATTAGCGAAAGGAAGTAGAAAGACAGGAGTAACTAGTTACACAAAATTTTATTTTTCACAGAGAGATACTCCCTCTGTAAAGAAATATACAAATCTTTTATATCACAACTTTATACATAAGAAAAATCAAGGGGAATATATATAACATATATAATTGTAAAAAACAAAGTTGTTTTTAACACAGTATAGACGAGTTGGTGATGATGGTGTGCCTGCCATCCTGCAATATAGGTCGTCCGATTTATATCTGACGGATAGGAAGGAAACTATGGCAATTTTGCAAAAAGGTACCAACACACCTCTCCACATTTGCAAATAAGGTCTTCCCTCGTTCATCATTTTCTCTCATAAGATAAAATACTCATACAGATGCATCTTGATGTTACGTGCAACGCATGGGCATTATGGGGGTTTAGCTGGGAATATAATACTCAGACAGGCTCACGGTTCTGGACTTTGGGCCACAGGCCCACCCTGCATGTTTGGGCGCCCATGTGTTCTACCTCGGTGCTTTTCATTTTGCAAGCGATCGGTACGGCGCTGGTTTTAGATGCTGTCGCAAGGCGAATACACAAAATTGAATAAAGCACGACAACTGTTGGAATGAAATCGAACGACAGTTCCTAACCAGCAATGAGAGTTGCAATTCTATCAACGATATACCATATGATAAATAATACTGTCGTATTACTTATACACACAGGACACTTGTTTCACCATGCCAGATTATTACATCAAAATCTCTCGGAGGATAGATCAGTTCGGCAGTTGCGTGCTGCTACTGAAGAATTTCAAAGTTGATTTGGACCAGCTCTCCTTGCCGTGAAAGTTCGATTTTGAGATCATCCCCTACAGCAAGATATGATTTAGATTTGAACCTTGACCATCCTTTAGCATCAATCATCATGCGACCATCCTTTGTACTCACGGTATATTGAGTAGGTTCATTCACACCAAGGTTGCGCATGGTAAGAGAAACTTGGCCGCTGTCGCCCGGATTGTTGAACGACTCCCTCGTTGCTCTAGGAATTCTGTGTTTGCAAACAAGAAGACATACCCAAACAGTTAGATCAACACAGTGAATCATGCGAAACAACATGAAAAGAAAAAAGAACAAAACACTTGGGCGGCCAATGCTTACCAAGAAGGTGGACATGTCGGTTTTTGTAAGGACTTTGGTATATGAAGTGCGAACTGCAGCCCAGTCTATTGCCGGTGCAACTGCTCGTTCAGTTGCCGCTGCACGGGCTGGAGAAGATGCAAGTGCAAGTGTTGGTGTAGGTGCCGAAGCCGCTGCTGCTGCCGGAGATGGTGCTCCTTGTAGAGCTGGTGCCAGTGTCGGAGCAGGTGCCGGTGTCGATGCCCGATCCTCCGGTAGATCATCCTGATGCGCTAACACGGTCGGTGCCCAATCCTCACCTGGATCAGACTGAGCTACTGCCACTGTCAGTGCTAGAGCAACTGCCGGTGCTCGATTCGTTGCTGAAGGTGGTACCGATGTGCGAGACAGCGGCGATCGTGTCTGGTCTGCTATGATCAGCTTTCTAACTTGACTAGGCTTCGTGACCGTGATCCAGTTTTCTTCTTCATTTCTTTTAAACGCTAGAAGGACTAATTGTGGCGTTTTTGTTAAACCAAACTGCAGTTCATCATAGGGATTCAGCTTGTACTCAGACAACAGACTGATCCAATTTTTTCCAGTAATATAAGTGATGGACAGTGCCTTCGTTACTGACATGACATAAGAAGTGAAACCTGCAAAAATAGCCATCGTAGAGCAAACCAAACGGTTTATTCTTTGATGAATGTCACATGGCAAAACATGCATCGTAAAATTGCAAGAAAAGAAAGAAAACATGACATTAAATCAATAAGATTTAGACAGTAAATCAATAAGATTTACTTGATGTGACACGAGTGAATCCTTACCAGGAAATCACTATGTTGAAGTACTAAATAGAAGATTGATCATCCAACTACGGGTGGCATGCAGGGCCCCGCCTACTGCCACAAGCAGGACAGTCCAAAGGTCGTGACAAATCGTATGAACCGAACATCCATGGGACTGGAAATCCTGGTGGGTGCGATAAACCCTGCAATGCATACAAATATTGGATTGTAACCATAATTGATAAACCATCCTCACAAAAAAGATGATCTGGATACTTCAAAATATACAGACTGAATTGAGTGGACAAACATTAACATAGACCGTTCTCAGGACTGACCACACACCAAAAGCGGCAGTACTAATAAACAATACAGGGTTCACAAACACAAATCAAGTACTGAACAATAGTACTTACTACACACAAGCAAAGTTGCACTCATTAAACTCTGCAGACTATTTCTTGCCACCGACCTATGGGATGAACCCCGCATAACTGACTAGGCCATGGACTTCGTGAGAGATGTCTACATGCACCATCACCATCTCGTCAACCTTGGACAACCTAACAGAGTGGTCTTTCCACTCATAAACATGATCATGAAGACAAGCCGCATCAGATTTGTTGGGAAGCTTTACAAGAACCACACCCTTCGTAATCAAAGGCACAGCCAGGAAATTCTTGTGGTCAAGTACAGCCTCGAGAACATGCCTGACAACAATGCTACAGGAAAACACTAGTTCAGGACACGTGGCGACAAGGACACAGCAGCTGGATAGTTTAGCAGTAGAAATCATCCTCAGGTCTTCCAGTTCACACGGCATGACTTTGAGAACTTCATCTCCACCGCGGACCTAGTTCTAATTCAAACAGAAACCATATTTTATTACTACCTCCGTTCAGAAATATAAGATGATTTTTGATATTATACTCCATATATGACTACATATACGCACAGAAATGAGTGAACAAAGACACTAGAACATGTCTTCAAAGGCATAAGAGCAGAGGGATTACTTGCAATATCCATAACACAAGTTACTGAGGCAAATATACCCTCTTCAAAGTTAGCATTGATGTTCATAAAGTACTCCCTCTGTACCAGAACTCTTGTCTTAGATTTGTCTAGATACGGATGTATCAAGTCACATTTTAGTATTAGATACATCCGTATCTAGACAAATCTAAGACAAGAAATTTGGGACAGAGGGAGTAGTTGAAAGTAATCTATAAGAAATCAGTGTCAACCTCTCGCATGTTTTGGTCAAAAGAGGAATTTAGAACCATCATTGGCACACAAAAATCACATGCAAGATCACCCAGAAAGTTGTACTACTAGTACTAGTACTGCGTGTTAGATGAAAAAACACGATCAAGATCGAGAAAAAGATCGTCAAGAAGAGATATTACCTGGACTTTCTTAATGAGGGATCCCGGAGAGGGGGGCTTGGACAGGGCGATGGCTTTGAGCTTGTCTGCGGTAGTCTCGGCGGGGTGCTTGCGCTTCTTCGTACCATGAGCCTCGACGATTTTGGCCAGAGCCATAGACATCACTTCGGCTGGTGCTCCAGCGTCCATCAAGAAACTGTCAAATAGAAATAAAAGAAAAGAAACCATAATCACAAACCCAAAAGAAGAAAAGAGAGGGAGTTATAGGATCAGTCTCGGGGTTGCAAGACCGGGCCTTGGCCAGAATCAACACCATTGATGCGCTCACCTTCCCTTTTTTTGGGAGAGAAGAACAATGGCAGAAGCAGGTCGGGGTTTTCTTGAAGAAATGATGAACAAGATGAGGGAGAAGCGAGTTGGGTAGAGAGGAAGCTGAGAGAGAAGAGTGAAATGATGGTTGCTTCGTCCATCCAACTTACTGCTGGAAAGGAGGGGGTTTTGTGATTTGACGGCTCATTGGGCATTACCGCGGCACTTCGATTGGGTTAGTCTACCGTCACTCTACTACGGAGTAATTTAGTGCATGGCTGGTGGACCCCAATGCTGGTTGTCCCACACGTCGGGGAAAGTGAGTAATTTAGTGCATGGCTGGAGGAGGATCCGCACGGTTGAGCTTGTCCACTGTTTTTCTGAAGAAAAAATGATTACAGCAAGTGTTTCCACTCTTACGACGGAGGAGTGCGAAACACGGCAGCCACTTGAACATACACAGTGCTCCTACTACTAGGCATGTGCAGTGGTTCATACGTCAGTACTACATAATATTGTTGCTAGTGTAGTAAGATATGACAACAACAAATGATGTTGTGCGCATGTCAACTATATGAACAGTAATGTAGTAACATAGTACCGCTTTCTCGACTGTCCGGTCGAAAATGAACGGTGAGATCAATGTACAGAACTAGGTCTATAGCGCACGGAGAGTACGGTGCTACAGTACTCCACGAAACATGAACCATATGAAGCATGAATAGTGTTAGGCAGGGTGTATGAAGGGTGCACGGGATGGGAGCAAAAGTTCCCTTCTCGACCCACCTTTGGGTGTTTGGCAGAGTGCATGAAGGGTGCATGAGTCCACACTATTAGATTAACACAAATACATGAAGAGGAAACAACTATATTGAGATGAGAATGCAACCAAACACACCCACATGCTTTATGCTATAGTGACTGATCTGCACCGTCTGAGTTTGATCCAACGGTCATGGTGCACCGAGACATGGACATGCCCATGTAGAGGGCGCCTAAACACCAGCGAAGTCCCTCTGCTTCTCGAGGCGCACGACGTTGGTGATGCAGGGGCGAAACGGCTGAAAGGCAATGCAATCTACGAGATGGCAGAGAGAGCCAGCCGAGGAGCGGGGAATCTTTTGGTTTTCACCATGGTAAAACACCAGTCGACAACTTCTCACATCAGGGAGCAGTGGATTTTATAGGCGGAGTCATCGTGACTAATTGTTGCCGCGCCTGCTCCCGTCAATCAAAAAATTAAAAATCCTGCCGCGCCTGCTAAAAATCATGCCGCACTCAAACACCAGAGCAACGCCACGGTGGATATTTAAATTTACCTGCCGGCAAGTAGATAAAAAAGGGGTGAAAAAACAAATGTGGCGGCGGCCTAGCTAATCGGTCGAACTAGCCCAACTAGCTAGCCACCGTGCTTCAGTGATGTACTCGGTGGGAAAAGTGGTCTTTCGTGATTTGACGACTCATTTACTTGCTTCGGTGAAAACGCGCGGTAGGGCGTCCCATGTCAGGAAGAATATATGCGTGCACCACCTAGGAGGACCCCGAAACCGTGCGGTAGGGTGTGCCATGTCTCGGCACGGAGGAAAAATGTGCGTGTAAAAATTTACTGTATCCGACGTAGTACCTATGGTTCGACATCGGGACCCAGCCAGTCAGTCGAAAACACCCCACTAGCCACACAACTTCATCATGCTAACATGGCACGGAGGATAGGTGTGGTTAGATCCATCTCGACCAGCCACAATGTCTCTTGTTCTAGGCGATTCTTCTATTTTCCAGGCATTTTTTTAGTTGAAATAACACCACGGCAAGCTAGCGCCGCTCTTCATGTGTGCCCGTGCAAAGGTTAGACGATGGAGAGAAGAGAGAGATCGCAGACCTCGGACCCACCAGTAAGTGAGTCAACGGCCATGCACGTGTTGACGAGGCACTCCCTCTACTCTACTCAACGTAATACTGTATAAAATCAAGTTATGGGCCAAAGCCAACAACCATTGTTGTTTCAGGCTAATGACTTACGCTTTGTAGTCCAGGTTGCTAGTTCGAATCTCGTCTTTCAAATTTGTTAGTTTTAGGTCCAAATTTGATTAATGACAAGTGGGACCCCCGTGTGTTGTTCCGATATTTCAGTGTAGGATGGTTTTTTTTTGAACAAACACTTTGCGCGGTTAGACAAGTAATGGCACAAGTTACACATATTTTGCAAGTTTACGAACAAAAATGACAGCGGCATAGAATATCACATCCACCCCGCAGCTTAGATGCTATGGTGATACGAGTTTTTACACAGTTGGAAGTGAGATCCAATGGCTTGGGAGTAGTCTTTGTAATTATGCGCAATTTCCAAACTCTCCGAAGGTTTTTTTGCAAATAAAACATTCAAGCCTCGTGTGTGTCGCTGCATCTTGGATCCAACGACTCCCCGTTGCTCATATTAGGTGCTCCCCGTAGCTTAATTACCCGCTACGGTGATATGAACATCTAGGTTGTATGATCAGTGATTAGATGGCACATGCGTAGTACTTGTACTTTCTGCGCAATTCCCAAACTCTCTCAGCCTTATATTGCAAAAACATTCAAACCTCCTACTGTGGGCTGTTAGATCTCCATGAACTCGTATCACCATATAATCTACGGTGCGGGAGCACCTCATATTCTCCCGTGCGAGAAAACATAAGGTGCTCTCGCAGCTTGGATGCTATGGTGATACGAGCTTCGAGGTCATTTGATCTGAGATCCAATGGCATCTGAGCAGTCTTTGTGCTTGTAAGCAGTGGCCGAACTCTTTGGGGGCTTTTCTGCAAAAAACCATTCGAACCACTGAGGAGGTGTTGGGTCACAAATCCAACGGCTCCGAAAAGCTTGTATCACCAAAGCATCTAAGGTGTGGTAGCACATGATATTCTTACATACAGGAGAATATGATGTCCTCCTTCATCTTAGATGCTACGGTGATACGAGCTTTGAGGTCGTTGGATATGGGATCCAAGGGCATCTGAGTAGTTTTTGTACAAATTGTGTGCAATTCTCAAACTCATCAAGGTTTCCTGTAAACATCATGTGAGCTGCTATATCTCATATCTACAAGCTCCAAGCAACTCGTATCGGCATATAGCATCTAAGGTATGGGGGCACATGATATTCTCCCGGGGAGGAGGGGTGGGGGTGCACAACCAATCAGTGGTTGGGAGGGTGGGGACAAATATAATCTAAACAACCCTAAACAGGGCTTCACAATTTTATCTAAGGTCGAGGGGGTGACCCCTAACAATCATAGCTTCGCCTAATTAAACACAACATTTGCATGTACTGTAGTACTAGACTTAATATTCATGTTTCAGTTTCATGTTCGTTTTAAATATTGAATTGAGGACCATGCATGTCTTACATTTTACTCCCTTCGTTCCTAAATATTAGTCTTTTTAGAGATTTCAAGTGGACTGGCACATACGGATGTATATAGACATATTTTAGAGTGTAGATTCACTCATTTTGCTCCGTATGTAGTCGCTTGTTGAAATCTCTAAAAGACTAATATTTAGGAATAGAAGGAGTATTTTTGAATTCGTGTCATACATGCATGGTTTGGAAAAATAGATGCACTATACTTATTGGATTGTTGTTGTGTTCGTGTGTGGGTGTCTGTGTGTGTGTGTGTGGTCATATGCTTGATACATACAAAGTTTTCTCACCTCCATATTGTTCATCTTTTAAATTTGAATTTTCATTGAAAAACTTACCTGGGATACCATGATATGTGAAATCCACGTTGAGATCACTATATCACAAACTCACTCTAATTCAACAACTCGTCATAAATCAATTACCACGTTGAGATTAGTATTTGCAAGGAAAATACGGGCATTATAATACACATAGATTTGTTTGGCAATTTAAAAGGTTCCTTTCATATTCTCGAATGGTAGGACCCAACGGCGTACCAGCCAGACCTTGGCTCGTGTTGATCCTAAAAAATAAAAAATAAAAATAACTGGGCTCGTGTCCTTCTGGTGGCGTGCGCTGTACGCACATTAGGCAACCCCAACCAGTCGTGCCTCCGCGTTTCGAGTCAAAATATCTGCCGGCCAGAATTCCAGCCCTAGGAAATTCCCCTCATGTCCCCGGTCGATAATGACTACCGATGAACAATGGAGGGATGCTTTAGTAACTAGACAACGTTACCTACCGTGCCGAGCACGGTTCAATTCCCTCGGTCGCCGCTCGCCAAGGTCACCCGTCAACTGCATTGCCTAGTACTACTACTACTACTACACCAGGATGAGCACAGAATTGAGCCCATTTGTTCGTGCCTAGTACTTGTGTTAATATATCAGGCAATGCACTGGTACGGAGGGATTATCCTTTTGCTCTGCATATATAACTTGTCTGAAGTCTAACTAAGCAAAATGTTTGACCAAATCCTTTCTTAAGAAATACAACAGGACAGATGTATGGCTTGAAAATTTATTGCATGATGCAGGTTATGATATTGTTTCGAATCCTGGATCTTAAATTTCAGAAAATCCAAAAGTGACCATAAATTCTTGAAACTGAGCATGGTCACGTGATATGGCACAAATATTACTTCCTAATTTTTTCTTCAATTTGAGACAAGCTGCTTATGACAAGTTGCACAAATGAAGAGCCAAGGTATTTTGGAACAAAGACCTGTCACGTTAAGGCGAACGCTTTCACTATTGAAACCGTGGGCGTTTACGTGCCGCCACGAGTCCCGCTTCTCATCGGCAGGTGCCGTCCGAGCAAGCATGTGAGTCGACGGGAGGCGTGCGAGCAGACCGCTGCACCGGCTGACAGGGAGGCGTGCGAGCAGACCGCTGTGCAGGCTCACCGGGAGGCGAGCCCTTTGACCAGGCTCCGCCGCCCACCTTCGTCCCAACTGCTCCCACTTTTAATGTCGCTGGGGCCGCAGTTTAAAATCAACCCCACCTACCCGGTATCGCTACAATCTTCTCTCTTCCTCTCTGATTCTCCTGTCGGCTACCTCCAACCAGCCTGACCTAAACGTACGCCATGCCGCATCACGATGGTCTGCCCTTAGTCTTCCAGTTTCCTGAGGAAGACACCCAGCCGGAGTCTCAAGAACATAAGGCGCTTTGGGACGAGCTTGAACTGGCCTTGCGGGAAGACGATGCGCCTGTCCCCGCTCCCGTTCTGGCTCCCGTCGCCCCAACTGCGCCAGCGCCCATCCCCGTGGCATTGATGGGCTGGGAGCCGCACATTATCGCCGAGCTTGATGCCACGGGGTTCCACGAGGTCCCCGCCGACTTTCACGCGCCCGGGCACCTGCCAGCGCATGCGCCTGCGCATGCACTGACGCGCACGCCTGTGCCGGTGCCCGTGCACCTGCCAGCGCATGCGCCTGCGTGTGCACTGACATGCGCGCCCATGCCTGTGCCCGTGCACATGAATGTCTCCGTCATGCCATTGACAGCGCCTGCCCCCGCACGGGTGCCAGTGCCCCCCTTAGTGGCATGGATGGCCGCCGTCGACCACTTCCTTGCACCAACGCCAGTCGCCTCCTCCCGCCAGTTGACTCACTCCGAACTCCAGAACATTTTGGCCTTCCTTGAAGCTAGTCCAACGTCCAGGAGTACGCCAACAACGGCGCAAGGCGCCGCCGTTGCCGTCGGTCAGTGGCCTGACGACACACAGAGCATGGCAGAGGAGCCGCTTCCCATCGCAAGACGCCGTCGCCGCCACGTAATCTAAATTTGTCATGAAAAACGTTCGGATTGCCATGCTTAAAATCCGAACATTTATTATTTCCGTTTATTTTAGATCGATCGTCGTATAATTTAAAGTCGGAGTCAGACTGAACAAAATCTATGGTTTGATCGATTGAATGTTCTGCTAGAGCCGTATCAAATTAAATATAAAACGTCATCAAGCCACATGTATTCCTTGTCATCCAACGACCTAGACTGCTTCAATGTCGAGCGCTCAACACGTTTAGCGTGCAGTTAATTTCATGCCAAAAATAGTGCTAATCACATAATAACACGCAAATAATATCCTACTTAATATCCGCATGCACTTAATATACTTCCAAATTAACGTGCATTGCACGTACACACTGACTAGTGCTGCTAGCACGTGAAACTGGTGCCGTAACTTGCGAACGCGTCCAGATATGGTCAACGGCAACATCGCCCGTGAGTTCTTCGTGTTTGCCCGTGCGTCTAAACGCAGAAGGGGAGGAGAGAGAGAGAGAGAGCACACATGGAACCCACCAGTAAGTGAAGGCGAATAGTACTAAAAACAATATTACATGTTATCATTTAAATAGGCTGTGGTAATATAAAAACATTATGTGAACAAAGGGAGGTACAACAAACATTGTTGTTCTACATATGTTGCCTATTGACATGCGGCTTGAAGGCCCTGGTCGCATGGTCGATCCTCGTTCTTTATTTTTTAATTTGTATATGGGTCCAAATTTGTTTCATGACATGTGGGCCCCTCGGTGTGTAGTTTGTAGCACTTTAATTTGTGGGTCGAAATTTGTTCCATTCCAAGTGGACTATCGGTGTGTAGTTTTGTAGCTTATTTATAATAATTAAAGAGAACAACAGAGTTTTTTGCAATAATACCATGGTGCGACGTTGAAGGCGAGAAAGGACGTGCGAGAGAGCGATGACCGAGCCAGAGGGAAATCAACTAGGGGAGTTGTGGGGGTTGCAATGGTGTTTCGAGTAGTTGTGGGCCGAATGCTACGAAAATATAATCTAAACCGACCGGAATCAATGCCTACACAAATTAATCCAAGGTTGGAGTGCCCCTCGCAATGTAAATAGCTCCGGCTTTGCGAGGGGTGGAGAGGTAGCTTCAATGTGTGGAAGATACGGCGTGAGAAAGCGAGGTCAATCGAGAGACATATAGATAGAGAGACAAAGTGAGTGTGGTCCGACATTCATTCAACAAATATATATGCTCTGGAGAGATATTGTCCGGTTGAGCTTTTGGCAAGGGTGAGGGCTGTAAGATAGAGCTTGAGAGATGATCCGGTCACAGACGTGTAGATATATTTTGTGTGTGGGAGGAAGCAAGGTCAATCGATCACATAGGGTCGTCATGCGATCGAAAGAGTGAGACGGGTTGGAGAGAGTGACCTAGATAGACAATGTGCGTGAGAGAGTATACAATGTGAATAAGTCAAATTGGGCTCAAACATGGTGATATATCGTTTTTGTCCGAGAAAGAGCGAGGTCAATCGTGACATACAAAGAGAGACAGAGGGAGAGAGAGGAATAGAGAAAGAGAGAGAGAGAGAGAGAGCGTGGCCCGCCATGAGGTCGAAAGAGTGGGGGCGGCTTCGATGGACTGACCTAGATAGACAATCTGCGTGAGAGAGTATAGAGTGTGTCGATCGAGGCCCGAACAGGGAGATATATCATTTGCGTGTGAAAGAAAACGAGGTTAAACGAGACTCAGATAAAGAGAGCGAGATTGAGCGAGTGTGGCCCGCCGTGCGGAAGAAAGAGTGAGACAGTCTCGAGGGAGTGACCTAGATAGACAACGTGCGTGCGTGCGCACGAGAGGTTGGGGGGCTAGATAGGCAATGCATGTATTTAGCGCGAGAGGGTGAGAGGGAGAGGGGGAGAGAGAGGGCTCAGCATGGGGTGCAATGGCGGGTGTGTGAGGTAAATACATTTCGTAACAGAGTGGAAAAAGGGGGTTGTGTAGTTGAGAGAGTTAGAGATCGAAACATGGAGGCAAAGAATGGATGTGTGTTGGAAACCGATAGCTTCCTAAGGTGGTTAGGAGAGGAATATTGACCGATACAGGAAGTATGTAGCGTGTGTGCGGGGCGGGGGGGGGGGGGCTAAAAACAACATTTGAATGTAGATAGTACGAGAGTTAATATCGATGTTTCAGTTTGGTGTACATTGTAAGATTTGAACTGAGGACCATGCATATGGGTAATTATTTCGAATTCGTGCCATACTAGGTTTCGAAAAGTTGACATTGACTCGATTTGTTGTGCTATTTTGTAGGTCATATGTTTGAATCCATCCAAAAGTTTTCTCACTACCATGGTGTTCATCATATACATATGAATTTATATTAAAAAAGTAGCGTGGATACAGTGAAATGTGAAATCCACGTTAGAATTGGAGATCTCTATGTGACACACACTCTAATTCAAATAACTAATTATGTGACACACACTCTAATCCACGTTAGTGTGGATACCGTGGATACCGTTTCGATTTTTTTTCAAATAACTCCTCATTAATTAATTTATAGTATCTCGTTTCGAATGACTAATTATTGCAAGGAAAACACGGGCATGGTAATACATACAGATTCGTTTGAAAATGAAAGAAGATTCGTTTGCATTCTCAAATGTAGGCACACCAGGCAGACCAGAGTCGTGTCGTGGTGGTCGCTTGTGTCGGACGGACGCTTAGCACCCAACCACCCACCCCCTCCCTCCCTCCCCCCCCCCCAAAAGTACGACGACAAAATAAGTTCGCGCTTCCACGTTTCGAATTGAAATATCTGGCGGCCCCAATCCCAGCCCTGCAAAATCTCCCTTCTCCACCGTCCCCTTCCACGCCCAGATTGCTCAAATCCCTAATTCGCTGCCAACCCAAGCAAAGTTCGAATCGCCCCTCGTCTCGTCTCTTTCCCCACCTCTGTGTCGGACGACGACGATGAAGACGACGGTCACGCTTCACCACCGCACCGGAGCTACCTCATCTACGCCCTCGTCCACCGCACCGGGTGGTCCACCGACAACGTCGGCCGCCGCAACTGACGTGCCTCATAGACACCGACTTCCACCGCATCAGGTGCGCTTCACCGACGCCGTCTCCCAGCTCACTGGGGCTACTTCACCGAGCACATCGTCGCACCTCCGCCCCCCGAGGCCGCTGGGGCTTCACCAATGGTCTCGTCCACCGCATTGTAGCGCTCCGCTGCCACTCAAGATCTGCATCCATGCGCGGCCAGCCAACGCCAGCACATCACCCTCAACGGCTCTGAAGTGACCCGCACTCTAGCTAGGCGAGCATGCCCAAACGCCGGCCCGAACTAGGTATCCACACATCACTCCCTTCTGCACTGTTCCGACGATGTTTGGATATCCTTTCACTGCTCTCTTAGCTTACACGCCTATCCAACTCTGACTTTAACTCTTATTTCTTCTAGAGATATCATCTGAAACAAGCAAATCCATTTTTTTGCGAAGCATGACGACGCTATGGGATCTGGTACACATCCTGCACACCCATATAACCTTGTAAGTATCTGTCCTCCGGTACAACAGCAAGGTCGATTCCTCTTATTTGATCAGCCATTCACCGTGTCAAAAATGCAGAGGGGGATGCAAGGAGCACAAGGCCTGCACATCCAAGCAAGTGGTAACATGGACTTGTACATGGAACATCCCAAGCGCAAGCAGAGCTGCAGTGAGCCTGTACAACGAGCTAGCGTAAGTCCCTGCATTTCATTTAATTCGTACTGGCATTCATGTATGATTTGTGTGCAGTGGCGGATCCACGAATTCAAGTTACCAGGGGCGAACATTTAACTTCAAAAATATGAAGGCACTTGCACTCCGGAAATCAACATAACTTGAGAAATGTGAAGCTACATGCACTTTGAAAACCAGCTAATGATCCAAAGTAGTTCAGATTATAAACACTAAATGATGCAAGCACCAAAAAACACAAAATGCAACATGGTGTACAAGGACTACAAACATGGTATGTACCTGCTTGAATTATTCGTTCTCTGGATGAAAATATCGAAGTGTAATTGCACCTATAACCAGTGCGCAAACCGCATATCAATATATCTATCCTACACAAGTATGCCAATAGTTTCAAACAACAGATTAGAAAAGTATTTATGCTACGTTGTCATGATACGGGGACTTTCTGGTAGATGGCCTCGACGTTTCCTCAAGCCATGAAAATGCACTATAATTTGCTTGTCATCAATGCTTGCAAATCTCTATGTCTCTCTCAACATAGCAGATCATCATTAGACACTAAATCCTTCAATGGGAGCTTGCAAATGCTTGCATTAGATGCCTCATTAGACACTATATGTTCATCACCACGAGCATGTAAAATGTTTGCATCAAATCCTTCATTAGCAGTCTGTTCATTAGACACTTCAGGCTCAAGAACAACATGAGCTTGGATGTTTGCACCGGAAACTTGATTAGATACATCAGATTCAGTCAGTTCAGTATTGATTGGGGGAGTTATAAAATAAGTAGAAATTGGTTTCATTTTCTCATAGATTCCCTACATACAAGCAGTTTTACAACACCGTCAGGTTTAACTATTGGCCAGAAATTGAAGAGTTGAATTAGATATAATCAGGGATGTGATGTACCTGCTCGTTGCGCATGCTACTCTTGCAAGCTGCGACTGTCCGTTTGCGCAAGCTCGATGCCATGCCCGTGCTGCCGCTGCTGCCTCCCACGCAGGCTACACCCAGGGTTGGATCTTCATCTTCTTGTCCTTCCATTCGCTTGAAGCCCGGGGACCACCCTCCAACGAGGGCGCGAGGAAGTGTTGTGTCGGTCTGTCCAGCAGCGGCTAGGTTAGGAGCAAACCAGACTGGAGGCTGGAGCGGATGAATTGGGATTTTTCCTGCTATCGATCGATATGGGAGGCGCTCGTTTGGGCCGCGAGCCTGCTATAGGGCCTGCCTTGCACTTATGTTATTGGCCTATCCAAATTGAAACATTTTTCTTCATTCTTTACATTGCCTGCTCGTGCGTTGGGACGAACAAAACTAGCCTGGGCCAACCTGGACAACTCAAACTAGGTGCACACTTTCGAGCCACCCGAGGCGGCCGCCCATACCAGCCCCTATGGTGGTGTCGGCCCTTTTTGCATGTATGATAGGGGTAGTGAAAAATATTCCAGTGGCGCTTTTGATTTACCCACGGAATGGTTGAATTGCTTGTTTCTATGAACTGAGTTTGCCAATAATGTGAAGGATGCCAGTCTTTTCATCTTATTGTAGATTGCTTAGATCTCAATATGCCAAAAGTAATCGCATGAAATATACAGTAAAAGCCAGTGCGATGTGTGTGGCTACAACTAGTCTGACTACACGTCCTCATATAACATATCAAGGACACACCATCTTACCAGATTAACCATTCGACTTACCAATGCAGTGTGGGAAGAAAGAAGTATTGGGACTGCGTATCCAAGCAATTGATGCCATGGACTCCTTCGTACAACCTTGTAAGCGAAAAAGAAGTTGCAGTGTGCCTATACAAAGAACTAGCGTAAGTTCAATTACCTGCTTTTCAATTACGTTGCTTGGCTTAATTTAGTTTGCTACTGATTACATAATGCCACAGCCTGTTAATCCTATTATAGACTGCGCCTATCTATGTGTTTGATACTTACTGTTAAGAATTACCTGTTTGCCTGAACTTAAATAGCTACTTGTTTGTTTAACTGCTTTGATGCTACAACAACGGGTTACAATGATGTTAATAACTACTTTTCAGCATCAAATTGAAACTCTTTAATTCCTTGTTTGTTTAACTGGTTTGCTGTTATAACTCCCAGTTGAGATGTTTTGCTAACTTCAACTTTTCTGAATCCAATCGGAACTTGGCAAAACAGGTTAGCCCAAGATCAAAGAGCGAGGTCCCCATGGACGTTGTATCATCCCATAGCAGTGGCACCGGCCCAATCGTGCATTATGAATTGCCAACGGCTGATGCTCTAGAGGCTAAACTAGTGGTAGAAAGAGATTCTGCTTCTGCACTTAGAGATGAAGTTGACATGTTGAGGAAGCAAACAGCACAATCAGTAGCAGTACTCAAGACAACCATTAAATATTTGGTGGATTTCAAAACGAAGCAAGCTGAGACTGACCACATTGTTAAGGTCCTGAAGGAAAAAAGGAAATTAAATTCCCACTTGGTAAATCATAGGTGAAATGTTCTTTCCATCGTTGAATAACCTTTGTGTTGTTTGTTCATGTAATCAATCAAACCATTTGTTTTAGAGATCATGTAATAATTGTTTTTTGTTTTTTGGTTTGTAATTTTATTTGAGCACAAGTCTGTATTAATTGATAAGACTCGGAGACATTACATTTTGATTGCTGTGCCAGACCTACAAATATGCCAATCGGGCTAAATGTGCATTCAGCAATAATAGTAGTATAGATGGACCGTAAGTGGCACGCATCGGAAAGGGCCAAGATGCTGTAGTAGCTTGGCTAAAAAAAGGATGTTGTTGTAGCAAAGAAAAGTACAACGGCCTGGCTTATGTATGTTAGTTGATATTATTGATCCATATACTCTATAAGTGTTTATATGTCTGTTAGTTCTATACATTCTTGGTTGATTGACTCGGTATTTGAATCTTGATACATCACTTGTGTACATATCTAAATGGGAGTACACATTATTTTGCGTGTGACATTTGAGTTGGACATGAAGTGTTCCAAATATTCGAATTCACCTTAAACTAGATTCTAGCTTCTGAATTTGAGTATCGGCATTCGTAAACCATATTCATATATGACAGTGGAATACATCTTTGTCGTCCTTTTGAAGATATATAAAAACACATAGAATGATTTATAAAGATTCATATAGGAATACAAAATGGATTCGAATTTAGTTGCCAGGGTAAACGTGGATGCTTATTGTACCAAAATTGGAAAGAAGCGGCAAAATGTCCACTCCCACGACGGCTGCCCGAAGCCAAGTGTTTGGGAGATGGAAATTACTGTCTACCCATTACACGGACAATCCATCGGCCCGATTTCCACTGCTCTAAATAGGGGTAGGATAGTAACTTCAATTAGACGTGACACGACCACCTCTGAGCCCATTCTGACATGGTGGGCGCCAAACATGGGCGGCAAAACACATTTGATTCAAGCTCGTCCGAACGACCTCTGTTTCTCCCTCCATTTCCCCATTCATACACCGTGGGCGGCAAAACAAACTCGACTCGGCCGGAATCGATGTAGGCAAATATTTTCAATAGGGGCAGGTTTGTAACTTCACTCAGACGTGACACAACCGCCCTACCTGTCAGCCCCGTTCATACACCGTGGGCGCCAACCATGGGCGCCAACCACCCTCTCCTTGCCCGAAATCGCTCTGGGCAAATATTGGCGAGATGCGAGATTACCGTCGTATCCCCAACCGACAAGACGTCCAAATTTTAAACGGGGGCTAACTTCGTAACTTTCCCATATTTCAGACAGGCGCGTCCCAAAAACATGGTTCCCTGTACCTCTCCCTCCATTTTCCCATTCATACACCGTCCGTGCTAGAACACCATCCCCACACCAGCCTCCGTCCGCCACCCCATCCATCGCCGCCGTCCTCCACCACATCCATCGTTGTCGTCCTCCACCACATCCATCACCACCATCCTCCACCATGCCGGAGCGCCTACCAAGACCGCGTCGTCCACTGCTAGAGATGGACGTTTCTCATCCACGGCGATGGACCAAGAGCCATGCATCACGTCCTCTCGCTTCATCGGCGCCGTCGTCCTCTTTGCCGGGGCCGCTCACACGACCTTCTCTTCCACCGGAACGGGACTTATCCCCCGATGCACCCGTCTACCATCGCAGATCTGCTTCAACGCCACCGACAGCCATCGCACCCCCGATGCCTACACGGCGCCGCAAGAGAGGTGGTACTTCATATCTCCTCAACTTTTTGATCTCAACCAAAAAATAGATCTTAACTTGGTTACTCTACTTTCTTTTCAGCTCTTAGAATTTAGTTCTTAGTTCGAACCAAACAATGGCTGCTAAATATCATTTCTCCGGTTTCCCCCTTTTATGATCACTATACGATCAGAATACGTGCTTCATGTCATAATAGCACTGCTCGACCCATCAAGCTAAACAAGCTTAGTTGTTCTAATATGAATCTGATATTATTAAAACAGATTCATTTAATTGGTCAGCTAAATGTTCCTAAATTAGTTTTGAAAATGCATGTTCGCCGCTCGGGTGTGTATCTCTACAAGGTGCCCACGGTGGGCTGGCCCACCCTGGGATTTTGGGTCGTCCCAGGCCCCGATTCCCCTCTGTTCTACTGCGCGCTTCCGATCTCTACTCGCCCCCAGCCGCCTGCCTCGCCGGCGAGTTGCCGTCCCCGGACGGCATGACTCTAGGAGGAGACGCCGGACTAACAGGAGGCCAGGAGCCGCTCGCCCAACTGCGTCACTGCTGCCCGGGCGCGCCGCCGTGCCTACCTTCCCAATTCGTTCAGGGCTCAGGCGTGCAGCACCCACTAAGCCAACCCGATTTATCCTGAGATAAGTCCTCAACACTCAGCAGCCACTCCTCATCACCCATTTTCTAATTGATTCATTACTCATTAGGCAGGACTGTCATTAGGGTTTGTTGTGTGCTCAGTGCTACCTACACTTAATGGTTCAGATGTATTTCGGTAATCTTTAGTACCTGTAAAGTTCACAGGGTTTTCAAAATTCCGGCCCTAGGAACACACACTAGTCATTTTGGATTGTTGGTCGTAGTGACATTGACCCAGATTACTACTGCAAGCCAGGTTTGTTGACAATTTTACTTGTCTTTCTTACTCATTCGATATAATATCCAATTATTCATGCCGATTAGTTGCAAACAATAAGTGCTAGACAAACTTCTTGATTCAGATTTTGGACGGTCTCTTACTGCAGTTACAATTCTGCATACTTGTCCTAGTAAGCTCACAAGTAAATGATTGATTCACTACATCTATGCTTGCCTTGTCATATTTGTTGTCAATATTCTTTTAGGGTGGACCACCCTATTTCTAAATACTGCAACCGTAGACATGAGTGAATAGTATTTCTCTATGTGATCTCTTCCATCATGTGTGGGCAACGAACACTGCATTGTATAGAAAGAAAGTGTCATTTCCAGATTTTACATAGGCTTCGATCTTTTACATGGAATACAATCTGTCTACTTGCTTTGTGTCACACTACCAACACTCCACCCTTGAAGCTAAACATTATGCCACTCATAATTCCTTAGTTTATTTGTTCAAATACGAATTTCATATGATTCTAATGTTCCTACTTCAGTTTTGAAATGTGTGTCTGCTTGTTATAGAGACATAGGGGTTTGTATTTCTGTGTGTGGTCTGGTCAGCACGGCTGGGGGGTGAACTTTGCATATGCAGGGGTTTATAGGGAGACACTCTTCGAGTTGAATCCGCAATGCATTCCATAGATAATCTGACTACTTTTTATGTTTTCATGAATCTCAGATTCTGAACAGCATCATAATGATTATGAGCTTGCGCGCATGAAAAGAATAAAGCAGAACAATGCCATGGCTGTCAAACTTGGCATTAAGGGACTGAAATCAAGTCTGGATGCAATGCAATGCAAACGCTCTCCACCTACAGATTCATGCTCAGAATATGATCCTAACAGTGATTATGAGCTAGAGGGAGACCTAAGTCAATGTAGCTCCCTAGTGGAGGAGTCAGAGGAAGATGCCCTATCTTATTCACCCATCAAGGTGCTTGCTCTAACTTTCCAAGGTTATATTTGTCGCACATATCTTGCAACTGATGCTTTGCATTGCTTCTACTTTGTTGAACTGCCATTAGCTTAGTTTACACATCGTGTATGTGAATACGCCCTGCCTATCCATTTTCAGTACATATTCCATCTGTCATCATACCATATTTATCCATTCAAATGATGTTCTTGTGTATCTGACGTTCAAAAGGAAGAGGGCGATTGCTGATCGTGGAGGAGCACAAGCAAAGTATTTGGAAAAGGTAGTGGCACCTGATAAATCAAATAGCCCATTAGGTGTAGTTGCAATATCACCTAACCCACAAAACACCCCAACTCTAGTAGACTCTAGCCCTACTACACTAGTCATTTCTGATGCCCCAACTCAGCAGACCCCAATTGCAGCAAACATTATGATTATGCCAGTTGACATAGCACCAGCTGTACGACGCAAAACCCTCATTCCAGCAAAGAGTACACCAAATCCAGTTGCAAAATCCCTTTTTGAACCAGAGAGAGCCCCAATTGCAGCAAATAGGACCCCTGTTCCATTTCTTCCCAGTTTAGAAGACAAAGCTTATATTGTTGTCAGGAACTTTGTGCGCATCTTTCCTTCATGGAAATATTATACCGCAGACACAGAACAATTTCCAGTCTTCCTCCGCAACTTACGCGTAAGTAATGTACTAATGTTATTCATGGTCATTACTGCATATGTTTCTGCTGACAGAAGACACAAGATTTCATTCTTTTAAATAGGCAAGGACCAAACTTGATTGTGAAGACGAGCAAGGGTTGGTTGCGCTTTTCAAGCACTCCTTGATGAAGTATCGTTCCTACCTGAGGCAAGCGCACTTCGATGGCAAGCCTCTAAATGAAATTTCTGTAAAGTCTCCGGTGCTACATTTATCCGACGGTGACTGGAATAATCTTGTTACACATTGGTCTCGGCTGCAGCGTAAGGTACTATCTATGATATCACATCACAATTTGAACTACATTTCTGCATTTGCCTTAACGTCTCACTTGTACGAAAACTGTTAGTAGAAGAACATTCATTCTCAAGGGACCACAGAATCTCGCAACTATACTGCACACTGCATTGCTCTTGTGAGTACCTCTTGCCCTGTATGACCATACTTACTTTCATAGCTGTTTGATTATGTAGCATCACTGCACATGTTAGCCTCGTTATTGTCCATTTGGTGGACATTATAAGATCCGTATGGACTCTTACATAAATTTAGTATCAACCCAATGCTTTTGAAGAGGTTTAGCTCTACAGTCCTCTTGTAAGGACTGAACGTCGTCTATCACTGTACTTACATTAACAGCTACTCCCTCTGTCCCATAATATAAGAACGTTTTGTACAGTACACCAATGTTCAAAGCACTCTTGTATTATGGGAAGAGGGATTGGTTCATTGTGTAGCATTCTGCATCTTATCTCCCTCGCCCACCATTTACTAAAAAAGATCAGATCTATATTTAATCTTACCAAAAAGTAGAATACACAGACAATGCCAGTGCAGAAGTGTAGCCCATTGCTCGTGTCAGTACATTTTGCCCTGTAATGCTTGTACTTCCAGGGATTGGTAGTTGATTATGTAGCATCAATCTGCATCTTATCTTCATTATCCTCTATCCCTTCCAGTATTATCATATCTATAATTACTCTCTACAAAATGTAGAGTACAGGCAATGCTTATGAAGAAGATTATGTGCTGAAATTCTTGAGTTATCCTTCCCTTTACATGGAGAAGGGCATTTTAAAGCCGGTGTTAACTTTTAATGTAAGTCAGTCCTTCTAAAGCCTTTATCCTTAACTGCTGTTTAATTTGCTCATACTCCCTATCGTTTATTGCTGTTTAGTTTGCTGTTTCTACCAAAATGCATGTTCGCAAGAACCGTAAGTTCTAAGTTTTACTTGTAAAACCAAATTCCTTATTCATACCATGCACATTACTCAATACTCCCTATATGTATGCTTGTTTTTGTGGATCTATAATCCAGTGTGTGGTGAAGCAGCCCACGTTTACACCTTGTCATCTCCTGTTTTATCTTACTGATGTGGCTGATGATATGAACAACATGCCATGCACATTAACCAAAATAGATACAATGATTTTCTTTGCCCTTCATCTATGCTTGTTATGTTGACATGGTAATCCAGTAGTGTGGTGAAGCTCCCCGCATTATGAATAATGCCAAATTATGCTATTGATTTTTTGAACTTACTCTTTATTTTCTAATTTGAAATTGGATGGAATTGCCAGCACAGTTATCATCTTTGTTTATACACGTGCAAAACCTGTCATCTCTCTGCTTTGTTTCAGGGTGATATGCCTGATGGCATGCACAAGTCTGATGAAGGCTGTGAGACAAACCCAACATATATTGCAGCAAAGAAGGCAAAACATCTTGAAGATAGCAAGACAACCCCAAAGTCTTGTCTTGATGCAGTGTTCAAGTCACTTGAGACTAGTAGTCAGACAAGCTCACCGAATTAGTTGTCTTAATCAGTTCGACTTCTTCAGTCCCAAGTTCTAGCAGAAAGGCATTCTGCAACTCAACTTCGACTTGAAGTCCTATCTCTAAGAAAGATTGCGGAGAACACCAATGAGAACCACATCGCTAAACAGCTAGACCTAGAAGCTATGACCGACATGCTAGGCCGGTCTCACAGCCTTGCTCAGCAGCTTGCGCAGCAGGTCCCGCGCAAGGCTAACCTTTCTTCAACTGTCTTGGAAGTGGTCTCAGTTCAGTATTATTTTTTTACGCTGCAATGGTGCCCAGTTTTTGTAATCTGCTTCTTTGTTGCGCGTTATGATCACTGGTGGTGAATTTCGATGCCCAGTGGATGTAATATACCATAAATCCTTTATTGTATAGTGTAGGTTTATTCTTAGTTACTATGCCGTAATTTCTTTATTGTATAGAGTAGGTTTGTTCTTAATTCCTACTAGTTACTGCCATCATTCGCTATCTGAAAAAAAATCAGATGTAGTCGACCGGGCCGAAACATTCGCCTCTAACGGTCCTGGTGTTTAGCGGGCCACAATTGGGCCGACATGCATCTTTCTTGGGCCCGAATCATTGGGGCCTTCACACTTTGCGCGAGGCCCACAACTTACACCGGCCTATATTTTAGTTGGGCCTTTTGTGGACCCAGCGCTTAGTTTGGCCCAGGTAGCGTTGGGCCATTAACAGGCTGAATATTGTACTGGCCTGTTACGGCCGAGATGAAACCATGGACCTTTAGCAGGCCGAAATGCATATTGGGCCTCAATTTTCACTAGTCATCGACGGGCCTTCAGCAGGCTGAAATGTAGACTGGGCCTTTTTGGGCCCAGTTATATCACGGGCAGTTACCAGGCCGAAACATATCTCGGGCCTTAGTTGGCCCACTGATATCATGGGCCTTTAAGAGGCCGAAAGCTTAGTACAGACATCAACGGGCCGAATTATGCGACAGGCCTTTAACAGGCCCAAAGTCACGTTGGGCTTAACTATTGCCACCTTTATCACGGGTCGTTAGTGGGCCCGATGTCCCGTCGGACCATATATGGCCCATGGGCAGCACGGGCCATTCCCAAGCCGAAAGTCACCGCGGGCTGAAATGGGCCCATGTCTACATCGGGCCTCTAACAGGCCGAAAGTCACTGGGCTGTAATTGGGCCCAAATATTCGGCAAACAATTAACGGGCCAGATCTGGCTTTGGGCCGTAAATGGGCCCAAATATTCGGCGAACAATTAACGGGCCAGATCTGGCTTCGGGCCGTAAATGGGCCTTTATTAAGCAGGTCGTTATTGGGCTGGCCCACTAGTACCTGAGTAAGTACTACGGGCCTTTGACTGGGCCGGCCTTTTTAACCTATATGGGCCTCTGTTGGGCCATGCCACGTGTCTACATATCATAGGCTTTTGGGTCCAATGAGTGGATGACATCTGTCCCAATGGTGAGCCAACACGTGTTTCCTCCAGCCAATGATGATTTTACACGTGGAAAATCCCCATTGGTCGGGGCTGTTAACGGGTTATCGGATCCAAAACCGGACCCGATAGCTTAACAGCGTTTCGTTACGGTGGATGCCACGTGTCGGTCACCCTTGACGAAAGCACTTCTGTGACGCGCGATTTATCGTCATGGAAGTGGACACTTCCGTGATGATAATTTTGGTAATGTCATGGAACACTTCTATGGCAGCACAGGTATGACTATCTTGATTCTGTCATAAATTTGTCATGGATGTACATGCATGACAGAAAACGTGACAAATTACCTTCAAACAAAGAACAAGAACTTGCAACCCGACGTAAAAAGAGGGGTTGTCAATCCCTCACGGGTAAAAAGATTGGTAAAATTGTAGTAGATTGGATAAATAAATCTCGCGGAAATGCGAGATAAAATAAATAACAATAAATTGCAGCAAGGTATTTTCGTATTTTTGAATCAATAGATCTGAAAATAAAAGCAAATAAAAATAGATCTCGAAGGCAAATATGATAAAGAAGAGACCCGGGGGCCGTAGATTTCACGAGTGGCTTCTCTCAAGAAAAATAGCATACGGCGGGTAAACAAATTACTATTGGGCAATTCATAGAACTTCAAATAATCATGACAATATCCAGGCAATGATCATTACATAGGCATCATGTCCAAGATTCGTAGACCGACTCCTGCCTGCATCTACTACTATTACTCCACACATCGACCGCTATCCAGCATGCATCTAGTGTATTAAGTTCGTGGAGAAACGGAGTAATGCAATAAGAACGATGACATGATGTAGACAAGATCTATTCATGTAGGAATAGACCCCATCTTGTTATCCTTAATAGCAATGATACATACGTGTCATTTCCCCTTCTATCACTGGGATTGAGCAACGTAAGATCGAACCCATCACAAAGCACCTCTTCCCATGGCAAGAAAAATCGATTTAGTCGGCCTAACTAAATCAAAGATTCGAAGAAGAAATATGAGTCTATAAGTAATCATGCATATAAGAGATCAAAAGACTCAAATAACTTTCATGGATAAAAACATAGATCTGATCATAAACTCAAAGTTCATCGGATCCCAACAAACACACCGCAAAAAGAGTTACATCGAATAGATCTCCAAGAGACCATTGTATTGGGACTCAAAAGAGAGAGAGAGGAAGCCATCTAGCTAATAACTACGGACCGGTAGGTCTACAATGAACTACTCACGCATCATCGGAGAGGCACCAATGAGGATGATGAACCCCTCCGTCATGGTGTCTAGATTGGATCTATGGTTTCTGGAACTTGCGGCGGCTGTAATTGATTTTCATCGTCTCTCCTAGGGTTTCTAGAATATTGGGGTATTTATAGAGCAATGAGGCGGTGCGAGAGGAGGCGGTCAAGGTGGGCACAACCCACCATGGTGCGCCTAGGCCCCCAGGCGCGCCCAGGTGGGTTGTGCTCCCCTCGGAGCCACCCTTTGGTACTTCCTTGGCCCAACTTGTGTCTTCGGTTCCAAAAAAATCTCCAAAAAGTTTCGCTACCTTTGGACTCCGTTTGGTATTGATTTTCTGTGAAGTAAAAAACAAGCAAAAAATAGCAACTGGCACTGGGCACTATGTCAATAGGTTAGTCCAAAAAAATGATATAAAGTTGCTATAAAATGATGGTAAAACATCCAAGAATGATAATATAACAGCATGGAACAATAAAAACTATAGATACGTTGGAGACGTATCAGCATCCCCAAGCTTAATTCTTGCTCGTCCTCGAGTAGGTAAATGATAAAAACAGAATTTTTGATGTGGGATGCTGCCTAACATGTTCATCACATATTCTTTTCTTTGTAGCATGGACATTTGGACTTTTTATATAGTTCAAAGAAATAGTCTAGTTTTGCCATGAAGATTTCAATACTCAAGCATATCAACATGCAACCATGTCTTTCAAAATATCAACACCAAAGCAAGTTATCCCTATCCCATTATGCTCATTCATTGACCCATTCATGAAACACACTCGCATATTAGCTACACCCAATGCTCAAGTACGATCATAGTGCCCTTTAGTTGGTGCTTTATAAGAGAAGATGGAGACTCAAAATAAAAATTGCATAAAGTAAATAGAAAGGCCCTTCGCAGAGGGAAGTAGGGATTTGTGAGGTGCCAGAGCTCAAAGCGAAAAAGATAGAGATAAAACATTTTGGGTGGCATGCTTTTCCTGTCAACAAAAACGATCAAGTAGTTCCCAATACTTTCCATGCTAGATATATCATAGACGGTTCCCAAATAGAAAATAAAGTTTATTCCTTTTTCCACCATACTTACACATTCCACGGCTAACCGAATCCACGCGTGTCATCCATACCAACACTTTCCAAGGAATTTATTTTTTGAGAACATAAATTAAATTCATTTTTCATTTTGGGACTGGGCATCCCTAATACCTTTATCGTACTCTCATGCAATGACAAGTTAATAAACACTCATCTTGAGAATAACACATCTAGCATGGAAAAATACCAGCCACCCCCTACCGTTTCATGAGCGGTACAAGCACACAAAAGAGAAATTTATTTTGAAAATTAGAGATGGCGCATACAAATTTGCTTAGAACCGCAAAAGAATACCGCATATAGGTAGGTATAGTGGACTCATATGGCAAAAGTGGTTTTAAGGATTTTGGATGCACAAGTAGTGATCATACTTAGTGAAAATGAAGGCTAGCGAAAGATTGAGAAGCATCCAACTAAGAAATGAAAAATCTCATAAGCAAGCATTAAGCATAACTAACACCGAATAATGCACCATAAGTAAGATGTAACTTCATTGCATAACTATTGACTTTTGTGCTTGCATAGGGAATCACAAACCTTAACACCAATATTCTTACTAAAGCATAATTACTCATCAACATGACTCACATATTATATCATCATACCGCAAAACTATTACAAGGAATCAAGTTTATTTTGTCCAATGATCTTCATGAAAGTTTTTATTATATCCCTCTTGAAGAGCTATCACTTTGGGACTAATTTCATGTGTTGCTTTTGATAGCTCAAAGAAATCTAAGTGAAGAACATGAGCATAAAAAATTTCTTCTCTCAAAATAATTTAAGTGAAGCATGAGAGAATTTCTTAAATTTTTTACTAACTCTCAAATAAATCTAAGTGAAGCATGAGAGCATTTCTTCAAAAAATACTAAAGCACACCATGCTCAAAAAGATATAAGTGAAGCATTAGAGCAATTCCATAGCTCATAAAGATTTAAGTGAAACATAGAGAGCAATTCTAACAAGTCATAGCATAATTTTGGCTCCCTCAAATAGGTGTGTCCAGCAAGGATACTAAAAACAAAAGTCAAAACAAGCAAAGACTCATATCACACAAGACGCTCCAAGCAAAACTCATGATATGTGAAGAATAAAAATAAAGCTCCAAGTAAAATACCGATGGTCGTTAGAAGAAAGAGGGGATGCCACTTGGGAATCCCCAAGATTAGTTGCTTGCTTCTCTTTAGATAATAGCTTGGAATGCCATGGGCATCCCCAAGCTTAGGCTCTTCTTACTCCTTATTCCTTCATCCATCGTGATCTCACCCAAAACTTGAAAACTTCAGTCACACAAAACTCAACAAAACCTTCGTGAGATCCGTTAGTATAACAAAGCAAATCACTACTATAAGTATTGTTGCAAACCCATTCATATTTTATTTTTGCATTACATCTACTATACTCCCACTTTGCTATGGCTCAAACCCCCCGATAGAGTCCATGGATTCATCAAAATAAGCACACAACACAAAGAAAACAGAATCTGTCAAAAACGAAACAGTCTGTAGCAATCCGAAAACTTCGAATACTTCTATAACTCAAAAAATTGTGAAACATTAGGACAGCGTGGGCAATTTGTATATCAATCTTGTGTAAAAAATTCATAATTTTTCGTCGCTTCTGTGATTTTTTAAAATTAGTTTACTGGACGCAGAAGTTTCTGTTTTCCAACAAGATCAAAGCAAATATCACCCAACATGATCCCAAAGGCTTTGCTTGGCACAAACACTAATTAAAACATAAAAACACAATCATAACAGAAACATAATTGTGCAAACACTCAAGAACAGAAAGAAAAATAAATAAATTTTATTCATTGGATTGCCTCCCAACAAGCGCTATCGTTTTACGCCCCTAGCTAGGCATAAAGCAAAGATTCAAGTATTGTCATCTTTGGTTTTAGATCCATAAGATGACCTCATGATTGATTCATATGGTGGCCTGATTCTTGTTCTAGAGAAGTGTTCCATACCCTTCCTTAGTGGAAATTGAAATTTAATATTGCCTTCTTTCATATCAATTAGGACACCAATAGTACGTAAGAATGGTCTACCAAGTATAATAGGACAAGACAGATTGCAATCAATATCAAGAACAATAAAATCTATGGGCACATAATTCCTATTTGCAAGAATAAGAACATCATTAATTCTTACCATAGGATTTTTAATAGTAGAATCCGCTAAGTGCAAATTTAAAGAGCATTCTTCAATATCGGTAAGACCAAGCACATCACATAAAGATTTCGGAATTGTAGAAACACTAGCACCCAAGTCACACAAAGCAAAACACTCATAATTTTTAATCTTGACTTTGATGGTAGGTTCCAATTCATCATGTAATTTTCTAGGAATTGAAATCTCTAATTCCAACTTTTCTTCCAAAGCTTTCATCATAGCATAAACAATATGTTTAGTAAAAGCTTTATTTCGTCCATAAGCATGGGGTGAACTTATCATGGATTGCAACAAAGAAATACAATCAATCAAAGAGCAATTATCATAATTATAGTCTTTGTAATCCAAAAGAGTGGGCACATCACTAGTTAAAGTTTTGACCTCTCCAAACCCACTTTTATCAATTTTCTCAACAAGATTTTCACCCTCCAAATTATCGGGACGTCTTCTAACTAAAGTTGACTCTTCTTAAGTCCCTTTTTCATCAATCTTAATTTTACTAAACAAGGAATCAATAGAAGAAACACCAATCATTTTAAGATCTTCATCATTTTTATGAAAGCAATCGCTAGAAAACGCTTTTTCTAAAAATTCTCTTTTAGCTCTAAGCACAGAGGTTCTTTTCTTAATTTCATCCATAGAAACATATAAAGCTTTAATTGATTCCTCAACCTTAGGCACAAAAATTTTCATCTTGAGATTTTCGACATCAAGAGAAATTCTATCAATGCTTCTAGACATATCATCAATCTTACTCAACATTTCTTCTATCGTAGGATTAAAATTCTTTTGAGAATTGATAAATTCTTTAATATTATTCTCAAGATCAGAGGTGTTCCTACTATTATTATAAGAAGTATTACCATAGGAATTACCATAATTATTAGAGGAATTTCCCGGAAAAGGTCTAGGATTAAAATTACCTCTATAAGCATTGTTATTAAAATTGTTTCCCGAAACAAAATTCACATCTACGGCATCACTATTTTGATCAATCAAAGTAGACAAAGGAACATCAATAAGACCAATAGGAGCATTTTTATTAGCAACCAATTTCATAAGAGCATCAACTTTTTCACTCAAAGAATTTATTTCTTCTACCGAATTAACCTTTTTACAAGTAGGAGCTCTTTCGGTATGCCATTGTGAATAATTAGCCATGATATCAAGCAAATTTAGTAGCTTCACCCAAACTAATTTCCATAAAAGTACCACCAGCGGCGGAATATAAAAGATTTCTAGAAACAAAATTCAATCCCGCATAAAAAATTTGTCTGATCACCCAAAGATTTAAACCATGAGTAGGACAATTTCTTAACATCAATTTCATTCTTTCCCAAGATTGCGCAACATGTTCATGCTCAAGATGCTTAAAATTCATGATTTGTGTCCTAAGGGAAATAATTTTCGCGGGCGAAAAATACTTAGTAATAAAAGCATCCTTGCACTTATCCCAAGAATCGATACTATTGCGAGGTAAAGAAGAAAACCAAATTTTTGCACGATCTCACAAAGCAAACGAGAATAATTTCAACTTCACAATATCATTATCCATATATTTTTTCTTTTGAATATCGCATAATTCCATGAATGTGTTAAGATGGGATGCGGCATCCTCACTAGGAGTACCGGAAAATTGATCTTTCATAACGAGATTCAACAAAGCGGCATTAATATCACAAGACTCCGCACTAGTGGCGGGTGGAGCAATCAGAGTGCTAATAAAATCATTGTTGTTGGTACTGGAGAAATCACACAGCTTGGTGTTCTCTTGAGTCATCGTGACTACGCAACAAGATTGCACTCAAAAAACAGATCTAACGAGAAAACGACGAACAAAAAAGAGGGCGAATAAAATGGCCAATTTTTGTGAAGTGGGGGAGATGAAAATGAGAGGCAAATGGAAAATAATGTAAATTTCAAGGAGATGAGATTTCTGATTAGGAACCTGGTATATGTTGCTGATGTCTCCCCGGCAACAACGCCAGAAATTCCTTTTGATGTGGCTTGAACTACATCGGTATTTCCCCAAAGAGGAAGGGATGATGCAGCACAGCTACGGTAGGTATTTCCCTCAGTGATGAGACCAAGGTTATCGAACCAGTAAGAGAACCACGCAACACTACGTGAACTGTACCTGCACACAAAGAACAAAAAAATGCAACCCGACGTAAAAAGAGGGGTTGTCAATCCCTCACGGGTAAAAAGATAGGTAAAATTGTAGTAGATTGGATAAATAGATCTCGCGGGAACGCGAGATAAAATAAATAACAATAAATTGCAGCAAGGTATTTTTGTATTTTTGGATTAATAGATCTGAAAATAAAAGCAAATAAAAATAGATCTTGAATGCAAATATGATAAAGAAGAGACCCAGGGGTCGTAGATTTCACTAGTGGCTTCTCTCGAGAAGAATAGCATACGGCGGGTAAACAAATTACTGTTGGGCAATTGATAGAACTTCAAATAATCATGACGATATCCAGGCAATGATCATTACATAGGCATCACGTCCAAGATTAGTAGACCGACTCCTGCATGCATCTACTACTACTAGTCCACACATCGACCGCTATCCAGCATGCATCTAGTGTATTAAGTTCATGGAGAAACGGAGTAATGCAATAAGAACGATGACATGATGTAGACAAGATCTATTCATGTAGGAATAGACCCCATCTTGTTATCCTTAATAGCAATGATACATACGTGTCATTTCCCCTTCTATCACTGGGATTGAGCACCGTAAGATCGAACCCATCACAAAGCACCTCTTCCCATGGCAAGAAAAATCGATCTGGTCGGCCTACCTAAACCAAAGATTCGAAGAAGAAATATGAGGCTATAAGTAATCATGCATATAAGAGATCAAAATACTCAAATACCTTTCATGGATAAAAACATAGATCTGATTATAAACTCAAAGATCATCGGATCCCAACAAAAACACCGCAAAAAGAGTTACATCAAATAGATCTCCAAGAGACCATTTTATTGAGAATTAAAAGAGGGAGAGGAAGCCATCTTGGTACTAACTACGGACCCATAGGTCTACAATGAACTACTCACACATCATCGGAAAGGCGCCAATGAGGATGATGAAACCTCCATGATGGTGTCTAGATTGGATTTGTGGTTTCTGGAACTTGCGGTGACTGGAATTGATTTTCGTCTTCTCTCCTAGGGTTTCTGGAATATTGGGGTATTTATAGAGCAAAGAGGCGGTGCGGGAGGCAGCCAAGGTGGGCACAACCCACCAGGGCGCGCCTGGGCCCCCAGGCGTGCCCAGGTGGGTTGTGTTCCCCTCGGAGCCCCCCTCTGGTACTTCCTTGGCCCAACTTGTGTTTTTTGGTCCAAAAAATCTCCAAAAAGTTTCGCTATGTTTGGACTCCGTTTGGTATTGATTTTCTGCGAAGTAAAAAACAAGCAAAAAATAGCAACTGGCACTGGGCACTATGTCAATAGGTTAGTCCCAAAAAATTATATAAAGTTGTTATAAAATGATTGTAAAACATGCAAGAATGATAATATAACATCATGGAACAATAAAAAATTATAGATACATTGGAGACTTATGAGACGCAAACATTGAGATACTTGGTTTTAAAATTCTAGTAAATCCAAAACTCATCTGAAATTCATGAAACTTGGCATGCTTTCATGGAATGTCACCAACATGTTGTAGTATTTTTCTATCCAATTTGAGAGAAGGCACACGAATCAACTGCCAACAAAGGCATTTGAAACAAATAGCTGCCACCTTATCATCTCAAATGTTTGTATAAGTTAAATCATGGGCGATCTGCTAACCATTCACGTGACGTCATGAGTCACACTTTTAATGGCTAGGCGGTGCCATGCCGACAACTGCTGAGTAGACGGGAGGCGCGCGAGCGCAGTCCGTTGCGCAGGCTGACCGGGAGGCGTGCAAGCTATCCTCCAATGCGCAGGCTCACCAGGAAGCGTGCAAGTTGTACGCTGCGCAGGCTCACTGGGAAGCGAGCCCATTGACTTCCATGGCCGCCCGCCTCACTCCCATCCTCTCCATTAATGGCTCCCGAGCCACTGTTTAATACGAATGGCCTTACTCTTCGCCTCCCATTCCCCTCCCACAGACCTCCACCAATACCATGGCGCAGAAGGATCATCTGCCACTAGTTTTCCAGTTTAGTGAAGTCGACTCCAAGCCGGACAAGATAGAAAATAAGGACGAATGGGTCTCATGGACATGGCCGTGAACGAGCTGGCCGCGGCGGTTGCTGCCCTCGCGCTCGTCCCAGCTCCCATCCCCGCGCTCGCACCGGCGACCATCCCTGTAGCATTGAAGGGCTGGTCACCGAGCACTATCGTCGCGCTGGAAGCCACAGGCGTTAGCGAGGTCCCCACGGACCTGCGCGACCTCGTGTACATGTCAGCGCCAGCGCCCCTGCCCGTGCCCGTGCGTACCCCTGCACACACCGCGGCTCCGGTCCCGTGCGTTTGTCTGCACCCGCCGCACCCGTGCCCACGCGCGCGCCCACCTCAGCATCATGGGACACCGTCGTCGACCGCTACCTCACAGCGCCACGAGTTGTCGTCCTCCCGCACCCCGCCCGTCGATCGTGCGACGACAGGGTGTTTGATTTCCATGTGAAGAACATTTTGTGTTGCCTTGAAGACTTCAACAACGGCGTCTCGGATGACGACAACGACAACGCCGGTACGGCACGCCGCATCCACCGCCGCCGGAATTAGGTTTTTTGGGTTTAATATTGTATCTTGATCGTATGAATATAAAGTCATAGTGTGACTGAATGAAACCTATGGTTTGAACAAACTTGCATTTATCTCTGAATGTACAGACTTATCAAATGATTAAAAAAACATTAATGGTTTTTAAATTTAAAACACTCATCGCAAATGTTTTAGATAGAACATTTGTACGCAAACCAACAGCTTCCCAGTAAGCCAAGGGAAAATGTGTCGCGCGGGATTTGTGCATCTTTTCATCGCAAATGTTTTAGATAGAACACCCGTATGCAAAGCGAGAGTTGTGGTCCTTCCCCAGTAAGCCAAGGGAAATATTTGTCGCGCAGGATTTGTGCATCTCTTCATCGCAAACAGTTCAGATTGAATACGGTATGCAAAGCGAGAGCTATGGTTCCTTCGCCACTGAGCCAAGAGAAAATTTGGCGCGCAAGATTTATACATCCCTTCAACACAAATGATTTTTTTTCTGATGACCCATGTGCAACCACATACAAACAATTTGGTAAGATTTGCATCCGTCATATTGGGTATATTGCCATTTGTCAAACTGGAAAGATTGAGATTTGTTGATCTAGTAACATTGCCATTTGTCAACCTTGTAACACTGCGATTTGTCAAAATATGCAGCTAAAAATCACTAGCACTATCTAATTTTTGCAACTAAAATTCGGTAATTAAGCATAGATTTCATTCATAGATTAAGCAGTTGTTCTTTATACAAACAGTTCAACTCGACAGCTGAACCGACCAAACTTTTCCCCAATTGTTGCTAACCACGTACTGAAATAGTTAGTTCAACTATATACTAGCTAATTTTAAGTACGTAGTACAGTTCAACCACATCTATAGTCAGATGAACTGAACAAAATAGCCCCTAAATACTACTACTACGGAGGGGCTTTGTACTACTTCCAGCAGCCTCTCCTCTACCAAGCGCACTCAGTAAGAGGCAAAGGAGCAGGAGCCTACCGACGAGCTGGACAATTGGAATCTGGTGCTTGCCGCTGCTGCACCTTTAGGGACACTCACCTTGAACACCCTCTGCCACTCCATACGACCCCTCTCGAAGCTGCGGGACTCCTCGTAGATCTCCTCATTTCGTGCCTCTGCGGCGGCGTGTGCTGCGGCCATGGCGGCGATAAGACTCTTTGCATGCTCGACCAGGCGCTCCTCCTCCTCCCGCGGGAACTCAATATAGCACGCAAGGTTGCTGACACACGTGTGGGGCTCCACCTCCATCTCCCACCTTCGGGCGGTGGTGGCGGAGCGGGTGATGACCCCGGCGGTTAACAGTGGGCTAGCGGCCACGGTGGTCGACGCTGGGTTGTGGCGGCCACGACGGCCACCTCCCGCCTTCGGTACATGGTGATGGAGCAGGTGATGGCCACAGCGGCCGACAGTGGGGTGGCGACCACGACGGACACCTCCCGCCTTTGGGCCGCGATGGCGGAGCGGGCGATGGCCCTAGCTTTTTACGATGGTGTGGCGGCCAAGGCAGCAGACGGTGGGGCGGCGGCAACGGCGGCCGGCAACAGCAGTGGAGCGTGTGGTGGGTGTTGCGCGCACACCCAACATGGACATCATGCGTACTACACTACGTCGGGGACTGATAATCCCCAAGTGCAAGGAATCATCGTAGCAATTTCCAAAGGTGGAAGTGATAAGTATGGAGTGTCGAACCCACGAGGAGCTAAAGGTAAGATCAATATTCTCTCAAGCCCTATCTGCCACTGATACGACTCTACGTACACCGAAGGTTTGCTTCCAACTAGCAACGAGAAATAAAACTATGTTGTGGGTATGAAGAGGATAACTTTGTATGATATTGGAGAGCTAAAATATAAAAGTAGGTGTTGTTATCATGAAGTTAGAATATATTACTAAATATTATAAATGGCGAGTGTCGAATAATGGTGGATCGGTGTGCAAAAGTGTCCTAGGCAATCGTTAACAAGACCGGTAGTCGTCATTGCAATTTCATATGAGGGAGAGGCATAAGCTAACATACTTTCTCTACTTGGATCATATGCACTTATGATTGGAACTCTAGCAAGCATCCGCAACTACTAAAGATCATTAAGGTAAAACCCAACCATAGCATTAAAGCATCAAGTCCTCTTTATTCCCATACGCAATAACCCCCTTACTCGGGTTTGTGTTTCAGTCACTCACCAACCCACTATAAGCGAATCATGAACGTATTGCAACACCCTACAGCGGGAATCCCTCATGCTTGCGTGACACGGAGGGCACCATAGGACATCACCAAAATAAAACATACAACTCGTACCAATCTACATCATCAATCAACCGAAAGACAAAGGATCTCTACTCAAAACATCATAGGATGGCAACACATCATTGGATCATAATATGTGGCATAAAGCACCATGTTCAAGTAGGGATTACAGCGGGGTGCGGGAGAGTGGACCGCGTAAAAGAGATGAGGATGGTGATGATGGTGGTGATGTTGATGAAGACGATCACCGCGGCGATGATTCCCCTCTCGATGGCACTCCGGTGCCACCAAGAGAGAGGAGGAGAGGTTCTCCCCCTTGTGCTTCCTCCTCCATGGCCTCCCCCCTAGATGGGGAAAGGTTCTCCCTCTAGTCCTTGGCCTTCATGGCGATGATGGCCTCTCCGGGATACTCCTCCATGGCCACCGGTGATGATGGCCCCCTTCGGCAGGGTGCCAGAGAGGGCCTAGATTGATTTCTCATGGCTACAGAGGCTTGCGGCGGCGGAACTTCGGATCTAGGTTATTTTCTGGGGGTTTCTGTATTTATAGGAATTTTTGGCATTGGTTTCACGTCAGGGGGGTCTCTGAGTCGTCCACGAGGCAGGGGCCCACACCCAGGGGGGTGGGCGCGCCCCCCACCCTCGTGGACAGCACGGGACTCTTCTAGCCCAACTCTTTTACTCCAGGGCTTCTTTTGGTCCATAAAAAATCATCAAAAATTGGCACGTCAATTGGACTCCGTTTGGTATTCCTTTTTTGTAAAACTCAAAAACAAGGAAAAAGCAGAAACTGGCACTGGGCTCTAGGTTAATAGGTTAGTCCCAAAAATTATATAAAATAGCATATAAATGCATATAAAACATCTAAGATGGATAATATAATAGCATGAATACTTCATAAATTATAGATACGTTGGAGACGTATCAGCATCCCCAAGCTTAATTCCTGCTCGTCCTCGAGTAGGTAAATAATAAAAGAAATAATTTATGAAGTGTGAATGCTAGCAGGTGCACAAGTTTGATCAATGATAATTTCAGTCACCTTTTCTAGCATCATTATATGTCATAACAGTAGCTCATCTCATAAAACTTTTCATGATCAAGTAATAAGCTATTCACATGTTAAAGTATAGATCATAAACTTCCTTGAAAACTAACAAACAGTGCTCTTAGTCATCAAACAATTGCAATTCATCTTATTTTTAGGAAGGGTCTATGTCAGAGCTTTGATTTAGCAAACTCCACATACTCAACTATCATTTAATCTTTCGCAATTGCTAACACTCGCGTGATATTTATGGGTTCAAAGTTTTAATCGGACACAGAGAAAGATAGGGGCTTATAGATTCGCCTCCCAACCTTTTACCTCAAGGGTAATGTCAACAATAATAGTTCATGATAACTTACATCCAATTGGATATATATATATATATATATACATATATAAGGATCTTTCCAACACAATGTGCTTGCCAAAGGATAAAACGTAAAAAGGAAAGGTGAAGATCACCATGACTCTTGCATAAAGTAGAAGATAAAAGTAAAAGATAGGCCCTTCGCAGAGGGAAGCAGAGGTTGTCCTGCGCTTTTATGGTTCGATGCATAAAATATTAATGCAAAAGAACGTCACTTTATATTTCCACTTGTGATATGGACCTTTATTATGCAGTCCGTCGCTTTTATTTCTTCCACATCACAAGATCGTATAAAGCTTATTTTCTCCACATTAATAGATCATACATATTTAGTGGGCAATTTTTATTGCATGCAACGATGACAACTTACTTGAAGGATCTTACTCAATCCATAGGTAGGTATGGTGGACTCTCATGGCAAAACTGGTTTAAGGAATGTTTGGAAGCACAAGTAGTATATCTACTTGGTGCAAAGAATTTGGCTAGCATGAGGGGGAAAAGCAAGCTCAACATGTTGGATGATCCAAGACAATATACTTTATTTCGGATACAAGAAAACATAACCCATTACGTTGTCTTCCTTGTCCGACATCAACCTATTAGCATGTCATATTTTAATGAGTGCTCACAATTACAAAAGATGTCCAAGATAGTATATTTATATGTGAAATCTCTCTTCCTTCAATATTCTTTCATGAATTGTTCGAGTGACCAATTCTGTGTTTGCTAACTTTCAATAAGTTTACTACCTATAATTATTATGTGTGAAGTCATTACTCCCCATGTTATAAGCATATGAAACATATATAAATTCAGATTTATGATATTCAATTCATTCAACCATTTACTCATAGGATATACGTGAAGCACGTGAGTAAATGACAAACTACTCCAAAAAGATATAAGTGAAGAACACTGAGTAGTCAAATAATTAACTAGCCATGGGAGGATTATTTTTCATTCAAGATTTCAGATCCAATGATTTTATTCAAACAGCAAGTAAAATTGAAAATACGCTCCAAGCAAAACACATATCATGTGACGAATAAAAATATAGCTCCGAGTAAGGTATACCGATAGTTTTGAAGACGAAAGAGGGGATGCCTTCCGGGGCATCCCCAAGCTTAGGCGCTTGAGTATTCCTTGAATATTACCTTGGGGTGCCTTGGGCATCCCCAAGCTTAGGGTCTTTCCACTCCTTATTCTCCTCATATCGATATCTCACCCAAAGCTTGAAAACTTCAACCACACAAAACTTAACGGAACTTCGTGAGATAGGTTAGTATGATAAAGAGTAAACCATTCACTTTGGTACTGTCAAAGACAAGGTTCATAATTGTTCTCACACAATTCCTACTGTACCATATCATTTCTACAATTTATATTGAGAAATATAAGCCATATAAACTAGAAAACAAGCAAATTATGCAATGAAAACAGAATCTGTCAGAAACAGAACAGTCTGTAATGATCTGAACAGAAACCATACTTCTGCTACTCCAAAAATTATGAAATAAATTGGTGGACGTGAGGAAGTTGTCTATTAATCTTCTGCAAAAAGAATCAACTCAAAATCACTCTTCTGTAAAAAAAATGGTAGCTAATCCCGTGAGCGCAAAGTTTCTGTTTTTTACAGCAAGATCACATTAACTCTCACCCAAGTCTTCCCAAAGTTCTTACTTGGCACTTTATTGAAAAAAAGCTATGAAACATGATTAATACAGTATCTTAATCATGTAAACACACAAAAACAGTAATGGTAAATATTGGGTTGTCTCCCAACAAGCGCTTTTCTTTAATGCCTTTTAGCTAGGCATGATGATTTCAATGATGCTCACATAAAAGATAAGAATTGAAACATAAAGAGAACATCATGAAGAATATGACTAGCATATTAAAATTAACCCACTTCCTATGCCTAGGGATTTTGTCAGCACATAATTTATAGGAACAAGAATCAACTAGCATAGGAAGGCAAAACAAGTATAACTTCAAAACTTTAAGCACATAGAGAGGAAACTTGGTATTATTGCTACTCCTACAAGCATATATTCCTCCTCATAATAATTTTCAGTAGCATCATGAGTGAATTCAACAATATAACCATCACATAAAGCATTTTTTTCATGATCTACAAGCATAGAAATTTTTCTACTCTCCACATAAGGAAAATTCTTCTCATTCGGAATAGTGGGATCACTAATTCCTAATGTTGACACTCTTCCAAACCCGCTTTAGATGATAGTATTATTCATACTCCAAAAGATATAAGTGAAGTTCATGGAGCATTCTACAATTAATATTGACTAACCAATATCCAAGATCAAAATATATAAGTGAAGCACACGAAGCATTCTATAAAACCATACTCAAAAGATTGAAGTGAAGCACAAAGAGCATTCTATAAGGTCATACTCAAAAGATATAAGTGAAGCACAAAGAGCATTCTATAAGGTCATACCCAAAAGATATAAGTGAAGCACATGAATCATTCTATAAATTGATGAAGGGACATCTCATACTAGCATGGTTCTTAAAGAAAAAAAACACAAAGGACACAAATCATGTGAACAAAACAAAAACTGAGGTATACCGATAATTGTTGAAGAAGAAAGATGGGATGCCAACCGGGGCATCCCCAAGCTTAGATGCTTGAGTATCCTTGGAATATTTACTTGGGTGCCTTGGGCATCCCCAAGCTTGAACTCTTTCCTCTCTTTATTCTTCTCACATCGGTAACTCCTCGTTCTTCGAACACTTCATCCACAAAAACCTAACAAAAACTTTGTGAGATCCGTTAGTATACTAAAGCAAATCACTACCTTTAGGTACTGTAATGAACTAATTCTTTATTTATATTGGTGAACCTACTGTATTCCAACTTCTCTATGGTTCATACCCCCCGATACTAGCCATAGATTCATCAAAATAAGCAAACAACACGCGAAAAACAGAATCTGTCAATAACAGGACAGTGTAGTAATCTGGAAGTTTAGTAAACTTCTGTAACTCCAAAAATTATGAAATAAATTTGAAACATTTGAAACATTTGTACAGAAGTAATGTGCAAAAAGTTTCAGACCCATTTGACCTTCCAGTAAAAAATGAAAAATCACGCGCTACAGCCAAAGTTTCTGTTTTTGTTCTGCACATAGTAAACAAGCAATCTAATCATCCTAAAGCCAAAGCTTGGCATATTATTTTTATAATACAATGGATATACACAAGGGGATAATTATTTCAGAGAAACTTCCATGAAAAATTCTACATTGTTTCCGTGAGCATGAACACAAGTGCTCAAGGTCGACCCTCACTTCTTCAATGCATAACTTTCCAATCACTTCTCTTTTTGAAAAACTTTTTATGCATGAAAGGCAAGTAAATATTTTTGTATTTTCATTCTTTAAATTTTTTTGTATGTTTCACCCACAACTAAACAGAAACAAAAAGGAAAAACAAAATCTACTTAGTGGAGAAAGCAAACAAGCACACACGAGAATATCAACCCCACGTTATTGCTCCCCGGCAACGGCGCCAGAAAAGAGCTTGATAATCCCCAAGTGCAACGAATCATCGTAGAAATTTCCAAAGGTGGAAGTGATAAGTATGGAGTGTCGAACCCACAAGGAGCTAAAGGTAAGATCAATATTCTCCCAAGCCCTATCTGCCACTGATACGACTCTACGTACACCGAACGTTTGCTTCCAACTAGCTACGAGAAATAAAACTATGTTGTGGGTATGAAAAGGATAACTTTGTATGATATCGGAGAGCTAAAATATAAAAGTAGGTGCTGTTATCATGAAGTTAGGATATATTACTAAATATTATAAATAGCGAGTGTGGAATAATGGTGGATCGGTGTGCAGAAGTGTCCTAGGCAATCGTTAACAAGACCGGTAGTCGTCATTGCAATTTCATATGAGGGAGAGGCATAAGCTAACATACTTTCTCTACTTGGATCATATGCACTTATGATTGGAACTCTAGCAAGCGTCCGCAACTACTAAAGATCATTAAGGTAAAACCCAACCATAGCATTAAAGCATCAAGTCCTCCTTATTCCCATATGCAACAACCCCCTTACTCGGGTTTGTGTTTCAGTCACTCACCAACCCACTATAAGCGAATCATGAACGTATTGCAACACCCTACAGCGGGAATCCCTCACGCTTGCGCGACACGGAGGGCACCATAGGACAGCACCAAAATAAAACATACAACTCGTACCAATCTAGATCATCAATCAACCCAAAGACAAAGGATATCTACTCAAAACATCATAGGATGGCAACACATCATTGGATCATAATATGTGGCATAAAGCACCATGTTCAAGTAAGGACTACAGCGGGGTGCGGGAGAGTGGACCGCGTAAAAGAGATGAGGATGGTGATGATGGTGGTGATATTGATGAAGATGATCACCGCGGCGATGATTCCCCTCTTGATGGAACTCCGGTGCCACCAAGGGAAAGGAGGAGAGGTTCTCCCCCTTGTGCTTCCTCCTCCATGGCATCCCCCCTAGATGGGGAAAGGTTCTCCCTCTGGTCCTTGGCCTTCATGGCGATGATGGCCTCTCAGGGATACTCTTCCATGGCCACCGGTGATGATGGCCCCCTCCGGCAGGGTGCCAAAGAGGGCCTAGATTGATTTCTCGTGGCTACAGAGGCTTGCGGCGGCGGAACTTCCGATCTAGGTTATTTTCTGGGGTTTCTGTATTTATAGGAATTTTTGGCATTGGTTTCATGTCAGGGGGGTCTCCCAGTCATCCACGAGGCAGGGGCCCACGCCCAGGGGGGTGGGCGTGCCCCCCTCCCTCGTGGACAGCCCGGGACTCTTCTGGCCCAACTCTTTTACTCCATGGGCTTCTTTTGGTCCAGAAAAAATCATCAAAAATTGGCATGTCAATTGGACTCCGTTTGGTATTCCTTTTTTGTAAAACTCAAAAACAAGGAAAAAACAGAAACTGGCACTGCGCTCTAGGTTAATAGGTTAGTCCCAAAAATCATATAAAATAGCATATAAATGCATATAAAACATCTAAGATGGATAATATAATAGCATGAATACTTCATAAATTATAGATACGTTGGAGACGTATCAGGGACTGCGCCGCCGTTGTGGTGTAGCCTCCTAGCTGAAGTTGTCCTTTGATGACGGCGGAGTGGCTGAACAATGACGACGGACTGGTGACATTGGCGATTGTGGGAGAAACAGACGAGATAAGCTACAGGGAGGGAGGGGGGAAATGCGACGCATGACTCATCGGCCGTGAGGGTTTCTATAGCAGGCTGGTAAGCATTGGGATTTTTGGGGATTTCACCGAGTCGGGCGGGAAGCTTGTGCGGCTATGCGCGGGAACCCGCACGGTTGCGCGGGGGCGGGCTCACCGATGATTCATTGGCGCCACTTTGAGCCACTGTTTGGCCAAAAGAACGCCTGCGCGGTGCTCAAGCTTGCGCTCGATGTTGTCTGCGGTAGCGGGGTGATAAGACGTGCAAGAGGAGGACGAAACGACACATACACATACGGTTAATAAAAAAACATTGCGATTTAATTACCTCCATCCTGGTTTATAAGTCCTCTTTGTATTTTGTGCCAAATTTTGACTAGGTATTTAACTAATAAAATATAATGCATGTCACCCAAGATTATATTGTTGGATTCGTATTTGAACATAGTTTTGATACGTCTCCAACGTATCTATAATTTTTTATTGTTCCATGCTGTTATATTATCATTCTTGGGTGTTTTACAATCATTTTATAGCAACTTTATATCATTTTTTGGCACTAACCTATTGACATAGTGCCCAGTGCCAGTTGCTGTTTTTTGCTTGTTTTTTACTTCGCAGAAAATCAATGCCAAACGGAGTCCAAACGCAGCAAAACTTTTTGGAGATTTTTTGTTGGACCAGAAGACACAATTTGGGCCAAGGAAGTACCAGAGGGGGGGCTCTGAGGGGACCACAACCCACCTGGGCGTGCCTGGGGGCCCAGGCGCGCCCTGGTGGGTTGTGCCCACCTCGGCTGCCTCCCGCACCGCCTTTTTGCTCTATAAATACCCCAATATTCCAGAAACCCTAGGGGAGATGACGAAAGTTAATTCCAGCCGCCGCAAGTTCCAGAAACCACAGATCCAATCTAGACACCGTCACGGAGGGGTTCATCATCCTCATTGGTGCCTCGCCGATGATGCGTGAGTAGTTCATTGTAGACCTACGGGTCTGTAGTTAGTAGCTAGATGGATTTCTCTCTCTCTCTCTTTTTATTCTCAATACAATGGTCTCTTGGAGATCTATTTGATGTAACTCTTTTTGCGGTGTGTTTGTTGGGATCCGATGAACTTTGAGTTTATGATCAGATCTATGTTTTTATCCATAAAAATTATCAAGTCTTTTGATCTCTTATATGCATGATTACTTATAGCCTCATATTTCTTCTTCGAATCTTTGGTTTAGTTAGGCCAACTACACTGCTACAGCAAGGTGCTATACAAACGGTTTTTAACCCCTTTCCGCGACGGCATTTGGAACCGTCGCCAACTGAGTGTGGGCGATAGGGGGGTCCTTCCCACACGACCCAGAAACCATCGGGGATAGGGAGCCAAGATGCATATACAGTACTCCTACTTTTTTGTGCTCGCATTGCCATCACAGTCGGTATTTTGTGGTGCTACGTTTACGATGCGCGGCCCATCACAAACGGTTCACTATTATAGAACGTGTATGATAAGCTGACAATCACACACACTCACTTTTCCCAAACCGTATGCGATAACTAATTAAGAAGATTAGCTAATCGTCGTACGAGTGTCAGACAGGATTACGAAACGCCGGACCGTCGTAACATCGTCGTACACGACAACTATCGCATGCGCTATTCTATGGTGCAATGTTTACGATGCATACTTCATCAGAAATAGTTCATGGTTGCGAATCATGTACGATAAGGCAACTATCACAAATGTTTAGTTTTCCCGCACTGTTTGTGATATTGTCTGACATCGCACACGCTTTGCAAACGGCAACTGTGTGCATGCTTGCACATGTTTCCTCTCTGTGAACCACGTCAGATTATGGTGTATATCGCAAATGTTTGTGCTTTGCCAACCGTGTGTGCCGTAACGACCTGGAGAGCATAATTTCACTGTAATTTAATTGCTGCTATGTCAAATTGTACCGGATTTGAATTTTAATTTGAATGTATGCTATAGCTTTATTCATATCCATCAGGTTCAAACAACCAATGGATTATTCCATTCATAGGTACATATGTTCAAGAATTACATAAGAACCAAATAAAGAATGATGAATCACAGTTGTATACCTGTACTATTAAAGACGGTAAAGAAAGAGGCGAAATACATTCTGGTTGCTAAAGAAGGTGAAGCGGAATTCCCATATTGTGCCCTCCTCCATGCAGAAGGCACGCACGATTCTAGTCCAACCTCTTGTGATGGCCGACCGCCCATCCTTCACGGTCTTCATGAAAATATCTAGATAATCATCGTGTTCTGTTAGAAATACTTTAACCTTTGCATGCCCACCAATCATGTAGTTTGAGAGGTAATCTTGAGTAAACTGCTTTGGGAACCACTGCAAAGGAAAAAGATTAAGACATTTTCATCTAACACAACTCATTAATTATGGGCAGTAAAAAGAAGGCTGCAGAGTTCTTACTTACCATCCTGCAGTTTGTTGTTGTCTTGGATAAAGTGTAAACAAATCGTTTAATTGCCATCTTTTGACCCATTTTACTAACAATCTTTATCAGCTTTCTCACTTCATGTTGGTTCATCGATATTTCATTGCCACATACGCAGGAAGGGTCGAAGCGCGGATCTTTACCAATGACATATGTACCTAAAAGCACCAAGTTAATATTAGAAGCTAAACAGCAATTGCATAATGATGTAGTACAACACTCTTTTATAATATCTTATAACATCCAACATACTCACATATTAGATGAATTAACGTCTTATATTATGGGCCGGAAGGAGTTTATTGCATTCTTAAAAATTATCGGCTGATTAACTGTTGTTGTATCCATGGGTAGAGTTAGTTTGAGCTAGTTCGGGCTCAAATAGCCCTAAAGTATATCCAAACATGAGGGCTAGTTTGAGCTAGTTACATCTAACCCACCCAAAAAAAACTATCCAACCCAAGAGGTGCTAATTGGAGCTAGTTCTCCTAGTGCATTTATTGCCAATCTAACCCTGTCATCCAAACACCTCTTTGGATGGAGTTAGTTCAGGGTTAGTCATGAGCTAGAAACTAACTCTAACCTCTAGCTAAGTTGAGTATCCAAACAGGGTTGTGTTGTTGTTGTTGCTGCTGCTCTTCTACGTATATCTAGACATCATCACAACATTAAGGTAACACTCTTCCTTGTTGCTATGTAGCCTAGGATTGCATATTTAGACATTAAGTACAGTGCATGTTGCTATGTAGCCTCAGATATATTACATATGGCCCTAGTTAACCTAACGATAAATGGGTTACAGATATATTCAGTTAAAAGTCCGATTCACCGATTAGTCCCTTATCAGCCCCCGGCCTATATGGTACCAGCTACCGATATCCTGAACAGTTAGTATATATAAGCCATGGGATGAAACTAACCTCGATGGAAAACAACAGTCGTTCCCAAAATTGTCTTGTGTAGGTACATCGAGAGGCATGTTAAGCACAACAAGCTAAACATCAACCAAAATTATCCATGGCACACAAAATAATCTCCAAAAGATAGCTTCAGTGTGCAGATTTAAGCGCGCTAGTAAAGCAAAACAAGTGGAAAGGTGTGTCAACTGCAACAAGCCTAACATTTAACAACAAGCAAACATAGTCATTCAAACTGGTATTGTGCCAGTCTAAGTACACTGGTTATTGTAAAATAAAAATGGAAAGGCGTGTTAACTAAAAGATGCAGCAACCAAATGTAGTCATTCATAGTGGTATTGTTGAAACTGGTATTGATGAAATTGAACTGCATAGTTCATACTTGCACATATAGAACATCACGTTGTGAATAACTGGAATAAACAAGGCATACTACGAACAACCAAAGATAGCATTTGAAACTGGACATATGCTAACTACAAACAACCGAACAATCAAAAAACTTTAAAAGAGGCATATGCTAGCTATAATAGGCTTAACAGCAAGCAAATATATGCATTCCTATCGGTATGTTTAAAATTGGATTGATGAAATGTATTGCACAGTAAATAATTGCACATATAGAGCATCACATTGTGAAGAACCGAAATAAACAAGGCATACTGCAAACAACCAAATATAGCAATTAAAACTGGACATATTCTCACTACACTACAAAAGGGACTCGACAAAACAAATCATGGGTTCCCCCTGTGAAGAGGCACGGCAAAACAAATCATGGGTTTCCTCACTTATCACAGATGGGCTCGTTCCCGTGGGAAGAGCACGGGCCCTGGATGCGCTCCATCTTGTCACAGATTGGCTCCTTCCCCTTGGAAGAGCACGGCTGTAGGGTGCCCTCCCTGATGTCGCAGACGGGATCTTTCCCCTTGGAGAGCAGATGGGCTCTTTCCCCTTGGAAGAGCCGGAGAAGGTACCCTCCTCGTGGTCGCCGTCGATGAGGTCTTACTTGGAAGCTGTGGATCCCAAGCCAGGGTCGCAAAACGTCTCCTTCAGAACGTGTCCTTCACACACGGCGAATCCACCGCAACTATGATGCATGTTAAATTATCCCGCGGTGAACATATGTTACCAAAGGAGGGACGTTTTAATTTTGAAAAAAAACAGCGATCATTAAGACGTTTTAGTACATTGATTGATTTTCTAGGAGTATAATGTGCAAAAATCAAATTTGAGCTACATGCACACGTGACCGTGCACCTAAATGGATTGCAAAAACACATGTGTCTCACTGGGTGCATGCTTACTCCCCGTAAGAAATTTCAAACATTGAGAATCTTGATTTTTTAAATTCTAGTACATCCAAAACTTATTTGAAGTTCATGAAACTTATCGTGTTGTCATATGGACACCAATACAAAGTGGCATTGTACTTTTTTGTCAAATTTGAGACCAGTTTTGATGCAATCTTTATCTTCTTACAAACGGGGGATTATTAATAATTGGGAACCAATATCACAAACAGATTATTTATTCGAACCGTGAGCGTTAGACCAACAATAGATACGTGTCATGCTTCAGTTAAGCAATAAAGCGGCACCATTAATCATCCAAATAAAAAACAATATATGTGCCGCCACGCGACCCGTGTGTCATGCGAGCAGGCGTGAGTTGACAGGACGCATGCGAGCAGTCCGCCGCGTAGGCAGACCGGGAGGCGTGCGTGCAGGTGTGTGAATTGATGGATGTGTGCTCGCTGCGCAGTGTCATCAGGAGGCGTGCGAGTAGCTGTGTGAAATGATGGTAGGCAAGCCAGTAGTCCTGTGCGCAGGCTCACCGGGAGGCGAGCTAGTGATTTGACCGCCGCTCGCCTCTCTCCCACTACTCCATATTAATGGTGCGCCCGAGCGACCACACCCCCCATCCTCACCACACACACAATCCTCTCTCCCCGCTTGCATCCTCGACGCCGCTCTCAGTCCTCAAAGTCGTCAGTGTATGAGGATGTCACCGAAGCGCCCTATCGGAGGGAGTGGCGACGCCGGGGCTGCTGAAGCACCGGAGCACGGCATGGAGATGGAGACAGAGGTTGCCGTCACCATCGGTGAGGTATCGCTGCACCCTGACGTTGTCGACGGCATCGAGCTTCCACAGCCGGAGGCAGAGTTCCACACCGACTCTGGTGACGACTCGGGCGATGACCCCGGCGACGCCTCCGACGACCACTCCGGCGACCACTCTGCGCATGTGTCTCCGTTGTGCCGTATCCTGGAAGGATGTAGCACGATGATCATCTGTAAAAGAGAAAAACCCAGGTGAAAGTCTTCGTGCGAAAAATTGGTTATTCTTAATGAACCATTAAAATGCAATCTAAATAGGGTCAAGCCGAACTGTAGCCCTTTTTACATGTGGGAAGCCCCTAGCACCACCTATGGGGGTATATCCATCGACCCAATCTCAGGTTTATCGGAGCTATTACAGCTAGTGGTGCGCCGGACTCGTCTAACCGTGTCCGCGGTCTTGACGACCGATCATTTATTCTGGTTGGAGAGGCCGTTCAGTGTTCGGCTGCTAGAGCCGCCACATATTCCTCCGCACGTAAGGAACGCTCTGTGTTTCCGCTAACTATGATGGTGCCACGTGGACCGGGCATCTTAAGCTTAAGATAAGCGTAATGCGGTACTACATTAAAACGAGCGAAGGCCGTTCTTCCGAGTAGTGCGTGATAGCCGCTTCAGAATGGAGCGATGTCGAAGGTTAATTCTTCGCTTCGGAAGTTGTCGGGAGAACCGAATACAACCTCTAGTACTAGAGAGCCCGTGCATCGGGCCTCTGGGCCTGGTATTACTCATTTAAAGGTAGTATTACTTTGGCCGATTCTTGTCGGGTCTATCCCCATTTTGCGGACGGTGTCCTGATATATCAGATTAAGACTACTGTCGCCGTCCATAAGGACTCGAGTGAGATGGTATCTGTCAATTATTGGGTCTAGCACCAAGAAAGCCGATCCTTCGTGCCGCATACTAGTCGGGTGATCCCTGCGATCAAAAGTGATCGGGCAGGCCGACCAAGGGTTGAACTTGGGGGTGACAGGCTCCACGGCGTATATGCCTCGAAGTGCGCGTTTGTTCCTCCTCTTCGGTATGTGAGTTGCGTAAATCATGTTCACTGTTTTGACCTGGTGGGAATTTTTTCTGTCCCCCAGTGTTCGGCTGGCGAGGCTCATCCTCGTCTTCACTTGGTATCTCCCTCCCCTTGTGTTCGGTGTTTAGCTTGCCGGCCTGCTTGAAGACCCAGCATTCTCTGTTGGTGTGATTTGCAGGTTTGTCGGAGGTGCCATGAATCTGACATAATCTGTCTAGAATCTTGTTTAGGCTGGACGGTTCATCTCTGCTGCCTTTAAATGGCTTTTTCCGTTGACTGGGTCGAGAGCCCCTGAATCTGGCGTTTACCGCCGTGTTGTCTGGGCTGTCTTCATTGTCTCGACGCTTGCTTTTATTGCGTCGCGGTTTCCCGTTGCCATCCCTGACTTCGGATGTGCCTGGGTTGCTGGTGCCGCTACAGGCTAGCCAACTGTCTTCGCCCGCGCAAAAGCGGGTCATAAGGCTTGTTAGGGCTGTCATTGTCCTCGGTTTTTCCTGGCTGAGGTGTCTGGCGAGCCATTCGTCCCAGACACTGTGTTTGAAAGCCTCTAAGGCTTCGGCATCCGGGCAGTCGACGATTTGATTCTTCTTCGTGAGAAATCTGTTCCAGAGCTTTCGGGCTGACTCTCCTGGCTGTTGAATTATGTGACTTAAATCGTCTGCATCCGGAGGTCGGACATAGGTCCCTTGAAAATTAGCCCTAAAAGCATCCTCAAGCTCTTCCCAACTTCCAATTGAGTTTTCGGGGAGGCTTTTCAGCCAATGCCGAGCTGGTCCTTTCAACTTGAGGGGCAGGTATTTGATGGCGTGGAGATCATCTCCGCGAGCCATGTGGATGTGAAGGATAAAGTCCTCAATCCAGACCCCCAGGGTCTGTCGTTCCTTCGTAAGCCTCTATGTTCACGGGTTTGAATCCCTCTGGAAATTCATGATCCAGCACCTCATCGGTGAAGCATAGGGGGTGCACGGCACCCCTGTATTTGGATGTGTCATGGCATTCTGCTGACGGTTGTAGTGTTCGGTTTTGATTCCGAGCTGTTATTCGGTCAGTATAGTCGTTTGGGCGGCCATGATTCTGTGCCGGAGTGCGCTTCCTAGATCCGTAGATGGACCTGCCATACCAGCTTTTTTGTGCAGGTCCTCATATAAATCGTCCACTGACTTGTGTGTGGCGTCGTTAGCCACCCCGTCGTGGCCACGGGGTGGTCGATCCGGCTGATCGGCCGTTTTATTTTTCGGCTGAATGGGCTCTAAAGCCTCGTCGTCGAATTCAGGCAGCAGCTTCCGCTTTGGATAGCTCTTTGTGTGGCGACTGCCACTGTACTTTTCTTCAGTGTCAAGCACTTTGTTCCATCTGTTGTTGAGCGTATTCTGCGCGGCCTTAAGCCTTTGCTTCTGCTTCTTCAGGCTCCTCGCGGTGGCAATAAGACTTCTATGGAGGTTCTCTTGTTCCAAGTGCCTTTCCGGGATGATGTGTGCATCGTCGTCCGGACTGTTCTCCTCTCCGGAGACAGGTTGATGAGCTTTACCCTCGGCGTCGCCGTGATCGGACAGCGGCTCCGTACTATGTTTGCCATCCGCTGGCTCATCCTGCTCCATCGCTGGGTCCATGTGGTCGTCGTTTCCTTTGGAGTCGACCGGGGTATTATTCTTTCTTGCGCTGTTATCGCTGTTTTTGCTGAGGCGGGATTTGGAGCGGCGCCTACGTCGTCGCTTTGGTTGCTTCTCGAGGGGATTATCCTTCGCTGCATCCTTCCGTTCCTCATCGTTGTTTTCTTTGGGTGTATCCACCACGTATATATCATATGATGAAGTGGCTGTCCAGCGCCCTGTGGGTGGTGGTTCCTGTTCCTCTCCTGCATTGTCGTCCATACCGTCGATGTCTTTGGAGTCGAAATCAAGCATGTCGGTTAAGTCGTCGACAGTGGCTATTAAATGGGTGGGGGGGAACGAATTTCTTCGTCGTCCGCTTCCCACTCGAGCCGGACATAGTTCGGTCGAGGGTCTCCTGACAAGGAGAGAGACCTCAATGAATCTAGCACGTCGCCCAAGGGCGAGTGCTGAAAAATATCCGTGGAGGTAAACTCCATGATCGGTGCCCAATCAGATTGGATAGGCACAGACGCAAGCGGTTTGGAGCCTGTGGCCGGGGACGAATCCAAGGGTCCGATAACACAGGTCTCATAGGAGGTGAAGTCAGTATTCGGCTCTATCGCCGCTGAGTGTGCGGCCTCCGTGGCGGGGTCCATCCACCCGTCCTCGGATGGCACGATCTCCTCCGGATTGAGGGTCGGAGTAGCCGCAGGTGTGATCTCCCGAACACCGTCCGATGGCAGAGCTAAGTCATGTTCGTCGTGACTGTGCGGCGCACCTGACATGAGCTCGAATCCGTCGAAGATCAAGTCTCCATGGATGTCGGCAGTATAGTTCAAGCTTCCAAATCTGACCTGGTGGCCAGGGGCGTAGCTATCGATCTGCTCCAGATGGCCAAGCGAGTTGGCCCGCAGTACGAAGCCGCCGAATACGAAGATCTGTCCGGGGAGAAAAACCTCACCCTGGATCGCATCGTTGTCGATGATCGAAGGAGCCATCAAGCCTTACCGTGATGGCACAGTGGAACTCTCAATGAAAGCACCAATGTCAGTGTCAAAACCGGCGGATCTCAGGTAGGGGGTCCCGAACTGTGCGTCTAAGGCTAATGGTAACAAGAGGCGGGGGACACAATGTTATCCAGGTTCGGCCCCTCTCGATGGAGGTAATACCCTACTTCCTGCTTGATTGATCTTGATGATATGAGTATTACAAGAGTTGATCTACCACAAGATCGTACAGGCTAAACCCTAGAAGCTAGCCTATAATTATGATTGTTGTTCTTGTCCTACGGACTAAACCTGAAGGAAATATGCCCTAGAGGCAATAATAAAGTTATTATTTATTTCCTTATATCATGATAATTTTTTATTATTCATGCTAGAATTGTATTAACCGGAAACTTAGTGCATGTGTGAATACATAGACAAACATAGTGTCACTAGTATGCCTCTACTTGACTAGCTCGTTAATCAAAGATGGTTAAGTTTCCTAGCCATGGACATGAGTTGTCATTTGATTAACAGGGTCACATCATTAGGAGAATGATGTGATTGACTTGACCCATTCCGTTAGCTTAGCACTTTATCGTTTAGTATGTTGCTACGGCTTTCTTCATGACTTATACATGTTCCTATGACTATGAGATTATGCAACTCCCGTTTACCGGAGGAACACTTTTGTGTGCTACCAAACGTCACAACGTAACTGGGTGATTATAAAGGTGCTCTACAAGTGTCTCCGAAGGTACTTGTTGGGTTGGCGTATTTCGATATTAGGATTTGTCACTCCGCTTGTCGGAGAGGTATCTCTGGGCCCACTCGGTAATGCACATCACTATAAGCCTTGCAAGCATTCTAACTAATGAGTTAGTTACGGGATGATGTGTTACGGAACGAGTAAACAGACTTGCCGGTAACGAGATTGAACTAGGTATTGAGATACCGACGATCAAATCTCGGGCAAGTAACATACCAATGACAAAGAGAACAACTTATGTTGTTATGCGGTTTGACCGATAAAGATCTTCGTATAATATGTGGGAGCCAATATGAGCATCCAGGTTCCGCTATTGGTTATTGGCCGGAGACGTGTCTTGGTCATGTCTACATAGTTCTCGAACCCGTAGGGTCCGCACGCTTAAAGTTTCGGTGACGATTGTATTATGAGTTTATGTGATTTGATGTACCGAAGGTAGTTTGGAGTCCCGGATGAGATCGGGGACATGACGAGGAGTCTCGAAATGGTCGAGACGTAAAGATCGATATATTGGACGACTATATTCGGACATCGGAAAGGTTCCGAGTAATTCGGGTATTTTCGGAGTACCGGGGAGTTACGGGAATTCACCGGGAGAAGTATTGGGCCTTATTGGGCCATACGGGAATAGAGGAGAGAGACCAAAAGGAAGGAGGCGCGCACCCCTCCTCCGGTCCGAATTGGACAAGGGGTGCAGCCCCCTTTTCCTTCTCCCTCTCCCCCTCTTTCCTTCTCTCCTACTCCGGAAAGGAAAGGGGAATCCTACTAGGACTTGGGAGTCCTACAAGTCCTAGTAGGACTCCCCACACTTGGCGTGCCCCCTCTAGGGCCGGCCTCTCCCTCCCTCCTTTATATACGGGGGCAGGGGCACCTCTAGACACAACAATTGATCTCTTGATCTCTTAGCCGTGTGCGGTGCCCCCCTCCACCATATTCCACCTCGATCATATCGTAGCGGTGCTTAGGCGAAGCCCTGCTTCGGTAGCAACATCATCACTGTCATCACGCCGTCGTGCTGACGGAACTCACCCGTGAAGCTCTGCTGGATCGGAGTTCGCGGGACGTCATCGAGCTGAACATGTGCTGAACTCGGAGGTGCCGTACGTTTGGTACTTGGATCCGTCGGATCGTGAAGACGTACGACTACATCAGCCGCGTTGTCCTAACGCTTCCGCTTTTGGTCTACGAGGGTATGTGGACAACACTCTCCCCTCTCGTTGCTATGCATCACCATGATCCTGTGTGTGCGTAGGAAATTTTTGAAATTACTACGTTCCCCAACAGTGGCATCCGAGCCTGGTTTTTTGCGTAGATGTTATATGCACGAATAGAACACAAGTGAGTTGTGGGCGATACAAGTCATACTGCTTACCAGCATGTCACACTTCGGTTCGGCGGTATTGTTGGATGAAGCGGCCCAGACCGACACTACGCATACGCTTACGCGAGACTGGTTTTACCGTCGTGCTTTGCACACAGGTGACTAGCGGGTGTCAGTTTCTCCAACTTTAGTTGAACCGAGTGTGGCTACGCCCGGTCCTTGTGAAGGTTAAAACATCACTAACTTGATGAACTATCGTTGTGGTTTTGATGCGTAGGTAAGAACGGTCCTTACTCAGCCCGTAGCAGCCACGTAAAACTTGCAACAACAAAGTAGAGGACGTCTAACTTGTTTTTGCAGGGCATGTTGTGATGTGATATGGTCAAGACGTGATGAGTTATAAGTTGTTGTATAAGATGATCATGTTTTGTTGAAGTTATTGGCAACTAGCAGAAGCCTTATGGTTGTCTCTTTATTGCATAAAATGCAAGCGCCAAATAATTGCTTTACTTTATCGCTATGCGATAGCAATAGTTGCAAGAGCAATAATTGGCAAGACGACCATGTGACGACACATTGATATAGATCAAGATGATGGCGATCATGGTGTTATGCCGGTGATGATGGAAATCATGACGATGCTTTGGAGATGGAGATCAAAGGCACAAGATGATGGCCATATCATGTCACATATTTTGATTGCATGTGATGTTTATCTTTTATACATCTTATTTTGCTTAGTTCGATGGTAGCATTATAAGATGATCTCTCACTAAATTTCAAGGTATAAGTGTTCTCCCTGAGTATGCACCGTTGTGAAAGTTCTTCGTGCTGAGACACCACGTGATGATCGGGTGTGATAAGCTCTACGTTCAAATACAACGGGTGCAAAACAGTTGCACACGCGGAATACTCAGGTTAAACTTGACGAGCCTAGCATATGCAGATATGGCCTCGGAACACTAAGACCGAAAGGTCGAGCGTGAATCATATAGTAGATATGATCAACATAGTGATGTTCACCATTGAAACTACTCCATCTCACGTGATGATCGGACATGGTTTAGTTGATATGGATCACGTGATCACTTAGATGATTAGAGGGATGTCTATCTAAGTGGGAGTTCTTAAGTAATATGATTAATTGAACTTTAATTTATCATGAACTTAGTCCTGATAGTATTTGCATAACTATGTTGTAGATCAATAGCTCGCGTTGTTGCTCCCTGTTTATATTTTGATATGTTCCTAGAGAAAACTAAGTTGAAAGATGTTAGTAGCAATGATGTGGATTGGATCCATGATCTGAGGATTATCCTCATTGCTGCACAGAAGAATTATGTCCTTGATGCACCGCTAGGTGACAGACCTATTGCAGGAGCAGATGCAGATGTTATGAACGTTTGGCAAAGCTCGGTATGATAACTACTTGATAGTTTAGTGCACCATGCTTTACGGCTTAGAACCGGGACTTCAAAAATGTTTTGAACGCCACAGAGCATATAAGATGTTCCAAGAGTTGAAATTGGTATTTCATACTCATGCCCGTGTCGAGAGGTATGAGACCTCTGACAGTACTTTGCCTACAAGATGGAGGAGAATTGCTCAGCTAGTGAGCATGTGCTCCGAATGTCTGAGTACTACAATCACTTGAATCAAGTGGGAGTTAATCTTCCAGATAAGATAGTGATTGACAGAGTTCGCTAGTCACTATCACCAAGTTACTAGAACTTCGTGATGAACTATAATATGCAAGGGATAAACGGAAACAATTCCCAAGCTCTTCGTGATGCTGAAATCGACGAAGATAGAAATCAAGAAAAGCATCAAGTGTTGATGGTTGACAAGACCACTAGTTTCAAGAAAAGGGCAAAGGGAAGAAGCGGAACTTCAAGAAGAACGGCAAGCAAGTTGCTACTCAAGTGAAGAAGCCCAAGTCTGTACCTAAGCCTGAGACTAAGTGCTTCTACTGCAAAGGGACTGGTCACTGGAAGCGGAACTGCCCCAAGTATTTGGCGGATAAGAAGGATGGCAAAGTGAACAAAGGTATATTCGATATACAGATTGTTGATGTGTATTTTACTAGTATTCGTAGCAACCCCTCGGTATTTGATATTGGTTCAGTTACTAAGAGTAGTAACCCGAAACAGGAGTTGCAGAATGAACATAGACTAGTTAAGGGTGAAGTGACGATGTGTGTTGGAAGTGGTTCCAAGATTGATATGATCATCATCGCACGCTCCCTACACTTTCGGGATTAGTGTTAAACCTAAATAAGTGTTATTTGGTGTTTGCGTTGAGCATGAATATGATTTGATCATATTTATTGCAATACGGTTATTCATTTAAGTTAGAGAATAATTGTTGTTCTATTTACATGAATAAAACCTTCTATGGTCATACACCAATGAAAATGGTTTGTTGGATCTCGATCGTAGTGATACACATATTCATAATATTGAAGCCAAAATATGCAAAGTTAATAATGATAGTGCAACTCATTTGTGGCACTGCTGTTTAGGTCATATTGGTGTAAAGCGTATGAAAAAACTCCATGCTGATGGGATTTTGGAATCACTTGATTATGAATCACTTGATGCTTGTGAACCATGCCTTATGGGCAAGATGACTAAAGACTCCGTTCTCCGGAACAATGGAGCGAGCAACTGACTTATTGGCAATAATGCATACTGATGTATGCGATCTGATGATTGTTGAGGCTCGCGGCGGGTATCGTTATTTTCTGACCTTCATAGATGATTTGAGCAGATATGGGTATATCTACTTAATGAAACGTAAGTCTGAAACATTTGAAAAGTTCAAAGAATTTCAGAGTGAAGTGGAAAATCATCATAACAAGAAAATAAAGTTTCTACGATCTCATCGTGGAGGAGAATATTTGAGTTACGAGTTTGGTCTTCATTTGAAACAATGCGGAATAGTTTCGCAACTCACGCCACCTGGAACACCACTGTGTAATGGTGTGTCCGAACATCGAAACCGTGCTTTATTAGATATATATGGTGTGATCTATGATGTCTCTTACCGATCTACCACTATCGTTTTGGGGTTATGCATTAGAGACAGCTGCATTCACGTTAAATAGGGCACCATCTAAATCCGTTGAGACGACACCATATGAACTGTGGTTTGGCAAGAAACCAAAGTTGTCGTTTCTTAAAGTTTGGGGTTGCGATGCTTATGTGAAAAAAGTTTCATCCTGATAAGCTCAAACCCAAATCGGAAAAATGTGTCTTCATAGGATACCCAAAGGAGACTGTTGGGTACACCTTCTATCACAAATCCGAAGGCAAGACATTCGTTGCTAAGAATGGATCCTTTCTAGAGAAGGAGTTTCTCTCGAAAGAAGTGAGTGGGAGGATAGTAGAACTTGATGAGGTAACTGTACCTGCTCCCTTATTGGAAAGTAGTTCATCACAGAAATATGTTCCTATGACTCCTACACCAATTAGTGAGGAAGCTAATGATGATGATCATGTAACTTCAGATCAAGTTACTACCGAACCTCGTAGGTCAACCAGAGTGAGATCCGCACCAGAGTGGTACGGTAATCCTATTCTGGAGGTCATGTTACTTGACCATGACGAACCTACGAACTATGAGGAAGCGATGATGAGCCCAGATTCTGTGAAATGGTTTGAGGCCATGAAATCTGAGATGGGATCCATATATGAGAACAAAGTATGGACTTTGGTTGACTTGCCCAATGATCGGCAAGCCATAGAAAATAAATGGATCTTCAAGAGGAAGACGGACGCTGATAGTAGTGTTACTATCTACAAAGCTAGACTTGTCGAAAAAGGTTTTTGACAAAGTTCAAGGTGTTGATTATGATGAGATTTTCTCACTCGTATCGATGCTTAAAGTCTGCTGAATCATGTTAGCAATTGCCGCATTTTATGAAATCTGGCAAATGGATAACAAAACTACAATCCTTAATGGATTTATTAAAGAAGATTTGTATATGATGCAACCAGAAGGTTTTGTCAATCCTAAAGGTGCTAACAAAATATGCAAGCTCCAGCGATCCATCTATGGACTGGTGCAAGCATCTCGGAGTTGGAATATACGCTTTGATAAGTTGATCAAAGCATATAGTTTTATACAGACTTGCGGTGAAGCCTGTATTTACAAGAAAGTGAGTGGGAGCACTACAGCATTTCTGATAAGTATATGTGAATGACATATTGTTGATCAGAAATAATGTAGAATTATTCAGCAAAGCATAAAGGAGTGTTTGAAAGGAGTTTTTCAAAGAAAGACCTCGGTGAAGCTGCTTACATATTGAGCATCAAGATCTATAGAGATAGATCAAGACGCTTGATAAGTTTTTCAATGAGTACATACCTTGACAAGATTTTGAAGTAGTTCAAAATGGAACAGTCAAAGAAAGAGTTCTTGCCTGTGTTACAAGGTGTGAAATTGAGTAAGACTCAAAGCCCGACCACGGCAGAAGATAGAAAGAGAATGAAAGTCATTCCCTATGCCTCAGTCATAGGTTCTATAAAGTATGCCATGCTGTGTATCAGAACTATTGTATACCCTACACTGAGTTTAGCAAGGGAGTACAATAGTGATCTAGGAGTAGATCACTGGACAGCGGTCAAAATTATCCTTAGTGGAATAAGGATATGTTTCTCGATTATGGAGGTGACAAAAGGTTCATCGTAAAGGGTTACGTCGATGCAAGTTTTGACACTGATCCAGATGACTCTAAGTCTCAATCTGGATACATATTGAAAGTAGGAGCAATTAGCTAGAGTAGCTCCGTGCAGAGCATTGTTGACATAGAAATTTGCAAAATACATACGGATCTGAATGTGGCAGACCCGTTGACTAAACTTCTCTCACAAGCAAAACATGATCACACCTTAGTACTCTTTGGGTGTTAATCACATAGCGATGTGAACTAGATTATTGACTCTAGTAAACCCTTTGGGTGTTGGTCACATGACGATGTGAACTATGGGTGTTAATCACATGGTGATGTGAACTATTGGTGTTAAATCACATGGTGATGTGAACTAGATTATAGTGCAAGTGGGAGACTGAAGTAAATATGCCCTAGAGGCAATAATAAAGTTATTATTTATTTCCTTATATCATGATAAATGTTTATTATTCATGCTAGAATTGTATTAACCGGAAACTTAGTGCATGTGTGAATACATAGACAAACATAGTGTCACTAGTATGCCTCTACTTGACTAGCTCGTTAATCGAAGATGGTTAAGTTTCCTAGCCATGGACATGAGTTGTCATTTGATTAACGGGGTCACATCATTAGGAGAATAATGTGATTGACTTGACCCATTCCGTTAGCTTAGCACTTGATTGTTTAGTATGTTGCTATTGCTTTCTTCATGACTTATACATGTTCCTATGACTATGAGATTATGCAACTCCCGTTTACCGGAGGAACACTTTGTGTGCTACCAAACGTCACAACGTAACTGGGTGATTATAAAGGTGCTCTACAGGTGTCTCCGACGGTACTTGTTGGGTTGGCGTATTTCGATATTAGGATTTGTCACTCCGATTGTCACTACGATCAAATCCCGGGCAAGTAACATACCGATGACAAAGGGAACAACGTATGTTGTTATGTGGTTTGACCGATAAAGATCTTCGTAGAATATGTGGGAGCCAATATGAGCATCCAGGTTCCGCTATTGGTTATTGGCCGAGACGTGTCTCGGTCATGTCTACATAGTTCTCGAACCCGTAGGGTCCGCACGCTTAAAGTTTCGGTGACGATTGTATTATGAGTTTATGTGATTTGATGTACCGAAGGTAGTTCGGAGTCCCGGATGAGATCGGGAACACGACGAAGAGTCTCGAAATGGTCGAGACGTAAAGATCGATATATTGGACGACTATATTCGGACATCGGAAAGGTTCCGAGTGATTCGGGTATTTTCGGAGTACCGGGGAGTTACGGGAATTCACCGGGAGAAGTATTGGGCCTTATGGGGCCATACGGGAATAGAGGAGAGAGGCCAAAAGGAAGGAGGCGCGCGCCCCCCCTTTGGTCCGAATTGGACAAGGGGTGCAGCCCCGTTTTCCTTCTCCCTCTCCCCCTCTTTCCTTCTCTCCTACTCCAGGAAGGAAAGGGGAATCCTACTAGGACTTGGGAGTCCTAGTAGGACTCCCCACACTTGGCGCGCCCCCTCTAGGGCCGGCCTCTCCCTCCCTCCTTTATATACGGGGGCAGGGGGCACCTCTAGACACAACAATGGATCTCTTGATCTCTTAGCCGTGTGCGGTGCCTCCCCTCCACCATATTCCACCTCGATCATATCGTAGCGGTGCTTAGGCGAAGCCCTGCATCGGTAGCAACATCATCATCGTCATCACGCCATCGTGCTGACGGAACTCACCCGTGAAGCTCTGCTGGATCGGAGTTCGCGGGACGTCATCGAGCTGAACGTGTGCTGAACTCGGAGGTGCCATACGTTCGGTACTTGGATCGGTCGGATCGTGAAGACGTACGACTACATCAATCGTGTTGTGCTAATGCTTCCGCTTTCGGTCTACGAGGGTATGTGGACAACACTCTCCCCTCTCGTTGTTATGCATCACCATGATCCTGTGTGTGCGTAGGAATTTTTTTTGAAATTACTACGTTCCCCGACAAAACCCTCCGGTTTATATAGACACCGGAGGGGGCTAGGGTTACACAGAGTCGGTTACAAGGGAGGAGATCTACATATCTGAATCACGAAGCTTGCCTTCCACGCAAAGGAGAGTCCCACCCGGACACGGGACGAAGCCTTCAATCTTGTATCTTCATTGTCCAACAGTCCGGCCAAAGTATATAGTCCGACTGTCGGAGGACCCCCTAATCCAGGACTCCCTCACCCGCCACGACCCTTTGCTTGGAACTGCACCAACTAAGAGCTCCACCATTCAATATAAATACGTATCTGGTTTGTGACTTAGAGTCATCCGGATCAGTGTTAAAGCATGCATCGACGTAACCATTTACGACGAGCTCTTTGTCACCTCCATAAATGAGAAACATATGCTTAGTCATTTTTAGGTATTTCAGGATGTTCTTGACCGTTGTCCAGTGATCCACTCCTGGATTACTTTGGTACCTCCCTGCTAAACTTATAGCAAGGCACATATCAGGTCTGGTACACAGCATTGCATACATGATAGAACCTATGGCTGAAGCATAGGGAATGACTTTCATTTTCTTTCTATCTTCTGCGGTGGTCGGGCATTGAGTCTGACTCAACTTTACACCTTGTAACACAGGCAAGAACCCTTTCTTTTACTGATCCATTTTGAACTTCTTCAAAATTTTATCAAGGTATGTGCTTTGTGAAAGTCCAATTAAGCATCTTGATCTATCTCTATAGATCTTGATGCCCAATATATAAGCAGCTTCACCGAGGTCTTTCATTGAAAAATTCTTATTCAAGTATCCTTTTATGCTATCCAGAAATTATGTATTATTTCCAATCAACAATATGTCATCCACATATAATATTAGAAATTCTACAGAGCTCCCACTCGCTTTCTTGTAAATACAGGCTTCTCCAAAAGTCTGTATAAAACCATATGCTTTGATCACACTATCAAAGCGTATATTCCAACTCCGAGAGGCTTGCACCAGTCCGTAAATGGATCGTTGGAGCTTGCACACTTTGTTAGCACCTTTAGGATCGACAAAACCTTCTGGTTGCATCATATACAACTCTTCTTTAACATATCCATTAAGGAATGCAGTTTTGACATCCATTTGCCGAATTTCATAATCATAAAATGTGGCAATTTCTAACATGATTCGGACAGACTTAAGCATCGCTATGGGTGAGAAGGTCTCATCATAGTCAACTCCTTGAACTTGTTGAAAACCTTTCGCAACAAGTCGGGCTTTGTAGACAGTAACATTACCGTCAGCATCAGTCTTCTTCTTGAAGATCCATTTATTCTCTATGGCTTGCCGATCATCGGGCAAGTCAACCAAAGTCCATACTTTCTTCTCATACATGGATCCCATCTCAGATTTCATGGCCTTAAGCCATTTCGCGGAACTTGGGATCATCATCGCTTCCTCATAGTTCGTAGGTTCGTCATGGTCAAGCAACATGACCTCCAGAACAGGATTACCGTACCACTCCAGTGCGGACCATACTATGGTTGACCTACGAGGTTCGGTAGTAACTTGCTCTGAAGTTTCATGATCATCATCATTAGCTTCCTCACTAACTGGTGTAGGAATCACTGGAACTGATTTCTGTGATGAACTACTTTCCAATTCGGGAGAAGGTACAATTACCTCATCAAGTTCTACTTTCCTCCCACTCACTTGTTTCGAGAGAAACTCCTTCTCTAGAAAGGACCCATTCTTAGCAACGAATAGCTTGCCTTTGGATCTGTGATAGAAGGTGTACCCAATGGTCTCTTTTGGGTATCCTATGAATACACATTTCTCCGGTTTGGGTTCGAGCTTATCAGGTTGAAGATTTTTCACATAAGCATCGCAGCCCCAAACTTTAAGGAACAACAGCTTAGGTTTCTTGCTAAACCACGGTTCATATGGTGTCGTCTCAACGGATTTAGATGGTGCCCTATTTAACTTGAATGCAGCCGTCTTTAAAGCATAACCCCAAAAAGATAGCAGTAAATCAGTAAGAAACATCATAGATCGCACCATATCTAATAAAGTACGGTTACGACGTTCGGACACACCATTACGCTGTGGTGTTCCGGGTGGCGTGAGTTGCGAAACTATTCCACATTGTTTCAAATGAAGACCAAACTCATAACTCAAATATTCACCTCCACGATCAGATCGTAGAAACTTTATTTTCTTGTTACGATGATTTTCCACTTCACTCTGAAATTCATTGAACTTTTCAAATGTTTCAGACTATGTTTCATCAAGTAGATATACCCATATCTGCTCAAATCATCTGTGAAGGTCAGAAAATAACGATACCCACCGCGAGCCTCAACACTCATGGACCGCATACATCAGTATGTATTATTTCCAATAAGTCAGTTGCTCGCTCCATTGTTCCGGAGAACAGAATCTTAGTCATCTTGCCCTTGAGAGGCATGGTTCGCAAGCATCAAGTGATTCATAATCAAGTGATTCCAAAAGCCCATCAGCATGGAGTTTCTTCATGCACTTTATACCAATATGACCTAAACGGCAGTGCCACAAATAAGTTGCACTATCATTATTAACTTTCCATCTTTTGGCTTCAATATTATCAACATGTGTATCACCACAATCGAGATTCAACAAAAATAGACCACCCTTCAAGGGTGCATGACCATAAAATATATTACTCATATAAATAGAATAACCATTATTCTCTGATTTAAATGAATAATCGTCTCGCATAAAGCAATATCCAAATATAATGTTCATGCTCAACGCTGGCACCAAATAACAATTATTTAGGTCTAACACTTATCCCGACGGTAGATGTAGAGGTAGCGTGTCGACGGCGATCACATCGACTTTGGAACCATTTCCCACGCGCATCGTCACCTCGTCCTTAGCCAATCTTCGTTTAATCTGTAGCCCCTGTTTCGAGTTGCAAATATGAGCAACAGAACCAATATCAAATACCCAGGCGCTACTACGAGCATCAGTAAGGTACACATCAATAACATGTATATCAAATATACCTTTCGCTTTGCCATCCTTCTTATCCGCCAAATACTTGGGGCAGTTCCGCTTCCAGTGACCAGACCCTTTGCAGTAGAAGCACTCAGTCTCAGGCTTAGGTCCAGACTTGGGCTTCTTCCCTTGAACAGCAACTTGCTTGCTGTTCTTCTTGAAGTTCCCCTTCTTCCCTTTACCCTTTTTCTTGAAACTAGTGGTCTTGTTAACCATCAACACTTGATGCTCCTTCTTGATTTCTACCTCCGCAGCTTTTAGCATCACGAAGAGCTCGGGAATAGTCTTTTCCATCCCTTGCATATTATAGTTCATCACGAAGCCTTTATAGCTTGGTGGCAGTGATTGAAGAACTCTGTCAATGACACTATCATCAGGAAGATTAACTCCCAGCTGAGTCAAGTGGTTATCGTACCCAGACATTCTGAGTATGTGTTCACTGACAAAACTATTCTCCTCCATTTCGCAGCTATAGAACTTGTTGGAGACTTCATATCTCTCAACTCGGGCATTTGTTTGAAATATTGACTTCAACTCCTGGAACATCTCATATGCTCCATGACGTTCAAAACGTCTTTGAAGTCTTGATTCTAAGTCGTAAAGCATGGCATGCTGAACTATCGAGTAGTCAACAACACGCGACTGCCAGGCATTCACAATGTCTGCAGTTGCTGGCGCGGGTGGTACACCTAGCGGTACTTCCAGGACGTAATTCTTCTGTGCAGCAATGAGGATAATCCTCAAGTTATGGACCCAGTCCGTGTAATTGCTACCATCATCTTTCAACTTAGCTTTCTCTAGGAACGCATTAAAATTCAAGGGAACGGTAGCACGGGCCATTGATCTACAACAACATAGACATGCAAATACTACCAGGTACTAAGTTCATGATAAATTAAAGGTCAATTAATCATATTACTTCAGAACTCCCACTTAGATAGACATCCCTCTAGTCATCTAAATGATCACGTGATCCATATCAACTAAACCATGTCCGATCATCACGTGAGATGGAGTAGTTTCAATAGTGAACATCATGATCATATCTACTATATGATTCACGTTGGACTTTTTGGTCTTAGTGTTCTGAGGCCATATCTGCATATGCTAGGCTCGTCAAGTTTAACCCGAGTATTCTGCATGTGCAAAACTGGCTTGCACCCGTTGTATGTGAACGTAGAGCTTATCACACCCGATCATCACGTGGTGTCTCGGCACGACGAATTGTAGCAATGGTGCATACTCAGGGAGAACACTTATACCTTGAAATTTAGTGAGGGGTCATCTTATAATGCTATCGCTGTACTAAGCAAAATAAGATGCATAAAGGATAAACATCACATGCAATCAAAATATGTGACATGATATGGCCATCATCATCTTGTGCCTTTGATCTCCATCTCCAAAGCACCGTCATGATCTCCATCGTCACCGGCTTGACACCTTGATCTCCATCGTAGCATCGTTGTCGTCTCGCCTACTATTGCTTCTACGACTATCGCTACCACTTAGTGATAAAGTAAAGCAATTAGATGGCGATTGCATTTCATACAATAAAGCGACAACCAGAAGGCTCCTGCCAGTTGCCGATAACTTTTACAAAACATGATCATCTCATACAACAATTTATATCTCATCACGTCTTGACCATATCACATCACAACATGCCCTGCAAAAACAAGTTAGATGTCCTCTACTTTGTTATTGCAAGTTTTACGTGGCTGCTACGGGCTTCTAGCAAGAACCGTTCTTACCTACGCATGAAAACCACAACGATTTTTCGTCAAGTGTGTTGTTTTAACCTTCAACAAGGATCGGCCGTAGTCAAACTCGATTCAACTAAAGTTGGAGAAATAGACACCCGCCAGCCACCTATGTGTGAAGCACGTCGGTAGAACTAGTCTCATGAACGCGGCTGTGTAATGTCAGTCCAGGCCGTTTCATCCAACAATATCGCCAAATCAAAGTAAGACATTGGTGGTAAGCAGTATGACTATTATCGCCCACAACTCTTTGTGTTCTACTTGTGCATATAACATCTGCGCATAGACCTGGCTCGGATGCCACTGTTGGGGAACGTAGTATTTCAAAAAAAATCCTACGATCATGCAAGACCTATCTAGGAGATGCATGGCAACGAGATGGGAGAGTGTGTCCACGAACCCTCGTAGACCGAAAGCGGAAGCGTTTAGTAACGCGGTTGATGTAGTCGAACGACTTCACGATCCAAGCGATCCAAGTACCGTACGTACGGCACCTCCTTGTTCAGCACACGTTCAGCATGATGACGTCCCTCGAGCTCTTGATCCAGTTGAGGACGAGGGGGGTTCCGTCAGCACGACGGCATGGCAACGGTGATGATGAAGTTACCGGAGCAGGGCTTCACCTAAGCACTATGACAATATGACCGAGGTGTTGAACTGTGGAGGGGGCACCGCACACAGCTAAGAGATTGTCTGTTGTGCTTTGGGATGCCCCCTGCCCCCGTAAAGGAGGGAGGAGGAGGAGGCCGGCCCCCTAGGGGCGTGCCAAGTGTGGGGAGTCCTACTAGGACTCCCAAGTCCTAGTAGGATTCCCCTTTCTTTTTCCTTTTTCCGGAGTAGCAAAGGGGGAAAGGGAGAAGGAGTAGGAGAGGGAAAGGGGGGTGCCGCCCCCACCCCTTGTCCAATTCGGATTGGCAAGGGGGGGCGCGCGCCACCTCCTATGGCCGGCCCTCTCTCCTCCACTAAGGCCCATGTTGGCCCATCACCTTCCCGGGGGGTTCCGGTAACCCCTCGGTACTCCGGAAAAATACCCGGATCACTTGGAACCGTTCCGATGTCCGAATATAACCTTCCAATATATGAACCTTTACCTCTCGACCATTTCGAGACTCCTCGTCATGTCCGTGATCTCATCCGGGACTCCGAACAAACTTCGGTCATAAAATCACATAACTCATAATACAAATCGTCATCGAACGTTAAGCGTGCGGACCCTACGGGTTCGAGAAATATGTAGACATGACCAAGACACATCTTCGGTCAATAACCGATAGCGGAACCTGGATGCTCATATTGGCTCCTACATATTCTATGAAGATCTTTATCGGTCAAACCGCATAACAACATATGTTATTCCCTTTGTCATCGGTATGTTACTTGCCCGAGATTCGATCGTCGGTATCATCATACCTAGTTCAATCTCGTTACCGACAAGTCTCTTTACTCGTTCCGTAATGCATCATCCCATAACTAACTCATTAGTCACATTGCTTGCAAGGCTTATAGTTATGTGCATTACTGATACGTCTCCAACGTATCTATAATTTATGAAGTATTCATGCTATTATATTATCCATCTTGGATGTTTAATGGGCTTTACTATGCACTTTTATATTATTTTTGGGACTAACCTATTAACCCAGAGCCCAGTGCCAGTTTCTGTTTTTCCCTTGTTTCAGTGTTTCGCAGAAAAGGAATATCAAACGGAGTACAAATGGAATGAAACCTTCGGGAAAGTTATTTTTGGAACAGAAGCAATCCAGGAGACTTGGAGTGCACGTCAGGGAAGCAACGAGGAGGGCACGAGGCAGGAGGCACGCCCACCCCCCGGGCACGCCCTCCACCCTCGTGGGCCCCTCGTGGCTCCCCTTACCGACTTCTTTCGCCTATATATATCCATATACCCTAAAACCTTCGGGGAACAGAATAGATCGGGAGTTCCGCCGCCGCAAGCCTCTGTAGCCACCAAAAACCAATCGAGACCCTGTTCCGGCACCCTGCCGGAGGGGGGATCCGTCACTGGTGGCCATCTTCATCATCCCGGCGCTCTCCATGACGAGGAGGGAGTAGTTCACCCTCGGGGCTGAGGGTATGTACCAGTAGCTATGTGTTTGATCTCTCTCTCTCTCTCGTGTTCTTGAGGTGATACAATCTTGATGTATCGCGAGCTTTGCTATTATAGTTGGATCTTATGATGTTTCTCCCCCTCTACTCTCTTGTAATGGATTGAGTTTTCCCTTTGAAGTTATCTTATCGGATTGAGTCTTTAAGGATTTGAGAACACTCGATGTATGTCTTGCCGTGCTTATCTGTGGTGACAATGGGATATTCACGTGATCCACTTGATGTATGTTTTGGTGATCAACTTGCGGGTTCAGTGACCTTGTGAACTTATGCATAGGGGTTGGCACACGTTTTCGTCTTGACTCTCCGGTAGAAACTTTGGGGCACTCTTTGAAGTACTTTGTGTTAGTTGAATAGATGAATCCGAGATTGTGTGATGCATATCGCATAATCATACCCACGGATACTTGAGGTGACATTGGAGTATCTAGGTGACATTAGGGTTTTGGTTGATTTGTATCTTAAGGTGTTATTCTAGTACGAACTCTATGATAGATCGAACGGAAAGAATAGCTTCGTGTTATTTTACTACGGACTCTTGAATAGATCGATCAGAAAGAATAACTTTGAAGTGGTTTCGTACCCTACCATAATCTCTTTGTTTGTTCTCCGCTATTAGTGTCTTTGGAGTCACTCTTTGTTGCATGTTGAGGGATAGTTATATGATCCAATTATGTTATTATTGTTGAGAGAACTTGCAGTAGTGAAAGTATGAACCCTAGGCCTTGTTTCAACACATTGCAATACCGTTTTCGCTCACTTTTATCACTTGCTACCTTGCTGTTTTTATATTTTCAGGTTACAAAAACCTATATCTACCATCCATATTGCACTTGTATCACCATCTCTTCGCTGAACTAGTGCACCTATACAATTTACCATTGTATTGGGTGTGTTGGGGACACAAGAGACTCTTTGTTATTTGGTTGCAGGGTTGTTTGAGAGAGACCATCTTCAACCTACGCCTCCCACGGATTGATAAACCTTAGGTCATCCACTTGAGGAAAATTTGCTACTGTCCTACAAACCTCTCCACTTGGAGGCCCAACAACGTCCACAAGAAGAAGGTTGTGTGGTAGACATCAATTACCAAGAGGGCCTAGAGATACCTCTCTGATACACGGAGTGACAAATCCTAACCTCGACCTATGCCAACTCAACGAACACCATCGGAGACACCTGTAGAGCATCTTTTTAATCACCCAGTTACGTTGTGACGTTTGATAGCACACAAAGTGTTCCTCCGGTATTCGGGAGTTGCATAATATCATAGTCAGAGGAATATGTATAAGTCATGAAGAAAGCAATAGCAACAAAACTAAATGATCATTATGCTAAGCTAACGGATGGGTCTTGTCCATCACATCATTCTCTAATGATGTGATCCCGTTCATCAAATGACAACACATGTCAATGGTTAGGAAATTTAACCATCTTTGATTAACGAGCTAGTCAAGTAGATGTTGGGAATCGTAGCATAATTTTAAAATTTTCCTACGTTCACCAAGATGCATCTATGGAGTATACTAGCAACGAGAGGAAGGGAGTGCATCTACATACCCTTGTAGATCGCGAGCGGAAGCGTTCCAATGAACGTGGATGACGGAGTCGTACTCGCCGTGATCCAAATCACCGATGACCGAGTGCCGAACGGACGGCACCTCCGCGTTCAACACACGTACGGTGCAGCGACGTCTCCTCCTTCTTGATCCAGCAAGGGGGAAGGAGAGGTTGATGGATATCCAGCAGCACGACGGCGTGGTGGTGGATGTAGCGGGTCTCCGGTAGGGCTTCGCCGAGCTTCTACGAGAGAGAGAGAGGTGTAGCAGGGAGGAGGGAGGCGCCCAAGGCTGTGTATTGCTGCCCTCCCTCCCCCCCCTTTATATAGGCCCCTGGGGGGGCGCCGGCCCTAGAGATGAGATCTCATGGGGGGCGGCGGCCACAAGGGGGGGAAGGGGTTGCCTTGCCCCCCAAGGCAAGGGGGAACTCCCCCCCTTAGGGTTCCCAACCCTAGGCGCATGGGGGGAGACCAAAGGGGGGGCGCCCCAGCCCACTAAGGGCTGGTTCCCTTCCACATTCAGCCCACGGGGCCCTCCGGGATAGGTGGCCCCACCCGGTGGACCCCCGGGACCCTTTCGGTGGTCCCGGTACAATACCGGTAACCCCCGAAACTTTCCCGGTGGCCGAAACTGGACTTCCTATATATAATTCTTCACCTCCGGACCATTCCGGAACCTCTCGTGACGTCCGGGATCTCATCCGGGACTCCTAACAACTTTCGGGTTTCCGCATACATATATCTCTACAACCCTAGCATCACCGAACCTTAAGTGTGTAGACCCTACGGGTTCGGGAGACATGCAGACATGACCGAGACGCCTCTCCGGTCAATAACCAACAGCGGGATCTGGATACCCATGTTGGATCCCACATGTTCCACGATGATCTCATCGGATGAACCACGGTGTTGAGGATTCAATCAATCCCGTATGCAATTCCCTTTGTCAATCGGTATGTTACTTGCCCGAGATTCGATCGTCAGTATCCCAATACCTTGTTCAATCTCGTTACTGGCAAGTCTCTTTACTTGTACCGCAATGCATGATCCCGTGACTAACGCCTTAGTCACATTGAGCTCATTATGATGATGCATTACCGAGTGGGCCCAGAGATACCTCTCCGTCACACGGAGTGACAAATCCCAGTCTCGATCCGTGCCAACCCAACAGACACTTTCGGAGATACCCGTAGTGCACCTTTATAGTCACCCAGTTACGTTGTGACGTTTGGCACACCCAAAGCACTCTTACGGTATCCAGGAGTTGCACGATCTCAGGGTCTAAGGAAAAGATACTTGACATTGGAAAAGCTCTAGCAAACGAAACTACACGATCTTTTATGCTATGCTTAGGATTGGGTCTTGTCCATCACATCATTCTCCTAATGATGTGATCCCGTTATCAATGACATCCAATGTCCATAGTCAGGAAACCATGACTATCTGTCGATCAACGAGCTAGTCAACTAGAGGCTTACTAGGGACACTTTGTGGTCTATGCATTCACACATATATTACGATTTCCGGATAATACAATTATAGCATGAATAATAGACAATTACCATGAATAAAGAAATATAATAATAACCATTTATTATTGCCTCTAGGGCATATTTCCAACAGTCTCCCACTTGCACTAGAGTCAATAATCTAGTTACATTGTGATGAATCGAACACCCATTGCGTCCTGGTGTTGATCATGTTTTGCCCTAGGGAGAGGTTTAGTCAGCGGATCTGCTACATTCAGGTCCGTGTGTACTTTACAAATATCTATGTCTCCATTTTGAACACTTTCACGAATGGAGTTGAAGCGACGCTTGATATGCCTGGTCTTCCTGTGAAACCTGGGCTCCTTCGCAAGGGCAATGGCTCCAGTGTTGTCACAGAAGAGAGTCATTGGGCCCGACGCATTGGGAATCACCCCTAGGTCGGTAATGAACTCCTTCATCCAGACTGCTTCCTGTGCTGCCTCCGAGGCTGCCATGTACTCCGCTTCACATGTAGATCCCGCCACGACGCTTTGCTTGCAACTGCACCAGCTTACTGCTCCTCCATTCAAAATATACACGTATCCGGTTTGTGACTTCGAGTCATCCAGATCTGTGTCGAAGCTAGCGTCGACGTAACCCTTTACGACGAGCTCTTCGTCACCTCCATAAACGAGAAACATATCCTTAGTCCTCTTCAGGTACTTCAGGATATTCTTGACCGCTGTCCAGTGTTCCTTGCCGGGATTACTTTGGTACCTTCCTACCAAACTTACGGCAAGGTTTACATCAGGTCTGGTACACAGCATGGCATACATAATAGACCCTATGGCCGAGGCATAGGGGATGACACTCATCTCTTCTATATCTTCTGCCGTGGTCGGGCATTGAGCCGTGCTCAATTGCACACCTTGCAATACAGGCAAGAACCCCTTCTTGGACTGATCCATATTGAACTTCTTCAATATCTTGTCAAGGTATGTACTTTGTGAAAGACCAATGAGGCGTCTTGATCTATCTCTATAGATCTTGATGCCTAATATATAAGCAGCTTCTCCAAGGTCCTTCATTGAAAAACACTTATTCAAATAGGCCTTTATACTTTCCAAGAATTCTATATCATTTCCCATCAATAATATGTCATCCACATATAATATGAGAAATGCTACAGAGCTCCCACTCACTTTCTTGTAAACACAGGCTTCTCCATAAGTCTGTGTAAACCCAAACGCTTTGATCATCTCAGCAAAGCGAATGTTCCAACTCCGAGATGCTAGCACCAGCCCATAAATTGAGTGCTGGAGCTTGCATACTTTGTTAGCATTCTTAGGATCGACAAAACCTTCCGGCTGCATCATATACAACTCTTCCTTAAGGAATGCCGTTTTGACATCCATCTGCCATATCTCATAATCATAGTATGCGGCAATTGCTAACATGATTCGGACGGACTTCAGCTTCGCTACGGGTGAGAAAGTCTCATCGTAGTCAACCCCTTGAACTTGTCGATAACTCTTAGCGACAAGTCGAGCTTTGTAGATGGTCACATTACCATCTGCGTCCGTCTTCTTCTTAAAGATCCATTTGTTTTCTATGGCTCGCCGCTCATCGGGCAAGTCAGTCAAAGTCCATACTTTGTTTTCATACATGGATCCTATCTCGGATTTCATGGCTTCTAGCCATTTGTCGGAATCCGGGCCTGCCATCGCTTCTTCATAGTTCGAAGGTTCACCGTTGTCTAACAACATGATTTCCAGGACAGGGTTGCCGTACCACTCTGGTGCGGAACGTGTCCTTGTGGACCTACGAAGTTCAGTAACTTGATCCGAAGCTTCATGATCATCATCATTAACTTCCTCCCTAGTCGGTGTAGGCACCACAGGAACATTTTCCCGCGCTGCGCTACTTTCCGGTTCAGAAGGGGTGACTATTACCTCATCAAGTTCCACTTTCCTCCCACTCAATTCTTTCGAGAGAAACTCCTTCTCCAGAAAGGACCCGTTCTTGGCAACGAAGATCTTGCCTTCGGATCTGAGGTAGAAGGTATACCCAATAGTTTCCTTAGGGTATCCTATGAAGACGCATTTTTCCGATTTGGGTTCGAGCTTTTCAGGTTGAAGTTTCTTGACATAAGCATCGCATCCCCAAACTTTTAGAAACGACAGCTTAGGTTTCTTCCCAAACCATAATTCATACGGTGTCGTCTCAACGGATTTCGACGGAGCCCTATTTAAAGTGAATGTGGCAGTCTCTAAAGCATAACGCCAAAATGAGAGCGGTAAATCGGTAAGAGACATCATAGATCGCACCATATCCAATAGAGTGCGATTACGACGTTCGGACACACCATTTCTCTGAGGTGTTCCAGGCGGCGTGAGTTGTGAAACTATTCCACATTTCCTTAAGTGTGCACCAAACTCGTGACTTAAATATTCTCCACCACGATCTGATCGTAGGAATTTTATTCTCCTGTCACGTTGATTCTCAACTTCACTCTGAAATTCCTTGAACTTTTCAAAGGTTTCAGGCTTGTGTTTCATCAGGTAGACATACCCATATCTACTTAAATCATCAGTGAGAGTGAGAACATAACGATATCCTCCGCGAGCCTCAACACTCATTGGACCACACACATCGGTATGTATGATTTCCAATAAGTTGGTTGCTCGCTCCATTGTTCGGGAGAACGGAGTCTTGGTCATCTTACCCATGAGGCATGGTTCACACGTGTCAAATGATTCGTAATCAAGAGACTCCAAAAGTCCATCTGCATGGAGCTTCTTCATGCGCTTGACACCAATGTGACCAAGGCGGCAGTGCCACAAGTATGTGGGACTATCGTTATCAACTTTACATCTTTTGGTATTCACACTATGAACATGTGTAACATCACGTTCGAGATTCATCAAAAATAAACCATTGACCAGCGGGGCATGACCATAAAACATATCTCTCAAATAAATAGAACAACCATTATTCTCAGATTTAAATGAGTAGCCATCTCGAATTAAACGAGATCCAGATACAATGTTCATGCTCAAAGCTGGCACTAAATAACAATTATTGAGTTTTAAAACTAATCCCGTGGGTAGATGCAGAGGTAGCGTGCCAACGGCGATCACATCGACCTTGGAACCATTCCCGACGCGCATCGTCACCTCGTCCTTTGCCAGTCTCCGTTTATTCCATAGTTCCTGCTTTGAGTTACAAATATGAGCAACCGCACCGGTATCAAATACCCAGGAGCTACTACGAGTACTGGTAAGGTACACATCAATTACTTGTATATCACATATACCTTGGGTATTGCCGGCCTTCTTCTTGTCCGCTAAATATTTGGGGCAGTTCCGCTTCCAGTGACCACTTCCCTTGCAATAAAAGCACTCAGTCTCGGGCTTGGGTCCATTCTTTGACTTCTTCCCGGTAACTGGCTTACCGGGCGCGGCAACTCCCTTGCCGTCCTTCTTGAAGTTCTTCTTACCCTTGCCCTTCTTGAACTTAGTGGTTTTATTCACCATCAACACTTGATGTTCTTTTCTGATTTCTACCTCAGCTGATTTCAGCATTGAATATACCTCAGGAATGGTCTTTTCCATCCCCTGCATATTGAAGTTCATCACAAAGCTCTTGTAGCTTGGTGGAAGCGACTGGAGGATTCTGTCAACGACCGCATCATCCGGGAGATTAACTCCCAGCTGAGACAAGCGGTTGTGCAACCCAGAAATTCTGAGTATGTGCTCACTAACAGAACTGTTCTCCTCCATTTTATAGCTGAAGAACTTGTCGGAGACATCATATCTCTCGACCCGGGCATGAGCTTGAAAAACCAGTTTCAGCTCCTCGAACATCTCATATGCTCCATGTTTCTCAAAACGCTTTTGGAGACCCGGTTCTAAGCTGTAAAGCATGCCGCACTGAACGAGGGAGTAATCATCAGCACGCTGCTGCCAAGCGTTCATAACGTCTTGGTTCTCAGGGATTGGTGCTTCACCTAGCGGTGCTTCTAAGACATAATCTTTCTTGGCTGCTATGAGGATGATCCTCAGGTTCCGGACCCAGTCCGTATAGTTGCTACCATCATCTTTCAGCTTGGTTTTCTCTAGGAACGCGTTGAAATTGAGGACAACGTGGGCCATTTGATCTACAATACATAGTGTAAAGATTTTAGACTAAGTTCATGATAATTAAGTTCATCTAATCAAATTTTTAATGAACTCCCACTCAGATAGACATCCCTCTAGTCATCTAAGTGAAACATGATCCGAATTCAACTAGGCCGTGTCCGATCATCACGTGAGACGGACTAGTCAAGATTGGTGAACATCTCCATGTTGATCGTATCTTCTATACGACTCATGCTCGACCTTTCGGTCCTCCGTGTTCCGGGGCCATGTCTGTACATGCTAGGCTCGTCAAGTCAACCTAAGTGTATTGCGTGTGTTCTGAGGCCATGTCTGTACATGCTAGGCTCGTCAACACCCGTTGTATTCGAACGTTAGAATCTATCACACCCGATCATCACGTGGTGCTTCGAAACAACGAACCTTCGCAACGGTGCACAGTTAGGGTGAACACTTTCTTGAAATTATTATAAGGGATCATCTTACTTGCTACCGTCGTTCTAAGCAAATAAGATGCAAAAACATGATAAACATCACATGCAATCAAATAGTGACATGATATGGCCAATATCATCATGCTCCTTTGATCTCCATCTTCGGGGCACCATGATCATCTTTGTCACCAGCATGACACCATGATCTCCATCATTGTGTCTTCATGAAGTCGTCACGCCAACGATTACTTCTACTTCTATGGCTAACCCGTTTAGCAACAAAGTAAAGTAATTTACATGGCGTTATTCAATGACACGCAGGTCATGCAAAATAATAAAGACAACTCCTATGGCTCCTGCCGGTTGTCATACTCATCGACATGCAAGTCGTGATTCCTATTACAAGAATATGATCAATCTCATACATCACATATATCATTCATCACATCTTCTGGCCATATCACATCACATAGCACTTGCTGCAAAAACAAGTTAGACGTCCTCTAATTGTTGTTGCAAGTTTTTACGTGGTTTGTAGGTTTCTAGCAAGAACGATTTCTTACCTACGTATGACCACAACGTGATTTGCCAATTTCTATTTACCCTTCATAAGGACCCTTTTCATCGAATCCGTTCGGACTAAAGTAGGAGAGACAGACACCCGCTAGCCACCTTATGCAACTAGTGCATGTCAGTCGGTGGAACCTGTCTCACGTAAGCGTACGTGTAAGGTCGGTCCGGGCCGCTTCATCCTACAATGCCGCCGAAACAAGAAACGACTAGTAGCGGCAAGAAGAATTGGCAAACTCAACGCCCACAACTGCTTTGTGTTCTACTCGCGCATAGTAACTACGCATAGGCCTGGCTCATGATGCCACTGTTGGGAATCGTAGCATAATTTTAAAATTTTCCTACGTTCACCAAGATGCATCTATGGAGTATACTAGCAACAAGAGGAAGGGAGTGCATCTACATACCCTTGTAGATCGTGAGCGGAAGCGTTCCAATGAACGTGGATGACGGAGTCGTACTCGCCGTGATCCAAATCACCGATGACCGAGTGCCGAACGGACGGCACCTCCGCGTTCAACACACGTACGGTGCAGCGACGTCTCCTCCTTCTTGATCCAGCAAGGGGGAAGGAGAGGTTGATGGATATCCAGCAGCACGACGGCGTGGTGGTGGATGTAGCGGGTCTCCGGCAGGGCTTCGCCGAGCTTCTGCGAGAGAGAGAGAGGTGTAGCAGGGAGGAGGGAGGCGCCCAAGGCTGTGTATTGCTGCCCTCCCTCCCCCCCCCCCCCTTTATATAGGCCCCTGGGGGGGCGCCGGCCCTAGAGATGAGATCTCATGGGGGGGCGGCGGCCACAAGGGGGGGAAGGGGTTGCCTTGCCCCCCAAGGCAAGGGGGAACTCCCCCCCTTAGGGTTCCCAACCCTAGGCGCATGGGGGGAGGCCCAAGGGGGGGCGCCCCAGCCCACTAAGGGCTGGTTCCCTTCCACTTTCAGCCCACGGGGCCCTCCGGGATAGGTGGCCCCACCCGGTGGAACCCCGAGACCCTTCCGGTGGTCCCGGTACAATACCGGTAACCCCCGAAACTTTCCCGGTGGCCGAAACTGGACTTCCTATATATAATTCTTCACCTCCGGACCATTCCGGAACCTCTCGTGACGTCCGGGATCTCATCCGGGACTCCGAACAACTTTCGGGTTTCCGCATACATATATCTCTACAACCCTAGCGTCACCGAACCTTAAGTGTGTAGACCCTACGGGTTCGGGAGACATGCAGACATGACCGAGACGCCTCTCCGGTCAATAACCAACAGCGGGATCTGGATACCCATGTTGGCTCCCACATGTTCCATGATGATCTCATCGGATGAACCACGGTGTCGAGGATTCAATCAATCCCGTATGCAATTCCCTTTGTCAATCGGTATGTTACTTGCCCGAGATTCGATCGTCGGTATCCCAATACCTTGTTCAATCTCGTTACTGGCAAGTCTCTTTACTCGTACCGCAATGCATGATCCCGTGACTAACGCCTTAGTCACATTGACCTCATTATGATGATGCATTACCGAGTGGGCCCAGAGATACCTCTCCGTCACACGGAGTGACAAATCCCAGTCTCGATCCGTGCCAACCCAACAGACACTTTCGGAGATACCCGTAGTGCACCTTTATAGTCACCCAGTTACGTTGTGACGTTTGGCACACCCAAAGCACTCTTACGGTATCCGGGAGTTGCACGATCTCATGGTCTAAGGAAAAGATACTTGACATTGGAAAAGCTCTAGCAAACGAAACTACACGATCTTTTATGCTATGCTTAGGATTGGGTCTTGTCCATCACATCATTCTCCTAATGATGTGATCCCGTTATCAATGACATCCAATGTCCATAGTCAGGAAACCATGACTATCTGTCGATCAACGAGCTAGTCAACTAGAGGCTTACTAGGGACACTTTGTGGTCTATGCATTCACACATGTATTACGATTTCCGGATAATACAATTATAGCATGAATAATAGACAATTACCATGAACAAAGAAATATAATAATAACCATTTATTATTGCCTCTAGGGCATATTTCCAACAGTAGAGGCATACTAGGGACACTCTGTTTGTCTATGTATTCACACATGCACTAAGTTTCCGGTTAATGCAATTCTAGAATGAATAATAAACATTTATCATGATATAAGGAAATATAAATAACAACTTTATTATTGCCTCTAGGGCATATTTCCTTCAGTTTGCCCTACATTTATTTCGCAAAAATGAATGGTTTGTTGATCAGCACCGGCGGCTGCGGCAGAATGGAATAGATTCCAAAAATGCTGGATTTCATTTTGGAACTTAAGATGACAGAGTAATCAGAAGTCATCGTGTCAACCCCATACATGAATTCCTAATGGCTGACCCTTTGCAAAAATTATGAGGTTTCGAAACCAGACTTAGAAGTGGTAATATTAGTTTGAACCTCTCTGATATCGATGTTCAGTGGATCGGCACGAGCGTTTGCAGCTGATGAGCTGAATTTCATTTCTAATATCAGTTTGAACCTTGTAATCTTCAAATTTGAGCCATATAACTCTGGAATTTGAACCTTGTAATATTTCAAGCTTTTGTGGTACAATCGTTGAAATGGCATCTTATGAGACTCATATATTGGTAGCATTGTTTTGACCTTAATATGCAATGGTCTTAGATTTTATTAACCATTCTCGAATTTGTTTACCTTGTCTATCTCATAGCACACGATCTGTATAGCTAACTCGACTGTGATCTTTCACATTATTGCACATAGTTAGTTTCCTCAACCGTGTGCCCTATAGAGCGCGGAATTAATTATCGCACTCGAGTGTCTGTCATCACCCTTCTATGTAACTTTGACCTCATCATCCGCGGGTAAACTTATGACTGAAGTCATTCCACACACTTCGTTTTTACAAAGCTTTTTGCCAATAAACACCCACCATTTGTCCCTCTTCTAGCCAACGCGTGGCCAAACTAGCCGGGCGGGAAGCTTGCACGGTAAACTGCGTGGTAGCGCGGGAACAGGCTCACGGGCGATACATTTGGCACCTCTTCGAGCCCACGCGTGGTCAAATGAAACGCGTGCGGTGCGGTGTTTTCAAACGTGCACTAGAATCCTCCGCTATGAACGTCGTGACAAGAGGTGATGATTACAGGCCGGTCGGCCCCCATTTATTACAGCGGCCATTTAACCCCTGTGTCTCTTCAACCTTTCGATCGCGCCCCACCATTGCAAGAAGCACACCCACCACGACAAATTCTTAGAGGGTATCCTGCGCGGCTCCAATGGCGCTTTGAGCGGCTGCCGACGACGAGCAGCAGTTCACCATGCATGTTGTGGTGGACACCCACAGAAGGTTCACGAAGCTCTCGGTGGTGTACACCAACAACCCGGTCTGGGTGGAGCACTCCATCGACATCATGGAGTTGTTGCTTGCCGAGGAGAAGTCAAGGTGGTCGGGTTCGACCTTGAGTACACCCGCGCTCGTGCCGGGTCTCGTCCCAAGGTTGCCATCGCCCAGATGTGTGCGCTCAACCACGTCCTCATCTACCACTACTGGCTGGCCACAAGGCCTTCGAGCGTTTCGCCAGGTTTGTCAACCGCCCCCACTACATGTTCGCTACGGTGGACATCACCAACGATGTAAAGGTGCTCAAGAATTCGGGCATCGCCTGCCAAAATCTTGTCGACATCCAAGGCCAATACAAGATCTTGGGTAGCAAGGAGCATGAGAAGGACTCACTGGTTCACCTCGCCGAGGCCATCATTGACCCCTACTACAGAGACATGAAGGATTACTGCAACAAGGACAAGCGTGCCTGGCACTCGGCCTGGATGGAGAAACTCGACAAAGCTCATGTCGTGTACACGGCCAAGGAGGTGTACACGAGCTATGACATGTACAAGCAGATCGTTGACATGAGGAAGTGCCTCCTTCCCCAAAACAGCCAGGGGTCCAGCCGGAAGCAGAGCAATGGCAAGCGTCGTTGCAACAATAAGTAGATGATTAGATCCTCGTTTCTCCTAGTTTAGTATGCATGTAATTGCTTACTTTGGTGTGTCGAAATGTTATGTGTGTAGTCACTTGTGTAATTGTATGCTTAATTTGGTTTTGCAATGGTGTCTTTTTAAGTATATATGTTGATGCTCTGTAGACAGAGCAAATCACATCGCACACGGACTAAACAATGGAACCCGTCAGTGATGATTTCATCAATCACTGACAATTGTATACCAGCACTCATTTGCTCACAACACACACGGCTTGTTAACAGGAATCGTCTGTGTTGTCATCGGTCTTCCCACACATTTCCGATTACAGACCTGTTTGCCGCGCATCACACACATCTTGTTAAGTTGAACTGTTTCTGTTCTCTTGGCTCAACGCAAACAGTTCATCCGAGTGAACTGTATGTCGTATATCGCACACACACCTTCATTTGGCTGCCCGTTTTTGTTGTTCCGCCTCGTCACAAACAGTTTATCCGAGTGAACTGTATGCCGTATAACGCACATGCCTTCATCTGGCTGCCCGTTTCTTTTGTTTTGCCTCATTGCAAATAGTTCATTGAACTGAACAGTATGCCCCTCATCGCACACACAACTAAAATATGAACCGTGTTTGATGTATCCTTCAACATTTTGCATCTTTTTTAAGGTTATTTTACATCACCGTTTGCGACTAATGCATCGCACAAAGTTTCGTCAAATGGTCTCTGATCATAGTGTCGCGTTAGCAGCATCCTGCAGTAGTGCTAGATCGATTTTTCTTGCCATGGGAAGAGGTGCTTTGTGATGGATTCGATCTTACGGTGCTCAATCCCAGTGACAGAAGGGGAAATGACACGTATGTATCGTTGCTATTAAGGACAACAAGATGGGTCTATTCCTACATGACTATATCTTGTCTACATCATGTCATCGTTCTTATTGCATTACTCCGTTTCTCCATGAACTTAATACACTAGATGCATGTTGGATAGCGGTCGATGTGTGGAGTAATAGTAGTAGATGCAGGCAGGAGTCGGTCTACTAATCTTGGATGTGATGCCTATGTAATGATCATAGCTTGGATATCATCATGATTATTTGAAGTTCTATCAATTTCCCAACAGTAATTTGTTTACCCGCCGTATGCTATTTTTCTCGAGAGAAGTCACTAGTGAAATCTATGGCCCCCGGGTCTCTTCTTTATCATATTTGCCTTCGAGATCTATTTTTATTTGCTTTTATTTTCAGATCTATTAATCCAAAAACCCAAAAATACCTTGCTGCAATTTATTGTTATTTATTTTATCTCGCGTTCCCGCGAGATCTATTTATCCAATCTACTACAATTTTACCTATCTTTTTACCCGTGAGGGATTGACAACCCCTCTTTTACATCGGGTTGCAAGTATTTGTTCTTTGTGTGCAGGGACCGTTCACGTAGTGTTGCGTGGTTCTCCTATTGGTTCGATAACCTTGGTCTAATCACTGAGGGAAATACCTACCGTAGTTGTGCTGCATCATCCCTTCCTCTTTGGGGAAATACCAACGTAGTTCAAGCCGCATCAAAAGGAATTTCTAGCACCGTTGCCGGGTAGACGTCATCAACATCTACCAGGTTCCTAATCACAAATCTCATCTCCTTGCAATTTACATTATTTGCCATTTTCCTCTCATTTTTATCTCCCCCACTTCACAAAATTTTGCCTTTTTATTCGCCCTCTTTTTCGTTCGCCATTTTCTCGTCAGATCTGTTTTTTTTGTGCAATCTTGTTGGCCACCTTTTTGTCGTTATGGATAGTTCTTCCTCTATTGCGTGCACCCCCGAGAACGAGGTTCTTAACTTTAAACAAAGGGGATGGGAGAATTTGAAAGATGCTTGGTATAGGATTTGCAATGCTCATAATAGATTTATCCGTAAACAATCTACCGTTGTTCTTCTTCGCTGTTTTTATGTGGGCATCACTACTTGGTATAGATTCGTCCTTTATACGATTACCGGTGGAGATTTCTTGACGTGTCTCTCTCTTGATGCTTTTAATGCTATGGGAAATTTAGTGGGTTCACCACCTCTTATGATTAATGAAACAACTTTGACTCTCGAGCATGTTATGGAAAGGCTTGATGCTATTGAAAAGAAAATGCTTGCAGAAGAACATATTGAAAACTTAGATAAAAAGATGCATAATTTTGCTACTAAAATTGGGTCAAAAGCGGGAGAAGTTCTTAAGTTGTTAAAAGAAAAGGGGACCATAATTCATGAAAGAATTGAAGAAAGCCCGTGTCGGATCGATAAATTGGAAGAAATCTTTAGTAATCTAGGTACGGTGTTTGCTTCTGCTAAAACTATTGAAAAAACTCCGATAAAAATTAGCAAGATTACTCAAGCCACCGAAAACAAGGGTGCAACCTATAGTAGTAACAAAGAAGATCTTAAAATGATTAGTATTCACCCCGATTTTATTGAAATGATAAGAGACCCTACCGAGAATATTGAATTCCTCAAACTTGTTCCTAGAAGTATTGTTGTCGAAAATTTATATGTTAAATCTTTGAAGAATACTAAGTGTTTGATTGAAGAGTTGGAAAATAAAGATGACAATACTTGAATCTTTGCTTTAAGCCTAGCTAGGGGCGTAAAACGATAGCACTTGTCGGGAGGCAACCCAATGAATAAAATTTCTACCAAGCAAAGCCTTTGGGATCATGTTGGGTGATAGTTGCTTTGATCTTGTTGGAAAATAGAAACTTTTGTGTCCAGTAAAATAATTTTTAAAAATCCGAAGAAAAATTCTGAATTTTTTATGCATGATTGATATACAAATTGCCCACGTTATCCTAATTTTTTAGAATTTTTGGAGTTACAAAAGTATTCGAAGTTTCAGATTGCTATAGACTGTTCTGTTTTTGACAGATTTTTTTCTTTGCGTTGTGTGCTTATTTTGATGAACCTATGGACTCTATCGGGGGGTTTGAGCCATAGCAAAGTTGGAATACAGTAGATATAATGCAAAAATAAAATATGAATGGGTTTGCAACAGTACTTATAGTAGTGATTTGCTTTGTTATACTAACGGATCTCACGAAGCTTTTGTTGAGTTTTGTGTGATTGAAGTTTTCAACTTTTGGGTGAGATCACGATGGATGAAAAAATAAGGAGTAAGAAGAGCCTAAGCTTGGGGATGCCCATGGCGTCCCAAGCTATTATCTAAAGAGAAGCAAGCAACTAAGCTTGGGGATGCCTGAGTGTCATCCCCTCTTTCTTCTAACGACCATCGGTATTTTACTTGGAGCTATATTTTTATTCGTCACATATCATGAGTTTTGCTTGGACCGTCTTGTATGATATGAGTCCTTCTTTGTTTTGCTTTTTATTTTGTGTCATGTATCCTTGTTGGACACACCTATTAGAGAGAGCCAAAATTATGCTATGACTTGTTAGAATTGCTCTATATGCTTCACTTAAATCTTTATGAGCTATGGAATTGCTCTAGTGCTTCACTTATATGTTTTTTAGCATAGTGTGCTTTAGTATTTTGGAAGAAATGCTCTCATGCTTCACTTAGATTTATTTGAGAGTTAGTAAAAAAATTAAGAAATTCTCTCATGCTTCACTTAAATTATTTTGGGAGAAGAAAAATTTTATGCTCATGTTCTTCACTTAGATTTGTTTGAGCTATCAAAAGCAACATATGAAATTAGTCCCAAAGTGATAGATATTCAAGAGGGATATGATAAAAACTTTCACGAAGATCATTGGACAAAGTAAACTTGATTCTTTGTAATAGTTTTGCGGTATGATGACATAATATGTGGGTCATGTTGATGAGTAATTATGCTTTAGTAAGAATATTAATGTTAAGGTTTGTGATTCCCTATGCAAGCACGAAAGTCAATAGTTATGCAATGAAATTACATCCTACTTGTGGTGCATTATTCGGTGTTAGTTATGCTTAATGCTCGCTTATGAGATTTTTCGTTTCTCGGTTGGATGCTTCTCAATATTTTGCTGGCCTTCACTTGTACTAAGTTGGATTACTACTTGTGCATCCAAAATCCTTAAACCCAGTTTTTTCATATGAGTCCACTATACCTACCTATATGCGGTATTTCCGTGCCGTAAGCAAATTTGTATGTGCCATCTCTAATCTTCAAAATAAATTTCCTTTTTGTGTTCTCGTACCGCTCATGAAACGGTAGGGAGTGGCGGATATTTTTCCATGCTAGATGTGTTATTCTCAAGATGAGTGTTTATTCACTTGTCATTCCACGAGAGTACGGCACAGGTATTAGGGATGCCCAGTCCCAAAATGAAAAATGAATTTACTTTATGTTGTCAAACAATAAATTCCTTGGAAAGTGTTGGTATGGACGGCACCCGTGGATTCGGTTAGCCGTGGAATGTGAAAGTATGGTGGAAAAAGGAATAAACTTTATTTTCTGTTTGGGAACTGCGTGTGATATATCTAGCATGGAAAGTATTGGGAACTACTCGATCATTTTCGTTGACAGGAAAAGCATGCCACCCAAAATGTTTTATCACTATCTTTTTCGCTTTGAGCTCTGGCTCCTCTACAAATCCCTACTTCCCTCTGCGATGGGCCTTTCTATTTTACTTTATGCAATTTTCATTTTTATTTTGAGTCTCCATCTTCTCTTATAAAGCACCAACTAAGGGGCACTACGATTGTACTTGAGCATTGGGTGTAGCTAATATGCGAGTGTGTTTCATGAATGGATCAATGATTGATCATAATGGGCTAGGGATAACTTGCTTTAGTATTGATATTTTGAAATACATGGTTGCTTGTTGATATGCTTGTGTATTGAAATCTTCATGTCAAAACTAGACTATTGCTTTGAACCATATAAAAAGTCCAAATGTCCATGCTACAAAGAAAAGAATATGTGGTGAACATGTTAGGCAGCATTCCACATCAGAAATTTTGTTTTTATCATTTACCTACTCAAGGATGAGCAGGAATTAAGCTTGGGGATGCTGATACGTCTCCAACGTATCTATAATTTTTTATTGTTCCATGTTGTTATATTATCATTCTTGGATGTTTTACAATCATTTTATAGCAACTTTATATCATTTTTTGGTACTAACCTATTGACATAGTGCCGAGTGCCAGATGTTGTTTTTGCTTGTTTTTTTTACTTCGCAGAAAATCAATACCAAACGGAGTCCAAACGCAGCGAAACTTTTTGGAGATTTTTTTTTGGACTAGAAGACACAAGTTGGGCCAAGGAAGTACCTGGGTTGTGCCCACCTCGACCGCCTCCTGCACCGCCTCTTTGCTCTATAAATATCCCAATATTCCAGAAACCCTAGGGGAGACGACGAAAATCAATTCTAGCCGCCGCAAGTTCCAGAAACCACAGATCCAATCTAGACACCATCACGGAGGGGTTCATCATCCTCATTGGTGCCTCTCCGATGATGCGTGAGTAGTTCATTGTAGACCTATGGGTCTGTAGTTAGTAGCTAGATGGCTTCCTCTCTCTTTTGATTCTCAATACAATGGTCCCTTGGAGATCTATTTGATGTAACTCTTTTTGCGGTGTGTTTGTTGGGATCCGATGAACTTTGAGTTTATGATCAGATCTATGTTTTTATCCATGAAAGTTATTTGAGTCTTTTGATCTCTTATATGCATGATTACTTATAGCCTCATATTTCTTCTTCGAATCTTTGCTTTAGTTAGGCCGACTAGATCGATTTTTCTTGCCGTCGGAAGAGGTGCTTTGTGATGGGTTCGATCTTACGGTGCTCAATCCCAGTGACAGAAGGGGAAATGACACGTACGTATCGTTGCTATTAAGGATAACAAGATGGGGTCTATTCCTACATGAATAGATCTTGTCTACATCATGTCATCGTTCTTATTGCATATTAGCTATTAAGGAACAATCAAAATAGATACGTTGGAGACGTATTAGTTACCTAGTTCATGTTTTTCCTTGTCTGCAACTTAGTCTTAAGAGGGTCTCCACATAGTGTCCACCTGTGACCTTGCTTGTTGCAGTTACTGCAGGTTATTGTGCCCATCCTTGATGTATCCTTAGGAGCTGGCACTTCAAATTGACCCTTTCTCCTAGTTGTCTGCTTTTTCCCTTTCTTCTCCTTAAATACCGGTGGCTCAATATCTGGTGTGTTTGTGTTTGGCCAGAATTCAGGACCAGGAATAGGGTACATGATGTGTTGGTAAGCTACCTTGTACATTTCCTTCTTAAAGAATGGATGCACATAATCCTTCAGGATGAACTTCGATCTTGTGCATAGCAGCAATTGCATGATGGAAAGGTGATCCAGTCATGTCCCACCTTGCAAGAACAACTCCCTTCATCTTTCTTCACACGGTAAGTGTTCTCTCCACTAGTTACTTGCCATATGTTGGGACCAGCCATGTCTGCTTCACAATATTTAGCCCATTTCTTGCCCTCTTCAAGTTTCTCCATGTAATGTGGGTTATTTCCCACCTACAATTCTTTGTTTTCTCTCTTATGCCCTGGTACTTAATGATTAGCTTGGTCCTCAACCCTTCAAACATGGTCTTAATTGGCTTGGACCTAACATACAGAATCATCTTGTTGAAAACCTCACTAAGGTTGTTGACAACCAAGTCAGTCTTGCATACATGATCCATTGCATACAGGGCCGTCCAAGGGCCTGTGCGAGCTATGCACTTGCACAGGGCCCCCACAATCTAGGGGCCCCCGATTAAGGCCATATACGTGTATGAATAGTCTGAAAAATAAAATCAGTTTTGGGCCATACGTTGCCTCTGTGTGTCGCCTAAGGGCTGAAAACACTCATTTCGGCCTTCCTAGGCCTGGTCCGGTCAAGGCCTCGAGCCGTACGCGCTATCCATCCTAGAGATCCACGCAATACGTGTAATTCCGTGACTTCTGCCATTCCAAATTCCCTAATCTCTTTGCTTTCCAGACTACGTGTACATATGTTCTTCTGCGGCTGTGCGATCTATCTTTTCGGGACGACTGAATCGATGGCTCGGTGACGATTGCTTTGCAGCCAGGCGATGGGTGGAAGTGGAACTGCACGGGACTTGCGACCATTGGACGTCATCGCACCGTCCGACGCTGCTGCGGTGCCACCGAACAGAAGGCCAACTGCCAACAGTAATCGGTGCCGTACGCGGTCCTCTTTTCTCTAATTTTTATACAAACTGTAAAGTTGTGTTAAGATTTTACTTATAAGTTTTGGAATGATTTTTTGTCTAGTTGTTGAATTTCAAAAGTTGTCACAGATTCAAGATTTTCAATAGTTGCTTGTCCTGTCGTCCAAGTCAAAAATCAAGGTTCTATCTGATTCTAACTATCTATATAAATTACAAGCCTATATTTTATGTGAGTTCATCAGCTTAAATGCATTGATATTATTTTGTTTGGTTGATAAACAGAAACAATCATGCATTCTAGTTATAAAAGAAAGTATGATTCTGGTGCCTTAAAGCGTAAGAAGAAACATAAACTAGAAGAAGACGGAAGACACTTTTCAGTAGAGCATGAGTTAAGTTTATTGGTTTTAGTATTTTGCATTGACACTTGAGAATTTTCTAAACATTAAGAAATAATGTAAATTTAAATTATATAGTCAGGTGATTATGCTTGAGTTATTATATGTTTTTAAAAATGTTAGGGCCCCATTTTGCTTTTCGCACCGGGGCCCCGAATTTCTGGAGACGGCCCTGATTGCATATCTAGCCCAATACTCCTTAGGGATTCCATTCAACAAGAAGTAAGCTGGTTCACATGCTGCTTTCAAACTAGCCATTCCAGCTTTATGACCATGTTCAGTGAAGGAATAGCTAGCCTTATCTACATATTTTTTTTAGTTCTTTCCCTCTAAAGCCAGCTAACTGAAAGTTGGCATAGATTTGTCTAAGACAATATCTTTGTGCAGACTGAGGAAATACTTCATTAGCTGCCTTAAGAAGACCTTGTTGTTTTCATAAGCACTAAATAAGGAAAAAACTAATGCATCATGACTAAAGGTTTTTTATTATAGAGCTCGGTAAATACCTTCTGTCTGTCAGACATGATGGTGTAGTTCCCAAATTTAATACTAGTGCCAATGCACACTCTAAGGTGGTTAAGAAACCGGTTCCAGCTATCATAATCCTCCTTGTCAACCACCCCAAAAGCAATTGGGAATATGTTGTTGTTCCCATCTCTCCCTGTTGCTACCAATATCTGTTGACCAGTGGATAATTTGATGAAGCAACCATCAAGTCCTGCATAAACAGTGATATTTAGCATCCAATGAAATAACTATGTGCACTAGTTACATTTCAAAGAGGAGTTAACTGATATTTACCTATGAAAGGCCTACAACATTAGAAATCCATCCTTGGAAGCCTGGAGGCAGTAGAACATGTACTTGAACCTTGGTGTAGGTGTTGGGTTCAAAGGATCCTCAAAAGTAGTCAATATGCACCTGCTTCCAGGGTTTGTGTCAACCATACATTGTAGGTACTCCCTCAACCCGAGATACTGGTCTTTGTGATCACCTTGCACAACATTAACAGCCACGAGCCTTGCCCTATAGGCCAAACTCCTAGGAACATGAACCCCAAACTTCTTCTTTGTATGTTTGAGAATTGTTTGTACATCAGCCTTCACATTAGATGTAACTGTGTCCTCCACAGCTTCAGCAACCCATTGTGCAGTCATCTTGGTACTCTCTCCACTAGCTCCACAAGTGTGATCCAAGTGACACTTCTTGGTTGTGAATGTATCTTCATGGGCTACTTTGGAGGCAGTCATGAAAAAATCACAACCATTATTTTTGTCTGGGTACCAAACAATAATCCTTGTTGGTTCATTCATATGGTACTGAAAGTTTCTCAATGTCCTCACATGGTAATTTCTCAGTGCCTTCCTAAACTCATAAACATTGGTGAAGCAAAGGTCCTTGCACAACTGCTCATGTGCATCAGGTAGTAGTGGGTCATACCATTTCCTCTCCTTCTCCTTCTTCTTCAATCTTGTCTTCCTTCCATAAGGTAGTACAAGTATCTCTCCATATGAATCAGAAATGCCAACATCACCGGGGAAGCAAAATTCATCAGGTTCAGGTAAAAAATCTTTAAACTTGGGAATCTCTGGCTGACTGTGAGCTCTGGAAGTAGGCCCTCGGTTAAGTGATCCTCTTCTTACAGGCTTAAGTTTCTCTGTCCTGGCTTGTGCCACCACTGTTTCCTTTCCACTATCATCCCCTTTCTCCTCCTACCAAAACTTTGAAACATCACTATCCCCTTCAAACTCTGGCCTCTCTTGTGTAACATAAGTTTCTTCTTCGTTGACAACATTTTCTTCACGTCTCTTCCAAGCTTTGTAAGACATCTTTAATCCTCTATAATCACCCATGTCAATCTCAAAATCTGAAGATGATTTGTCCATCTCATCATCTTCTCCACAAGCATCTCCATCCTCACCACCGGCCTCATCTTCTTCAGCCGCATCCCCATCTTCACCACGAGCTTCTGTATTGTTCAAGTTGCAAATTTGCTATGTGTTCAGATTAACTTTAAGAGGGTGAACAACACCATCTTGTGACAGACTTAACACAAAACAAGGGCCACCCACTGGGCTGCCTATTCGAATTTATTCTTCATAAGCATTCTGGCCCTTATTAATTTCAACATCTCTATCTTCATTAGCCTTGGCCATTATGATATTCAGAACTGTGAATCAGAGTGGTCAATCATTTCATCTTGACTATCTAGAAGACATAAGCCATCTTGTCCAATTCCTACTTCCTTTACCCAGTACATCTAGTCATCTAACCTATAGCCTTCAATCTCGGTAAGTGCAATCAGATTGAGAAAAGTGATGTCTGAAATAGAGAAGCTTCTTTCCATGTTATCTCTGCCCTGGAAATCCAGCCTCACCTCCCAAATGTCATCATCTAGCCTGTATTACAGAACGTGTTACTTCACAACTTTTTGTAACTTGTACAAAATTCAGAAACCTAACTGCAAGAAAATTATGTACTACCACAACTATACTGCATCCATAATTGCATCCCTATTTAGCCTACTAGCTAGAAAATTGAGTACTAAATCTGTGACTACATCCATATTGAACATAATTCAATACAAGTTCAACTACATTTTTAAATTCGGTGCTAGGCTGAACCACTCATGCACACTCAGTACAAAATCCATGTACTAATCTGAATCACTAATGCATCCAACTAAATACATATACTAATCTGAATCACTACTGCTTAAACTAGGGTTTGCTCCTAACAAAAGGTTTCATGGACTGTCTACTAACCTGGCAGTACTAAATTAAACTAGGGTTTGGTCAACGAGTAGATGAAGAGAGAAAACTTACTCAGCCCCTCCAAATGTCGAGGCCTAGCGGTTGGAGTTAGCGGATACGCGGCGACGGTGCCAGCAAGAGCCTTGGTCGCTCCGTACTAAAGGGACAACTCTTGATTCTCCCGTGCAGAGGGCATAGGTTGTGCAGCCGTTGTAGGTTGTCCCCTCGCCGACGGTGGCACTGCCGGAGGTGTAGGTTGCGGCGGCGGTGGCGGCTCCGTGGTGAAGCAGCCACTGCTAAGCCAGTTATCCACCTCGGAATAGTCTCCACCATCGCCCCCCGTGCCAGGTCACCCCGTAGAGTCGCCGACGATGACGACCGGTTTCGCCGCTGCCAACGCCATCGCCTAGGTCGAGGGAGGAGAGAGGAGGCGGAGTGAGGGTGAGCGGGGGAGACAGAGGAGACGGCTCGGGTTGACCTGGCCCGGTCGGAACGGCTGTGGCCTAATGGCTGTCACCATGCGCGCCGTCATCCAGGAGCCGACCAAAACCTGACAGGTGAGCCCTACCTGTCATAACCCAGCTTAATTTTTAACTGTTCGGCGATTGGGTTTTTTTGGAACAGCTAACCAATTTTGTGATAGTTTTTTGAAAGACTAGAAAAAAGGCCCGTGCGTTTCAACGTGAGAATAATTTACAAAAAATCGTCTATAATATGAGAATTGTAGCTACGGCCCAAACAAAGATGGTCTTAACTAACGCAATTTAAGATTCTACAGGTGTTCTGTTTCAACACGGCTTGCATGTAGATTTAATCCTTACAAAGAAACGGGCAAGTGATCATGCATTTATTCATGTCATGTTCGGAATGGGCTGTTGTTACGGGCGAGTAAAGAAAACGACAAAAACAAATGATGACACATTAGCACACTACGGAGACATGTGTGCACCAATGGCAGTTTTCGGTTTAAGAATCGCCAACTTAGGGTAACTCTTGAACGCTTTTTTCACATGCATATTTCTTAAATACATGAAGAGTTGTTAAAAATATAGATGATTTTTTAATCATAAAAGGAGATTTTTTTTGTCTGGAAAAGAACATTTTTGTATGGTCTCCTGTGGACGCAGGTACTTGCGCCCCTATTTCATCACTATTTCTTGCCATACATGTCATAGGTATTGGTCCCTGTTTTATCACTATTTATATCTTATCAAACGTGTCTTTTATTTTATTTTTTGTCATGCATGCCTCCTTTTTACTTTTTCTCATGCATATCCTCTCTTTTTTCTTCTTATATACAGGAGAATAGCTCAACATATCATCTTCATCGGATCTCCTCTGCACTTTCTCTTTTATTTCTTTTATAGCAGGCATCCCATCTTTATTGGGTCCTTTTATTTCTTGTCATGCATGTCCTTATTTATTGGGTATCTCTAGCAAATTTATCTTCAATGTCATGTTCAATCCTGATTTTCTTGAGGTGTTAATCCCAATCTGAATCAGTACCGGTATGAAAAGAAGACAGATAATGCATTGTTGATTAACATTGCAGCCTAAATAGTATATTTTTTTAATTGTTAATAGGTAAAATAACATCAGACTTAGATTCTACATATTTAAAAAAAAAAGTTAACAGGTAAAATAACATCATATTCAAATTCTACATATTTTTTAATCAAATTCCATCTATAACATGTCAAATTTGAAGTTACGGTTTAGAAGATATGAGTATTTAAAACAATATTTGATATGTACTGCGAGTTTAATGTTAGAAACATTAGGGGGTTTGCTATAAAATAGCAAAACAGGCTAAGAATACCCTATTTTTCTTTTATTAGTAGGTATAGATTAAGAAAAATGGTAGTTTGTTGTAGCCATAGCGTGTAATGTGATAGTTTCTTGCCATATACTCATGACTATTTGTATGTGATAGTTTCTTGCCATATACTCATGACTATTTGTATTCTCGGGCATTTCAACAAACACCCTGATTGCGCTTCAGGCTTGCGGGATCCAGATGTAATTTAATCTGCACACTAATAAACAAAAAGGACAAGTAATAGCTTGAACTAATATTATCCATAAGTAGACTTTTCTATTCTCATTGTTGAGGAAATCATTAACTGATGACTAATCGGTTGGACAGCGTTTAGGAGATTAATAGGTTAATTGGCAAGTTATTGTTAAATTAGTCATTAGCTCATACCCAGTTGGCTAGCAAATAGAAGATTAATAGGCTAATCGGCAAATTAATTAATTAATCAAACAATTAATTGGTTTATCAGGAGTAGAAGATTAATAGGCTAATCGGCAAGTTAATCAATTAATCAGATGATTAATTGGTTTATCGGTTGCTCAATGATCCTACGAGTAGAGATTAATCATTAAACAGGATCTATTCCTATCTTTGAAATGTAGATCCAGTATCTTCGAAAAATGTTAGCTTTTTTCACGCGCAGCAGCATTACTTGATTAGTAGCACTAATCAACTTGCCACCTGCCAACTGCTATTGACTAACATGAACCAATGTTCTATCCTTTCAGAATGTATTGACATGCCCTCTTGATTCCTACATTGGCATCTAGGATAAAACATTCGGAGGATCTCATGAACAACTAAATCGCGACATAATGCACATGTAGCCTCGTGTACTAGTACTCCCTTCGTCCGAAAATACTTGTCATCAAAATGGATAAAAGGGGATATATCTAGACATATTTTAGTTCTAAATACATCTCTTTTTATCCATTTTGATGACAAGTATTTTTGGACGGAGAGAGTAACTCATAAGCAAACGATATTCCAAATCTCTTTTTTTAGTGCTATATTCCAAAGCTAAGGGGGTGGACACTTCAGTTAGCATCTAAAACCACCACTTTTTTTCCAGTTCCGAGTCCACAGGACCAGTACGGCAAAGGGCGCAAAAAAAGAGCTATCTACATAGCATTCCTATAGTTAGGCAAGAAATGAAACCATCATTTTATGGATTTTACTCCCATTATGGAACCACCACAGATATCTGGTGCTGCAGCCGGATCCTTCAAGCAGCAGCAGGCTGGCTCTTCTTCAACTTCACGGCACAGAACTTCTTGGTGTCAGCACCCTTCACATTGAACTCCATCAGGAGCTCTTCAAACAGAACCTCCATGTTGGTCTTGAAGGATGCAGGGCGAACTACACCTGCGCCTGCACGCAAATCTACCTGATTATTCTTTGGCTTCACTGCACTGCTGGAGCTGGATCCTTCTGCATTTGCGCTTTCCAGTTCCTTGTCCTCATCATCCTCGTCAGGAACTATGGACCCAACTTTGTTACCCTCCATGTAATATTTGCATGCAGCCAGAATGGCACGGCCGCGCTCACGGAAGTGGCCGGCAACGAGATCTTCAAAGTGCTGAAACAAGCAAAGCAACAGCCAACGATAAAGGTTAATTTGATTTTCTGGTGTGTGAGATATGTAACCTAAAAGCATCTCAGTGCACCGCACCCTACTGAAGATAATAACAACTTCCATACTACAACCAAATTAAGTGCCAAATTTGTGGTTGTTGTGCTGTGGTACACTGGGCAAACTAGATATGGAATCTAGCAACCTTTACTGACTCTAGCAAGATTTTACTGTTATGGCTGTCTTTGCCACCAAAAAGAACTGCCATATCAAAAAGAGGGAGAAAACAAAATATTTTCAACCCTGAATTCTTGCATTGGTCCACTTAGCAACCCTAAAATTGACATCCTTCATACTTTGCGTGGTTTCAGGATAACACAAAAACAGAGTCCAAGCTAATGTCCAAGTGGAGGGTCTTCTACCCTTCTAGGCCACAAGAGTAATCCCGTGTCACTCTAACATGGTTCAAATGTTCAAGGTTCCCACAAATTGATGATGTTCTCTTCTAGAAAGAAGTCCACCATTCAACTCTGAACTCTGGCGCAAGTTAACTTTTTAACAGTAAACTCAAAAACAGTCTGGCTCACAAACTATTCAAATAGTAAAACAAATCACCCTAGAGTAGTTTCACAAGTAGTTAAGTAGCTTTTGGTGACATGCATGCCACATGTGCACCACATCACTGCCATGTCACCAATTTCTGTTTACTTATATGTTTCTACCAATTTTTCTCTTCCATTTCTAGCATTTCTTGTGAAAGATATATTTATACAAATGGTGGAGCTTATTTTAGATTGTTTGGCCCTGGCTGTGACATGGTGGACATGTGGTATCCACATTAACAAACGGACCATTTGTGAGACCACCCAAGGACAAAAAATCGGATGGTTTCAATAGTTTGATGTTGCTTCTGTTGTCTATCTCCCCTTCTAACAAAATAGCATCACATACATCCACATTCAGCAAGTTATATTTTGGACTAATCTTCGGAACAGTGAGTACTTGTGCACCCATGTCGGGAACTGCGAGAGCTTGATAATTAGCAGTATGTTACCTGTGGAGCCCTACGAAGCGAGTACAACATTGTCCTACATGAGTATTGAAATGTTGTGTCATTATACTCCAAGGCAGTCCTCTGCCCACTAGCATTGTTGGCATATGTTTCATATCCTGGCTCATTGAAGTATGGCTTCTCATTCAATACGAGAGCTTGAATGGAGATTAGCACTTGTAACATGGTTGAGTGAGCTGAGTTCCACTTCTCACAACCATGACCTTCCCACGTGCCTAGGAGGCTAAGGCAGACTTTTCCACAAGCATACAAATTTGGATTAAGCCTAAGTCCTCCAGAATGATAGTATACAATCTGCAAAAGCACCAGAACGGTTATTTCAATCAACATATGGAAATACATTACATACGAAGTTACCAAAATGTCGATATACTTACTGGAGGACTTGCAGGATAACTAGCAGGAAATTGAGCATCAAAGAAGAAAAGGCCATCATGGTAGGGTGTTCCCTGAGGCCCAATCATCACAGCCCTGAGAAGGTCCATTCGATTCTCCGAGACACGGACGTATATGGACGCTGCACAGAAGTCAGAAGAACAATAATTCATGTAAATAGTACAACAATGCACATGTCTAAGCTTTAGCAATTTTAACCCAGGAGAGTCAGCAGTGATCTGCAGACTTTGTAAAAAAAATTGTAGGTGAAAGTAAATAATAAGATGAAAAAAAATAAAACACATTAAAAAACATTAACGGTAGAGCTTTCTTCGACAGGAGAACATATGCCCTCAGAAGAACTAAATTTGCACAAAATTCGAAGCAAAACTGAGTAATGTTGAAGTGGGTGGGTCAAATCAGATCCTCAATGTGCTTCAAAATTTATGTATATCACTTGCGGGGAGCATTTTAAGCACATATTTATACTTTCTTTCTTGGAAATAGCTGACCTGGTAAATCGTTCTCCAGAAGTTTCCAGTCATGCTGAATTCTTTTTGTCCACTCTTTCCCTGTCTGGAGTGAAGTTAAAGAACAAAATAAGTATCGAGTCGAAAAGAAGGTACAAAATAAAGCAATATGCATATGATTTTACCTTTCCAACAGGTTTATTAGCATAATGATGATCAGAGAAATCCTCAACGGTGTCAAACTGTTTGAAGAACTTGTATTTCTTACCAATTTCATCCTCTATTTCTGACATTGACTTAAAATTGCCAGGGCCATCATCAGTTGCAGCTTTCTGCAACCATGGTACAGAAGCCTCCACACCAGGAGGCAGATCTAAGTCGTCAAATTTATCAGCAAGCTGCTGATTGAAATCACTTTCATCAAATTCATAGTCAGATCCTTCATTGTCATCATCGTAGCAGCCTTCATCTTCATCATCTATATAATAATCTTCTTCCTCAATTTCACCAGAGTCAAAATTCTGTCGCTCGGCTTCAGATGCTTTGAAGGAGTTATTTTCTGTACAGGATCCAACTTTATCACCGGATGATGATCCCTGTAAAATATGCCAATGTAGTTATAAGCAAACACAAAACTTTTCCACAATAAATACGAACTTGAGTCCACCAGTAGTTGTAAATTTAAGTCACATATCATGATCATTTGCTCTTCGCTGCCAGCATTAGACGTTTGCTTGTGGTATTATTAGTGTGATGGTACATAAATCAGGTATGGATAAGTTATCTTTCCATCCTATGTCACCAAACAACCTTAGTCCAGGTGGCTAGAATAGTCCGTCGCTTCACCGAGGAGCCTTGAGATACTAGGCCCAATCCCAGCCCCACACAAATATATTTTTCCAGCACAGTGACACTAAAGCAAGAATTACGAGTCAAGCCGAGGTTGACACTCATAGACCAATCATGACTAATCTAGAATACTGCTGGACTAGTCGACATGGTACTGTAGCACCCAACTTACAGCACCCAGAACATGCTCCCTCCGTTCCTAAATATAAGTCTTTTTAGAGATTCCAATATGGACTACATACAGAGCAAAATGGGTGAATCTACACTCTAAAATACGTCTATATACATCAGTATGTAGCCCATATTGGAATCTCTAAAAAGACTTATATTTAGGAACGGAGGGAGTAGTATGTACTCCCTCCGTCCCATAATATAAGACGTTTTTGCAAGCTAACAGCTTGCAAAAACGTCTTAAATTATGGGACGGAGGGAGTAGTATATAGAGAGAATTCCTTATTTGGCCCTTTGTTAAAATCTGGTTCCCTATTTGGCCCTAGAAATTTCATTTTTCCCTTTTTGACATCATAAATTCATTTTATTCCTTCTATGACACTTCTGTCACTTTTTGCTGTTAACACCGTCAAATGTGACTTGAAATGTCTTATCTACCCCTGCTTTACCATGTCGGAAAAAACAGAAAAATCTAGTTGCGGCGCGAGGCATGGAGGGAGGCGCGGCAAATAATGATGGACGGTCGAGGCGGCGCTGTGCAGGCCCAAGTCGCGGCGCCGGATGTCACGCCCCGAGACCCTCTAGTTGCTGCCCCTCTCGCTAGTGCAAAGGCCAAACAAACCTGGCCAGCATGCATAGTCTCCACGTAGCCATTTGAATGTCCCAAGTATTTCTAGAGTGTTGCCAGCACATGCATGTACATCCCATAAATATCAGGCCACATAGCTAGCTACTTCATGATTAATTCGTACTTCTACTACTGCTGAGTCAGACCGACATGAGCCAGAGGAAAAACTCCACAACTATTCTTCTCTTCTCACATGTACTTAGCTTGGGAGAATTTCCTCCACCCGTGTACATCTTCCCATTATCCATGTACTAATCTTGTTTTAACTTGTAGCGTTACTAGTCATGCATGGCTCATGTATAAATACACACATGCACGCACATTCAAGGCACTGACGCATTGCCACGTCGCCATTGCTTTTGACTTCCAGTTCATAATTTTGGTCACAAAATACATTAGGGGTAAAATGGACTTTTCACGTTGCGTTTAACGGTGTTAGTTGTCAAAACTGACGGAAATGTCATAGAGGGAACAAAATGAAGTTTGAGTGTCAAAACAGGAAGAAATTTTTTACTAGGGCCAAAAAGGGAATCAAATTTTAAGGAAGGGCCAAATAAGGAATTCTCTCTAGTATATACTCCCTCGTGCGAAATTACTTGTCGCAGAAATGGATAAAAATGGATGTATCTAGAACTAAAATATGTCTAGATACATCCAATAAGTAATTCCGGACGGCGAGAGTACTATATAGTACAGTACAGTATACAATAAAAATTGAATGCATGGGAAGTGGGTGAAGAACCTGGGGCTGTGTCAACTATAATATCCCATGGCCAGAGTCTTCGCTTCTCCACCAACCAAGAAGGCAGGGGAGAAATCAAACCCAAGAAGAAGGGATGGAGAGAAGGGAGAAAATAGTTGGTACAACAGCAGAAGAGGGGCGGATCCACGAGGAGCACAGCAGAAGAGGGGCGGATACAAGGGAGCACAGCAGGTGAGGAGCACAACAGCAGGGGGGCGGATCCAGGGGAGGAGCAGAACAAGCTCCAAAATTGAGTCGATCGACTCAAACATGCCAACTAGTCCACGACTAGTCGCTCCAGCCCTTGACTCACGAGCTAGTCTACACGAAGAACCTAGTCGACAACCCGACTGAGACTACTAGACTAGTCGTTCAACTCATAATCCTTGCACTGCAGGCCAGCTGGACCAGTCATATGTTTGTTGGAAAATCACAGTTCAACTGATTCTGGCCGGGTCAGTTGCAGGACTGCCTTCTCACTAAACCAGAGCAGAGCAGGCTCCATTTTTTTTTCCTGTTGAACCACCAGTTCCTCTCGGTTTTTTAAACTAGGGTTAGAGGGTTAGTGGAATGGGGGGGGGGTCCTGTCTTGTCTCCACGGTGCCCATGTCTATTGTGGACTGACAACCGTATGAAATTGACTTAGCAAATATATGACCTAAAGTTAAATTGACAATTTTTGAGTTACTGTTTTGTCCACAAAACAGGTAATGCCCCTGTAAGAGAGGGTATAAAAAGTCACTTCTTCAACCAATAAATAAACAAGTACAAAAGCTCAAGATCATCACAACTATTTAATTTCTCTCCGTGACACACAAACAGCTAACAGAATACATGCAATGCCCAGATCCACATCAAACTAAGAAATGTCGAGCAGATCTATAGTATTAACTTAACAGGCAAAGAAGGGCTTCTTTGATTCAAAGGATTCTCAAAGGAATTTTGGAGGATTCTGATCCTTAGAATTTTTTCCTCCATGGGTTGTTTGATTCATACGATTGGAAACCATAGGATTTTTTTTAGATTATTTGCACTAGAGTTCATAGGAAATTTTCCATCCACTCCAACCTCCTTGAAATAATCTTACATTTTTCCTGTGCACAATCAAACACCCTTACAATGGCATGCCACTCTATTCCTACGTTTTTTCTATTTCCGCATTTTGCAAATCCTGTGAATCAGAGAGGCCTGAAGTTTGAACATGGGAAAATATATTCAGAAATAATTAATACATAAATCTAGAAAGTGCTATTGAAACCATGATACTCCAAAACCTTCTCATTTCCACAATGGTACTCGAATATCCCAAGGGGAATTGTCCTCATGTTCAACATGAGACCTTGTGGCCTGCCACAGGTGTCTTGCGTTGCTAGATCACTGTCCCAAAAAAAATCATAGCTCTATAGCTCACACTCCTGCATGCTCTACTAACAATTCACATGTAAAACTACTCGGAACACCTACCAGCTTAACGCTAGAGCATCAAAATTCATGCATAACGAATTTAAGAGACACCTATCAGGCTATCATGCTGATACAGTCATGGATATGTTGTAGCCAACTTTGCCCAGGTGAAGAACCAACAAATATACAATTAATAAGGTTATAAAATATGAGTGAGATGCTCGGGTAGCTAGATTCGGCACGCAGACGCCTCCATAATCAAACAACTGTTTGAAGCTTAAGTACATCAGCAATATGTCGACATCCTAGAGACACCATCGATTCAATATGCTAGAATGTATTCCTTGCAGCTTCCGTGTATATTAATGTACTCGTCCTTCTATCCACAAGAAGATCAAAACTTCGGCAAACAACATATACAAGCACAGACTTCAATTCTACAAACACAACGAAACTATAAAGGAACACCAGACATTTCTTTCTAATCTCTAAAGGCACACAGACAAATAAACAAAATCCGGTCAATAAACACATTACTGTAAACCCGTACAATGTTTGAGTCAAGTGCCCAGAAAACCCCAATTCTACCACAATGAATCTCCAGAAACCTAAAGACAAAATTGTCCCCGCGAACCCTACTACCCTTTTGGTATTAAGATACTTTCCACCTCGAAATCAAAATCACGTCTCAAATCCCCAAATCCCCAAACCTAAACCCCACGAAAAAACGGATTATTTAATTATTAAAAAAAATCAAGACCCAGGTAGGCCAAAACCCTCGTGCCACGCTCCGCATCGACGCCTTACAACAAGGCAACGGCCGCAACATCGGATCGCACGGAAACCGCTCGGGCAGCAAACCAGAAGAAGGGAGGTTACGGCCGGAATTTGCGCACACGGCAAGGTCGCGCGACGAGTAGTACCTGGCAGCGCTGGCGTTTCTGTTGCTGCACGGCGTCCCAGGCGGCGGCGTCGGCGGCGCGGCAGGACGACGACGAAGACGACGCGCCCCCTTGCATGTGCGGGTACCTGCGACAGATCAAGGAGCCCATCAAAAAATCGCCCTGAAATACAATCGACGGCTGATTCTTCGAAGATGGCGGAGGGGCGGCGCACTCGGAGGCGTCCATGGCGAAGTCCAATGGATGGCGCGGCAAGCGGCGAGCGGCGAGCGGCGGGCGACCAGGAGCGGGTAGGGGCCGAGTGGGGGAGGGGCCAGCCGAGGAGGTGTGCGCGGGCGAGGGCGAGGGCGTTGTGCGCGTAGCGGTGCACAGGGGGCGGACGCAGAGGAACATTAGTCGTGTGCCGCTACCGACCGTGGATGACGCGAGCTCCTTGCGGGACCACCCGGCAGTGAGATCACACGACGGTGGCCCACGCGTGACGCGGGCCTCTTCTTTTTTATTTTTGTTTTCGTGCGGCGACGACGACTGCCGTGCCTGGGAGGCGGGGTACGTCCACCGAGAAAGCGACCCACGCGCGGGCTAGTCAAGGCCGGGGTCCGGGTTCGGGCCCGATGTCAGTGAGAGAGTGGTATGTGGATGGGTCTACCGACTGCTAACTCTGCGTGCGCTTTTTGGGCATTCGCGGATGCTCTGCGCGGTGAGGATCTGTGGGATTGTGTGTGGCTCTGCCGGTGCGCTTGGTTGGGGTTGGGGGGGGGGGGGGGGGGGGGGCGGGCGGGGGGGTTGCATCGTTTTGGGGGGCATGGTTTGATCATATGCACGCAAAAAACCAATATCTGCATGTTGATTGGTTGCCTGCATTGCATCAAGGCTCAGATGGCTGCAAATTGTTTGGTTGCCTGTGTTTGCGCTTTAGGTGTGAGCAGATGCAAAGCACAGTTGTTTGGTTGTGTGCAAGTACTTAATCTGCTCATCTCTTTCAGATGTGGTGGAGTTACCACCCATTTGACAGCACACAACACACTATGATCATCAGCAACACAAAAACAGCAAGAACAAGCAAAGAACAGGCAGATCATAATCTACTAGGCATAAGTTTAAAATGGCAGGGCATCCCATGCCCCTGATGGACCCCAGGGTGCTGCTCCCTCGGCAAAATATGGGCATGTTCACAGCAAAAGAGACGATCGGGCTTCAATTCAAACCTACAGTACTTAAGTTCAGAGTACTACACATGGTTCAGAGTACTACGCATGGTTCAGACTAGATAGATGAACTAGAGGGCCTGAGTGATGTCGTCGACGCAGTTGTGCCTCGTGCACTGTATGGTGCAGATGTTGGAGTTGTTGGCGTTGTAGATCTGCACCTTAAGCCCCAGCCGGAGAGCTTGAAGACGACAAGGTCGCCGGTGACGATCTTGTGCCGGCCGCAGAAGTACTCCCAGTCGCGCCCCAGCATCATGTGCCCCTTGAACATCTGCACCTGGACCCAAAACTCGCACCACTTGTTGGCGGAGAGGCTGACGACGCAAGGAGGGCCGCTGACCAGCCATTGCTTCATCACCGGCCTGAACCGCCGCGGGATGATGAGCATGGCGATGTCCTCCTGGTCAGCGATCTGCACGTAGAACCTCATAGGTTCCCGTGCACCCTCTTTGTGTCCCGTCCTCGGCCTCCTGCCAGCGCCCAGCGGCATCCTCATGAACTCCACCCTGCCAGGGAGCACCATCCTCTTCAGCCACCAGTTGGTGGGGATGAGGTCCTCCGCCCCCTCTGCGCCAGCGACGACCTGCGCCCACCGCCGGCTCTGTCCCACTCCGCCTTCATTATCTTGTCAGCAAGATGGCCATCAGTTAGCAACACATATGACACATGATCAAAGCTAACAAGTAGAACATGATGTATGCTCACTTAACACAGCTTACAATGATCACTACTAAGTACTAACACATTATCAGTGCTACTCTATCAGTGGTTACAGTTATTAGTGCTAACACTGATCAGATGAAGCCACCGCTCACATGTCCTACTTGCATACTATTTTTGGCATTCAGTTATGTCCTGCTTGCATGCCACATGCACTCACATACCCTAGCAACAAGAGCAACATAACCACAGTAGCAAGAATAGTAGCATCAACAACAGCAACAAAAGAGTAGCATGAACAACATCGGTAACCACTAACAATAGTAGCGTATACACTAGTAATAGCATCAAGAACACACAATGTGGCACTACAAACTAACAATTTGGCAGTAGAAAGTAACAATGTGGCACTAAAACGATGCAAACTACCACTACATTATGAACAATCTAGCCATGTGGGATGAACAAAGTAAGCATGCACTCTTGTTCATCCCCAGAACAGTGGATTATCATCGACTCCGGTCGAATCTAGTAGAATCCAGTCGCATCGGATCGAATCAAATCGAATCGGGTCAAATGTACGGGCCACAATCTAATCTAGCACACTATGAACTACCCTAAGAACCCTTACTAAGAAGCAGATGGGGATTTGAGAGCTTACAGTGGGGGTTGGCGGTGTAGCGTACGCCGGCCATGGTGAAAACCTCGGCGGGAAGAGGGGTGCTACCGCCGCCGATGAAGAGGACCCGGCCATTCCCAGGGTCACGAACGTGCACCTCGGCTTGCGCCGGCTCGAAGATGACGCCGGCATCCTCGAGCTCCCCTCCCCTTGCACCGGACGCAAAGGAGAAAACCCTCTTATGGGGGTAAACATACCCCCATAAGAGGGGCATGCAAGGGACGGCGTCGGCAGGTATTGGATCCTCGCGATGTTCGAGCCGATGGAAAGGACCATCGGCTCCGATGGCGAAGCCGGAGCGACCGGCGCTGGCGCTTCATTGGCCCGGGGCGACGGCCTGGTGCATAAAGGGGGAGCGCGCAGTGTCAACACCAGATCTACTCCGGCCGCGGGGAGGCCGGCAACCCACCTCTCTTAGATGGGATTGTTACTGGCGATGACCGGAGTGGGTGGGGCGTGGCGAGACAGCGGCATGGCCATTGGAGAAACCGAACGGGCGGTGAGGTGAGAGAGAGGGAGTGGGTGTGAACTGGCGAGGGAGGTGACGGGAGAGGGCGTGGGGAGTTATGAGTAGTCGCGTCGTCTCCCGCGCGTCCCAAGGCATGCAGGCGCTCGCCACGCATGGCTCGAGCGAGCCTGGCTCACAAAAAACGGCCGATTCGGCCGTTCCTCTAGAGCGAGGCTAAGGTCTGCTTCGAGGTTCGCGCGGCCCAGGCAACCAAACGGGCCAGATTCTTCCCGCGCGGATCTGACCCGACCTAATGCGACCAACCAAACGCGTCTATAGCGTCTCTGATCATCTGGGTGCATGATCATGATGCAGTTAGCCGAATTAGATGGCAAATAGTTTTTTTAACACAGTATAATCAAGGACGCTCCCCTATATACACATACACTCATCTCTAAGAACATACGCCCACACCTTACCCCTATGAGCATATTTGAAAAACTAGGCCGGCATAATGTCTTGAGATTGATGAAGTCACCACATACGCCATGTAGTCGACGAAAACGTCTCATGCATTAAACAAATAGTGCTGGAATGAATTCAGGAAAATGGGAGCACCAAGGACCGGGGAGGGCATTGCCTCAAGAATTGAACCCGTCCTAGCTTACCTGCTACGCGAGGAGTTGCCCGAGGACCAATCGGTGGCACATCGGGTCATCAGATGAGCCACCGCTCACACCGCCCACGAAGGAGGGTTGTACAAGCATGACGTTGCTCGCATCTTCTAGCATTGTATTTCTCCCGATGAGCGGCGGTAACTTTTGCACAAGATCCATGTCGACACTTGTGGTTGCCACACGGTTCCTGGGACCCTAGTGAGCAAGTTCTACCGTGCGAGTCTTTTATGGCCCATGGTAAGGACTAACTCAACGGATTTGATCCAACATCACGTCGGGCGCCAGCTTTTCGCTAATGTTAGCCACTTACCGGCTACGGCCCTAAAGATGATCCCAATAACCTTGTCGTTCGCAGATGAGGGGTTGGACATGGTCAGACCTTTCCGTAAGGCAGAGAGCGGTAGTAAGTACATGTTTGTTATGATCGATAAGTTCACCAAAGGAATCAAGGCTGGTTGCCACCCAAGCAGTCGAGCCGATCATTAAATTCATTTCCGGCGCGGTGCATCGGTATGTCACGCCCCACAGTATAATCACGGATAATGGGTCGAACTCGGTCCTCGGCAGTATTGAGCCGAGGTTGGTCAGACCGACAAGAAACTGGGTCGAGGAGCTCGACTCCTCACTATGGAGGCTGCGCACCACTCCTAAACACTCCACAGTGTAGAAGGAATAGTGAGGAATTGTCGTAATACATTGGATGTTGTATTGAGCCTCTCGGGCGGTTTATATACAGTACAAGGCTTGAAGGGCAAGAAGCCTCTCATAGAGATAAGGCAGGAGATGATTACAAATCATAATCTACCAAATACATAGATATGCCTATATACTCTAACACCCCCTATAGTCGTAGCGGTAGCGTCACATACAACAGGAGCATTGCGGACGGTTAGATTGGAGAGAATAGCAGCCGATGGGCTGACACCCCCCGCAATCATAGCGGGAGCGACCTGGACGATGTCACATCACGGATGCATTGATTGTACAGGAAGCCGACGAGTTGCTCAAGAGAGGTGGTAGCCCTGTTATGCCAATGTCGATGTAACCAAGAGCGTATGGTGGTGTAGCTGTGGTCGAGGTAGCCGTGCGAGGGACACCGTGGTCGATGTCGAGTCGGGGTGGCCGGTGTCGAGGTAGTCGCCGTGGAGCCACATGCGCAAGGAGGTGCCATGTTAGTTATGGGCGTAGTGGTGTCGAGGTAGTGGTGCGCCGGAAAGAAGACGGTGTTGACGAGGCGCCACGTTGGGTTTGCCAAGCCCGGGACACATTGTGGACGAAGGCATGTGTCGGTGTTGCCAGCACCGGGCATGCGTAGACTGACGATGTTGATGTTGACGATGCGTCGATCCATGCTTGCCAGGTCTGGGAACACGCTGATGTTGCCAGCACCGGGCATGCATAGACGGGGACCTGCACAAGTTGTACGCCATGTTGAGGGGGCTAGCATGAAGGACTCGATGACAGTTGCGGCGCTAATCGGCGCGGGGACAATGTCGCCTGCGGTTGTCGGAGTAGATGAATTATACGTCTCCAACGCATCTATAATTTTTGATTGTTCCATGCTATTATATTATCAATCTTGGATGTTTTATATACACTTTCAAGCAAGTATATATCATTTTTTGGGACTAACCTATTAACTTAGCGCCCAATGTTAGTTGATGTTTTTTTTGCTTGTTTTTGGTTTTGCAGAATATCAATACCAAACGAAGTCCAAATGCCACGAAACTTTTTGGAGATTTTTTCTGGCAATAAGAGACCCTGGAAGCTTCAGGAGGGGACGGGAAGAGGGAGTAGTGGCTCACGAGGCACCAGGGCGCGCCTAGGGGTGGGGCACGCCCTGGTGGCTTGTGGGCCCCACGTGGCTCCGTTTGACCTAACTCCGCCTATATAAATTCTTTAAAATCATGAGACCAATAGAGGAGTCCACGAAATGTTTTTTTCGCCGCCGCAAGTTATTGTTCTTGACATATCCCATCCGGAGGCCTTTTCCGGCACTCTGCCGGAGGGGGATTTGATCACGGAGGGGCTCTACATCATCCTTGATGCCCTTTCGATGATGCATGAGTAGTTTACCATAGACCTACGGGTCCATATTTAGTAGCTAGATGGCTTCTTCTCTCTATTTGATCTTCAATACAATGTTCTCGATGTTCTTGGAGTTCCATCCGATGTAATCACTTTTTGCGGTGTGTTTGTTGGGATCCGATGAATTATGAGTTTATGACCAGATCTATCCATGAATATTATTTGAGTTTTCTCTAAACTCTTTTATGCATGATTAATATAGCTTCGTATTTCTCTCCGATCTATTGATTTGGTTTGGCCAACTAGATTGATTTATCTTGCAATGGGAGAGGTGCTTTGTAATGGGTTCGATCTTGCGGTGCTCAATCCCAGTGACAAAAGGGGACATGGCACGTATGTATCGTTGGTATTAAGGGTAAAAAGATGGGGTCTATTCATACGTTAGTTTATCTTATCTACATCATGTCATCTTGCTTAAGGCGTTACTCCATTTCCTATGAACTTAATACACTAGATGCATGCTGGATAGCGGTCGATATGTGGAGTAATAGTAGTAGATGCAGAATCGTTTCGATCTACTCATCTCGGATGTGATGCCTATATATGATCATTGCCCTGGATATTGTCATGATGATTTGCTTTATATCAATTGCCCAACAGTAATTTGTTTACCCACCGTATGCTATTTTCAAGAGATAAGCCTCTAGTGAAAACTATGGCCCCCGGGTCTATCTTTTATCATATGCTAAAACCCCAAAATACCTTGCTGCGTTTTTCTTTTATTTATTTTATTTTGTATTTTTGTCCGATCTATCTATCAAATACCATACAGTTTAATCTTGCTCGTAACCGTCAAGGGATTGACAACCCCTTGTTCGCGTTGGGTTGGAAGGATTTGTTGTTTGTGTGCAGGTGTTGCTAACGAATTGTTGCTTGGTTCTCCTACTGGATTGATAACCTTGGTTCTTAACTGAGGGAAATACTTATCTCTACTATACTACATCATCCTCTCCTCTTCGGGGAAATCCCAACGCAGTTCACAAGTAGCAGGAAGAATTTCTGGCGCCGTTGCCGAGGAGACATCATCAACAACTATCAAGTACCTTCGCATAAAACTTTCATCTCCTTGCATTTACATTATTTGCCATTTGCCTCTCGTTTTTATATCCCTCACTTCTAAAAAGTTTTATAGAAATATAAACATATTTTTCATTTGCCTTTTTGTTTGATTAGTTTACCTTGCCGTCATGACTAGCATAATTATCCCTCCTTTGTCACCAGATTTTGAAGTTCTTTACATCAAACAAAATCAAGGAGGAAATCTTAAAGATGCTTGGTATAGGTTAATGAAATCTTACCATGTTTGATCTGTAAAAGGGGATTTAAAAATTCTGCTTCGCAATTTCTATATAGGTTTAACCATGCACCATAGACAACTTTTGGATTTTGCCGCAAAGGGAATTTTATTGAGAGTGATGCCAATGCTGACTATGAGGGAATATTGGGGGTTCCACCACCACAAAAGGGATTTGCTTTTACTCAAGAGGGGATTCAAATATTAGACAAATTAGGAGATAGGCAGAAAATTTTGGTTGAGTTGCAAAACTCTAACGAACCTCTCAAAAATATTAGTGGAAACCTCAATCGCATGAACACTTTGATTACTCTATGTAATAAGCGATTGGATATTCTAGATCCTAAAATGGCCTCACTTCCCGAGAATAATGGGAAGCGTAAAGAACCTCCTGGGTTTGAGAAAACTCCTACAGAGATTGTCGAAACCAAAGAAGACAACACTTGAAACTATGCATTATGCCTAGCTGGGGCATAAAACAATAGCGCTAGTTGGGAGGCAACCCAATCGTTATCCTTTATTTTTTTGTTTCTTTTCTATTTTTCAATAAGCACATAATTATGCTACTTTTATGATTGTGTTTTAGTGTTTAAATTGTGTTTGTGACAAGCAAAGCCTCTGGGATGATTTGGATGATAGTTGCTTTGATTCTATGAAAAACAGAAACTTTTGCGTCCAGTAGCAGAATTAATGTGAATTTGCTGGAGCGTGATAAATTTCTGATTTTTTTCACATGATTGATAGACAAATTTCCCATGTTTTCCTAATTTTCCAGAATTTTTGGAGTTACAAAAGTATGGTCAATGGTCAGATTACTACAGATAGTTATGTTTTTGATGCATTGTTTTGCTTGCTTTGATGAAACTATGGATTTTATCGGGGCGTATAAGCCATTGAGAAGTTAGAATACAATAGCTACAATGCAAAAACAAAATATGAATGGGTTTGCAACAATACTTAAAGTAGTGATTTGCTTTATTATACTAACGGATCTCATGAGGTTTTGTTGAGTTTTGTGTGATTAAGCTTTTCAAGTTTTGTGTGAGATCACGATGGATGAAGGAATGAGGAGTGGGAAGAGCCTAAGCTTGGGGTTGCCCGAGGCACCCCAAGGTAATATTCAAGGACCCCCAAGCAACTAAGCTTGGGGATGCCCCGGAAGGCATCCCCTCTTTCTTCTACCAACTATTGGTAATTTTACTTGGAGCTATATTTTTATTCGTCACATATCATGAGTTTTGTTTGGAGTGTCATGTATTATATGATTATTTGCTTTGTTTGATTTTTAGTTAGTCACCGTCATCCTTGCTGAACAAACTTATTTGGGAGAGCCACACGTTTATCATGATTTGTTAGAATATTCTATGTGCTTCACTTAAATCTTTTGAGCTAGGCAGTTGCTCTAGTGCTTCACTTATATCTTTTTGAGCACAACGGTGGTTATATTTTAAAGAAATACATACACTCTAATGCTTCACTTATATTATTTTGAGAGTTGATAATATTAAATTTTGAAGAAATATTTACACTCATGCTTCACTTATATCTTTTTGAGAGTTGATAATAGCAATGGTAATTTGCTATATATGAATTTGGTCCCAAAGTGATGAATATCCAAGAGGGATATAATAAAAACTTTCATATAGAGCATTGGATATGATAAACTTGATTCCTTGCAATAGTTTTGTATATGGAGATAGTAATATGTGAGTAATGTTAGTGAGTAGTTGTGCTTTAGTAAGAATATTGGTGTTAAGGTTTGTGATTCCCTATGCATGCACATAAAGTCAATAGTTATGCAATGAAGTTACATCCTAATTATGCATTATTCAGTGTTAGTTATGCTCAATGCATGTTTATGAGCGTTTTTGCTTTTTGGTTGGTCGCTTCTAAATCTATTTGCTAGCCTTCATTTGTACTAAGCGGGAATGTTGCTTGTGCATCCAACTCCTTAAAACCAAAGTTGTGCCAAATGAGTCCACCATACCCACCTATATGCAGTATTTCCATGTTGTTCCAAGTAAATTTGCATGTGCCAACTCTAATTTTTGAAAATAAATTTCTGTTTTGTGTGCCCGTAGTGCTCATGAAGCGGCAGGGGGTGGCTAATATTTTCCATGCTAGGTATTTTATTCTCACGATGAATGTTTATTCACTTGTCATTGCACGAGAGTGTGGCAGGTATTAGGGATGCCCAGTCCCAAAATGAAAATAATAATAATATGACGATAATAATAAATTCCTTGGAAAGTGTTGGTATGGAAGGCACCCATGGATATGGCTAGCCACAGATTGTGAAAGAATGGTGGAAAGGAAATAAACTTTATTTTCTGTTTGGCAACCGCCTATAATTTGCCTAGCATGGAAGATATTGGGAATCACGGTCGTTTTCGTTGACAGGAAAAACATGCCTCTCATAATAATTTTATCTCTAATTTAAGCCTTGAGCTCTCGCACCTCTGCAAATCTCTGCTTCCCTCTATGAAGGGCCTATCTATTTACTTTTATGCAATTTTTATTTTTATTTTGAGTCTCCATCTTCTCTTATAAAGCACCAACTAGAGAGAACAATTGTCATACTTTTGCATTGGATGTAGCTAATGTTGAGTGTGTTTCATGAATGGATCAATGGTTGAGCATAATGGGCTAGGGATAACTTTCTTTAGCGTTGATATTTTGGAAGACATGGTTGCTCGTTAGTAACTTAGTATGCTTGAGTATTGATGTCTTCATGTCAAATTATAGACTATTGCTTTGAATCATTCAAGTCTAAATATCCATGCTACAAAAGAAAAGAGTACATGATGAATATGTTAGGTAGCATTCCACATCAAAAAATATGTCTTTATCATTTACCTACTCGAGGAAGAGCAGGAACTAAGCTTGGGGATGCTTGATACGTCTCCAATGTATCTATAATTTTTATTGTTCTGTGCTATTACATTATCAATCTTGGATGTTTTATATACACTTTCAAGCAATTATGTATCATTTTTTGGGACTAACCTATTAACTTAGTGCCCAGTGTCAGTTGCTGTTTTTTTGCTTGTTTTTGGTTTTGCAGAATATCAGTACCAAATGAAGTCCAAATGCCACGAAACTTTTTGGAGATTTTTTTCTAGCAATAAGAGACCCTGGAACCTTCGGGAGGGGACGAGTAGATGGAACAGTGGCCCACGAGGCACCAGGGTGGCTTGTGGGGCCCACGTGACTCCGTTTGACCTAACTCTGCCTCTATAAATTCTCTAAAATCATGAAACCAACAGAGGAGTCCACGAAATGCTTTTTTCACCGCCGCAAGTTCTTGTTCTTGACATATCCCATCTGGAGGCCTTTTCCGGCACTCTGCCGGAGGGGCTCTACATCATCCTTGATGCCCTTCCGGTGATGCGTGAGTAGTTTACCACAGACCTACGGGTCCATATTTAGTAGCTAGATGGCTTCTCTCTATTTGATCTTTAATACAATGTTCTCGATGTTCTTGGAGTTTTATCCGATGTAATCACTTTTCGCGGTGTGTTTGTTGGGATCCGATGAATTGTGAGTTTATGATCATATCTATCCATGAATTTTATTTGAGTTTTCTCTGAACTCTTTTATGCATGATTAATATAGCTTCGTATTTCTCTCCTATTTATTGATTTGGTTTGTCCAACTAGATTGATTTATCTTGCAATGGGAGAGGTGCTTTGTTATGGGTTCGATATTGTGATGCTCAATCCCAGTGATAGAAGGGGACATGATACATACGTATCATTTCTATTAAGGGTAAAAAGATGGGGTTTATTCATACGTGAGTTTATCTTGTCTACATCATGTCATCTTGCTTAAGGCGTTACTCCGTTTTCTATGAACTTAATACACTAGATGCATGCTGGATAGTGGTCGATGTGTGGAGTAATAGTAGTAGATGCAGAATCATTTCGGTCTACTTGTCTCGAACGTGATGCCTATATATGATCAAAGCCTTGGATATCGTCATAATTATTTTCTTTTCTATCAATTGCCCAATAGTAATTTGTTTACCCACCGTATGCTATTTTCAAGAGACAAGCCTCTAGTGAAAATTATGGCCCCCGGGTCTATCTTTTATCATATACTAAAACCCCAAATACCATGCTACGTTTTTCTTTTATTTATTTTATTTTGTATTTTTGTCTGATCTATCTATCAAATACCATACAGTTTAATCTTGGCCGTAACCGCCAAGGGATTGACAACCCCTTTGCCCGCGTTGGTTTGCAAGGATTTGTTGTTTGTGTGCAGATGCTGCTAACGAGTTGTTGATTGGTTCTCCTACTGGATTGATAATCTTGGTTCTTAAATGAGGAAATACTTATCTCTATTGTACATCATCATCCTCTCCTCTTCCGAGAATTCCCAACACAGTTCACAAGCAGCAATGAAGTGGTCGGGGTAGATGACAGCGACGCTGGTTCTAGACGAAGACGAAGAGCTGGAGTGGCGGCGCAGTTCGAGTGTGTTGGGAAACATAGTAGAAAACAAACAAAAATCACCCTACGATCACCCAGGAACAATATGAAGATGCATTAATGGTTTGGACTCGATCGTTACTGAGTCTGAGTTGTAGCAGAAGAAGACGAGTCGGTGTAGATCATTCTTGGTGTCCCTCAAACCGTAGATGAACAATCCTGCGAACCGCCCATGAACAACCCTCAAACAGAAGAGCGAAAGCACGACCTCTCTATGAGTTGCAAGCATATGGTCTTCATGATCTGGCAGCGCTTCGCAGTCAAGAGCTAATCGTCGCTGGAGAATTAGAGAGAGGAGATTAGAACCACATTGGGCTTCTAATTATGAGGATTAGAGGATCTAGGTCAAGCTCTAATTGATCAACTAGGACCAACTAAAACTAGAGAACTAGAGGAGGCTCAAAAAACTTGTGTGTACAAAAGGTGCAAAAGCTTCTAGTATATATATGTTGGAGGGGAGAGGAGGGGCCCCACATGATACTTCTCCAAAGTAAAGCCTTTGGGATAGTGTGGATGATAGTTGATTCAATTCTGTCCAAAAGCAGAAACTTTTGTGCCCAGTCACAGAATTGTTAAAAATCACCGGAGCGTCAAAAAATTCTGTTTTTTTACAGTATATTGATATACAAATTGCCCAGGTTGTCCTAATTTTTCAGAATTTTTGGAGTTATATAAGTATGGATAGTTTCCAGATTACTACAGTCTGTTCTGTTTTTGACAGATTCTGTTTTCATTGTGTTGTTTGCTTATTTTGATGAATCTATGGGTAGTATCGGAGGGTATGAACCATGGAGAAGTTGGAATACAGTAGAGATAACACCGATATAAAATTATAATGAGTTCACAACAGTACTTAAGTGGTGATTTGCTTTATTATACTAATGGAGCTTACGAGTTTTCTGTTGAGTTTTGTGTTGTGAAGTTCTCAAGTTTTGGGTGAAGTTTCGATGGACTATGGAATAAGGAGTGGCAAGAACCTAAGCTTGGGGATGCCCCGGATGGCATCCCCTCTTTTGTCTTTGTTCATCGGTAACCTTACTTGGAGCTACATTTTTATTCACCACATGATATGTGTTTTGCTTGGAGCGTCGTTTCATTTTATTTTGTTTTGCTTGCTGTTTGAATAAAATACTTAAGATATGAAATTCTTAAATGTTAGAGAGTCTTCACATAGTCACACAATTATTCGACTACTCATTGATCTTCGCTTATATATTTTGGAGTAGTTTGTCAGTTGCTCTAGTGCTTCACTTATATTATTTTGAGAGTCTCTCTAAACAACATGGTAATTTGCTTAGGTTATGAATTTAGTTCTAATATGATAGGCATCGAAGAGGGATATAATAAAAACTTTCATATGAAGTGCATTGAATACTATGAGAAGTTTGATTCCTTATGATTGTTTTGAGATATGAGGATGGTGATATTAGAGTCGTGCTAGTGAGTAATTGTGGATTGTAGAAATACTTGTGTTGAAGTTTGTGATTCCCGTAGCATGCACGTATGGTGAACCGTTATGTAACAAAGTAGGAGCATGATTTATTTATTGATTGTCTTCCTTATGAGTGGCGGTCGGGGATGGTCGATGTCTTTTCCTACCAATCTATCCCCCTAGGAGCATGTGCGTAGTACTTTGTTTCAATGACTAATAGATTTTTGCAATAAGTATGTGAGTTCTTTATGACTAATGTTGAGTCCATGGATTATACGCACTCTCACCCTTCCACAATTGCTAGCCTCTGTAGTACCGCGCAACTTCACCGGTGCCATACACCCACCTATTACCTTCCTCAAAACAGCCACCATACCTACCTATTATGGCATTTCCATAGCCATTCCGATATATATTGCCATGCAACTTTCCACCGTTCCATTTATTATGACACGCTTCATCATTGTCATATTGCTTTGCATGATCATGTAGTTGACATCGTATTTGTGGCAAAGCCACCGTTCATAATTCTTTCATACATGTCACTCTTGATTCATTGCACATCCCGGTACACCGCCGGAGGCATTCATAGAGTCCTATTTTCTTCTAAGTATCGAGTTGTAAGTAAATAAAAGTGTGATGATCTTCATTATTAGAGAATTGTCACATGTGAGGAAATAAAATAAATAAAAAAGAGAAAAGGCCAAAAAAAAGAGAAGGCCCAAAAAATGAGAGAAGAAGAGAGAAGGGGCAATGTTACTATCCTTTTTCCACACTTGTGCTTCAAAGTAGCACCATGATCTTCATGATAGAGAGTCTCCTATGTTGTCACTTTCATATACTGGTGGAAAATTTTCATTATAGAACTTGGCTTGTATATTCCAACGATGGGCTTCCTCAAATTGCCCTGGTCTTCGTGAGCAAGCAAGTTGGATGCACACCCACTTAGTTTTCTTTTGAGCTTTCATAAACTTATAGCTCCAGTGCATCCATTGCATGACAATCCCTACTCACTCACATTGATATCTATTGATGGGCATCTCCATAGCCTGTTGATACGCCTAGTTGATGTGAGACTATCTCCTTCTTTTTTGTCTTCTCCACAACCACCATATTCTATTCCACCAATAGTGCTATGTCCATGGCTCACGCTCATGTATTGCGTGAAAGTTGAAAAAGTTTGAGAACATCAAAAGTATGAAACAATTGCTTGGCTTGTCATCGGGGGTGTGCATGATTTGAATATTTTGTGTGATGAAGATGGAGCATAGCCAGACTATATGATTTTGTAGGGATAAGCTTTCTTTGGCCATGTTATTTTGAGAAGACATAATTTCCTTGTTAGTATGCTTGAAGTATTATTGTTTTTATGTCAATATTAAACTTTTGTTTTGAATCATATGGATCTGAACATTCATGCCACAATAAAGAGAAATTACATGGATAAATATGTTAGCTAGCATTCCACATAAAAAAATTCTGTTTTATCATTTACCTACTCGAGGACGAGCAGGAATTAAGCTTGGGATGCTCTATATGTCTCCAACGTATCTATAAATTTTGATTGTTCCATGCTATTATATTATCTATCTTGGATGCTTTATATGCATTTATACGTTATTTTATATGATTTTTGGGACTAACGTATTAACCTAGACCCCAGTGCAAGTTTCTATTTTTTCCTTGTTTTTGAGTTTCGCAGAAAAGGAATATCAAACGGAGTCCAAATGAGCTGAAACTTTACGACGATTTTTTTATGGACCAAAAGAAGCCCACGGAATATCGGGGATGGACCAGAGGAGCCACGAGGCCTCCACAAGGGTGGAGGGCGCCCCTAGGGCGCGCCCCCTGTCTTGTCGTCGCCTCGTGGACCCCCCTGACTTGTTCCCGACGCCAAAAATTCCTATAAATATAGAAACCCCCAGAAATAAACCTAGATCGGGAGTTCCGCCGCCGCTAGCCTCTGTAGCCACGACAAAGCAATCGGGACCCTATTCCAGCACCCTGCCGGCGGGGGAAACCATCACCGGTGGCCATCTTCATCATCCCAGTGCTCTCCATGACGAGGAGGGAGTAGTTCATCCTCGGGGCTGAGGGTATGTACCAGTAGCTATGTGTTTGATCTCTCTCCCTCATGTTCTTGATTTGGCACGATCTTGATGTACCGCGAGCTTTGTTACTATAGTTGAACCATATGGTGTTTCTCCCCCTGTACCTTCTTGTGATGAATTGAGTCTTGCTCTTTGAGGTTTCGTTATGTTGGATTGAGTATTGGATTTGAGAACACTTGATGTATGTCTTGCGATGGAATATCTGTGGTGACAATGGGATGTTCTATTGATTCACTTGATGTATGTTTTGGCACTCAACTCGCGGATTCCCGAGGTGACATTGGGGTAATCTATGCATAGGGGTTGATGCACGTTTTCGTCCTACGTTCTCCAATAGAAACTTTGGAGTGATTCTTTGTTGCACGTTGAGGGATTGTCATATGATCTAATTATGTTATCATTGTTGAGAGAACTTGCACTAGTGAAATTATGAACCCTAGGCCTTGTTTTCAATCATTGCTATACCATTTTCGGTCACTTTTGTTACTTGCTACCTTGCCGTTTTTATATTTTCAGATTACAAAAACCTATATCTACCATCCATATTACGCTTGTATCACCATCTCTTCGCCGAACCAGTGCACCTATGCAATTTACCATTGTATTGGGTGTGTTGGGGACATAAGAGACTCTTTGTTATTTGGTTGCAGGGTTGTTTGAGAGAGACCATCTTCATCCTACGCCTCCCACGGATTGATAAACCTTAGGTCATCCACTTGTGGGAAAATTGTTATTGTCCTACAAAACTCTGCGCTTGGAGGCCCAACACGAGTCTACAAGAAGAAGGTTGCGTAGTAGACATCAGATGCTATGCTAATCATGGAGTCCGAGAAGACCGTTGTGAGAAGGCCGTCAGCTCAGCCTTTTAGCCTATATTTTATTATAATTGTATGCATATGTAGGTCGTGAGTGTTTTGGGCGTTGCCGCATGTGGCATTTTAAATTATCCTGAATATGTCAGACAATTATTAACCGTTGCCATTGTAATTTTGCCTCAACGGCGAGCAGAGCGCGCAGGGATGCCAGAGCGGAGCGCGCCGCAGCCGCCTCAATGGCGAGCAAAATGCGTGGACGGACGCGAGCAGAGCGCACCGCGGCCGCCTCAACGGCGAGCAACCACGTGGTCAACCTTCTGGCACCCCGTGGGAGGCGCGACGGCGCATCCATCGGACACGATGGTGATATCTTGACCGTGTGTGATAGTAGGCAGACACGTACACGTACATCCAAGAACACGGGCCCACGTTTCGGGCTTCCGATGTGTGGCATACAGTTGATCTATAAGAACTGTTTGCGATGCGCTAGAACAACAGAAATGGGCTTTGTAGGCCCAGAACCATCAATAAATTTTGACATTGTTTCTCGTCACATTATAGATTACAACGCAATAAGTAATTGCAAATCTGTTCACACCGATCAAACTAATATGTGTTCACACTTAGCACCGGGCTATAAAAATTGCCCACTCGAAAATTACTTCACAGTTCCTCTCCTCATCACCCACAAAACTGGTCTTTTCTGTCAAGTCATTCCGCCATGACCGGTAGGAGGAGTTTTGGGTGGACATATAACCAGACAGCAAAGACCAAGGCCGCGGAAGTGATAACCCACAAGTATAGGGGATCGTTTGTAGCCTTCTTCGATAAATAAAAGTGTCGAACCCAACGAGGAGCTAAAGGTAGAACAAATATTCCCTCAAGTTCTATCGACCACCGATACAACTCTACGCACACTTGACGTTTGCTTTACCTAGAACAAGTATGAAACTATTTTGCAAGAAATAAAACTACGGGTAGTTTGCGAGAATAAGACTATGGATAAATTGCAAGGTAATAAAAGTGGATAGCTTTTGTCAACAAGAAAGTCATTTGTCCCTAGGCAATCGATAACAAGTACCGGTAATCATTCTTGTAATTTTATATGAGGGAGAGGCATGAGCTAACATATGATGTCTACTATGCAACCTTCTTCTTGTAGACTCGTGTTGGGCCTCCAAGCGCAGAGTTTTGTAGGACAGTAGCAAATTTCCCTCAAGTGGATGACCTAAGATTTATCAATCCGTGGGAGGCGTAGGATGAAGATGGTCTCTCTCAAACAACCCTGCAACCAAATAACAAAGAGTCTCTTGTGTCCCAAACACACCCAATACAATGGTAAATTGTATAGGTGCACTAGTTCAGCGAAGAGATGGTGATACAAGCGTAATGAGGATAGTAGATATAGGTTTTTGTAATATGAAAATATAAAAACAGCAAGGTAACTAGTAACAAAAGTGAGCGAAAACGGTATTGCAATGCTTGGAAACAAGGCCTAGGGTTCATGCTTTCACTAGTGCAAGTTCTCTCAACAATGATAACATAATTAAATAATATGGCAATCCCTCAACATGCAACAAAAGTCACTCCAAAGTTCCTATCGCGGAGAACATAAGATGAAATTGCTTGTAGGGTACGAAACCACCTCAAAGTTTTTCTTTCCGATCAATCCATTGAGCTATTCCTATAAGTGTCACAAACAGCCCTAGAGTTCGTAGTAAAATAACACCATATGACACACATCAATCAACCCTAATGTCACCTAGATACTCCAATAATGTCACCACAAGTATCTGTGGGTCAATTATATGATATGCATCAAACAACTTCAGATTCATAATATTCAATCCAACACAAAGAACCTCAAAGAGTGCCCCAAGATTCCTACCGGAGAAACAAGGACGAAAACGTGCATCAACCCCTATGCATAGATTACCCCAATGTCACCTCGGGAATCCACGATTTGAGTGCCAAAACATACATCAAGTGAATCAATAGAACACCCCATTGTCACCACGGGTATCCCACGCAAGACATAGATCAAGTGTTCTCAAATCCATAATAGTATTCAATCCAATAATAGTGAAACCTCAAAGCTAAAACTCAATTCATCACAAGAAGGTAGGGGGGAAAACACCATATGATTCAACTATAGTAACAAAGCTCGTGGTACATCAAGATCGTGCCAAATGAAGAACACGAGAGAGAGAGAGAGAGATCAAACACATAGCTACTGGTACATACCCTCAGCCCCGAGGGTGAACTACTCCCTCCTTGTCATGGAGAGCGCCAGGATGATGAAGATGGCCACCGGTGATGGTTTCCCCATTGGTTTTTCGTGGCTACAGAGGCTTGCGGTGGCGGAACTCCTGATCTAGGTTTCTTTCCGGGGATTTCTGGATTTATAGGAATTTTTGGCGTCGGTTTCAAGTCAGGGGGGTCCACGAGGCAGCGACAAGGTAGGAGGGCGTGCCCTAGGGGGGGGGGGTGGGCGCGCCCTCCACCCTTATCGTTGACTCAGGACTCTTCTAGCCCAACTCTTGTGCTTCGGGGCTTCTTCTGGTCCATAAAAAATCACCGTAAATTTTTAGCTCGTTTGGACTCCGTTTGGTATTCCTATTCTGCAAAACTCAAAAACAAGGAAAACAGAAACTGGCGCTGGGTTCTAGGTTAATAGGCTAGTCCCAAAATAATATAAAATAGCATATTATTGCATATAGAACATCCAAGATAGATAATATAATAGCATGGAACAATAAAAAATTATAGATACGTTGGAGACGTATCAACATACTTTCTCTACTTGGATCATATGCACTTATGATTGGACCCCTAGCAAGCATCCACAACTACTAAAGATCATTAAGGTCGTGAAACCCAACCATAGCATTAAGTATCAAGTCCTCTTTACTCACACGCCATAACCCACTTATCCGCGTTTAGGCTGCTGTCACCCCCGCAACACCGACAATAAGCAAACCATGAACATATTGCAACACCCTATAGTGGGGGCCCCTCCGTTTGCGCGACACGGAGGGCACCATGGGACAGCACCATAAATAAAACATACAATCATACCAACCAAGATCATGATTAAACCATAGGACAAAACGGATCTACTCAAACATCATAAGATAACCATAGATCATTGCGAAATAATATATGGAGTTGAGCACCATGTTTAAGTAGAGATTGCAATGGGGAGAAGAGGTGTTACACTGTGATGACCCACAAGTATATGTGATCAATTGTAGCCTTTTCAACAAGTAAGAGTGTCGAACCCAACGAGGAGCAGAAGGAAATTACAAGTGGTTTTCAGCAAGGTAATGTCTGCAAGTGCTGAAATTGTAAGTAACAGAGTAGTTTGATAGCAAGATAATTTGTAACGAGCAAGTAACGGTAATAGTAACAAAAGTGCAGCAAGGTAGCCCAATCCTTTTGAGGCAAAGGACAGGCCAAAACGGTCTCTTATAATAAGCAAAGCGTTCTTGAGGGTACACGGGAATTTCATCTAGTCACTTTCATCATGTTGATTCGATTCATGTTTGCTACTTTGATAATTTGATATGTGGGTGGACCGGTGCTTAGGTGCTGTTCTTACTTGAACTAACCTCCTACTTATGATTAACCCCCTCGCAAGCATCCGCAACTACGAGAAAAGTATTAAGAATAAATTCTAACCATAGCATTAAACTTTGGGATCCAATCGGTCCCTTACGGAATAGCACATAAACTAGGGTTTAAGCTTCTGTCACTCTCGCAACCCATCATCTAATAACTAGTCCACAATGCATTCCCTTAGGCCCAAATATGCTGAAGTGTCATGTAGTCGACGTTCACATGACACCACTAACGAAATCACAACATGCATACTATCAAAATATTGAACACATACCAAGTTCACATGATTACTTGCAACATGATTTCTCCCGTGACCTCAAGAAGAAAAGTAACTACTCACAAATGATAATAATGCTCAAGATCAGAGGGGTATTAAATAGCATATTGGATCTGAACATATAATCTTCCACCAAATAAACCATATAGTAATCAACTACAAGATGTAATCAACACTACTAGTCACCCACAAGCACCAATCTATAGTTCCTGTACAAAGATTGAGCACAAGAGATGAACTAGGGTTTGAGAGGAGATGGTGCTGTTGAAGATGTTGATGGAGATTTCCCTCCCCAAGATGGGAGAGTTGTTAATGATGATGATGACGATGATTTCCCCCTCCGGGAGGGAAGTTCCCCCGGCGGAATCGCTCCGCCGAAGGGCAAAAGTGCTCCTGCCCATGTTCCGCCTCGAGACGGCGGCGCTCCGTCTTGAAAGTCCTCCCCTTATTTTTTCTAGGTCAAAATGACTTATATACCAGAAGATGGGCAGCAGAGGTGGGCCGAGGGGAGCACAACCCACCAGGGCGCGCCTGGGCTCCCTGGCGTGCCCAGGTGGGTTGTGCCCACCTGGTGGGCCCCCTCTGGTACTTATTGGCTCCAATATTTCTTATATATTCCATAAAAATTGCTCGTGAAGTTTCAGCTTGTTTGGAGTTGTGCAGAATAGATGGCCTGACGTAGCTTTTCCAGGTCCAGATTTCCAGCTGCCGGAATTCTCCCCTTTGTGTGTACCTTGCATATTATGATAGAAAAGGCATTAGAATTACTCCAAAAAGCATTATTATGCATAAAAACATCATAAATAACAGTAGGTAAACATGATGCAAAATGGACGTATCACACTGGTGCATAGAGGGGGAGAAGGTTGGTGTTGACGGTAGCAAGATTGTTGATGTAGATCGCCATCACGATCCTTGCCCGGGCAGTGTTCCGGCACTACCGGGAGAGAGGGGGAGAGAGCCCCCCTCCTTCTTCTTCTTCCTTGGCCTCCCCCTAGATGGGAGGAGAGTTCCTCCTCTGGTCCATGGTCTCCATGGCGGCGGAGGGGCGGTAGCCCCTCCGAGATTGGATCTCCCTCTCTGTTCTCTTCTGTTTCGCGTTCCCCAGATCTAGCCCTTGACGGTTTCTTAAATTCCCGGAGATCGTAACTTTGATTGCGCTGAAATTTTTACATGATTTTTTTCCATAACCTATCTTTCTTGCACCAGAAGAATCGCCCCAACTGACTTTCGAGGAGGGCATAAGACACCTGGGCGCGCCAGGGGGTGCCCAGCGCGCCCTGGCGGGTTGTGGTTGATGACCCACAAGTATAGGGGATCTATCGTAGTTCTTTCGATAAGTAAGAGTGTCGAACCCAACGAGGAACAGAAGGAAATGATAAGCGGTTTTCAGCAAGGTATTCTCTGCAAGCACTGAAATTATAGGTAACAGATAGTTTTGTGATAAGATAATTTGTAACGAGCAACAAGTAACAAAAGTAAATAAAGTGCAGCAAGGTGGCCCAATACTTTTTGTAGCAAAGGATAAGCCTGGACAAATTCTTATATAGAGAAAAGCGCTCCCGAGGACACATGGGAATTATCGTCAAGCTAGTTTTCATCACGTTCATATGATTCGCGTTCGGTACTTTGATAATTTGATATGTGGGTGGACCGGTGCTTGGGTGCTGCCCTTACTTGGACAAGCATCCCACTTATGATTAACCTCTATTGCAAGCATCCGCAACTACAACAAAAGTATTAAGGTAAATCTAACCATAACATGAAACATATGGATCGAAATCAGGCCCTTACGAAGCAACGCATAAACTAGGTTTAAGCTTCTGTCACTCTAGCAACCCAACATCTACTTATTACTTCCCAATGCCTTCCTCTAGGCCCAAATAATGGTGAAGTGTCATGTAGTCGACGTTCACATAACAGCACTAGAGGATAGACAACATACATCTCATCAAAATATCGAACGAATACCAAATTCACTTGACTACTAATAGCAAGACTTCTCCCATGTCCTCAGGAACAAACGTAACTACTCACAAAGCATATTCATGTTCATAATCAGAGGAGTATTAATATGCATAAAGGATCTGAACATATGATCTTCCACCAAATAAACCAACTAGCATCAACTACAAGGAGTAATCAACACTACTAGCAACCTACAGGTACCAATCCCAGACTATGAGACAAGATTTGGATACAAGAGATGAACTAGGGTTTGAGAGGAGATGGTGCTGGTGAAGATGTTGATGGAGATTGCCCTCTCCCGATGAGAGGAGCGTTGGTGATGACGATGGCGATGATTTCCCCCTCCCGGAGGGAAGTGTCTCTGGCAGAACAGCTCTGCCGGAGCCCTAGATTGGTTCCGCCAAGGTTCCGCCTCGTGGCGGCGGAGTCTCGTCCCGAAAGCTTGCCTATGATTTTTCTTCGGATGAAAGACTTCATATAGCAGAAGATGGGCACCGGAGGGCCAACAGGGGGCCCACGAGGCAGGGGGGCACGCCCCCACCCTCATGGACAGGTGGAGGCCCCCCTGACGTAGATTCTTCTTCAAGTATTTTTTATTATTTCCAAAAATACCTTTCGTGGAGTTTCAGGACTTTTGGAGTTGTGCAGAATAGGTCTCTAATATTTGCTCCTTTTCCAGCCCAGAATTCCAGCTGCCGGCATTCTCCCTCCTTATGCAAACCTTGTGAAATAAGAGAGAATAGGCATAAGTATTGTGACATAATGTGTAATAACAGCCCATAATGCAATAAATATCGATATAAAAGCATGATGCAAAATGGACGTATCAACTCCCCCAAGCTTAGACCTCGCTTGTCCTCAAGCGGAAGACGATAACGATAAATATGTCCACACGTTTAGAGGTAGAGGTGTCGATAAAATAAAATACGGACATGAGGGCATCATGATTATTCTCATAACAGCAACATATATGGATATTGTCATATGATTTCTTATGCTCAAGTAATAATCTATTCACAATGCAAAGTATGAATCAGAAACTTTATTGAGAACTAACAAACTATAATCTCAGTCATTGAAGCAATTGCAATTTATCAGAAAGAGTCTATGTCAGAGCTTTCTAGCAAGTCCACATACTCAACTATCATTTAGTCTTTCATAATTGCTAACACTCACGCAATACTTGTGGTTACGGAGTTTTAACCGGACACAGAGAAAGATAGGGGCTTATAGTTTCGCCTCCCAACCTTTTACCTCAAGGGTAATGTCAACAATAATAATTCATGCTAACCCACATCCAATTAGATATATCTATCAGGATCTTTCCAACATACTGTGCTTGCCAAAGGATAAAATATAAAAAGGAAAGGTGAGGATCACCATGACTCTTGCATAAGGTAGAAGATAATAATAAAAGATAGGCCCTTCGCAGAGGGAAGCAGAGGTTGCCATGCGCTTTCAGGGTTGGATGCACAAAATCTTAATGCGAAAGAACGTCACTTTATATTGCCACTTGTGATATGAACCTTTATTATGCAGTCCGTCGCTTTTATTTCTTCCACATCACAAGATCGTATAAAGCTTATTTCCTCCACACCAATCAATCATACATATTTAGAGAGCAATTTTTATTGCTTGCACCGATGCCAACTTACTTGAAGGATCTTACTCAATCCATAGGTAGATATGGTGGACTCTCATGGCAAAACTGGTTTAAGGGTTTTTGGAAGCACAAGTAGTATCTCTACTTGGTGCAAAGAATTTGGCTAGCATGAGGGGGAAAGGCAAGCTCAACATGTTGGATGATCCATGACAATATACTTTATCTCAGATATAAGAAAACATAACCCATTACGTTGTCGTCCTTGTCCAACATCAACTCTTTAGCATGTCATATTTTAATGAGTGCTCCCAATCATAAAAGATGTCCAAGATAGTATATTTATATGTGAAACATCTCTTTCTTTATTACTTCCTATTAATTGCAACGATGACCAAAGCTATGTTTGCCAACTCCCAACAATTTTTAATCATCATACTCTTTCTATGTGAAGTCATTACTCTCCATAAGATCAATGTGATCTCTTTGTTTCTTTTTATTCTTTTCTCTTTTCTTTTATTCCCTCAAGATCATGGCAAAATAATCAAGCCCTTGACTCAACAATAATCTTTATTATATAGCTCACGGACTCGATTACAAAGAGGGATCATAAAGCAAAACTCAAAACTAGATCATGCCATAAACTTTATTCTACTAGATCAAGATACTACTAATAAGATCGAACTAAGAAAAACAGTAAAGATAGGAGATGTGGTTGTGATATGATACCGGGGCATCTCCCCCAAGCTTGGCAGTTGCCAAGGGGAGTGCCCATACCCAGGTGATTATGTCTCCTTTGCTGGTGAAGAAGGTGGAGGTGATGATGGATAGTCGCACATCGAGCGTAAGAGGTCCTCCAGCTTGCGGATAATGCCCTTGAGTGCAACGATATGCTCCTTCAACAAAATATTTTCACGTGTGAGATACTTGTTCTATATACGAGCTAACTCAGTCATCTTGAAAGCTTCGATCTCAATTGGGGTAAGAAGATTGTGATCAAGTTGAAGGATGTCTTCTGCTGCCGGAGCTTGGTCCTCCGTGGCCTTCTTGATCCCTTCATCCTTGTTGATCTCCATGGGTTCTTCCCTCTTCAGCTCTATATTCATTAGCCACGCATCGTTATCACCATTGTTGGAGGAGGGGGACGACATGATGCTTGGCCTTGACAACCCTGACAGGAAATAGCTCGAAACAAGAACAGAGGATAATTGCGTGATACAAGAGTGAAAACCTTCGGGAGATTATATAATGAATTTTTACCGACCAAAATACGTATCGTGCAAGAAAACGGAGTCCGGAGAGCACACGAGGTGCCCACGAGGCAGGGGGCGCGCCCAGGGGGTAGGGCCCGCCCTCCACCCTCGCGGAGGCCTCGTGTCCTTCCCGTACTGCTTCTTATTTTTCTATTTTTCTAAATATTCCAAAACGGAGGAAAAATGCTATAAGAACTATTTTGGAGTCGTGTCACATCCCTAGCTTCTGACATTGCACTAGGCTAACTTCATGTGTGCATCATGTTTAAACTTTGAAAGAAACTTGAAATGGGGATTGCCTAAACCCTAGCATTAAAGGAATTCACTAGGTTCAACCAAAATATTTGCAGTAAATCCAAATGGCTTTCAAAAAATGTTCATCATTCTTGGAAAATGCTGGAAACAGTAACCAGAGGTGATGCACATTTTTCCATGACATATTTGGGCTCTGGATTAAATCATACTCTATTTGCATTTGGGCATTTAAATGCTATTAAATATTTTAAATGCTCAAATAATCATAAACTAAAATGTTTACTGTAGGATATATTCCCAACAGTGATCATGAGCAGTTTCATGATTTTTGGAAATGCCCTGGCATTTTTAATAAAGCCAAACACAATTACAAAAAATAGAAAACAGAAACAATTAAAGAAAAGAGAGACAGAGGAATTACCTGGCGCTTACCTGCCGCCCAAGTGGCCAGCCCAGCCCACCAGTGCCCCCCCTTGTCATCTTCCTCCTCTGCCAGAAGGACTGGGCGCGTGGTCGCCCCGCGCGCGCCCGCGCTCCGCCAGCTCCTGCTTGCCGCTTCCCTGGGACACCCTGGAGACGCCACGCACTCCCTCTCGACCCCCTCGCTCTCTCCCTGGACCCCTCCCCCTCCTCTGCTCTCTCCCACAGCACCACCGAGCGCGTTCGTCACCGCCGCTCGCCACCACCGCGGCCACCGCCTCCCCCTCGCCTCACCGACGCGCCCAGAAGCTCCGCCACTTCGTCCTCGACCCCCTCACCGAGCTACACAACGCCGGACGCCTCGAAGCACCGCCGCCGACGCCTTCTTCTTCCTCGGGTCGCCGAGATCGCCTCCGCCGCCCCGCTCGCTTCGGACCTCCTCCGAGCTCGCCGTAGCCTCTGCTGCAACCACTGTGAGCTCACGGACCTACTCCCCTTCCTCTCCTACTCGCGTTCATGCTCTAGCTTCGTTCCCCATCTCCGCTGAAGCTCGCCACCGCCATTGCCAACGAGCTCCATGCTCCTGAGCTCGGCCGCTCGCCCGAGCATCACCAGCGTGCTTGCCGCGCTCCTGTGAACCTGAAGCACCCACGGGTTCGCCCTGCCGTGCCCTGTAGCGCCATCTCCGCCGTTGCCCGAGCTTCGGCCGCCGCCCAAGTGGTCGCCACCGTAGTTCCCGACCTCCCCTCGCCCAGCCGCCTGCTCCGTTGGATGCGGTGCACGTCCAGCAGCCTGTAGTGCCAAACCCCGAGTCCAATGGTCGCCGGATGGCAAAACCCGACGCCTCCGCCGTGAGGAATGCTTGCCGCCGGCCATATTCCGGCGAGGCTGATGTGGCGACATCATTAGCGGCTAATGACGCCACTAACTAACCCCCCTAGCTCACTGACAGACGGGCCCCGCCCTTAATTAACCACAGGGTTATTTCCTGTTTAAATTGAGCTAATGTCGTGGACCCCACATGTCAGCTTTGACTTTGGTCAAGTCAACGTTGACCGGTCCCACCTGTCATCCACCCAAACCAGCCTGAGACACTAACGTATGGGTCCCACAGGTCAGGTTTGACCTGGCCGACCCAGTTGACCTGCTGACGTCACACCTATGTCATGCTGACGCAGTAAAACACTTCCTGAATTTAAGTTTATTCAGGAAATTCCAGAAAATAGTGCAAACTTCTAAAATTCATAGAAATTCAACCGTAGCTCCAAATCAAATAATTTATATATGAAAAATTATCAGAAAAATCCAATCTATCCATTTATGCTACTTTCATGCATGAGAAACCAACTTATACCTGCTGTATAAGTGAAAACATTCAAATGGCATTTTAAATGCTCAAACTAGAGTTTGCATTTGAACCTTTGGTTCAAATGGACTCCCTTGCACTTGTTGCTAGCTGCATTAGCTCAATTCACAGCATATTGCCATGTCACATTCATGCATCATATTGTTGCATTGCATTGATTGGTTTTCCTCTCTGTTGCCGGTGTTTGTCCCCTCTCAGTAGACGACGTTCCGACGATTTGATCGATGACACTGATGAAGAGTTTTGCTATCTTCAGAAGTGCCAGGCAAGCAAAACCCCCTTGTTCATTCCGATACAATCCCACTCTCTCGCTCCTGCTCTCTTTTATTGCATTAGGACAACAACGATTCATCTGTTACATGCTGCGGTAGTTGAACCCCTTTCCTCTGCATGACCTGTAATTGCCACATTAAATAGATGAAATCCACTAGCATGAGTAGGAGTTGTCTGAGCCCTGATGTGCCTACTCATTCATGCTTGTTTGTCATGCCTGCTATTGCTTAGAGTTGTGTCAGGTCTGATTCATCGGGGATGAATTGGAAAGTGGTGAACATGTCCTACTGTGTGAGAGCTAAGTGTGTGAACACGATTTGGTAAAGGTAGCGGTGAGAGGCCATGTAGGAGTACATGGTGGGTTGTCTCATTGAAGCCGTCCTCAGGAACTGAGTTCTGTGTTTGTGATCCATGAACAGTTACTACCACACATTGGGTTCCGGTAACTCGACCCCTCTCGGCTTATTAACCGCCTCGATCTCTGTCCAGGAGTTGCAACTAGTTTCTGGTGTTTGTAGGTTGTGTTAGTAGTCTACCAAGTGGTACTCGGTACAGGTGGGCTTGGGACAGACTAGGCACCGTGGCACGGTGTACCAAGCGTAGATCCATCCGTCGAGGTGGGCTTGGGAACCCTGCACACATCGTTTGGGGCCGTGAGCGACACCCCGGCCGGATCTCCTTGCGGATGGAACCCGAATAGGCGATAAACCTGGACGAGAGACTTGTGTGGTTAGTCAGGTCGTGGCCGACTCCCTCGCCAGGCTTCCGCTTGAAGGTTGCCGAGGTACATGACGTGTACATGGTGGTAAGTGGCGAGAGCGTGTGTGACGAAGTACACCCCTACAGGGTTAATATGATCTATTCGAATAGCCGTGTCCGAGGTAAAGGACTTCTGGGTTGCCTGTACAGTTCATAGACAAATGAAAGTGGATACTCTAAAATGCGCAAGATAAGCGTGAGTGCTATGGATGGCGTTCTCGTAGGGAGACGGGAGCGGATCCATAGTGGTGTATTGATATGGTGAATATGTGGACTCGTGTGCGCCACCTCAAAAGAGTTACTTGCAGTCGTAGTTCAGGATAGCCACCGAGTCAAAGCTGGCTTGCTGCAGTCAAACTCCACCACCCCCTTTGTTGATACCGATGCATATGTAGCTAGTTCTGATGTAAGTCTTGCTGGGTACATTTGTACTCACGTTTGCCTATTCTATGTTTTGAAGAGAGATGTCAGTCTCGCTAGTAGTTCCGTGTGGACTTCGACGTTTAGCTTGATACCTCAGCTACGATCTTGTGCCCTCGGCAGGTTCTGGTAGATAGTCAGGCTTCGCAGCCTTTTTCTTTTGCAGATGTCTGTACTCAGACATGTTAAGCTTCCGCATGTGCTTTGACTTGTATGCTCTGAATGTTGGGTCATGAGACCCATGTTTGTAATATCTGGCTCTTCGGAGCATAATGAATAAATACTCTGAGTCGTAGAGTCTTGTTGTGATGCCATGTTGTATTTGCACATATCGAGCATATTGTGTGTATGATCGAAATGCTTGGTATGTGTGGGATCCGACAACCTAGTTGTTTATCCTTGGTAGCCTCTCTTATGGGGAAATGTAGTCTTGTGCTTCCATGAGCCATAGTAGTCCGCTACAGCCCGGTTCACCGGAGTCCTGCTAGCCCAGCACTACTGCTCCGGAACACTTGACTGGCCGGCATGTGATTCACTTCGTTCCTGTGTCTGTCCCTTCGGGGAAATGTCACGCAGTGACATCCGGAGTCCTGCCTAGCCTGCTACAGCCCGGGTTCCCGGAGTCCTGTTAGCCCAGAGTTACAGCCCGGATTCGCACGCTGCTGACCGACATGCTCGATGTTGATTCATGTATGCCTGTCCCCGTAAGTTAGTGCCACTTTGGGTTCACGACTAGTCATGTCGGCCCGGGTTCTCTGTCATATGGATGCTAGCGACACTATCATATACGTGAGCCAAAAGGCGCAAACGGTCCCGGGCCATGGTAAGGCGACACCCGTGGGAATACCGTGCGTGAGGCCACAAAGTGATATGAGGTGTTACCGGCTAGATCGATGTGACTTGGAATCGAGGTCCTGACAGCTTTGGTATCAGAGCCTGACTGCCGGTAGGATTACCAAGCCAAACTGGTCGAAGTTGAGTCTAGAATTGCTTTAGTTATATAAGGGAATTGATTGTGTAAGGGAACGTAAGGCTCTTTTTACTCCTTTACCTTATAGCCTTCTGATCTGAGTCATCCTCTTCTCTTCTACGGGGATTAAGAACTAGGCTTCTCATCTTTCTATCAGGATCACGTGTTACTAATCCGTAGGCTTGTAGGATTGTTGGTTTAAGCCCCAGTTCAGTTTCTACTACTTCCATGTGTTGATAGTTGATCTCGGAACCTTGATATTGTGATTCTGAATGGTTATGCCACCATTTTTGCAGGATGTCTCAAATCTTTTTGAGCATTTACAGCCGTTATGTTGTCCGAGTCATCCCAGGTTTCTAAACAATCTGATGCATTTGCAAAATCCTTTCCCTCTGTTTTTGCGTCCCTTTGGGCCAGATTAAGCACACTACCGGTGCGTTGAGGCACTCTATTGCCTCGGTATATATGTTGGAGCTATTATTATGACCCTAGGTGTTTTAGGGGGTCACCTAGTAATCTAGCCATGTTTTGTGTTCCCGGTGTGATGATTCTGGCCACCATTCTCGAAAGCATCTCGTGATGCCATTTAGTAGTAGGTATCCTACTCTTGGGTTCTTGACCCAAGATTCACTCTACTTACCTCGTGTTGATAGTGTTGCTCGTACCTTTAGGATATTAGTAACCTTTGCGATAGTCCTCGAGGTCTGTGGTATATCCTTCTTCCAAATACCATGAACTGCTTATGGCAGAAGTTCTTGAACCAAAAGATCACAATAAGAGTGCTCTTGATGAGCTCTCGATTCTATGTTGTGACTCTGCCAGTCCTTACTCCTCTGCATGGGTTATCCGGAAGAAATATGTTGAATTTGTTCGACATACTAATTCTTGCATCCACAACTCAGAAAAACATATGTTCCTTTGGGTTGTCCCTCTTTAGTTATTTTCTGGCCCTCGTCTATCAATTGATAGTCAGGAGTAATTGTGCATTTGTGTTATCGATGCCTATTATTCTTGTGGTCCGTCAAGCCATTCTATTCCGGAATGATTAGGAGAAACAACCTCCGGTACCTCATCCATATCTAGGATTGGGTCAAAGCAATTGTATTCCGCAGACCAAAATGCCAATCCAGCTTTTGCTCTGCTCTACCTTGGAGCGTTACCATCTTTATGTCAAGAGTGTCATGAGAATTGCACCACCTCTTATGAATTCTTGACGCAGTGATACTTCTCGCCATCATTATTCATTCCTCGGTCCCGTGTTGTCACAACCGGAATACCGACAAGTGAATCGTGATGCGTGAAATCAATACTCTGAGCAACTCGTTGCTTGGTAGTTAATGGCAATACTCTCATTCTTAGCGTGTTGGTTATTCAATCATCATCCTGAGATTGATCGTGTTACCTAGTCCATTTCTCCTGTGCACTCTTCGGTCAACGAGTTAGGATTGTATCAATTCCTCGCTCTTTTTGATCACATCGTCTTGCCCTGAAAAGCAAGTTTGTTCTCGAGCTTAGTAACATATCGGTGGTTCGTGATTTTCCGAATATCTTCCCGGAAGTATTTCCAGGTTGTTCCCTGACCGCTATGTTGAGCTCGTGATCAAGTTGGTTTCTTGTAACCAACCCTTCTCCAAGAATCTGTGTTGCCTACCCTTGAGCTAGTTGGTTAAGCTAGACAACAACTTGGAGAGTTGGAAGATAAAAGCTTGTCTAACTTAGTTCATTTCCAAAGGGATATCCTTGTGTGTGTGTGTCGAAGAAAGGTGATATCTTCATCGATTGGTCCTTGTGATCAGTTGTTGGGTCTATCATCTTATCAAAACTTTGATTTGAACATGGGCTATCGTCAAATCAAATCAGAACCAACGATGTTCATAATGTTGTCTTACTCGTGGTTGATTCCTTGAGCATACACCATTATATCTTTTGGGTCTGACCACTGCTATTCCCGTGTTTACTTAATTTTGGAATTCCATCTATATGGAAGCCTGGATGGATTGTTGCTGAGCCCATTGACAACATTTTCATCTTGTCCATGATTTTGTTGAGCATTAAGCTAGTGTTGGAAACTTTTATAAGCATTATCTTCATGTCCCGTCCATGAAGCATGTGTTCGGATGAAAGAAGTGACTCTCTCTAATTCACGTGCACTTGGTGTAAGTTGCCATCGTGGATCCGAGAAAGATTGTTTGCTTCCTTTGGAATCATCCCAAGTCAGCCATGCATGTGCGAAGCATTCTGTGGTCTGTTAGACTGATCATCTTCATTCCATATGAATTCCGTAGCACACTAAGCCACTGATTGATTTGTTCGAGGAGAAGAAGTTCCTTCTTAAGAAGCATGCCTTATGTAAGGACTTCGATATCCTCGTTGATGGCTCCCAACCAGAACTCGGTAGTGTTTCATTGTAAGACTACCATGTGAGCATGCTTGTCTGGGACAACGCGTTCACATGTTTGTAGCAGAACCAACTCATGTTTTGGAGCTTACTATCGTAGTTCATCTCCCGAGAATCTCGCAACGTCATCTCGTCGATTTGTGTTGCAAACTTTCATTTTTCTCTCTAGACTGGATGAGTCTGGAACATTCTGACACCAACCAGATCTGAATCTCAGGCAGACATGATGGTTGGAACATTTCCCAAGAGTTCCTTATGGATTTTTGTGCTTCCGAAGTCCGACCTTTACTTGATGTTCTAGATATCAAACCATATCTATGAATGGATTACGCTAGCACATCAACGAGAACATTAGAAGCGGAGTGCTAAATGTCTCTCGGTCGATCATCCAGATTTTGTTTCCTTGGCCTCGCTAGGGTGAAATCTGAGTAGATGTTATCTTCCTTTGCATCTGCATTGTCCATCACTATTCATCATGGTAGTATGTTGGGTTGCCAGGATCCTTGACACGGATGTCGGTAGAACCTTGATGAATATGGAATTGCTCAAGTTCTTGAGTGCACGCGCAAGCAAAATCATCCCTTGCATTGTCTTCAACAAGGTAGTCCACTTCATTCATTCTGGTATGAGTATGCCATTCTTTCAAATTCGTTCAAACGGTCGATTGTGATTGCCTTAGGCTGGTTTAGAGATTATTATTGATCTCTGGAGCAAAAGTAATTCTTTTTGCCACTTGAGGGAATAAATCTACGAGTCACCTCCTCTAATGTGTCTCGTAATGGGATCATGGTAATTGCTTCTTCGCTACTTTGAAACCCTCGTCAAATTGTTTCTTCCGTCCCCCCTGATGCATGTTTTACCTCTAAGCTCCAGAGATGTTTCTATGTCTCATTCCATGAGTTGATCTTGTGATCATTAAGATGATCCTATGTTGCTCGAACCTCAGGAAGATCGATTCTTCTAAATTCTCCCTTTCTACTCGTTGTCATGTTGGATGGAGTTCTCAAAGCAATACGTCGAGACAAAGATGATGATCGAATCAACATTCTTATGAAGTGCAACCTGGATCGTGAAGATCGTGTTAGCTTGTGTTCCTCTGTCTTCTTACCTCACGACTTGAATCTCGGGACGAGATTCTTGTTTTTCTTGTTTAGTGGGGGTGAGTTGTCACATCCCTAGCTTCTGACATTGCACTAGGCTAACTTCATGTGTGCATCATGTTTAAACTTTGAAAGAAACTTGAAATGGGGGTTACCTAAACCCTAGCATTAAAGGAATTCACTAGGTTCAACCAAAATATTTGCAGTAAATCCAAATGGCTTTCAAAAAATGTTCATCATTCTTGGAAAATGCTGGAAACAGTAACCAGAGGTGATGCACATTTTTCCATGACATATTTGGGCTCTGGATTAAATCATACTCTATTTGCATTTGGGCATTTAAATGCTATTAAATATTTTAAATGCTCAAATAATCATAAACTAAAATGTTTACTGTAGGATATATTCCCAACAGTGATCATGAGCAGTTTCATGATTTTTGGAAATGCCCTGGCATTTTTAATAAAGCCAAACACAATTACAAAAAATAGAAAACAGAAACAATTAAAGAAAAGAGAGACAGAGGAATTACCTGGCGCTTACCTGCCGCCCAAGTGGCCAGCCCAGCCCACCAGTGCCCCCCCTTGTCATCTTCCTCCTCTGCCAGAAGGACTGGGCGCGTGGTCGCCCCGCGCGCGCCCGCGCTCCGCCAGCTCCTGCTTGCCGCTTCCCCGGGACACCCTGGAGACGCCACGCACTCCCTCTCGACCCCCTCGCTCTCTCCCTGGACCCCTCCCCCTCCTTTGCTCTCTCCCACAGCACCACCGAGCGCGTTCGTCACCGCCGCTCGCCACCACCGCGGCCACCGCCTCCCCCTCGCCTCACCGACGCGCCCAGAAGCTCCGCCACTTCGTCCTCGACCCCCTCACCGAGCTACACAACGCCGGACGCCTCGAAGCGCCGCCGCCGACGCCTTCTTCTTCCTCGGGTCGCCGAGATCGCCTCCGCCGCCCCGCTCGCTTCGGACCTCCTCCGAGCTCGCCGTAGCCTCTGCTGCAACCACTGTGAGCTCACGGACCTACTCCCCTTCCTCTCCTACTCGCGTTCATGCTCTAGCTTCGTTCCCCATCTCCGCTGAAGCTCGCCACCGCCATTGCCAACGAGCTCCATGCTCCTGAGCTCGGCCGCTCGCCCGAGCATCACCAGCGTGCTCGCCGCGCTCCTGTGAACCTGAAGCACCCACGGGTTCGCCCTGCCGTGCCCTGTAGCGCCATCTCCGCCGTTGCCCGAGCTTCGGCCGCCGCCCAAGTGGTCGCCACCGTAGTTCCCGACCTCCCCTCGCCCAGCCGCCTGCTCCGTTGGATGCGGTGCACGTCCAGCAGCCTGTAGTGCCAAACCCCGAGTCCAATGGTCGCCGGATGGCAAAACCCGACGCCTCCGCCGTGAGGAATGCTTGCCGCCGGCCATATTCCGGCGAGGCTGATGTGGCGACATCATTAGCGGCTAATGACGCCACTAACTAACCCCCCTAGCTCACTGACAGACGGGCCCCGCCCTTAATTAACCACAGGGTTATTTCCTGTTTAAATTGAGCTAATGTCGTGGACCCCACATGTCAGCTTTGACTTTGGTCAAGTCAACGTTGACCGGTCCCACCTGTCATCCACCCAAACCAGCCTGAGACACTGACGTATGGGTCCCACAGGTCAGGTTTGACCTGGCCGACCCAGTTGACCTGCTGACGTCACACCTATGTCATGCTGACGCAGTAAAACACTTCCTGAATTTAAGTTTATTCAGGAAATTCCAGAAAATAGTGCAAACTTCTAAAATTCATAGAAATTCAACCGTAGCTCCAAATCAAATAATTTATATATGAAAAATTATCAGAAAAATCCAATCTATCCATTTATGCTACTTTCATGCATGAGAAACCAACTTATACCTGCTGTATAAGTGAAAACATTCAAATGGCATTTTAAATGCTCAAACTAGAGTTTGCATTTGAACCTTTGGTTCAAATGGACTCCCTTGCACTTGTTGCTAGCTGCATTAGCTCAATTCACAGCATATTGCCATGTCACATTCATGCATCATATTGTTGCATTGCATTGATTGGTTTTCCTCTCTGTTGCCGGTGTTTGTCCCCTCTCAGTAGACGACGTTCCGACGATTTGATCGATGACACTGATGAAGAGTTTTGCTATCTTCAGAAGTGCCAGGCAAGCAAAACCCCCTTGTTCATTCCGATACAATCCCACTCTCTCGCTCCTGCTCTCTTTTATTGCATTAGGACAACAACGATTCATCTGTTACATGCTGCGGTAGTTGAACCCCTTTCCTCTGCATGACCTGTCATTGCCACAGTAAATAGATGAAACCCACTAGCATGAGTAGGAGTTGTCTGAGCCCTGATGTGCCTACTCATTCATGCTTGTTTGTCATGCCTGCTATTGCTTAGAGTTGTGTCAGGTCTGATTCATCGGGGATGAATTGGAAAGTGGTGAACATGTCCTACTGTGTGAGAGCTAAGTGTGTGAACACGATTTGGTAAAGGTAGCGGTGAGAGGCCATGTAGGAGTACATGGTGGGTTGTCTCATTGAAGCCGTCCTCAGGAACTGAGTTATGTGTTTGTGATCCATGAACAGTTACTACCACACATTGGGTTCCGGTAACTCGACCCCTCTCGGCTTATTAACCGCCTCGATCTCTGTCCAGGAGTTGCAAGTAGTTTCTAGTGTTTGTAGGTTGTGTTAGTAGTCTACCAAGTGGTACCCGGTACAGGTGGGCTTGGGACAGACTAGGCACCGTGGCATGGTGTACCAAGCGTAGATCCATCCGTCGAGGTGGGCTTGGGAACCCTGCACACATCGTTTGGGGCCGTGAGCGACACCCCGGCCGGATCTCCTTGCGGATGGAACCCGAATAGGCGATAAACCTGGACGAGAGACTTGTGTGGTTAGTCAGGTCGTGGCCGACTCCCTCGCCAGGCTTCCGCTTGAAGGTTGCCGAGGTACACGACGTGTACATGGTGGTAAGTGGCGAGAGCGTGTGTGACGAAGTACACCCCTGCAGGGTTAATATGATCTATTCGAATAGCCGTGTCCGCGGTAAAGGACTTCTGGGTTGCCTGTACAGTTCATAGACAAGTGAAAGTGGATACTCTAAAATGCGCAAGATAAGCGTGAGTGCTATGGATGGCGTTCTCGTAGGGAGACGGGAGCGGATCCATAGTGGTGTATTGATATGGTGAATATGTGGACTCGTGTGCGCCACCTCAAAAGAGTTACTTGCAGTCGTAGTTCAGGATAGCCACCGAGTCAAAGCTGGCTTGCTGCAGTCAAACTCCACCACCCCCTTTGTTGATACCGATGCATATGTAGCTAGTTCTGATGTAAGTCTTGCTGGGTACATTTGTACTCACGTTTGCCTATTCTATGTTTTGTAGAGAGACGTCAGTCTCGCTAGTAGTTCCGTGTGGACTTCGACGTTTAGCTTGATACCTCAGCTATGATCTTGTGCGCTCGGCAGGTTCTGGTAGATAGTCAGGCTTCACAGCCTTTTTCTTTTGCAGATGTCTGTACTCAGACATGTTAAGCTTCCGCATGTGCTTTGACTTGTATGCTCTGAATGTTGGGTCATGAGACCCATGTTTGTAATATCTGGCTCTTCGGAGCCTAATGAATAAATACTCTGAGTCGTAGAGTCTTGTTGTGATGCCATGTTGTATTTGCACATATCGAGCATATTGTGTGTATGATTGAAATGCTTGGTATGTGTGGGATCCGACAACCTAGTTGTTTATCCTTGGTAGCCTCTCTTATGGGGAAATGTAGTCTTGTGCTTCCATGAGCCATAGTAGTCCGCTACAGCCCGGTTCATCGGAGTCCTGCTAGCCCAGCACTACTGCTCCGGAACACTTGACTGGCCGGCATGTGATTCACTTCGTTCATGTGTCTGTCCCTTCGGGGAAATGTCACGTAGTGACATCCGGGGTCCTGCCTAGCCTGCTACAGCCCGGGTTCCCGGAGTCCTGTTAGCCCAGAGTTACAGCCCGCATTCGCACGCTGCTGACCGACATGCTCGATGTTGATTCATGTATGCCTGTCCCCGTAAGTTAGTGCCACTTTGGGTTCACGACTAGTCATGTCGGCCCGGGTTCTCTGTCATATGGATGCTAGCGACACTATCATATACGTGAGCCAAAAGGCGCAAACGGTCCCGGGCCATGGTAAGGCGACACCCATGGGAATACCGTGCGTGAGGCCACAAAGTGATATGAGGTGTTACCGGCTAGATCGATATGACTTGGAATCGGGGTCCTGACAAGTCGGTTTACTTACGGTGCCACATACCTATTCCTTTTTGGAGTCTGAAACGTTCCGGAAGGTGTCTCTTACGTATTCCTCTGGGGTTACGGTTTCGATAACATTGGTTTCAACATTTATAGGATTACCTGAGATATAATGTTTAATTCTTTGACCGTTCACCACCTTCGGATTTGTGCCTTCGAAGTTGTTGATTTTTATGGCACCGAAACGATAGACCTCCTCGATAACGTAAGGGCCTTCCCATTTAGAGAGAAGTTCTCCTGCAAAAAATCTTAAACGAGAGTTGTATAGTAATACATAATCACCTATATTAAACTCACGCTTTTGTATTCTTTTGTCATGCCATCTTTTGACTTTTTCTTTGAACAACTTGGCATTTTCATAGGCTTGGGTTCTCCATTCATCAAGCGAGCTAATATCAAATAACCTCTTTTCACCGGCAAGTTTGAAATCATAGTTGAGCTCTTTAATGGCCCAATATGCCTTATGTTCTAGTTCTAGAGGTAAGTGACATGCTTTTCCATAAACCATTTTATACGGAGACATACCTATAGGATTTTTATATGCAGTTCTATAGGCCCATAATGCATCATCAAGTTTCCTTGACCAATTCTTTCTAGATCTATTAACAGTCTTTTGCAAAATTAATTTGAGCTCTCTATTACTCAATTCTACTTGACCACTAGACTGTGGGTGATAAGGAGATGCAATTCTATGATTAACATCATATTTAGCAAGCATTTTTCGGAAAGCACCATGAATAAAATGTGAACCACCATCAGTCATTAAATATCTAGGGACTCCAAACCTCGGGAAAATAACTTCTTTAAGCATTTTAATAGAAGTGTTATGATCAGCACTACTAGTTGGAATAGCTTCTACCCACTTAGTAACGTAATCAACAACTACTAAAATATGTGTGTATCCATTGGAGCAGGAAAAGGTCCCATATAATCAAAGCCCCAAACATCAAATGGTTCAATAACAAGTGAATAATTCATAGGCATTTCTTGACGTCTACTAATATTACCAATTCTTTGACATTCATCACAAGATAGGACAAACTTATGGGCATCCTTGAAGAGAGTAGGCCAATAAAAACCGGATTGCAATACCTTATGTGCAGTTCTATCTCCAGCGTGGTATCCTCCATAAGCCTCAGAGTGACACTTGCGTAGGATCTGTTCCTGTTCATGCTCAGGTACACAACATCTAATAACACCATCTACTCCTTCTTTATAAAGATGTGGTCATCCCAAAAGTAATGTCTCAAATCATAGAAAAACTTTTTCTTTTACTGGTATGTGAAACTAGGTTATAAATTTAGCAACGATGTAATTAGCATAATCAGCATACCATGGAGTAGTTCGAGAAGCGTTTATGACATTTAGTTGTTCATCAGGAAAGCTATCATCAATAGGTAGTGGGTCATCAAGAACATTTTCTAACCTAGACAAGTTGTCTGCAACGGGGTTCTCAGCTCCCTTTCTATCAACAATATGCAAATCAAATTCTTGTAGCAAGAGAACCCATCTAATAAGTCTAGGTTTAGCATCTTTCTTTTCCATAAGATATTTAATAGCAGCATGATCAGTGTGAATAGTTACTTTAGAATCAACAATATAAGGTCTGAACTTATCACAAGCAAATACAACTGCTAAGAATTCCTTTTCAGTAGTAGCATAATTTCTCTGGGCATTGTCTAGAGTTTTACTAGCATGTTGAATAACATTTAATTTCTTATAGACTCTCTGCCCTAGAACAACACCTACAGCATAATCACTAGCATCACACATAATTTCAAAAGGTAAATTCCAATCAGGTGGCTGAACAATAGGTGCAGAGATCAATGCTTTCTTAAGTATTTTAAATGCTTCTACGCAATCATCATCGAAGACAAATGGTATATCTTTATCTTTTTGCAAAAAATTAGTCAGAGGCCGAGAAATTTTTGAGAAGTCCTTAATGAACCTCCTATAAAATCCGGCGTGACCAAGGAAACTTCTTATACCTTTGATGTCCTTGGGACATGGCATCTTTTCAATAGCATCAACCTTGGCTTTATCAACCTCAATACCTCTTTCAGAAACTTTATGCCCCAAGACAATACCTTCATTAACCATAAAGTGGCACTTTTCCCAATTCAAGACAAGGTTAGTTTCTTCACATCTCTGCAAAACTCGATCAAGGTTGCTCAAGCAATCATCAAAAGAGGATCCATAGACGGAAAAATCGTCCATGAAAACCTCACAAATCTTTTCACAAACGTCAGAGAATATAGCCATCATGCATCTTTGAAAGGTAGCAGGTGCATTACATAAACCAAAAGGCATACGTCTATAAGCAAAAGTACCGAAAGGGCAAGTAAAAGTGGTCTTTGGTTGATCATCGGCTGTCACAGGTATTTGAGAGAAACCAGAATAACCATCTAGAAAGCAAAAGTGTGTATGTTTGGACAATCTTTCTAGCATTTGATCGATAAAAGGTAAGGGGTAATGATCCTTTTTAGTAGCTTTGTTTAATTTGCGGAAATCAATTACCATCCTATAACCTGTAATAATTCTTTGCGGAATCAATTCATCTTTATCATTAGGAACGACAGTAATACCTCCCTTCTTAGGGACGCAATGGACATGACTTACCCACTGACTATCAGCAATGGGATAAATTATACCTGCCTCAAGGAGCTTTAGTATTTCCTTTCTTACCACTTCTTTCATTTTAGGATTCAGTCGTCGTTGGTGATCACGAACTGGTTTGGCATCTTTCTCCAAATTTATTTTGTGTTGACATAGAGTGGGACTAATGCCTTTAAGATCATCAAGAGTATATCCAATAGCAGCGCGGTGCTTCTTCAGAGTTTTCAATAATCTCTATTCTTCATGCTCTGAAAGGTTAGCACTAATAATAAAAGGATATATCTTTTTCTCATCAAGATAAGCATATTTAAGAGTATCAGGCAACGGTTTGAGCTCAAACACGGGATCACCCTTGGGTGGAGGAGGATCCCCTAGGATTTCAACAGGAAAATTGTGTTTCAGGATGGGTTCCTGTTTAAAGAATACTTCATCTATTTCCCTTCTTTCATTCATAAACATATCATTTTCATGGTCTAGCAAATATTGTTCTAAAGGATCACTAGGAGGTACGGCAATAGAAGCAAGACCAATAATTTCATCCTTACTAGGTAATTCCTCTTCACAGTGTTGTCTACGAAATTTAGAGAAATTAAACTCATGAGACATATCACCTAGACCAATAGTAACAACATCCTTTTCGCAGTCTATCCTAGCATTAACGGTGTTCAGAAGGGTCTACCAAATATAATAGGACAAAAGCTATCTTGTGGGGAGCCAAGAACAAGAAAATCAGCAGGATATTTAGTTTTCCCACACAAGACTTCAACATCTCTAACAATTCCAATGGGTGATATTGTATCTCTATTAGCAAGTTTGATGGTAACATCAATACCTTCTATCTCAGCAGGTGCAATTTCATGCATAATTTCTTTGTATAAGTCATGAGGTATAGCACTAGCATTGGCACCCATATCGCATAAGCCATGATAACAATGGTCTCCTATTTTAACAGAAATAACAGGCATGCCTACCACAGGTCTATGTTTATCTTTAGCACAAGGTTTATCAATTCTAGCAGTTTCATCACAGAAATAAATAACATGCCCATCAATATTATCAGACAAGAGATCTTTAACAATAGCAATATTAGGTTCAACTTTAATTTGCCCAGGAGGTGTATAAGTTCTAATATTGCTTTTACGGACCACAGTTGAAGCTTTAGCATGATCCTTTATCCTAACAGGGAAAGGTGGTTTCTCAACATAAGAAGTAGGAACAATAGGATCATTATAAGTGATAGTCTTTTCTTCAACTTTAATAGGTGCAACTACTTTTACTTCTATGGGAGGATGATATTTAAACCACTTCTCCTTAGGGAGATCAATATGAGCAGCAAAAGATTCACAGAAAGAGGCTACTATCTCAGAGTCAAGTCCATATTTAGTGCTAAATTTACGGAAAGCATCGGTATCCATAAAAGATTTAACACAATCATACTTAGGTGTCATACCTGACTCCTTACCTTCGTCGAGATCCCAATCTTCAGAGTTGCGCTTAATTCTTTCCAATAAATCCCATTTGAATTCAATCGTCTTCATCATAAAAGAGCCAGCACAAGAAGTATCGAGCATGGTGCGATTGTTATCAGAAAGCCGAGCATAATTTTTTTGAATAATCATTTCTCTTGAGAGCTCATGACTGGGGCATGAATATAACATTGATTTAAGCCTCCCCCAAGCTTGAGCGATGCTTTCTCCTTTGCAAGGCCAAAAATTATATATATAATTGCGATCACGATGAACAAGATGCATAGGATAAAATTTCTGATGAAATTCCAATTTCAATCGTTTGTAGTTCCATGATCCCGTATCATCACATAGCCTATACCATGTCAATGCATCTCCCTTCAAAGATAAAGGGAAGACCTTCTTCTTAATAGCATCACCGGGTACACCTGCAAGCTTAAATAATCCACAAACTTCATCCACATATATTAGGTGCTCATTAGGATGCTTTGTTCCGTCTCCCGCAAAAGGATTAGCTAGCAGTTTTTCTAACATACCTGAAGGAATTTCAAAGTAGACATTTTCATTTTCAGTAGGTTCAGTAGGTTGAGGAGCAACTCTTTGCTCTACTGGTCGGGGTGAAGATACCCCGAACAAGCCCTCAGAGGATTACTTTCCATAGTAACAAGTGACAGTAAATTTCAGCACACTATATAAATTTTTCCTTACCAAATTCCACCTACCAAAGGCGCTTCACTCCCCGGCAACAGCGCCAGAAAAGAGTCTTGATGACCCACAAGTATAGGGGATCTATCGTAGTCCTTTCGATAAGTAAGAGTGTCGAACCCAACGAGGAGCAGAAGGAAATGATAAGCAGTTTTCAGCAAGGTATTCTCTGCCAGCATTGAAATTATAGGTAACAGATAGTTTTGTGATAAGATAATTTGTAATGAGCAACAAGTAAAAAAAGTAAATAAAGGGCAGCAAGGTGGCCCAATCCTTTTTGTAGCAAAGGACAAGCATGGACAAACTCTTATATAGAGAAAAGCGCTCCTGAGGACACATGAGAATTATCGTCAAGCTAGTTTTCATCACGTTCATATGATTCGTGTTCGGTACTTTGATAATTTGCTATGTGGGTGGACCGGTGCTTGGGTGCTGCCCTTTCTTGGACAAGCATCCCACTTATGATTAACCTCCATTGCAAGCATCCGCAACTACAACAAAAGTATTAAGGTAAACCTAACCATAGCATGAAACATATGGATCCAAATCAGCCCCTTACGAAGCAACGCATAAACTAGGGTTTAAGCTTCTGTCACTCTAGCAACCCATCATCTACTTATTACTTCCCAATGCCTTCTTCCAGGCCCAAATAATGGTGAAGTGTCATGTAGTCGACGTTCACATAACACCACTAGAGGATAGACAACATACATCTCATCAGAATATCGAACGAATACCAAATTCACATGGCTACTAATAGCAAGACTTCTCCCATGTCCTCAGGAACAAACATAAATACTCACAAAGCATATTCATGTTCATAATCAGAGGAGTATTAATATGCATAAAGGATCTGAACATATGATCTTCCACCAAATAAACCAACTAGCATCAACTACAAGGAGTAATCAACACTACTAGCAACCTACAGGTGCCAATCCCAGACTATGAGACAAGAATTGGATACAAGAGATGAACTAGGGTTTGAGAGGAGATGGCGCTGGTGAAGATGTTGATGGAGATTGCCCTCTCCCGATGAGAGGAGCATTGGTGATGACGATGGCGATGATTTCCCCCTCCCGGAGGGAAGTGTCCCCGGCAGAACAGCTCTGCCGGAGCCCTAGATTGGTTCTGCTAAGGTTCCGTCTCATGGTGGCGGAGTCTCGTCCCGAAAGCTTGCTTATGATTTTTCTTCGGACGAAAGACTTCATATAGCAGAAGATGGGCACCGGAGGGCCAACAGGGGGCCCACGAGGCAGGGGGGCGCGCCTAGGGGGGTAGGGCGTGCCCCCACCCTCGTGGACAGGTGGAGGCCCCCCTAACGTAGATTCTTCTTCCAGTATTTTTATTATTTCCAAAAATAACTTTCGTGGAGTTTCGGGACTTTTGGAGTTGTGCAGAATAGGTCTCTAATATTTGCTCCTTTTCTAGCCCAGAATTCCAGCTGCCGGCATTCTCCCTCCTTATGCAAACCTTGTGAAATAAGAGAGAATAGGCATAAGTATTGTGACATAATGTGTAATAACAGCCCATAATGCAATAAATATCGATATAAAAGCATGATGCAAAATGGACGTATCATGGTCACTGTGGGCCCCCGTTTGCGTTGATTCCAAGTCCCAAAAATCACATATATTCCAAAATAATCCCTCGTAATTTTTTATCGCGTTTGGACTTTGTTTGACATGGATTTTCTACGAAACAAAAACCATGTAACAAACAGGAACGGGCACTAGGCACTGCATCAATAGTTTAGTCTAATAAATCATATAAAAAGTTACCAAAAGTATATAAAAGTTGTATAATATTGGCATGGAATAATAAAAAATTATAGATACGACGGAGACATATCAGCATCCCCAAGCTTAATTCCTGCTCGTCCTCGAGTAGGTAAATGATAAAAAAGATAATTTTTTATGTGGAATGCTACCTAGCATAAACTTTATCATATGTCAAATCATGGGATGAATATTAAGACACAAGTGATTCAAAGCAATAGTCTATAATTTGACATAAAGACATCAATACTCAGGCATCCCAACAAACAATCGTGTCTTTCAAAATATCAATGCTAAAGAAACTATCCCTACAAAATCATATAGTCTTGTCATGCTCTGTCTTCTTAACACAAAGTATTTATCATGCACAACCCCGATGACAAGCCGAGCAATTAGTTCATACCTTTTTACGCGCTTAAGATTTTTCAACCCTCACGCAATACATGAGCGCAAGCCATGGATATAGCACTATAGGTGGAATAGAGTATGATGATAGGGGTAAATATAGAGAAGACAACAAAGTAAGAAAGTCTCACACTGAAGCGGCTAACCAACGGGCTATGGAGATGCCCATAAATTGATATCTACGTGAGGAGTAGGGATTTCCATGCAACGGATGCACTAAGACCTATAAGTGTATGAAAGCTCAACAAGAAAACTAAGTGGGTGTGCATCCAACTTGCTTGCTCATGAAGACCTCGGGCATTTGAGGAAGCCCATTATCAGAATATACAAGCCAAGTTCTATAATGAAAAATTCCCACTAGTATATGAAAGTGACTAAATAGGAGACTCTCTATATGAAAAACATGGTACTACTTTGAAGCATAAGTGTGGAATTAGCATGCCCCTTCTTTTTTTTTCTTTTTCTTTTTTTCTCTCATTGTCCGGAGTCTCATCCCAAAATGTGGGGAATCATAGTCTCCATCATCCTTTCCTCACTGCAGCAATGCTCTAAAAATGAATAATGATGATCATCACACTTCTATTTACTTACAACTCAATATTACAACTCGATACCTATAACAAAATATGACTCTATATGAATGCCTCTGGCAGTGTACCAGGATGTGCAATGATTGATGACCCACAAGTATAAGGGATCTATCGTAGTCCTTCCAATAAGTAAGAGTGTCGAACCCAATAAGGAGTAGAAGGAAATGACAAGCAGTTTTCAGCAAGGTATTCTCTGCAAGCACTGAAATTATCGGTAACAGGTAGTTGTGTGATAAGATAATTCATAACGGGTAATATGTAATAAAAGTAAACAAGGTGCAGCAAGGTGGCCCAATCCTTTTTGTAGCAAAGGGCAAGCTTGGACGAACTCTTATATAAAGCAAAGCGCTCCCGAGGACACATGGGAATTGTTGTCAAGTTAGTTTTCATCATGCTCATATGATTCGCGTTCGTTACTTTGATAATTTGATATGTGGGTGGACTGGTGCTTGCGTGCTGCCCTTCCTTGGACAAGCCTCCCACTTATGATTAACCCCTCTCGCAAGCATCCGCAACTACGAAAGAAGAATTAAGATAAATCTAACCATAGCATGAAACATATGGATCCAAATCAGCCCCTTACGAAGCAACGCATAAACTAGGGTTTAAGCTTCTGTCACTCTAGCAACCCATCATCTACTTATTACTTCCCAATGCCTTCTTCCAGGCCCAAATAATGGTGAAGTGTCATGTAGTCGACGTTCACATAACACCACTAGAGGAAAGACAACATACATCTCATCAAAATATCGAATGAATACCAAATTCACATGATTACTTATAACAAGACTTCTCCCATGTCCTCAGGAAAAAACGTAACTACTCACCAAGCATATTCATGTTCATAATCAGAGGAGTATTAATATGCATAAAGGATCTGAACATATGATCTTCCACCGAATAAACCAACTAGCATCAACTACAAGGAGTAATCAACACTACTAGCAACCCACAAGTACCAATCTGAGGTTTTGAGACAAAGATCGGATACAAGAGATGAACTAGGGTTTGAGAGGATATGGTGCTGGTGATGATGTTGATGGAGATTGACCCCCTCGATGAGAGGATCGTTGGTGATGATGATGGCGATGATTTCCCCCTCCAAGAGGGAAGTTTCCCCGGCAGAACAGCTCCGCCAGAGCCCTAGATTGGTTCTGCCCAAGTTCCGCCTCGAGACGGCGGCACTTCGTCCCAAAAGCTTCCTTCTGATTTTTTTCAGGTCAAAACACACCATATAGCAGAAGATGGGCATCGGGGGCCTGCCAGGGTGCCCACAAGACCGGAGGGCACGCCCAGGGGGGTAGGGTGCGCCCTCCACCCTTGTGGATGGCAGGTGGCCCCCCTCTGGTGCTTTCTTCACCCAATATTTTTATATATTCCAAAAATATTCTCTGTGAAGTTTCAGGACTTTTGGAATTGTGCGGAATAGGTCTCTAATATTTCCTCCTTTTTCAGTCCAGAATTCCAGCTGCCAGCATTCTCCCTCTTCATGTAAACCTTATAAAATAAGAGAGAAAAGGCATAAGTATTGTGATATAATGTGTAGTAACAGCCCATAATGCAATAAATATCAATATAAAAGCATGATGCAAAATGGACGTATCAACTCCCCAAGCTTAGACCTCGCTTGTCCTCAAGCAAAAGCCGAAATCAAAAAATATGTCCACATGTTTAGAGATAGAGGTGTCGATAAAATAAAATATGGACATGAGGGCATCATGATTATCTTTAGGATAGCAACATATATTGTCATATAATTTCTTATGCTAAAGTAACAATTCATTCACAGGGTAAAGTATGAATTAGAAACTTCATTGAAAACTAACAAACTATGATCTCAGTCATTGAAGCAATTGCAATTTATCATAACATCGGAAAGAGTCAATATAAGAGCTTTTCAGCAAGTCCACATACTCAACTATCATTTAATATTTCACAATTGCTAACACTCACGTGATACTAATGGGTACAAAGTTTCAGTCGGATACAGAGAAAGATAGGGGCTTATAGTTTCGCCTCCCAACCTTTTACCTCAAGGGTAATGTCAACAATAATACTTTATGACAACCTACATCCGAGTGGGTACATATATCCGGATCTCTCCAACATATAATGCTTGCCAAAGGAAAAAGTGTAAAAGGAAAGGTGAAGATCACCATGACTCTTGTATAAGGGTAGGAGATAATAGTAAAAGATAGGCCCTTCGCAAAGGGAAGCAGAGGTTGTCATGCGCTTTTATGGTTGGATGCACAAAATCTTAATGCAAAAGAACATCACTTTATATTGCCGCTTGTGATAAAGAACTTTATTATGCAGTCCATCGCTTTTATTTCTTCCATATCACAAGTTCGTATAAAGCTTATTTTCTTCACACTAATAGATCATACATATTTAAAGAGCAATTTTTATTGCTTGCACCGATGACAACTTACTTGAAGGATCTTACTCAATCCATAGGTAGGTATGGTGGACTCTCATGGCAAAACTGGTTTAAGGGATGTTTGGAAGCACAAGTAGTATCTCTACTTGGTGCAAACAATTTGGCTAGCATGATAGGGAAAGGCGAGCTCAACATGTTGGATGATCCATGACAATATTACTTCTATTTGGATATAAGAAAACATAACCCATTATGTTGTCTTCCTTGTCCAACATCAACTTTTTAGCATGTTATATTTTAATGAGTGCTCACAGTTACAAAAGATGTCTAAGATAGTATATTTATATGTGAAGCCTCTCTTTCTTTATTACTTCCTATTAATTGCAACAATTACGAAACTATGTTTGTGAACTATCAGCAACTTTTATTCATCATACTCTTTATATGTGAAGTCATTACTTTTCATAAGATCAATATATGATCTTTTTTTTCTTTTTGTTCTTTCTCTAATTCCCTCAAGATCATAGCAAGAAAGCAAAGCCCTCAACTCAAAACTACTCTTTATTGTATATAACTCACGGACTCGATTTCATAGATAGAGATCGAAACAAAACTCAAAGTTGGATCATACTAAAAACTTTATTCTACTAGATCAAGATATAACCAAAAGGATCGAACTAAGAAAAACGATAAAGATAAAGATGTGATGGTGATACGATACCGGTGCACCTCCCCCGAGCTTGGAAGTTGCCAAGGGGAGTGCCCATACCCATGTATTTATGTCTCTTTCTTCGGGGGGTGATGATGATGGAGTTGTTGATGAAGTAGTGCCACACCTCGAGCGCAGGAGAAACTCCAATCTACGAATGATGCTCTGGAGGGTGATGATATGCTATTGCAACAGAATATTTTCACGAGTGAGATATTTATTTTGCACACGAACTATTTCAATGATCTTAAAAGCTTCAATTTCAGTAGGGGTAAGATGATTGTAGTATGGTTGAAGGATGTCTTCTTCTTCCGCCGTTGGAACTTGATCTCTCGTGGCCTTCTTGATCTTATCATCCTCGTTAGTTTCCCCAAGTTCTTCTCTCTTCATCTCTATCTTCATCAGCCAAGCATCGTCGTCCCCATTGTTGGAGGAGGGGGAAGACATGATTCCTGGCCTTGAAAACTCTGGCAGAAAATAGCTCAAAATGAAAATAGGAGATATTGTTGTGGTACGGTGGTCAAAACCTTCGGGAGAATATATAATGAATTTTTACTGACCAAGAGAAGTGTTGTGCAAGAAAACGGAGTCCGGAGGGCACACGAGGTGGCCACAAGGTAGGGGGCGCGCCTAGGGGGGTAGGGCGCGCCCTCCACCCTTGTGGTAGTCTCGTGTCTCTTTCGGACTACTTTTAATTTTCCTAATTTTTAAAATATTCCAAAACAGAGAAAAATTGCTATTAGAACAATTTTGGAGTCGGTTTACTTACCGTACCACATACCTATTCCTTTTCGGAGTCTGAAACGTTCTGGAAAGTGTGCCTTATGTACTCTTCCGGTGTTATAGTGTCAATTATATTGGTCTCAACATTTATGTAATTACCTGAGATATAATGTTTGATTCTTTGACCGTTCACCACCTTCAGATTTGTCCCTTCGGCGTTGTTGATTTTGATGGCACCAGAATGATAGACCTCCTCGATAATGTAAGGACCTTCCCATTTAGAGAGAAGCTTTCCGGCAAAAAATCTTAAACGAGAGTTGTATAGCAAAACATGATCACCTACATTAAACTCACGCTTTTGTATCCTTTTGTCATGCCTTCTTTTAACTTTTTCTTTAAACAACTTGGCATTTCCATAGGCTTGGGTTCTCCATTCATCAAGCGAGCTTATGTCAAATAACCTCTTCTCACCGGCAAGTTTGAAATCATAATTGAGCTCTTTAATAGCCCAATATGCCTTAGGTTATAGTTCAAGAGGTAAGCGACATGCTTTTCCATAAACCATTTTATACGGAGACATACCAATATGGTTCTTATAAGAAATTCTATAAGCCCATAATGCATCATTAAGTTTCTTAGACCAATTCTTTCTAGATCTATTAACAGTCTTTTGCAAAATCAATTTAATATCTCTATTGCTCAATTCTAATTGACCACTAGACTGAGGGTGATATGGAGATGCAATTCTACGGTTAACATCATATTTAGGAAGCATTTTACGGAAAGCACCATGAATAAAATGTGGACCACCATCAGTCATTAAATATCTAGGGACTCCAAACCTCGGAAAAATAACTTCTTTAAGCATCTTAATAGAAGTGTTATGATCAACACTACTAGTTGGAATAGCTTCTACCCACTTAGTAACGCAATCAACAACAACTAAAATATGTGTATACCCATTAGAGGAAGGAAAAGGTCCTATATAATCAAAGCCCCAAACATTAAATGGTTAAATAACAAGTGAATAATTCATGGGCATTTCCCGACGTCTACTAATATTGCCAATTCTCTGGCATTCATCACAAGACAAGACAAACTTACGAGCATCCTCGAAGAGAGTAGGCCAATAAAAACCAGATTGCAATACTGTTGGGGATATAGTTATTGAGTTAACCCACCCAAGGGGGGCCGGTTATATTCATGACGACTCATAAATACAAAGCCCAGGAAGGAATTGAAGATGGCGGTTCATGAAGATAACTTATGAAGGACCCAAGGCCCAAAGGCGGCTTAAGGCCCGTAGGTGTAAACCACCATATGTGTATAACTTGTATGATAAGGCAATTGTAGTTAAGTCACCAGGCCGGTCACGTTTATGAGCCGGACGGGACTCTGTAAGCCACCGGGCGTCAACCTGAGTATATAAAGGGACGACCCAGCGGCGAGTTAATGGCAAGAAAGAAGAGATCGAGAGCTAGGTCAAGCGTATTCGCTCCCTGGTAATCGAGACATAAGTAATACGACCTCAACTGGATTAGGCTTTTACCTTCACCGCAAGGGGCCGAACCAGTATAGACTCCCTGTGTCCTTTGTCCCGTTTTAACCCCTTTAAGCTAATCTCGTTGTGATGGCTCCACTACTAAGTCCTCACACTAGGACATCTGCCGTGACAATCCCACGGCAGTTGGCGCCCACCGTGGGGCTATCGCACGATGGTTTCAAGTTCTTAGAGGGCAACCTCGAAGGGAACAAGGGATACACAGTGGGCCGGATGACCAAGAGTCATCGCGGCAAGCTGTACATCGACGACGCAGGCTGGGGCCCCGAGGCTGGCTCAATTGAGTATGGGTACCAGGTCCCCTTTGGCGGAATTCACGTCTTCATCGGCAAGATCGGCGAGCCGGGCCCTGAGCCGGACATTTGCACTGACATCGTCGAGACGGCTCAGCGTGCAAGACCCGCCCGAGCTCAGCCCGCCATGAATCGTGCCTTCGTGGGATTCATCCATGGAGCGGAATCTGAGGATAGATCGGTATCTGGTGATGAGACGGTCGTCTACTCTGATGGCGAGTCGTCCACCGGTGAGACCGATTCGTTGTATCAACTGCAAGACGGCCGGCTCGGGGGCTGTTTCGATGGCGACAGTATTCCGGACCCCTGTGAGCCGCCGAACAGGGTTGCGATCTTCATGGCCGGTACGCAGCCCGTGCAGCACTCGTTGACTGGAGCAGAGATGATTTCCGGGTCAGCGACGACAATGGCTGCCGGGGCAGGAGGCCCTGTGCGCCTGCCGGCTCAGGTCTTAACTGACTTGCTGGATAAGCTGACAACATTGTTAACAGCAGTGGTTAACCCAGCAGATCAGGATCGGCATAATGCGGCGGTCGCAAAATTGTGTGATGAGATAGCACATGCCAAGGAGGAGGTGAATGCAGAAAACACTAGGATGGCCGAGGAGCGGGCTGCTTTGGATGCTCAGGCACAGCGGATTCAGCCAGAGTCCTTTCGGCTCATGCTGGATCAGAATGCTTCAAACGAAGTCATGAGGAGGAGGCATCAGACTCGCCTGCCTCCGGTTTACGAGGCGAGAAATATCTTTAACACGCCCGCAGGGACCAGTAACCAGCCAGTGATAAACCAGGTTGAAACGCCTGGGACGGGAGCGCTGGCTCAGCCACGCGCGACGGACCTGCATCGTCAGAACAATATCCTGCCGCAGCATGTGCCGATGCCACCGGGTCATTATTCTAACCCCTTGGATAACATGATCGTGGCAGCATCACGATTGGCGGCTCTCCCAGTCGAAGCCGAGTCTCCAACGGCGGTTGAAACGCGAAGGGCTAGAGAACTGCTTCAGACAGCGTTGGTTCAGCAGCAGGCTTATTCTTACAGTCATGACATGATTCATTCAACCCCTCGCCCGAGCCAAAGTTATAGCAGGCATATTGAAGAACCGTCCGTGTCCAGAATGGGCGGAACCGCAACTCGCCCCGTGGACATAACCCGGCAGGTGGTGGGGTTAATGCCCAGAATGTAGTAGACCAAGGAAGAGCGCGTCGGGAAGATGAGCTGGCAGCTCAATATGCGCCTCGCCAGCATTCCCTGGTTTGTCCGACAACTTCGGTGGAGACAGGGTGACTTTTAGGACTTTGGGTGTGCCGTGTTTGGCTCCGGCTCTACGTAACGTACGATTGCCCAAGGATTTCAAGGGTCCCCGTAAGGTGCCCAACTACACTGCTGACTTACCCCCTGAAACATGGGTTGAGAGTTATGAGATGGCGATGGAACTGCTGGATGTTGACGATGCTGCATGTGCTAAGTATTTCACCATGATGTTGGAAGGGACGACTCGCACTTGGTTGAAAGGGTTGCCAGCCAACTCCATTGGGTCATGGGCCGAGTTAAAAGCCCGGTTTATCCAGAATTTTAAAGATACGTGCAAGCAGCCTATGTCAAATGTGGATTTAGCCTCCTGTGTCCAAGAAGAAGGTGAGTCGACAACCCATTGGGTGCGCCGGGTCTCGACAATCCTGCACTCGTCGGATCGCATCAATGCCTATTCAACAGTCTTAATGTTGGAGAACAATTGTCATTTCACGCCCCTGAAGCAGAAATTAGGACGGCTCAAACGCCACTACAACGACATGGGGACACTCATGGCGGCTCTGGTTAAGTACGCTGACTCTGATGGTACCAAGGACCCTGAGTCTGATGATGAAAAGTCGGGAAAGGGAAAGAAGAGCAGCAGCATAACCCGGCAAATCAGGGAGGCAACGAAAGCGCAAAGCTGATAATAGTTTGGACTTTGTGTCTAACACCAATATGTAGAATAATGGTCAGCGTCATAAGGGTAAACCGCCCCCACGGACTGAAGGGTCAGGCTTTAATCTTGAGCAGCGCTGAATTAGCCCTGCCCTAGGCATGGTACACGAGAAAGACCGTCTGGCCACCTCTGGAAGGATTGCTTCATTATGAAGGAGTACAAAAATTCCAATCTTTTTCAAGACAATCATGGGCCGGGTGGTGGCTCAGGATCCGGCTCTCATGGACCGGGTTACGGCGGTGGCGGTTCTAGCTCTGGATTCCAAGGCAATCAAGGCAACCAGGGTGGCTACCATCAACAGTCAGGTCAGGGGAATCAACAACAGCAATCTGGGTATCAGAGTAACCCAAAGCAGTTGAATAGTGGGTAGTATCACGTCTTCACCACAAGTTTGTGCAAATGGGATCAGAAGCTTCATAAAAGGGTAGTGAATGCTATTGAACCGGCAGTTCCCCATTACTTGCGCTGGTCTGAGCAGCCATTGTGTGGAGTCGGGAAGATCACCCGCCCCGGGTTGATAATCCGGGTCACCTGGCGTTGGTGGTCACACCACAGGTCGGAGGGTATAAGTTCACCAAAGAACTCATGGACGGAGGGAGCAGCATCAAATATCCTTTATTATGAAACTTTCCATCACATGGGTTTGACTGATAAGGATCTGAAGTCGTTGAACACTGTCTATCATGGAGTAGTGCTCGGTAAGTCGGCATATCCAGTGGGTAAGATAGCTCTGGAAGTTGCTTTTGGAGATGATCATGACTCTAGGTCAGAGACGTTGACCTTTGAAGTGGTAAAAATCAAGATCCCTTATCATGCTCTGTTCGGACGGCCGGCTTATGCTAAGTTCATGGAAAGGCCTTGTTATGTTTATCTGCAGCTCAAAATGCCGGGTCACAAGGGAACCATCATGGTGCACGGAAGCCGGAAGATCGCTTTAGAGTGCGAGGAAGGTGATGCAGCCTATGCTGAGTCGGTCTGTGCAACAGAGGAGTTGAAGTTTTACAAAGATAATGTGGATCCGGCTGACATGACATCCCTGAAAAAGCCAACTACGGAGCATGACCCGGCGTTGAAGTTTAAGTCAGAAGATGACACCAAGCTAGTTGATTTCGTTCCTGGCGAATTCATCCAAGCAGTTCAACATTAGTGCTAATCTAGATCTAAAATAGGAAAGCGTGCTCATCGAGTTCATCCATGAGAATCAGGACATCTTTGCATGGAAACCTTCTGACATGCCAGGTGTACCGAGGAAACTCGCTGAGCACACTCTTAATATTGATCCCAAGTTTAAGCCGGTCAAGCAGTTTCTTCGTCGCTTCAACGAAGAGAGGCGTAAGGCCATTGGTGAAGAGGTAACCCGGCTCTTGGCGGCTGGGTTTATTGTTGAAGTTTTTCATCTGGAATGGTTGGCTAACCCGGTGCCGGTACTCAAGAAGAACGGCACCTGGCGTATGTGTGTGGACTACACAGACTTAAACAAGGCTTGTCCGGCTGATCCTTTTGCTCTCCCTCGTATTGATTAGATTATTGATGCTACGGCAGGTTGTGAGCGTTTGAGTTTTTTGGATTCTTATTCTGGGTATCATCAGATCAAGATGGCAGTTAAGGACCAGGAGAAGACATCTTTTATAACTCCCTTTGGAGCCTTCTGCTATGTGTCTATGCCTTTTGGGCTCAAGAGTGCCCAGGCGACTTACCAGCGTTGTGTGCAGAACTGCCTTCATAATCAGATTGGGCGCAATGTTCATGCTTATGTGGATGATATTGTAGTGAAATCCAGAAAGAAGGAGACCTTGATAGAAGACTTGAAGGAAACCTTTGATAACCTCCGGGTTTATAAGATGATGCTTAACCCGGCCAAGTGCGTTTTTGGTGTGCCGGCAGGCAAGCTCTTGGGTTTTCTGGTTTCTAACAGAGGCATTGAAGCTAATCCGGAGAAGATCAAAGTCATCACTTCTTTAGCTAAGCCGGCGTGTATCAATGATGTTCAACGTTTGGCGGGTCGTATTGCGGCCTTAAGCTGGTTGATAAGCCGGCTAGGAGAGAAGGCTATCCCTCTGTATCAGATGATGACAAAGATGGATAATTTTGTCTAGAGCGATGCGCTAATGCAGCGTTTGAGGACTTGAAGAAACAGCTGGCTGAGCTGCCCGTTCTTGCTGCCCCTGTTGATAAGGAGCCGTTGCTGTTATATGTGGCTGCTAATGCCCGGGCTATGAGCGTAGCCTGTAACGCCCACGATGCGGCTATATCTCCCACGTGTCGGGGCACGACTTAGAGGCATAACCGCATAGTGGTTTTGTCGCAAGAAGGGTCATCTTCACACAATCCCATGTAATGAACAAGAATGGGATAAAGAGTTGGCTTACAATCGCCACTTCACACATTACATAAATATCATCATACATCATCCAAAATACAATCATATAGACCGGCTACGGCCAAAATCCAGATGAAAATAAGACAACCCCAAATGCTAGATCCCCGATCGTCCCAACTGGGCTCCACTACTGATCATCAGGAAAAGACACATAGTAACGACCATGTTCCTCGTCGAACTCCCACTTGAGATCGACGCCATCATCTGCACTGGCATCGTCGGCACCTGCAACTGGTGTTGGAAGTATCTGTGAGTCACGGGGACTCAACAATCTCACACCCGCGAGATCAAGACTATTTAAGCTTATAGGACAAGAGGTGCAAAGAGGTGGAGCTGCAGCGGCAAAACATATATGGTGGCTAATTTACGCAAATGAGAGCGAGAAGAGAAGCAATGGAACGGACGTCATCTAGCAATGACCAAGAAGAGGTCCTGAACACCTACTTACGTCATACATAACACAGACCGTGTTCACTTCCCGGACTCCGCTGAGAAGAGACCATCACGGCTACACACGCACTTGGTGTTTTTTAATTGGGTCAAGTGACAAGTTATCTACAACCGGACATTAACAAAATCCCATCTGCCTCATAACCGCGGGCACGGCTTTCGAAAGATAATACCCTGCAGGGGTGTCCCAACTTAGCCCATCATAAGCTCTCACGGTCAACGAAGGATAAACCTTCTCCCGGAAAAAACCCGATCAGTCTCGGAATCCCGGTTTACAAGACATCTCGACAATGGTAAAACAAGACCAGCAAAGCCGCCCGAATGTGCCGACAAATCCCAATAGGAGCTGCACATATCTCGTTCTCAGGGCACACCGGATTGTCCAAGCTTCCGATAGGCCAGCCCAGAGTTGCCCCTGGTGGCCACCGGCGACTGACAGTTTGGACCAATACTCAGAGGAGCACTGGCCCGGGGGTTTAAAATAAAGATGACCCTCAGGCTCTAGAAAACCCGGGGGAAAAAGGTATAGGTCGCAAATGGTAAAACCAAGGTTGGGCCTTGCTGGAGGAGTTTTATTCAAGGCGAACTGTCAAGGGGGTCCCATAAATCACCCGACCGTGTAAGGAACGCAAACTCAAGGAACATAATCCCGGTATAACAGTAACTAGGGCGGCAAGAGTGGAACAAAACACCAGGCATAAGGCCGAGCCTTCCACCCTTTACCAAAATATATAGATGCATTAATTAAATAAGAGATATTGTGATATCCCAACATATCCATGTTCCGATATGGAACAAACTTCAACTTCACCTGCAACTAGCAACGCTATAAGAGGGGCTGCGCAAAAGCGGTAACATAGCCAAACAACGGTTTGCTAGGAGAGGATGGTTAGAGGCTGACATGGCTAAAAATAGGATACATGGTATAGCAAGTGATAGGTAGCGAGCATGGCAATAGAGCGAACAACTAGCATAGCAAAGATAGAAGTGATTTCGAGGGGTGGTCATCTTGCCTGCAAGATTCTCAGAGTTGTCGAAAGCTTGATCCTCGTAAGCGTACTCAACAGGTTCCTTGTTCACGAACTCGTCTCCCGGCTCTACCCAAGACAAGAACACAAACAAACGGAACCACAATGAACAACGAGAAATGCACAAGCAACATGATGCAAGACATGTATGATATGCGAGATATGATATGCGATGCATATGCGTGCTCCGGAAGGAAAATGATGAACATGGCAGTAACTTGGCAAACCAAGCATGCCACTGGAAAGATGAGATGATTTCGGTCGAAATCGATATAAAGATCACCGGAATCGGATGCACGGTTTGCAAATGGCAAGCAAAACAAGAATGACACTAATCTGCGATAAACAGCAAGATAGCACTTAAAATACAACAAGTAACAATGCTACAGCACCCCAACATAGCAACAAAGCACATGGCAATAATCTACAGGCGATGCTTGACAAAAGATGAACACTGAGCTACGGCTAGTTCACAACATATCAAGCTCAAACAAGCATGGCAAAAGAGCAAAAGATTACAGGTTCACAGACTTAGTGAAAAACTGGACATGACAGAAATCAGCATCAGGTAGCAATGTTCAGAGCACGAAATCAACATGCTACAAGAACTTAACATAGCGAAACAAGGCATGGTAGTGTTCTAATAGATGCACATGACAAAAGTCCCTTACTGACCATAAGCCAAAAAGGACCAGAAGATATGATGGCAAGCATGTAAACATAGCAAGTTTCGTTATCAGGTTTCAGACTTGGCAGAAAACAGAGCATGGCAGAAATGTTAATATGTAGGCCTCTTTGTGAGCTTGATGCACTCACTACAGAGCAATGCATGACAAAACAAGCATACCTACATCAAGATGGCATGGTTATGAAGCTATCCATGGCAAGAACAATTGCATAGCATGTATGGATCAACTACAATAAGCTTGGCAAAAATGCATGTCATGTTAAGAATCTGCCAGAAATATTTTATAGCAAAAGTAGAGCAATATTGAGTCATGCTATGTTACCCTAAAATTGCAAACAATTGCAGGAATGGATCAATTACAACTATATCTACAAAACATCCTTACTGAACATCTCCAAAATATGCATGGATCTCTCTGTAGCATCAAGTTTACATGGCAACAAAGTTACAGCAGACAAGGACAGAGAAATCACTAAGTCCCTGAAATCAGAAATATTATGGGGCCTACTTTGCATGCTTGTGCTAGTCACCGCAAAGATCAGAAAAATACAAGGACTACACCACTGGAAAGATGGCATGGCATACTTCAAAACACATGTAGAGCTCATGCTCAAAAGATGCACAGAATAAATGATACAAAAATGACAAATCTCCAAGTTCTGATAAGAACCAGAGAATAACAGCAACTAGCCCTCTTCCGACGAAGATTTGGGCATCAAGATGACCTCTAATGAAAATGGTGCAATTTAGCAAAATGAAGAGCATCACGAGGCGAACAATTTGACATATTACACGCGCAAATCGGAGCTACATGCACAGAGTTATAGCATCGGGAACAAATGCATATGCTGATAAGTTTTAGGGACTTGGAAGAATTAGAGGGGGATTCGAGAGAAGTCAACGGGAGGGGTACTGTACCAGATCGGATCGGGCTCCCGAGCTGAGCTCGAGCTCGACCGACGGCGGGTCGACGGCGGGACCCGGCACCGGCGGCGGGCGACGCTAGGCGGGGGAGGAGGCGACCGGAGGGCGAGGAGGCGGCGCCTCGGGATGCGCGACGCGGGCGGCGGAGATGCCCGCGGCGGGGAGATGGCGGGTCGACGGCCGGCGGCGGCGGGAGCTGGATCCGGTGAACGGCGGCGGAGGAGACGGGCGAAGGCGGCGGCGCGGAGGAGCGCGGGCGCGCGGGGAGCTCGGGCCCGGCGCGGGGACGGGCGGGCCGGCCTCGGGCCTCGCAGGCCCGCGGCGGCGCGCGGCGGCGGTTGCCACATGGCGGTCAACGATTGGCTCGGGGGCGGCGGCTGAGGGCGGCGGACATGTCCGGGCGGCGGCGGCTTCGTCCGGTGGCGCGAGGAGGGGGAAGGCTAGGGTTTAGACTGCGTTTGTAAAACGGGATGCCCACATATAAATAGGTAGAGGGAGCTAGGAGACTCCAAATGAGGTGCGGTTTTCGCCCACACGATCGTGATCGAACGACCTAGAGCATGGAAGAGAGTTTGGTGGGTTTTGGGCTGGTTTTAGAGGGGTTTTTGCTGGATACTCAAATGGACATTGCGGAGGCCCGGTTAACCGATGGAGTACCAAACGACCTCCGAATGGAACGAAACTTGACCGGTAGTCTCCGGGTGGTATAAAAAGACCACTTGACAAGCCTCAGTCCATTCCGAGAAAGTTTGACACACGCACACAAAAGAAAACTAGAGGGGTGCACCGGAGGAGATAGGAGCGCCGGAATGGAAAACGGACAACGGGGAAAATGCTCGGATGCATGAGACGAACACGTATGCGAATGCAATGCACATGATGACATGATATGAAAATGCATGACATGACAAAATACAAAACGAAAGACAAAACCCGACAACGGAGGGAAAAACATAACACATAGCCGGAAATGGCAAGAGTCGGAGTTACGAATATGGCAAGTTACATGCGGGGTGTTACATAGCCATTGTGGTGGAACGGAAGGAGGCAGGCAAGGAATATCCAGTTCAAAGGCCGGTTTACTACATCAGTGAGGTGCTTATCGAGTCCAAGCAGAGGTATCCGCATTGGCAGAAGCTTGTATATGGGGTGTTCATGGCCAGTCGGAAGCTTAAGCAATATTTTTTGGTCCATCCTATCACTGTGGTAAGTTCGGCTCCCTTAGGGGATATTATCCAGAACAGAGAAGCTATAGGTCGGATAGCCAAGTGGGCCATTGAGCTTGGACCTCATGGTTTGAAGTATATGCCTCGCACAGCCATCAAGTCTCAAGCACTGGTGGATTTCATCAATGACTGGACAAAGCTGCAGATGCCTGAGGAAAAGCCAGATAACACATATTGAACTATTCATTTTGATGGGTCCAGGCAATTGGAGGGCTCGGGGGCTGGAGTTGTGCTAGCTTCCCCTCGAGGTGATAAATTTTGTTATGTTCTCCGTTTGATGTTCCCTTGCACTAACAATGCAGCTGAATATGAGGCCCCTGCTCCATGGTCTTCGGATGGCTAAGGAGATGAAACTAAGCCGGGTGAGGTGCTTTGGTGACTTAGATCTGGTGGCTCAACAAGTTTCTGGTACTTGGGATTCTAAGGATCCGCTCATGGCGGCTTATCGTCGAGAGGTTGATGCTATTGCGGGTCATTTCAAGGGTTATCAAGTTGAGCATATTGATTGAAGGAAGAATGAGGCGGCTGATGCTTTAAGCCGGCTGGGTTCTCAGCGTAAGCCGGTGCCACCCAATACTTTCTTGGATATTTTATATAACCCCTCAGTCAAGTTGCCTACAGAGGAGGATCTTGCTATTCCTGACCCAGAAGCACAATTGGTGGTGGCTATTCATGCTATCCCGGATTGGACAGTCCCTTATTTGGCTTATATGACCCAGGGTGAGTTACCTGAGGATGAAACCTTAGCCAGGCAGATAACCCAGCGGTCTAAGTCAATGACAATTGTCAATGGAGAGCTACATCACTGCAATGTTACATGGGCCTTTCAACATTGTGTTTTTCCAGAAGAGGGCCGTGAGATTCTGCGTGAGATTCATGACGGAGACTATGGTCATCATGCCGGTTTGAAGTCTCTCGTGGCTAAAGCTTTTCGTCATGGATTTTATTTGCTGATGGCTCATGCTGATGCTGAAGACCTGGTTAGTAGGTGTGATGGATGTCAGAAATTTTCACGATGAGCCCACGTGCTGGCTCAAGAATTGAGGATGATTCCAATTACTTGGCCATTTGCAGTTTGGGGGCTTGATATGGTTGGACCTTTAAAAAGGTCCAAGGACAAAAAGACACATCTCCTGGTGGCGGTTGACAAATTTACAAAGTGGGTTGAGGCCGAGCCGGTCAGTAAATGTGACGCGGCGACGACGGTTTAGTTCATTAAAAAGGTGATTTTCCGTTTTGGCTTTCCCCACAGTATCGTAACTGATAATGGCACTAATCTGTCCAAGGGTGCTATGAAAGAATTTTGTCAACGTGAGCATATCCGGCTTGACGTGTCGTTAGTGGCTCACCCCCAATCTAATGGTCAAGCTGAGAGAGCCAATCAAGAGATCCTGAGAGGCATCAAGCCCCGGCTTATGGTTCCCCTACAGAGGACGCTGGGTTGTTGGGTGGAGGAGTTATCTTCCGTGTTATGGAGCATTAATACCACCCCAACAGATCTACGGGTTACACGCCCTTCTTCATGGTTTACGGAGCAGAGGCGGTTCTCCCTAGTGACATCCGTCATGACTCACCGTGTGTGGCGGCTTATGTTGTAGCTGACAATGAAAAGGCACGTCGGGAAGCACTTGACCTGTTAGATGAGGAGCGTGACATCGCGGCGGCTCGTTCGGTGATCTACCAGCAAGATCTGCGCCGTTATCACAGCCGCCGGGTTAAAACCAGAACTTTTCAAGAAGGTGATCTGGTGCTCCGACTTATCCAGGATCAAACTGATATGCACAAGTTATCCCCACCTTGGGAAGGACCTTTTGTGGTCAGTAAGAATATCAACAATGGGTCCTACTACCTTATCGATGTTCGAGAGCACAAAGACTCACGTAAGTCGGAGGAGGAGACCCACCAGCCGTGGAATATTGCTCATCTTCGGCCTTACTACACCTGAGCCACTAGCTCTTCTGATGTACATATTTTGACAATGTATATATTATGATGAATATAATAAAGCCAGCATCCCAGTTAAAATAGGGCCTCTGTCGTTTTCTCTTTAAATAACGAGTTTTTGGTCACTTGGGGGCTTCTGCTTTATAAAGCAAAGTTATGATTACCCTTTGATCCGGCTTATAGGCCATATATAAGAAAAACTTGGGGGCTTGCTACCCAGGTTAAAGGGACCAAAGAGAGTCTGTTGCAAAAGCACAACTCAAACATAGGCGCCCATTGAGCGCACCTCAAAAATATTGCTTGGGGGCTCTTTGTTCTAAAGGACAAGAGTTTTTATGACCCTTGTAATAGGCTTAAAAGCCAGGCTTGGAAGCCAGGTGTATTCACCTAAAACCCCAGGTTATCCTGCCTTTTTAAGTCTGCCACTCCGTCCAAGTAATCCTGGAATGACCCGCCGTACTTTTGACAAGTCAATCTCATGCAGACCCTGAATTTGTCAAAGTTAAAATGACGATTGGTTATGTGAGGTCCGGCTTATAAGGTTTGTATGAAGGTTTAACTCAGTGGTTGTGCGGCCCTTGAAAGCACTTGAGATTTAGGCTCGGCGGCCTATGAAAGCCTTGTTTTTTTGTTTGCTTTTATTCAACAAATTTTTTGAGGTTTATCGAATGAGGCTTATACGGTTTTATGATTACAATTCACCGGTGTTTATTAACCCGGCTTGGCTTTCGACTATAAGTCGTCAGTATATGATAAGTTAATATCCGGTGTTTATTAACCCGGCCTGGTTTTCGACTATAAGTCGCCAGTATGCGATAAGATAATATCCGGTGTTTATTAACCCGGCCTGACTTTGTTCATAAGCCGGCAATAAAAGATAATTACCAGTACTCAAGTTTTGGGTTATCACCCTTACTACACTGGCTTGATAAACCAGCAGTGTGATCAAATATCACAGGTATGATATATTTTAAATTATATATGGTTATAATTAAGGCCAGCCCTGGTTATAAACTATTTTAGTTTCCAGTGATTATATATTGGGCAGTATGACCCGTCCTGTGATAAACCGTCAGGACACTTGTGATTTGTTTGTATACAGGGACATATTCAAATTGCTGATAGTATAAGCACAAGTGGCAGACCTTCAATTGGCAGATCAACAGTGTCATGCAAAACAAAATATGCACGATGGCATAGCAGGTCAAGAGTTTAAGCTAGCCTATTACAAGGCATTTGATGGCCCAACCAGATTAAGCAGTCATCAAAGTTATCAATACATCAAATTCTTCTGATAAGTACACCGGCTTATGATTCTTGGTGGGTTGAAGGCTCGGTATCTTCTGGCACCTCTTCCTCATCTTCACCTACTTGCTTATCCATCAGCTGGAAGTTAGGCGTAGCCCAGTTGATACCGGTCAACGCTCTAAACACAGCTTCATCATCAATAAGATTTGATGGGTCAATGTCAGGGGCAAAGGTGTGCTGACGAATCAGAGGAATAAGATCTGTTGGTTCATGAACCGGCGCACCAATCTTCTTGTTGTCAGCATCATAAGCCGCCTGGTATGTGGATAAGCTGGTTTCATCAGCTAGCTTGCTTGCTAATGGGCGCATAGCTCTTGCTATTTCTGCAAAGTCATCAGCGCTGAAATCAGATCCATCTTCCTTAACACTGGGGCAGCCGTTGGCCAAATCTTCTGGGTCAAGATCGGCCTGCCATGCTTTGGACCGGCTTAAAGCAGTTAAAGCACCAGCCCTAGTGGCTCTGTCGGATCACGGGTTCCGGCAAAACCCTTAAGGTTCGAACTCTAGGGTGCGCGCGAAGTTCTCCCCCTGCCGATCCACATCCTAGCTTGCTAAGATCTCAAGGGCTAACTCAACGAACTCACAACACAAGGGACACAAGATTTAACTGGTTCGGGCCACCGTTGTGGTGTAATACCCTACTCCAGTGTGTGGTGGTGGATTGCCTCTTGTGCTGATGATGAACAGTTACAAGGGGAAGAACAGCCTCCTGAGGTTGAGGTGTTCTTGCGCTCTGTGTGTGGGCCAGGATCACTCAAGATGAGATGATGTTCCGTTCGGTTCAGTTGCCCCTTACTATGGTGGCTAGTTCTACTTATATAGGCCCTGGTCCTCTTCCCAAATATTGAGCGGGAAGGGAGCCAACAACGGCCAATTTGAAAGGGGACAACTAGTACAGCTTATCCTGACAAAAGCGGTCTTCGCCTGCAAAAGGTTCTGGTGGTGACGCCGCCTCGGGCTCCATGGTGACCTCTGTCTTGCCGTCCTGCTGTCTTGGTCTCATTGCACCGATATGGAAACCTTTGCTTGACGCCTCGGTACTCCGCGCCTGCGCTCGCTTCCTTAGCACCAAAGGGGAAACAAGGACACTGTGCGCGCTGGTGCCCGCCTGATCTTGATCGTCATGGCTCACGTCACGAGAACCTCGCGAGGTTTGCCTTGCCTTGATCTCTCCGCCCCTCACGAGCCAGCCTGGTGAGGCCGCCCCTGAGGAGGTCTTGTGTCGTCCGCCTCGCGAGGCTTGGCCCCTCGCGAGGGTGTTGAACACCTTGTTGATGAAGATGGGCCATACAGGCCCACGCGTAGAGCCACGTTGTGGCCCGCAGGCAGGCAAGTCTGGGGACCCCCGTTCCCAGAACGCCGACAGTAGCCCCCAGGCCCAAGGCGCGCTCGGGCTTGGCTTCGAGGCGAAGCCAAAGGTCAAGTGTGGAGCGCCGCAGGCCCCAATAGCCTGCGGCCTTGGTCGACGCATGGCAGTTGATTGGACATGGGCGTCTCCGCTTCCCCACGCTGCCTCGGCAACTGCCCGACTTGACAAGGGCTGGCACAGACAGTGCTTGCCTTCACTGCCCCCTTTCGCCTTGCTCCAGATCCCCTTTCTCGCTCCTCCCTGCCGAAACCTCCAGATCTGCTCCAACCTTCCTCCGCATCTGCGACCAATGGCGCCGCGCAAGGTCAAGTCCTCCTCGTCGCCGGCTTGGTATGAACCAGCGCTCGACGCGCCCAATGTCTCGGAGAAGAACCTCGCCGCCACGTGCTTGCTGATGGCGGGGGAGAGCAACGAGAGGGGGAAGACGGAGCTCCGGGTCGCCTCCGACGTGCCGGAGCCCGAGGGAAGCACCTTCTTCCCCTTCTTCACGAGCAGTATCACCGCAGGGTTGGTTCCCCCCCTTCTCTGACTTCTTCTATGAGATCCTCGGCCACTACGGGCTGCAGGCGCTGCATCTTCATCCCAACTCCATCCTTCTCTTGTCCATCTTCGCCTACTATTGCGAGGCGTATCTTTGCGTGATGCCGTCCGTGGCTCTGCTGCGCCACTTCTTCTTCCTCCGCGTCAGCGAGGGCCATATCTCTGGGTGCGCCAATTTCATTGCGGCCGGCAAGGCCAACTCGATCTCGAACACCGGGAAGAAGGCCGACAACCTCAGGGCCAAATGGGTCATGATGGGTGCCAAGTGTGTCCACCCGCGCTTGGCGCTGCCGACGGAGATGCCCTAGTCCGACAAGGGGTGGTCTTGCGCAAAGCTCACTGATGAGCGGGCGTCGTCGGTGTTGGAGCAGATGTAGACCGACCTGAAGCCGGGCAACGCAAAGGCGGCGAAGGTGACAGGGGCCATGCTCCTGAGGGAATTCCTGATGCTGCGCGTTGCTCCTCTTCAGGCGCGTGCGCGCCCCTTGTGGAGGCTCGGGGATGAAGAGGACAAGATTCACTTGAGCCCGGAGGCCTTGCCTGATGATGAGCTGTCTGCAGTTTTGCGCCTCTTGGTCGGGGACAATCAAGAGTACCCGCCGAGTGCCTTCGTTCCCTTGTTCCGCCGCAAGGACTGGGAGCAGATCGTGGCCGCCAGGCCTACCTTCGACGGGTGCGGGCTGGTGCCCCCTGCGCCCTCCGGAGGCTTTGCGGCACCGAAGCCAGTGGAGCTGTCTTCTGACGAGCCCCATGGGAAGGAAGAAGAGGAGGTGGACTCGGAGGTGACCCCCGAGGAGATGGGGAAACTTCCCCCTTGAGCAAGGCCGACATAATCCACACCCTGCCGAACGACGACAAGGCCGACGCCCACCAGGAGGAGGGGGAGCTGCCCGTTGTCCCGACAAGGGGTAGGTCATCGCTGGTCTCCCGAGATGCTGCCCCCACCTTGACGCCGCCCGGAGCTGCCTCCGGTCCTTCTGCTGCACCATCCTCTGCTTCTGGAGCCGTCGCGCTCGCGCCTCAAGCCTCGAGGCTCTCAGGCTTCAATCTCACCAAGCGGAGGGTGGACTATGCTGCGGTGGACCAGTAAGTGCTTGAGCTTCGTCTTGTTTTTGCCTATACTGCCGTTTCCTGAAGTTCGTCCTTGGTTGACCAGGCCGCTGTCTTCGGCGAAGAGGAGGAAGGGGGATGCGACGGCCGCGCCCCCCTCCGCGGAGAAGGGAGGCGACAACACTCGCACCTCCCCGGCCCGGTCGCCCTCGCGAGACCAGGGGGAGCGTCATCACGAGGAGTCAGCCCCCAAGGCCCCGCTGGCTCCGGAAGTGCCGATGTCCGGCTCAGCCGCCGAGGTCCCAAAGGCTCAGGAGCCCTTTGTCGTGGAATTGTCACGGCAGATGTCCTCGAGCTAAGACTTAGTCGTGGAGCCATCGCAGCTAGGAAGCTTGAAGGGGTTAATGCGGGACAAGGAACACGAGGGTTTATACTGGTTCGGCCCCTTACGGTGAAGGTAAAAGCCTACGTCCAGTTTGAGGTGGTATTGATTAGGGTTACGATCACCAGGGAGCTAAACCGATATGCCTGGCTTTCGATGAGATTGTTCTTGTCCCTAAACCGCTGCCGGGTCGTCCCTTTATATAGGGAGGTCGACGCCCAGCAGCTCTCACAGTCCCGGCCGGCTCATAAGAGTGTCCGGCTCGGACTCTCAACTATCCTTGCCTTACACTACAAGTTCTAGCATAATAATGATTGCAACTACGGGCTTTAAGCCATATCCGGGTCTTAAGCCCATCTTTGGCCCACCGTCTTCAGGCTTGGCGCCGGGCTTCTGGCAATGACCATATGAGTAACCCGGCCCCTCCCGGCGGGTGACTCTAAGGTCTATATCCTCAACATTAGGCCCCAGATTGATTTGAGCCGGCTCATGTCAATCTTCAATTCTTTCGACAGAAAAAATCCCCGGCTTACCATTGGTGTGAAGGCCATAACCCGGCGTGACGTCATTCTCTGGACTCCGGGTAATCCACCGTGACGTCATCTTCCATTAAGTCCGCTTTTTACTCCGCCAGATCCGCAACGGATCTTTTTCTTTACTGTCATCCCGAAAATCGAGGCGTTTCATGGGGAGATAACCACGCCGTGGTCTCCTTGATTCTCGCGCCCACTTATGAGCTTGCCTTATAAATAGGCCGGCCCGACGGGCTCTCAGCCACTTCTCTCTCCCTCATCTTCTTCCTCGCGCCACTGCTCCCTGCCCGAGCTCTGCTACTGCCGCCGCCGTCGCGCCCCCGGTCTTCGTCAACCTTGGCCGCTGCATCACCCTGACTCGGTCCAGACAAACGGCGGCTACCTCCGCTCCTCTTCAGCTCCGGTGAGTCCTCGCCACTCCATAGGGCAGATCCGTACTAGGGCTCGAGTAGTTCGTCCGTGTTCTTCGTAGTTCGTCACGGGCCTCAGTAGATTTGATTTTTACTGCCTCCTTTTGATCTTAGACTTGCATAGAACCATTGCGGTGACTGTTTAGCACCCATTTTACCCGCAAGCAGCTCTCTTTTTACTGCATAAAAACCTTGTTCGAGCCCAAGAACTTCTCCAGCATCTGTTTCTAGGTCTAGAAACTTTTCTTTTGCCCGACTGTTTTGATCCAAAATTTTTACTGCGATGTGTGAAACCTGTCTTACCACACTTAGTAAAAATTGCAATCATTGAATCTCAGCGGTTTACAGTTCCGGTTTAAAGAAGCCACGCGCCGTAGAACCTTCCGGCTTAAAGAAAACCATGCGCCATAAAAATTCCGGCTTAGCTGTGATAAAGCCTGTAGACAATCAAATTACTCTCAATCCCTCGGGCGGCTTAAATAGCCCGATGCACTTAAATGTATACCATTAGTCCCCTTCATAAGCCGCCACCTTGACATTGAACTGTAGATTTCTTCCGGCTCATAATTAACCCGGACATTTTTCCTTTTATCATAGACTGCCGACTTTCACCATGCCTCCCAAAGCTCCCAAAGCCTCCATTACTTGCAACTGGATGAGGTCCAACGTCACTAATGAGACCCTAGCAGATTTTGTCAAGTCTGGATATCTGCCCAAGAAGGATGTCATGTCCTACCGTGCCCCTGACCCGTCAGAAGAGAGACCACAGCCAAAGGACGGGGAGGTAGTGATTTTTGCGGATCACATGAGCCGGGGCTTCGCACCGCCCGGCTCAAAGTTTTTTAGGGATGTTCTAAACTTCTTCGACTTGCGGCCTCAAGACATAGGACCCAACTCAGTGTCCAACATCTGCAACTTCCAAGTCTTCTGCGAGGTTTACCTTGGAGAAGAACCTAGTTTGCTGCTCTTCAGAGAGCTTTTTTACTTGAACCGTCAGAATGAGTGCGCCAATGGGCCAAGTCTGGAGTTAGGTGGCATCTCCATCCAGCGGCGTAGGGACTGCCTTTTCCCTTACGCAGAGCCGCCCAGCGACCCCAAGGACTGGAATCTGACGTGGTTTTACTGCCAAGACACATCGCCGGCTGACGAGAGTCCATTGCCCGGCTTTCGCCCCTCACGTCTGGAGCCGACTCACCCACTGTCCGACAAGCTGACTCAAGCGGAGCGCCAACCTCTGCTCCCCACCATCAACAAGATAAAGGCTCTCCTGGGCAATGGTCTGAATGGAATTGATCTGGTCCGGGTCTGGATCTCGTGGCGGGTGATCCCATTGAGCCGCCGCCCCGGCTTAATGTGTGAGTACACGGGCCGAAAGGACGACCCTCAGAGACACAGCCGCAATGATCTTCCTGAAGACGTTGCAGAGGAGATGACCAAGGCTCTTTTAAACGAGAGCCTGGCAGACTGCGGAAGGACCGGGCTAGCCCCCTTCTGCAAGACCAACCCAGCCCCAGCGGTAAGCCGCTGATCTGAACATCTTATCTGTACATAACTTTCATCTGAATCATTTTAAGAGAACCTTATTGCATTTTTCAGGCTGATGATAAGTTCTGGCGGGTCAAATATGACCATGAGGCGGCCAAGAAGGCCAGAAAGGCGACGAAAACCGCCAAGAAAGCCGCCCCTCGCAAGAAAGGAAGCAGGCCTACTGCTTCAGAGCTGATGCAATTAAGCGACAGCTCCGAGTCAGAGGTAACCCCTGAGCTTTTAAGTCCTTGCTATATTTGTTGTTTGCTGCTATCCGCCTTATCAATACTTGTTCATTGACAGGATGACACCGGCGCAAGTAACCCGGTGGTTGAAGAGGTAATGTCACTTTCCTCCGACTCGGAGCCCTTGCCAAGGCTGAAAGTCCGAAGGGTAACCCGGAAAGTAAGCTTTTCACATCCTTTAGCTTATCAAGATCCTCAATTTATTTTGAAGCGACAGGTTCATGAGGGCCGGCGTCACACCCGGACCAACAAGGACACCGACCTCTCCTCCGGGTTACCTGACGCATCAAGGAAGCGCCGAACTGAGGTTATTTCCCACTTGTACCCTTTTCATTTGTTGGCGGGTGTTATACGTCAGCCACTCAATTCCTCTGACTCAAATTATCAGGAGACCTCCCCCTCTTCCGGCGACTCTATGCACTCAAGTCTGCCGGCTTTCAAGACTATGCCCGGGTAATGATAACCTTCTTATATTTGTTCTGGTCTTTGCTCATACTTTTTATACTAACCTTTGTTGTTCTTTCAGTGCCCAGGCAAAGCTCACCAAGAGGGCGAAGAAAACCAAGTCGGCCGGAGAGCCGGATTTGCCTGAGCCGGAGGTGACAGTCCAAGAACCGCCAGCTGCCTCCGCCCCCGAAGCCACCACTCCAACGGACACGGCACCTGTAGAAGCTTCTGCTGACCCGGAGGCCTCCGGCTCGGCTCAACCAACAAATGACCCGGACGTGGTAATCACCCGGACGTGGTAATCACCCGGACGGAGTTCGTTGAGCCGGGGAGACCTACCGTGCTGGCCAAGTGCTCCGCTAAGGGGGAGTTCCTACAGCCCCACCGGGTGAACCTGGACCTCTCCGACTACGCCAACCTGAGCATCGGAGAGCTCGTCTCTGGCTACATCAGCCAAGTGCACAAGAGCCAGGACGCAGAGGTTGCCATGGTGAACCAGATCCAGCAGAAGTCTGAGGTATCATTCTGCTGTCCTCTTACTTACTGCATAGTTACCTTTACCATGCTAGCCCCCAAGTCGACGACTTATGATTGAATATGTTGTAGACTTAGGTTCCGGCTTACTCCATTTGAACCGGCAATGTGTAGATAGAAATGTTCGATATGCATTAGCCCCCAAGTGCCAAGTGTCTTTGCTTGGAAAACGCTTGGGACTTTAAATTTGTAGAGTAATTGTTCATGCCATAACCCGGAAGTTTATACAGGCTGTTGGCAAGAAGCTTGAGGCTGACCTTGCTGATCTCAAGAACCGGCTGAAGATGCAAGAGATGGAGACCCGGAAGGCAAACGCCAAGTTCGTATCCAGCATCGCCGCGCAAGAGAAGCTGAAGACGGAGTTCGACGCTGAGCGGAAGGCGTGGGCCGAAGAAAAGGTCGCACTGGTGAACCGGGCTGAACAGGCGGAGAAGGCTCTCTCCGAGAAGACCGCCGAGCTCTCCGGCCTAAAGCGCCAAGTGTCCCAGATGGTGGCCGCAGTCTTCGGTAAGTCGTCTCGCCGGCTTTCATCAAGTTTAGAATGTGTATATCTCATAATTTCATCCTTGTCGGCGGCTTATCTGTCTTTGTTAAACAGGTCCCAGAAGTGCCAACCTGAATCAGAGTGTGGTGACCAAGCTGAAGGCCGTGTACACCCTGGTGGAGCAACTCTACACCGGGTCACAACGTGCCTTGGCTGTGGTAGCCCTCTCCAACGAGGTGCCGACTCACCTGGCGGAAGTCCTTCACCGGCTCGCCGTTCTTCCTCAATGGATCCAAGAACTGCGACGAGCCGCTGCAAGAACCGGAGCGATTGCTGCGCTGAGCCGGGCTAAGGCGTTCTTGCCAGAGTTAGACCCGGCGGACATCGCCCTCGGCTACCCAAGTCTGAAGGAAGACGGCACCGCCTTTGATCAGAAGGACTTTGCAGCTTGCGTGAAGGCCGTACGCCCGGTGGCCACTCTTATTGGCAACAATACCGATCTGACCAAGTACCAGCCGGGCTACGACGCAGAAAATCAGAGGATTCCTACTCCGCGCTATGAAGCCCTCAACTTGATCCCGCCGGCTCGTCAGCACACTTTCGCCCCGGAGATTGACCCTTCCGGGTTAATTGACGAGGAAGCCCAGTTCGAAGCTCTCAGCGGCATCGACTGGAAGTCATCAACCTTCCGGGTCTTGGGATCAACCGGAGGAGAAGGAAGAGATGAGCCGGAGACTTCCACCCAGCAAGCGTCTTAACTTCCGCAGCCGGTTTACCAAACAATGCTCCACCCTTTTAGACTTGATGAGTTTTGTAATAGAGTAGGTGCAACAGTTTATCTCTGCCATGCCATCGTGCACGTATTGAATGCTGAAGTCTTTTGAAGTTGTCTCTTTGATGTTTCTCCGGGTCATAATCAATCCTTCGTTTTTCTTAACCTCAAAAGAGGTGCCTTTAATTATCCTGCATAGAAGGGCAAATCACAAGTCTCGAGGCGGCTTACCGCCCTGAGAATCATAAGTTTTTAGATAACCCGGAATATGAATCAAAAAGGACTTGTCTTCAACGATATCCTGAATACAGCCGTAAGAACATACTTAACGGCCTGCAAGCATACTTCTGGTTTAGATAACCCGGATAAGAAGGTTGGTACCGCAACTCCGGTTTACCTGTCTTATAACACCCATTGCGTTCAGCAATACTGTAAACCCAAGTTAAGCCGGCAAAGTGAGACCCGGCTGTACACACTTGGAATAATCAGACAAAACCGACTATAAACTGGAAGAACTTAGGGGCTTCCGGTTCGAATACGACCAGAGACCCGGCCCAAAGGGGTTACGCTAAGATTCGAATATGATCATATAGCCCCCCGTGGGTGTGGCGATGCCAATCAAGAGGGTATCGATTGCTATGTTCTCTTTGGTTCGAATACGACCCATGTTTGAACAGGAAGCCCCCAAGTGATTTTTAAGAATTGTTTAACAACGCTGATTCGAATACGATCCACGTCGGTTCCCAAAGGGGTGAAACCATGATTCAAATATGATCAAAGAAAACTCCCCAATGAGCTCGGCACTTTGCCAATCAAATGGGTATCGACAGCTATGTTCTCTTTGGTTCGAATACGACCCATGTTTGAACAGGAAGCCCCCAAGTGACCTTGTTGCTTATGGCTAGATTCGGATACGATCATAAGCTGGATCCTCCTTCAAGTCATCATGTAATCTTGCAATGAAAACAACACTTGCATATTTGGAGGAGAAAAAAGGGCAGAGGTCCTGCTTTATTGCTTATCATAATATATACACGGCTGAGAGAAATATGTACATCACGAGAGCTGGTGACTCAAGTGTAGTAAGGCCGAAGCTGAGCTATGTTCCACGGCCGACGGGTTTCTTCCTCCGACTTACGTGAATCTTTATGCTCCCGAATGTCAATGAGGTAATATGACCCGTTGTGCAAGTTCTTGCTGACCACAAAGGGTCCTTCCCAAGGCGGGGAGAGCTTGTGCGCATCTGTTTGATCCTGGATGAGCCGGAGCACGAGATCGCCTTCCTGGAAGACACGGGTTTTAAGCCGGCGACTATGATAACGGCGCAGGTCTTGTTGGTAAATCGCGGAACGAGCTGTGGCCACATCACGCTGTTCGTCCAACAAGTCAAGAGCATCTTGGCGCGCCTGTTCATTGTCTGCCTCAACATAAGCCGCCACTCGAGGTGAGTCATGACGGATGTCACTAGGGAGGACGGCCTCTGCCCCATAAACCATGAAGAAATGCGTGAAGCCTGTAGATCTGTTAGGAGTAGTGTTGATGCTCCATAACACGGAGGGCAACTCCTCCACCCAACAACCCGGCGTCCGTTGCAAAGGGACCAAAAGCCGGGGCTTGATACCCTTCAGAATCTCCTGATTAGCTCTCTCAGCTTGACCATTGGATTGAGGATGAGCAACTGAGGAGACATCAAGTCGGATATGCGCTCGTTGACAAAAGTCTTCCATGGCGCCTGTGGATAAATTGGTGCCATTGTCAGTTATAATGCTGTGCGGAAAGCCAAAGCGGAAAATCACCTTTTTCATAAATTGAACCGCCGTGGCCGCATCGCACTTGCTAACTGGCTCAGCTTCCACCCACTTGGTAAATTTGTCAACCGCCACCAATAGGTGGGTCTTCTTATCCTTGGACCTTTTGAAAGGTCCAACCATATCAAGCCCCCAGACCGCAAAGGGCCAAGTAATTGGGATCATCCTCAGCTCTTGAGCCGGTACGTGAGCCCGTCGCGAGAACCTTTGGCAACCATCACACTTACTGACTAAGTCCTCTGCATCAGCATGATCCGTAAACCAATAGAAACCATGACGAAAAGCCTTGGCCACAAGAGACTTTGAGCCGACGTGATGGCCACAATCCCCTTCATGGATCTCACACAAGATTTCTTGACCTTCCTCAGGGGAGACACAACGCTGAAACGCCCCTGTGACACTGCGATGATGCAACTCGCCATCGATAACGATCATTGACTTAGCCCGCCGGGTTATTTGCCTGGCCAAAGTTTCATCCTCAGGCAACTCGCCCCGGGTCATGTAAGCCAGATACGGCCTTGTCCAATCTGGTATGATATGGAGAGCCGCCACCAGTCGTGCCTCCGGGTCAGGGACAGCCAAATCTTCCTCTGTAGGCAACTTAACAGAAGGGCTATACAGGACGTCCAGGAAAGTGTTAGGCGGCACCGGCTTTCGCTGAGAGCCTAGCCGGCTTAGAGCATCAGCTGCCTCGTTCTTCCTGCGATCAATGTGCTCTACTTGGTAGCCCTGAAAGTGCCCAGCAATGGCATCAACTTCGCGGCGATAAGCCGCCATGAGAGGGTCCTTAGAGTCCCACTTGCCTGATACTTGTTGAGCCACCAAGTCTGAGTCACCGAAACACCTTACCCGGCTCAAGCTCATCCCCTTAGCCATCCGAAGACCGTGGAGCAAGGCCTCGTACTCAGCCGCATTGTTAGTGCAAGGAAACATCAACTGTAGCACATAATGGAACTTGTCACCTTTAGGGGAAGCCAATACAACTCCAGCCCCCGAGCCTTCCAACTGCCTGGACCCGTCGAAGTGAATAGTCCAATATGTGTTATCCGGCTTCCGCTCGGGCACCTGTGACTCTGTCCAATCATTGATGAAATCCACCAAGGCCTGAGATTTAACAGCAGTGCGTGGCACGTATTTGAGACCATGAGGTCCCAGTTCTATAGCCCACTTAGCAATTCTCCCTGTGGCCTCTTTGTTTTGAATGATATCACCAAGAGGGGAAGAACTGACCACAGTTATGGGATGACCCTGGAAATAATGCTTAAGCTTCCGGCTTGCCATGAACACACCATAAACAAGCTTCTGCCAATGCGGATACCGCTGTTTGGACTCGATGAGCACTTCGCTGACATAATAAACCGGCCGTTGAACCGGATGCTCCTTACCCTCTTCCTTGCGCTCCACCACTATAGCCACACTGACGGCTCGTGTGTTCGCTGCCACATATAATAATAAGGGCTCCTTATCAACCGGAGCAGCAAGGATTGGAGGCTCTGCCAGCTGCTTCTTCAACTCCTCAAAGGCGGTATTAGCTGCATCATTCCAGACAAAGTTATCAGTTTTCTTCATCAACTGATATAAGGGCATGGCCTTCTCACCCAAACGGCTTATAAACCGGCTTAAGGCAGCGATGCGACCCGCCAAGCGCTGAACGTCATTTATACACGCCGGCTTAGCCAGGGAGGTGATGGCCTTGATCTTCTCCGGGTTAGCCTCAATGCCTCTGTCAGAAACCAAGAAACCCAAGAGTTTGCCTGCAGGAACACCAAAGACACACTTGGCCGGGTTAAGCATCATCTTGTAGACCCGGAGATTATCAAAGGTTTCTCTCAAATCATCTATCAGGGTTTCCTCTTTTATGGACTTAACCACAATATCATCCACATAAGCATGAACATTACGCCCAATCTGTTTATGAAGACAGTTCTGCACGCAACGCTGATAAGTCGCCTGTGCACACTTGAGTCCAAAGGGCATGGATACATAGCAGAAGGCTCCAAAGGGAGTGATGAACGCCGTCTTCTCCTGGTCCTTAACCGCCATTTTAATCTGATGATATCCAGAATAAGCGTCCAGAAAACTTAAACGCGCACAACCAGCCGTAGCATCAATAATTTGATCAATACGGGGAAGGGCAAAAGGATCAGCCGGACACGCCTTATTTAAGTCCGTGTAGTCCACACACATCCGCCAAGTGCCATTCTTCTTGAGTACGAGCACCGGGTTAGCTAACCATTCTGGGTGGAAAACTTCAACAATAAACCCGACCGCCAAGAGCCGGGCCACCTCTTCACCAATAGCTTTCCGCCTCTCTTCATTAAACCGCCGAAGGAACTGCCTGACCGGCTTAAATTTCGGATCAACATTGAGAGTGTGCTCAGCGAGTTCTCTAGGTACACCTGGCATGTCAGAAGGTTTCCATGCGAAGATGTCCCTATTCCCACGGATGAACTCGATGAGCGCGCTTTCCTATTTTGGATCCAGATTGGCACTGATGCTAAACTGCTGAGATGAGTCACCTGGAACAAAATCAACAAGTTTAGTCTCATCAGCCAATTTAAATTTCATTGCCGGCTCTTGCTCTGTAGTCGGCTTTTTCAGAGAGGTCATATCTGTTGGGTCAACATTGTCTTTGTAAAACTTCAACTCCTCTGTTGCACAAACAGATTCTGCATAAGCCGCATCACCTTCCTCACACTCCAGAGCCACTTTCCGGCTGCCGTGAACCGTAATGGTCCCATTGTGACCCGGCATCTTGAGCTGTAAGTACACATAACACGGCCGTGCCATGAACTTGGCATAAGCCGGCCGTCCAAATATAGCATGGTATGGACTTCTTATCTTGACCACCTCAAAGGTCAATTTTTCCACCCTGTAGTTGTTTTCATCTCCGAAGGCCACTTCCAATTCGATCTTGCCGACTGGATAAGCCGACTTGCCAGGTACCACACCATGGAAGATAGTGTTTGACTGGCTGAGGTTCTTATCAACCAAACCCATACGGCGAAAAGTCTCATAATAGAGGATGTTGATGCTGCTGCCTCCATCCATGAGCACCTTTGTGAACTTATATCCTCCCACTTGAGGAGCCACCACTAAGGCCAAGTGGCCCGGGTTATCCACCCGGGGAGGGTGATCCTCCCTACTCCACACTATAGGCTGCTCAGACCACCGCAAGTAGCGTGGAACCGCCGGCTCAACAGCATTCACAGCCCTCTTATGAAGCTTCTGATCTCGCTTACACAGGCTGGTGGTAAACACATGGTACTGTCCACCGCTAAGCTGCTTTGGATTGGTCTGATAACCCCCCTGCTGCTGTTGATGACCCTGGCCAGACTGTTGATTGAAGCCCCCTTGACCGTTCTGAGGATTAGAATTTGAGCCGCCGCCCGGGCCATGAAAACCGCCGGCGCCTGAGCCGCCGCCCGGGCCATTGTAATTCTTAAAGGACTTCATGATTGCAAAGTCCTTCCATAGATGAGTCGCTGGCTTCTCTCTAGAGCCATGCCTTGGACAAGGCTCATTCAACAGTTGCTCCAGCGTCGGGCCTGACCCGCCGCCTCGGGGAGGGGGCCTCCCCTTACGTTGCTGGTTATTCCCTTGTGAGCTGGCGTTGGCCACAAACTCTAGGCTGCCGTCGGCCTTGCGCTTGCCTCCTCCTTGGTTCCCCGGGTTATGCTGAGGACCCTTGCCATTGCCGTTCTTCTTTCCCTTCCCTGTCCTTTCATCATCTGAAGGGGGATCCTTGGTACCATTAGAATCGGCGTACTTGACAAGAGCCGCCATTAGTGTACCCATATCATTGCAGTCGCGCTTAAGCCGCCCGAGTTTCATCTTCAGGGGCACAAAACGACAATTCTGCTCCAACATTAAGACTGCTGAGCCGGCATCCATCTTATCTGACGAATGTATGATCTCCTTAACCCGGCGAACCCAATGTGTCGTAGACTCACCTTCCTGCTGCTTGCAGTTAGTCAAATCCACAATTGACATAGACTGCCTACAGGTATCCTTGAAGTTTTGGATGAACCGGGCCTTCAGCTCAGCCCAAGACCCAATGGAATTCGGCGATAGCCCTTTCAACCAAGTGCGGGCAGTCCCATCTAACATCATGGTGAAATATTTGGCCATTGCCGCCTCACTGACCTCTAGCAGCTCCATGGCCATCTCGTAACTCTTGATCCAGGCTGCGGGTTGTAAGTCAGCTGTGTAATTAGGCACCTTCCTAGGGCCTTTGAAGTCCTTAGGTAGACGTTCATTACGGATAGCTGGCACTAGACAAGGGACACCCCCGGTCCTGGTAGGGATACCCACGTCAACGGAAGTCGTCGGATAAGCCGGGGGGTCTGGTAAGCCGTCAATTGAGGCACCTGCTCCGCCTCTTGCCGCTCTCTGTCCTGGTCTGCTGCGTGGAAGGCTTCGTTATGAACCGGGCCATGGCCAGGGGGCGGGTCATGGTGTCGGACGTTACTTGAGCCGGTCGCTGAGACCATGTGCCTGCTGTAACTCGGGCTCCGGCCTGGGCGAGGGGTCGAGTGGATCCTGTCCCGGCTGTAGGAGTACGCCTCTTGCTGTGCCAGTGCTGTCTGAAGGAGTTCCCTGACCCGGCGGGTTTCAATAGCCGTCGGAGAGTCGCCGTCAACTGGGAGAGCCGCCAGCCGTGCTGCCGCAGCGACCATGTTCTCTAGCGGGTTATTATAATGACCCCGGGGTATTGGCACGTACTGAGGCAGGGCAGGGGGCACCTGGGGAGGCCCCATCACTTGTGGCTGAATAGGGGTTCCAGACCCGGGCACTATGACCCCTGGCGGGTTACTAGACCCTGCACCTGGCGTGTTGAAGAGGTTGCGTGGATCGTAAACCGGAGGGAGTCGAGATTGGGTCTTTTGATGCCTCCTTCTCATGACCTCATTGGACGCGTTCTGATCCATCGTGAGTTGGAAGGACTGCGCCTGGATCAGCTGAGTTTGGGCATCGAGAGCCGCCCTCTCCGCAGCCATCCTGATCCCTTCCGCCGCAAGCTCCTCCTTAGCTTTCACTAGATCCAATTATAACTGTGCCACCTCCGCATCGTGCTGAGCTTGATCTGCCGGGTCAACCGTGGCGGTTAACAGGGCCGTCATCTTGTCCATGAGATCCATCAGCACCTGAGCCGGAGAAGGCACCGGGTTTCCTGCTCCAGCAGCGGGGTTCTGAACAGGCTGCGCACCGGCCATAAAGATTCCGACCCGGCTTGGCGGCTCAAATAGGTCCAGAATACTGTCACCATCGGAACAACCCATGAGCCTGCCATCTTGAAGTTGATACAACGAGGTTGACTCATCGGTGGCCGACTCGCCGTCAGAGCCGGCGGCCGTCTCATCACCAGATCCAGATCGATCAGAGAGTCCTCCATGGATACATCCCACAAAAGCATGCCTTACGGCAGGCCGGGCCCGGGTGGGTCGTGCACGCTGAGCCGTCTCGATGAGATCGGCGCAGAGATCCGGCTCAGGACCCGGCTCACCAATCTTGCCGATGAAAACATGAATTCCGCCGAAGGGGACCCGGTACCCGTACTCAATTGAGCCGGCGTCGGGGCCCCAGCTTGCATCGTCGATGTAGAGCTTGCCGCGACGACTCTTGGTCATCCGGCCCACAGCATATCCCTTGAGCCCTTCGAAGCTGCCCTTCAAGAACTCAAATCCACCATGCGCCAGCCCCACGGTGGGCGCCAACTGTCGTGGAATTGTCACGGCAGATGTCCTCAAGCTAGGACTTAGTGGTGGAGCCATCGTAGCTAGGAAGCTTGAAGGGGTTAATGCGGGACAAGGAACACGAGGGTTTATACTGGTTCGGCCCCTTACGGTGAAGGTAAAAGCCTACGTCCAGTTTGAGGTGGTATTGATTAGGGTTACGATCACCAGGGAGCTAAACCGCTATGCCTGGCTTTCGATGAGATTGTTCTTGTCCCTAAACCGCTGCCGGGTCGTCCCTTTATATAGGGAGGTCGACGCCCAGCAGCTCTCAGAGTCCCGGCCGGCTCAAAAGAGTGTCCGGCTCGGACTCTCAACTATCCTTGCCTTACACTACAAGTTCTAGCATAATAATGATTGCAACTACGAGCTTTAAGCCATATCCGGGTCTTAAGCCCATCTTTGGCCCACCGTCTTCAGGCTTGGCGCCGGGCTTCTGGCAATGACCATATGAGTAACCCGGCCCCTCCTGGCGGGTGACTCTAAGGTCTATATCCTCAACACCCTTAGTCTCCCAGGCCCTGGTGACGACGTCGCCTCCTTCTCCTGCCGTGCCATTTTTTTAGGTTCTTATGCCTCCTCTGCTATCTTGGAGCGTGCCCTTTCAGAGATGACCCAGCTGCGGAAAGATCTCCGGGGCGCGGATCCGCGCCTGGTGGCCGGGCGCCTGGAGCTGGCATCCGGCTGGCTTCAGTCTGACGCGGCGGTCCGAGCGACGCTGAACCAGGCCGCAACGGCCTCCGAGAAGGAGAAGCGAGTCGCCACGCAGGTTGTGGCCGATCGCGAGGCGGCACTGAAGGACGCCAAGGCCGCCCACGACCGCTGCCGGGCGTTGGAGAAAGAGCTGAAGGGCCTGCGTGATGAGCACGCAGAAGAAGCTCGTGGCCGCCGAGCGAAGGAGGAGGAGATGAGGGCTCGGGAGGACACTATCAAGAACCGTGACGCCTGATACGTCCATTTTGCATCATGCTTTTATATTGATATTTATTGCATTATGGGCTGTTATTACACGTTATGTCACAATACTTATGTCTATTCTCTCTTATTTTACAAGGTTTACATAAGGAGGGAGAATGCCGCAGCTGGAATTCTGGGCTGGAAAAGGAGCAAATATTAGAGACCTATTCCGCACAACTCCAAAAGTCCTGAAACTCCATGAAAGTTATTTTTGGAAATAATAAAAAATACTGAGCGGAAGAAATACGTCAGGGGGGCCACCACCTGTCCACGAGGGTGGGGGGCGCGCCCTACCCCCCAGGGTGCGCCCCCTACCTCGTGGGCCCCCTGTTGGTCCTCCGGTGGCCATCTTCTGCTATATGAAGTCTTTCGCCCGAAGAAAAACCATAAGCAAGCTTTCGGGACGAGACTCCGCCGCCACGAGGCGGAACCTTGGCGGAACCAATCTAGGGCTCCGGCAGAGCTGTTCTGCCGGGGACACTTCCCTTCGGGAGGGGGAAATCATCACCATCGTCATCACCAACGCTCCTCTCATCAGGAGAGGGTAATCTCCATCAACATCTTCACCAGCACCATTTCCTCTCAAACCCTAGTTCATCTCTTGTATCCAATTCTTGTCTCCAAGTCTGGGATTGGTACCTGTAGGTTGCTAGTACTGTTGATTACTCCTTGTAGTTGATGCTAGTTGGTTTATTTGGTGGAAGATCATATGTTCAGATCCTTTATGCATATTAATACCCCTCTGATTATGAACATGAATATGCTTTGTGAGTAGTTACGTTTGTTCCTGAGGACATGGGAGAAGTCTTGCTATTAGTAGTCATGTGAATTTGGTATCCATTCGATATTTTGATGAGATGTATGTTGTCTATCCTCTAGTGGTGTTATGTGAACGTCGACTACATAACACTTCACCATTATTTGGGCCTAGAGGAAGGCATTGATAAGTAATAAGTAGATGATGGGTTGCTAGAGTGACAGAAGCTTAAACCCTAGTTTATGCGTTGCTTCGTAAGGGGCTGATTTGGATCCATATGTTTCATGCTATGGTTAGGTTTACCTTAATACTTTTGTTGTAGTTGCGGATGGTTGCAATAGAGGTTAATCATAAGTGGGATGCTTCTCCATGTAAGGGCAGCACCCAAGCACCGGTCTACCCACATATCAAATTATCAAAGTACCGAACGCGAATCATATGAACGTGATGAAAACTAGCTTGACGATAATTCCCATGTGTCCTCGGGAGCGCTTTTCTCTATATAAGAGTTTGTCCAGGCTTGTCCTTTGTTACAAAAAGGATTGGGCCACCTTACTGCACTTTATTTACTCTTGTTACTTGTTGCTCGTTACAAATTATCCTATCACAAAACTATCTGTTACCTATAATTTCAGTGCTTGCAGAGAATACCTTGCTGAAAACCGCTTATCATTTCCTTCTGCTCCTCGTTGGGTTCGACACTCTTACTTATCTAAAGGACTACGATAGATCCCCTATACTTGTGGGTCATCAAGAACTCTTTTCTGGCACCGTTGCCGGGGAGTGAAGCGCCTTTGGTAGGTGGAATTTGGTAAGGAAAAATTTATATAGTATGCTGAAATTTACTGTCACTTGTTACTATGGAAAGTAATCCTCTGAGGGGCTTGTTCGGGGTATCTTCACCCCGACCAGTAGAGCAAAGAGTTGCTCCTCAACCTACTGAACCTACTAAAAATGAAAATGTTCACTTTGATATTCCTTCGGGTATGTTAGAAAAACTGCTAGCTAATCCTTTTGCAGGAGATGGAACAAAGCATCCTGATGAGCACCTATATATGTGGATGAAGTTTGTGGATTATTTAAGCTTGCAGGTATACCTGGTGATGTTATTAAGAGGAAGGTCTTCCCTTTATCTTTGAAGGGAGATGCATCGACATGGTATAGGTTATGTGATGATACGGGATCATGGAACTACAAACGATTGAAATTGGAATTTCATCAGAAATTTTATCCTATGCATCTTGTTCATCGTGATCGCAATTATATGTATAATTTTGGCCTCGCGAAGGAGAAAGCGTCGCTCAAGCTTGGGGGAGGCTTAAATCAATGTTATATTCATGCCCCAATCATGAGCTCTCAAGAGAAATAATTATTCAAAATTTTTATGCTCGACTTTCTGATAACAATCGCACCATGCTCGATACTTCTTGTGCTGGCTCTTTTATGATGAAGACTATTGAATTCAGATGGGATTTATTGGAAAGAATTAAACGCAACTCTGAAGATTGGGATCTCGACGAAGGTAAGGAGTCAGGTTTGACACTTAAGTTTGATTGTGTTAAATCTTTTATGGATACCGATGTTTTCGTAAGTTTAGCACTAAATATGGACTTGACTTTGAGATAGTAGCTTCTTTCTGTGAATCTTTTGCTGCTCATATTGATCTCCCTAAGGAGAAGTGGTTTAAATATCATCCTCCCATAGAAGTAAAAGTAGCTGCACCTATTAAAGTTGAAGATAGACTGTCACTTATAATGATCCTATTGTTCCTACTTCTTATGTTGAGAAACCACCTTTCCCAGTTAGGATAAAGGATCATGCTAAAGCTTCAACTGTGGTTCATAAAAGCAATATTAGAACTTATACACCTCCTGAGCAAAACAAAGTTGAATCTAATATTGCTATTGTTAAAGATCTCTTGTCTGATAATATTGATGGGCATGTTATTTATTTCTGTGAGGAAACTGCTAGAATTGCCAAACCTTGTGCTAAAGATAAACATAGATCTATGGTAGGCATGCCTGTTATTTCTGTTAAAATAGGAGATCATTGTTATCATGGCTTATGTGATATGGGTGCTAGTGCTAGTGCAATACCTTTTGACTTGCACCTGCTGACTTAGAAGATATTGTTAAGAAATTATGCATGATATTGCACCTGCTGAGTTAGAAGATATTGATGTCACAATTAAACTTGCCAATAGAGATACTATTTCACCAATGGGAATTGCTAGAGATGTTGAAGTCTTGTGTGGGAAAACTAAATATCCTGCTGATTTTCTTGTTCTTGGCTCCCCACAAGATAGTTTTTGTCCCATTATATTTGGTAGATCCTTCTTGAACACCATTAATGCTAAGATAGACTGCGAAAAGGATGTTGTTACTATCGGTCTAGGTGATATGTCTCATGAGTTTAATTTCTCAAAATTTAGTAGACAACACCGTGAAGAGGAATTACCTAGTAAGGATGAAATAATTGGTCTTGCTTCTATTGCCGTACCTCCTAGTGATCCTTTAGAACAATATTTGCTAGACCATGAAAATGATATGTTTATGAATGAAAGAAGGGAAATAGATGAAGTATTCTTTAAACAGGAACCCATCCTGAAACACAATTTGCCTGTTGAAGTCCTAGGGGATCCTCCTCCACCCAAGGGTGATCCCGTGTTTGAGCTCAAACCGTTACCTGATACTCTTAAATATGCTTATCTTCATGAGAAAAAGATATGTCCTGTTATTATTAGTGCTAACCTTTCAGAGCATGAAGAAGAGAGATTATTGAAAACTCTGAAGAAGCACCGTGCTGCTATTGGATATACTCTTGATGATCTTAAGTGCATTGTCCCACTCTATGTCAACATAAACTACATTTGGAAGAAGATGCCAAACCAGTTCGTGATCATCAACGACGGCTGAATCCTAAGATGAAAGAAGTGGTAAGAAAAGAAATAGTACAACTCCTTGAGGCAGGTATAATTTATCCCGTTGCTGATAGTCAGTGGGTAAGTCTTGTCCATTGTGTCCCTAAGAAGGGAGGTATTACCGTCGTTCCTAATGATAAAGATGAATTGATTCCGCAAAGAATTATTACAGGTTATAGGATGGTAATTGATTTCCGCAAATTAAATAAGGCTACTAAGGAAGATCATTACCCCTTACCTTTTATCGATCAAATGCTAGAAAGATTATCCAAACATACACATTTTTGCTTTCTAGATGGTTATTCTGGTTTCTTTCAAATACCTGTGTCAGCCAATGATCAATCAAAGACTACTTTTACTTGCCCTTTTGGTAATTTTGCTTATAGACGAATGCCTTTGGTTTATGTAATGCACCTGCTACCTTTCAAAGATGCATGATGGCTATATTCTCTGACTTTTGTGAAAAGATTTATGAGGTTTTCAAGGACGACTTCTCCGTCTATGGATCCTCTTTTGATGATTGCTTGAGCAACCTTGATCGAGTTTTGAAGAGATGTGAAGAAACTAATCTTGTCTTGAGTTGGGAAAAGTGCCACTTTATGGTTAATGAAGGTATTGTCTTGGGGCATAAAGTTTCTGAAAGAGGTATTGAGGTTGATAAAGCCAAGTTTGATGCTATTGAAAATATGCCATGTCCCAAGGACATCAAAGGTATAAGAAGTTTCCTTGGTCACGCCGGATTTTATAGGAGGTTCATTAAGGACTTCTCAAAAATTTCTCGGCCTCTGACTAATTTATTACAAAAAGATGTACCATTTGTCTTTGATGATGATTGTGTAGAAGCATTTGAAATACTTAAGAAAGCATTGATCTCTGCACCTATTGTTCAGCCACCTGATTGGAATTTACCCTTTGAAATTATGTGTGACGCTAGCGATTATGCTGTAGGTGCTGTTCTAGGGCAAAGAGTTGATAAGAAATTAAATGTTATTCAATATGCTAGTAAAACTCTAGACAATGCTCAGAGAAATTATGCTACTACTGAAAAAGAACTCTTAGCAGTCGTATTTGCTTGTGATAAGTTCAGACCTTATATTGTCGATTCTAAAGTAACTATTCACACGAATCATGCTGCTATTAAATATCTCATGGAAAAGAAAGATGCTAAACCTAGACTTATTAGATGGGTTCTCTTGCTACAAGAATTTGATTTGCATATTGTTGATAGAAAGGGAGCTGAGAACACCGTTGCAGACAACTTGTCTAGGTTAGAAAATGTTCTTGATGACCCACTACCTATTGATGATAGCTTTCCTGATGAGCAATTAAATGTCATAAATGCTTCTCGTACTGCTCCATGGTATTTTGATTATGCTAATTATATTGTGGCTAAATTTATACCACCTAGTTTCACATACCAGCAAAAGAAAAAGTTTTTCTATGATTTGGACATTACTTTTGGGATGGCCCACATCTTTATAAAGAAGGAGTACATGGTGTTATTAGACGTTGTGTACCTGAGCATGAACAGGAACAGATCCTACGCAAGTGTCACTCCGAGGCTTATGGAGGACACCACGCTGGAGATAGAACTGCACTTAAGGTATTGCAATCCGTTTTTTATTGGCCTACTCTCTTCAAGGATGCCTGTAAGTTTGTCTTATCTTGTGATGAATGTCAAAGAATTGGTAATATTAGTAGACGTCAAGAATTGCCTATGAACTATTCACTCGTTATTGAACCATTTGATGTTTGGGGCTTTGATTATATGGGACCTTTTCCCGCCTCTAATGGATACACACATATTTTAGTTGCTGTTGATTACGTTACTGGGTAGAAGCTATTCCAACTAGTAGTGCTGATCATAACACTTCTATTAAAATGCTTAAAGAAGTTATTTTTCCGAGGTTTGGAGTCCCTAGATATTTAATGACTGATGGTGGTTCACATTTTATTCATGGTGCTTTCTGAAAAATGCTTGCTAAGTATGATGTTAATCATAGAAACTTGATGATGCATTATGGGCCTATAGAACTGCATATAAAAATCCTATGGGTATGTCTCCGTATAAAATGGTTTATGGAAAAGCATGTCACTTACCTCTCGAACTAGAACATAAGGCATATTGGGCTATTAAAGATCTCAATTATGATTTCAAACTTGCCGGTGAGAAGAGGTTATTTGATATTAGCTCACTTGATGAATGGAGAACCCAAGCTTATGAAAATGCCAAATTGTTTAAAGAAAAAGTTAAAAGATGGCATGCCAAAAGGATACAAAAGCGTGAGTTTAATGTAGTTGACTATGTATTGCTATACAACTCTCGTTTAAGATTTTTTGCAGGAAAACTTCTCTCTAAATGGGAAGGCCCTTACGTTATCGAGGAGGTCTATCATTCCGGTGCCATAAAAATCAACAACTTCGAAGGCACAAATCCGAAGGTGGTGAACGGTCAATGAATTAAACACTACATCTCAGGTAATCCTATAAATGTTGAAACCAATGTTATTGAAACCGTAACCCCGGAGGAATACATAAGGACGCTTTCCGGAATGTTTCAGACTCTGAAAAGGAATAGGTATGTGGTACGGTAAGTAAACCGACTCCAAAACAGTTTTTATGGCAATATTTCTCCGTTTTGGAATATTTAGAAAATAGAAAAATAAGAAGCAGTCCGGGAAGGACACGAGGGCTCCACGAGGGTGGAGGGCGCGCCCCCCTACCTCGTGGACACCTCGTGTGCTCTCCGGACTCCGTTTTCTTGCACGATACGTATTTTGGTCGGTAAAAATTCATTATATAATCTCTCGAAGGTTTTGACTCCTCTATCACGCAAATATCCTCTGTTTTTGTTTCGAGCTGTCCTGCTGCAGATTAGAGCAACATGTCGTCCCAAGATTCTGAAGGAGAAAGCTATGTGGCTGATTACCTTGCAAATCCTAAGGTCTATGGAGATGTGGAGCATTGTGGTTGGACTACGGAAGAAGAAGAGGACTATGAACCCGAGAGGAGGGAGGAGACAAGCTCAGACGAAGATGAAGTCCCATTACCTCAACCTGGGGACATGCATGTGGAGTTCAAAAAGTCAAGCCTCCCTGATAGAGCAAAGAAACTTAAGATCGAGTTTATCCCTTTTCGTCTCTTGCAGGAAAACAAGCAGGAACTATGCAAAAAGATATTAAGCCTGGAGCAGGAGATTGATGACCTGAGGGATCAAAATTCTGTCCTCAAGCGCAAATTAAGGATGAAGCATACGCCATCAACTAAACCATCATCACCATCCCCGAAGAAGGAGACATAATCACATGGGTATGGGCACTCCCCTTGGCAAACTGCCAAGCTTGGGGGAGGTGCCCCGTGTAACACCCTGAGAATCATGCTACAGTGATCTCCCCTTTAATGATGCCATGTCATCATGTTTTGCAGACTAAATTGCCACTTGATGAAAATAAAAACCAAATTCCATTTGAAATACAAGTCGAATATTTAATTCTTCTGTCTTGCAAACAAAATGTTTGTGATGTTGCAAATAAACCCCATATATTTGTCATGTTGAAACCTACCTCTTTTGATTTCCCAAGATGCCCCTGGATTTTATTTTAGTGGTCCAGCAACATTTATCTTGCCCTTTTCAATTTCTAAAAATGGTTAGGCAACTCCTTTTGACCCCAAACTTTTTGTGCCATCTCAAGATATTGTGTTAAAATTATGTGCCAAGTTTTGTTCAAAGAAAAAATCGTTTGCTGCATGAACTAAATGCAAAAGAGTAGTGGAAATAAAAAGGGAAAATATGAGAGGCCTACTGTGCACTAAGGCCTGCTAAGCTACAGTGCGGCCCAACCCACTTGGAGTCTCCCCTCTTCTCTGTTCACAGAACAGAGGCGTGGAGGCCATCCGAGGTGCCATGGACGGCCGAGCCTTGCGTGGCGGCCATCCGGCCTCCCCCTGGCCTATAACCCCTCTCGCTCGCGCCCCTCGAAAACCTAATCCCCTTCCCCCACTTGCCCCTCTCCCTCTCCAAATTTCTCAATCCCGAGCTCGTTCGTCGCCATGTCGTCCTCGCGGCCATTGTCGCCTCCGTGCTGAGCTAGCGTGTCCGGGAGCTTCGCCGTGGGCTTCTTCTTCATCATCATCAAGCGGACCGAGTCGGGAGTGTAACACCCCGGATGTAACTTTCCATATTTGTAACTCCAACTCTTGCCATTCTCGGCTATGTGCTATGATATTCCCTCCGTGGTCGGGTTTTGTTTTTCGTTTTGTATTTTGTTCATGTCTTGCATTTCATATCATGTCATCATGTGCACTGCATTTGCATACGTGTTCGTCTCATGCATCCGAACATTTTTCCCGTTGTCCGTTTTCCAATCCGGCGCTCCCATCTCCTCTGGTGCACCCCTCTTGTTTTCTTTCGTGAACGGGCGTCAAACGTTCTCGGAATGGACCGAGGCTTGTCAAGTGGCCTTGGTATACCACCGGGAGACCACCGGTCAAGTTTCGTTCCATTTGGAGGTCGTTTGGTACTCCAACGGTTAACCAGGCATCCGCAAAGGCCATTTGAGTGTGCAGAACCCCCCCTAAAAACCAGCCCAAAACCCACCAAACTCTCTTCCATGCTGTAGGTCGTTCGATCACGATCGTGTGGGCGAAAACCGCACCTCATTTGGACTCTCCTAGCTCCCTCTACCTATTTATATGTGACCCTCCCGAAAAACGCTAAAGTCCAAACCCTAACCCTCGTCCCTCCGCGCGCCGGACACGTCCGCCCGGCGCCGGACAAATCGCGCCGCCGCCCGCAGCCAGTGGCGCGCTGCCACGTGTACCCGTACGCCGCGCGCTCCCGCCGGCCTGCCGAAGCCCGCCGCGGGCCCGCTGGCCCGACCGCCCGCCGCCCGCTCCCGTGCGCCGCCACCGCCCGGCCTCCGCCTGCCCGCGCCGTCGTCGGCCTCCGCCGCGCCGCCCGTCCGGCGACCCGCTGCCGCGGCCGCCCGCCGCCTTGTCTTCGCCGCCGCCGCCGGCCCCGAGGCCCGCCGCCTCCTCCTCCCTCCGGTCTCCCTCGCCGTCGCCTCCGCCTCTTCCCCGACTCCGGCCGCCGTCTTCCCGAGCTCGAGCTCGGCCGGCCGAGCCAGATCCGATCGAGGTATCCCGTGTGTTGACTTTTCCCGAACCCCCAAATTCTTCCAAGTCTTTATTTGTCTCAGCATGTGCCCATGTTCAACAGTGCATAACTCTCTGCATATAGCTCCGTTTTGCACGTGTAATATGTCAAATTGTTCGTATCGTGATTCTCTACATTTTGTTCAATTGCACCATGTTCATTAGAGGCCATCTTGATGCCCAAATCTCTGTTGCAAGAGTGCTAGTTGCTGTTATCTGCTGGTTCTTATCAGAACTTGGAGATTTGTCATTTTTGTATCATTTAATCTGTGCATCTTATGGGCAGGAGCTCTACATGTGTTTTGTTGTATGCCATGCCATCTTTCTAGTGGTGTATGTCATATATTTTTGTGATCTCTGTGGTGACTAGCACAAGCATGCAATTTAGGCCCCGTAATGTTTCTGATTTCAGGGACTTGGTGATTTCTCCAAGTTCTTGTCTGCTGTTATTTTGTTGCCATGTAAACTTGATGCTACAGAGAGATGCATGCATATTTTGGAGATGTTCAGTAAGGATGTTTTGTAGATATTATTGTAATTGATCCATTCCTGCCCTTGTTTGCAATTATGGAGTGCCATAGCATGACTCAATCTTGCTCTACTTTTGCTATAAAATATTTCTGGCAGATTCTTAACATGATATGCAATTTTGCCAAGCTTATTGTAGTTGATCCATACATGCTATGCATTTGTTCTTGCCACAGATAGCTTCATAAATATGCCATCTTGCTGTAGGTATGCTTTTTTTGTCATGAATTGCTTTGTGGTGAGTGCATCAAGCTCACCAAGAGGCCTTCATATTATTATTTCTGCCATGCTCTGTTTTTTTGCTAGTCTGAAACCTGATAACGAAACTTGCTATGTTTACATGCTTGGCATCATATCTTCTGGTCCTTTTTGGCTTATGGTCATTAAGGGACTTTTGTCATATGCATTTAGTAGAATACTTCCATGCCTTGTTTTGCCATGTTAATTTCCTGTAGCATGTTGATTTCGTGCTCTGAACATTGCTACCTGATGCTGTTTTCTGCCATGTCCAGTAATTTCACTAACTCTGTGATCCTGTTATCTTTTGCACTTTTTCCATGCTTGTTTGAGCTTGTTATGTTGTGATCTAGCCGTAGCTCAGTGTTCATCTCAAGCATCTCCTGGAGATTACTGCCATATGCTTTGTTGCTATGTTGGAGTGCTGTAGCTTTGTTACTTGTTGCATTTTAAGTGCTATCATGCTGTTAATCACAGATTCGTGTCATTCTTGTTTTGCTTGCCATTTGCAAACCGTGCATCCGTTTCCGGTGATCTTTATATCGATTTCGACCGAAATCATCTCATATTTCTAGTGGCATGCTTGCTTTGCCAAGTTACTGCCTTGTTCATCATTTTCCTTCCGGAGCACGCATACGCATCGCATATCATATCTTGCATATCATGTTGCTTGTTTTGCATCATGTTGCTTGTGCATTTCTCGTGATTGATTGTGGTTCCGTTGCTTGTGTTCTTGTCTTGGGTAGAGCCGGGAGACGAGTTCGTGAACGAGGAACCTGTTGAGTATGCTTACGAGGATCAAGCTTTCGACAACTCTGAGAACCTTGCAGGCAAGATGACCACCCCTCGAAATCACTTCTATCTTTGCTTTGCTAGTTGTTCGCTCTATTGCCATGCTGCGCTACCTATCACTTGCTATATCATGCCTCCCATATTGCCATGTCAGCCTCTAACCATCCTTTCCTAGCAAACCGTTGTTTGGCTAAGTTACCGCTTCTGCTCAGCCCTTCTTATAGCGTTGCTAGTTGCAGGTGAAGTTGAAGTTTGTTCCATGTCGGAACATGGATATGTTGGGATATCACAATATCTCTTATTTAATTAATGTATCTATATATTTGGTAAAGGGTGGAAGGCTCGGCCTTATGCCTGGTGTTTTGTTCCACTCTTGCCGCCCTAGTTACTGTCATACCGGTATTATGTTCCTTGAGTTTGCGTTCCTTACGCGGTCGGGTGATTTATGGGACCCCCTTGACAGTTCGCCTTGAATAAAACTCCTCCAGCAAGGCCCAACCTTGGTTTTACCATTTGCCACCTAAGCCTTTTTCCCCCGGGTTTTCTAGAGCCCGAGGGTCATCTTTATTTTAAACCCCCGGGCCAGTGTTCCTCTGAGTGCTGGTCCAAACTAGAGCCCTTTGCAGCGCCACCTTGGGGAAACTCGAGGATTGGTTTTAGTTGTACGGACTGCTCATCCGGTGTGCCCTGAGAACGAGATATGTGCAGCTCCTATCAGGATTTGTCGGCACATTCGGGCAGCTTTGCTGGTCTTGTTTTACCATTGTCGAAATGTCTTGTAAACCAGGATTCTGAGACTGATCGAGTCTTTCCGGGAGAAGGTTTATCCTTCGTTGACCGTGAGAGCTTATGATGGGCTAAGTTGGGACACCCCTGTAGGGTATTATCTTTCGAAAGCCGTGCCCGCGTTTATGAGGCAGATGGGAATTTGTTAATGTCCGGTTGTAGAGAACTTGTCACTTGACCCAATTAAAAATACATCAACTGCGTGTGTAGCCGTGATGGTCTCTTCTCGGCAGAGTCCGGGAAGTGAACACGGTCTGAGTTATGTTTTGACGTAAGTAGGAGTTCAGGATCACTTCTTGGTCACTGCTAGATGACGACCGTTCCGTTGCTTCTCTTCTCGCTCTCTTTTGCGTATGTTAGCCACCATATATGCTTATTGCCGCTGCAGCTCCACCTCATTACACCATCCTTTCCTATAAGCTTAAATAGTCTTGATCTCGCGGGTGTGAGATTGCTGAGTCCTCGTGACTCACAGATTCTACCAAAACAGTTGCAGGTGCCGACGATGCCAGTGCAGATGATGGCGTCGATCTCAAGTGGGAGTTCGACGAGGAACGTGGTCGTTACTATGTGTCTTTTCCTGATGATCAGTAGTGGAGCCCAGTTGGGACGATCGGGGATCTAGCATTTGGGGTTGTCTTATTTTCATCTGGATTTGACCGTAGTCGGTCTATATGGTTGTATGTTGGATGATGTATGAATTATATTTATGTATTGTGTGAAGTGGCGATTGTAAGCCAACTCTTTATCCCATTCTTGTTCATTACATGGGATTGTGTGAAGATGACCCTTCTTGCGACAAAACCACTATGCGGTTATGCCTCTAAGTCGTGCCTCGACACGTGGGAGATATAGCCGCATCGTGGGCGTTACAGGGAGGCCGCATCGCTGCTGTCTTCATCATTCCTCCCCGACTGCATCTGCGGCCACCGGCGCTCGATCCGCCGCCTTCACTGCGTCCCCAACCTCGTCGTCCCCTTCTATGTGACCGTGGTGAGGCCCTCCTTCGATTTCCCCTTCTCCCCCTTTGATTCGGTGGCCGTAGATGCCCTCCCCTGAGCATAGCCGCCGCGGTTGGAGCTTCACTCCACGCGCCCCATGGCCGCACTCCCGGGGCCCTCTGATCGTCACAGGCTCGCCTCGGGCGCCCCGCCTGCCGTCGCCCTTGCACATCGGCGCCCATCCCTTCTGCCGCCGCGCAGCCCGCTCGCTAACCCCTGGCGTCGCCCCGCCTCTGTCCACTGCCTCCATTTGCCAGGCCGCACCTGCCACCGCTGCCGGCAGACCGCCTAGCGCCGCCACTCCCCGCTGCTGCCGGCAGACCGCCTAGCGCCGCACTCCCCGCTGCTGCCGGCAGACTGCCTAGCGTTGCTCCCAGCGCGTCGTCGTCCCTGGCCGCGTCCTGCTTCCCTCCCCAGCCGCGCGCGTTCCCCCTCTCGCCCGCCTCTGCTTCGCACCCCGCCTACACTGCTGCGCCCTGCTGCCACCACCACTAGCCGCTGCTGCCCCGCTTGCCGCCACCCCTAGCGCTCGCGCGCCGTCGCCTTGCGCCCGCCTCCGCCTGCCGCGGCCGGCCGGCGAGCTTCGCTGAGGCCACGGCCTCGCCCCGCCGCGCCGGGCTTCTGCCCTGACGGGCGCCCACGCCCGCCCCGCTACGCCCAGCGCCCGAGTGGCTCGGTTGAGCCACTGGCCTATGGCCCCCAGCGCCCAGACCCGTGTAAAAAAGAGTTTTCTCAAAAATATATATTAAAATAGTTAATAAATTAATTAAAAAGTTAATTAACTAACTGTTTAATCTACAATTAAGTTAAATGAGCCTGTGACAGGGGGCCCCACCCCCTGTTGACCGGTCAAATGTTGACTGGTCAACTGGGACCCTCTGGACCCACATGTCATCCTCTGGTACACTTCTGTGTACGCAGAGCTGGGTGCGCCTAGCGTTTTAATCATTATTTTCGAATTTATAATAATTTCAGAAATGTTTAAACCTTTAGAATTTCGTAGTAAATAAACCGTAACTCGGATGAAAATGTTTTCTACACGAAAGTTGCTCAGAACGACGAGACGAATCCGAATGCGCGATCCGTTTACCTGTCAGATGCCTCTAACTATCTGAACCTGGAACATTTCCCCTCCGGTCATCTGTCTGACACAGATCCGGAACTGGGAAAACATTCCCGGTTGAATTCCCCCTTCACCTATATTGTGTAGCCATACGTTAGGTCACACCCGGCACAACATATTGCCACGTTATGCTTTGTGATGCTATGTTTGCTTTATATTTACTGTTTCTTCCCCCTCTTCTCTCCGGTAGACCCCGAGACCGATGCTGCCCGTGTGATCGACTACGTCGACGACGACCCCTCCTTGCCAGAGCAACCAGGCAAGCCCCCCCTTTGATCGTCCCGATATCGCCCATTCCATTCTCTCATGCTTGCATTAGATTTTGCTACTGTTGTTGTTTGCTCCTATTCTGATGCATAGCCTGCTTTTGTATCTGCTATTGTACCTTACCTGCTTATCCTAAACTGCTTAGTATAGGTTGGTTAGTGATCCATTAGTGACCCCCCACCTTGTCCTTGTTGCCCTTGCTTCATCATCGAAGACCCGATCAACGGGATCAAAGACCAGGCCCCGGCACCACACATCACTTTCCCCTTAGTTGCTCGACACTACTGGGTTACTATCGAGTGCCGAGGGTGAGACCTCTACAACACTTCTGATGTTAACCGTGTAGTGTAGCTATTCGGTCGTGGTCATCGAGGGTGATTCCGCCTTAACCAATTATGATACGACTCTGTCGTGCAACCCCTCAAGTGTGAACCTCGGGGGTGGTTCCTCTTACGTTCACCTTGATGATTACATCGAGTGGAATTCACCGGGGGTGATTCCTCGGGTTTTCCCCTTGATGTTTGGACACACAGTTACTATGGTTACTATGACTTTACACTGAACCATGTTACTAAAGACGGGTCAGCCCTGAGGGGTACCCGTGCGAGCTTAATTGCGAGCGATGTGGAGACGAGTTGACCTGGAGGGTGCCCGTGAGATAATTGCGAGGCGTGGCCGGGCATTCCTAGCCCTTGCCGCAAGTCCTCGAGACGGGGCAATGGGGTCACATCTTTCGTGAGTCTCTGCTTGTTACCGCGTGCTCCTAATCCACTACGATTTGGATATTTGATCCGAGGGGCCTCTGGCCTGATAGCACTAACCATCACGTGGGCATAGTATGGGCGTTCTACGTCGTATGCATCAGCCGAAGCTTAATAGACGTCATGCGACTGAGCGGCGCGCGCCGGGTTGGACTGGTAAGCTCCCGCCTTTTTTAAGGAGGTAGCTAGGTCTACTCACCGGCCACCCACGCAACGAGCAGGAGTTCCCGGGGAGATGGCCCATGACCCCTGGGGGCATAGGTTTAGTCCGGCATGCTTGACCTCTCTATTAAGCCTAGGTCGGGTTGCGGCGTATTGTTTGGCCGAGGCCGGGCATGACCCAGGAAAGTGTGTCCGGCCGGAGTTAAGCGAGCGTGGTGGGTAAGTTGGTGCACCCCTGCAGGGAAGAAAACATCTATCGATAGCCTGTCCTACGGTAACAGACACTTGGAGTTGTATCCCGATCGATACAACTAGAACTGGATACTTGCGATGAGAATTGGATTGTGATGAGAACTGGATAGTATGGCTCTGGGATTGCTTTCTCGCAGGGAGTCGAGAAAGGATCTCCGGCCAAGGTTGATAACACTTCCACTACTTTACTTTATGCTACTCTACTCCCTCCTGTTGCTGCAAGATGGTGGTTTCCAGAAGATGCTAGTCGTCGATAGGACTAGGTTCTCCCCTCTATTCTGGCATTTCTGCAGTTCAGTCCACATACAACCCATTTCATTGATACCGATGCATATGTAGTGTAGTTCCTTGCTTGCGAGTACTTTGGATGAGTACTCACGGTTGCTTTGCTCCCCCTTTTCCCCATTTCTTCTTCTTTCTGGTTGATGCAACCAGATGTCGGAGCCCAGGAGCCAGATGCCACCGCGGATGCTTACTACTACGTGGAGGCCGCCGCCGGCTAGGAGTAGTTAGGAGGCTCCCAGGCAGGAGGCCTTGCCTTTTCGATCGATGTTGCTTTTGTGCTAGCCTTCTTAAGGCAAACTTCTTTAACTCATGTCTGTACTCAGATAATGTTGCTTCCGCTGACTCGTTTGTATTCAAGATGATGTATTCGAGCCCTCGAGGCCCCTGGCTTGTAATATAAAGCTTGTATTATTTTTAATTTGTGTCTAGAGTTGTGTTGTGATATCTTCCCGTGAGTCCTTGATCTTGATCGTACACATTTGCATGTATGATTAGTGTATGATTGAATCGAGGGTGTCACACCCCGGTATCGTATCACCATCACACTCCTATCTTTACCGTTTTCTTAGTTCGATCCTTTTAGTAGTATCTTGATCTAGTAGAATAAAGTTTACGGCATGATCTAGTTTTGAGTTTTGCTTTATGATCTCTCTATGTAATTGTGTCCGTGAGCTATATATAATAAAGATTAGTGTTGAGTCAAGGGCTTGATTATTTTGCCATGATCTTGAGTGAATAAAAGAATAGAAAAAAAGAAAGAATAAAAAGAAACAAAGAGATCATATTGATCTTATTGAGAGTAATGACTTCACATAGAAAGAGTATGATGATTAAAAGTTGTTGGGAGTTGGCAAACATAGCTTTGGTCATCGTTGCAATTAATAGGAAGTAATAAAGAAAGAGAGGTTTCACATATAAATATACTATCTTGGACATCTTTTATGATTGGGAGCACTCATTGAAATATGACATGCTAAAGAGTTGATGTTGGACAAGGAAGACAACGTAATGGGTTATGTTTTCTTATATCTAAGATAAAGTATATTGTCATGGATCATCCAATATGTTGAGCTTGCCTTTCCCCCTCATGCTAGCCAAATTCTTTGCACCAAGTAAAGATACTACTTGTGCTTCCAAAAACCCTTAAACCAGTTTTGCCATGAGAGTCCACCATATCTACCTATGGATTGAGTAAGATCCTTCAAGTAAGTTGTCATCGGTGCAAGCAATAAAAATTGCTCTCTAAATATGTATGATTGATTGGTGTGGAGGAAATAAGCTTTATACGATCTTGTGATGTGGAAGAAATAAAAGTGACAGACTGCATAATAAAGGTTCATATCACAAGTGGCAATATAAAGTGATGTTCTTTCGCATTAAGATTTTGTGCATCCAACCCTGAAAGCGCATGGCAACCTCTGCTTCCCTCTGCGAAGGGCCTATCTTTTATTATTATCTTCTACCTTATGCAAGAGTCAAGGTGATCTTCACCTTTCCTTTTTATATTTTATCCTTTGGCAAGCACAGGATGTTGGAAAGATCCTGATATACATATCTAATTGGATGTAAGTTAGCATAAACTATTATTGTTGACATTACCCTTGAGGTAAAAGGTTGGGAGGCGAAACTATAAGCCTCTATCTTTCTCTGTGTCCGATTAAAACTCCGTAACCACAAGTATTGCGTGAGTGTTAGCAATTATGAAAGACTAAATGATAGTTGAGTATGTGGACTTGCTAGAAAGCTCTGACATAGATTCTTTCTGATGTTATGATAAATTTCAATTGCTTCAATGACTAAGATTATAGTTTGTTAGTTCTCAATAAAGTTTCTGATTCATACTTTGCATTGTGAATAGATTATTACTTGAGCATAAGAAATCATATGACAATATTCATATATGTTGCTATTATGAGAATAATCATGATGCCCTCATGTCCGTATTTTATTTTATCGACACCTCTACCTCTAAACATGTGGACATATTTATCGTTATCGGCTTCCGCTTGAGGACAAGCGAGGTCTAAGCTTGGGGGAGTTGATACGTCCATTTTGCATCATGCTATTATGTCGGTATTTATTGCATTATGGGATGTTATTACACGTTATGTCACAATACTTATGTCTATTCTCTCTTATTTTACAAGGTTTACATAAGGAGGGAGAATGCCGGCAGCTGGAATACTGGGCTGGAAAAGGAGCAAATATTAGAGGCCTATTCTGCACAACTCCAAAAGTCCTAAAACTCCAAGAAAGTTATTTTTGGAAATAAAAAAAATACTGAGTGGAAGCAATACGTCAGGGGGCCACCACCTGTCCACGAGGGTGGGGGCGCGCCCTACCCCCCAGGGCGCGCCCCCCTGCCTCATGGGCCCCCTGTTGGTCCTCCGGTGGCCATCTTCTGCTATATGAAGTCTTTCGCCCGAAGAAAAACCATAAGCAAGCTTTCGGGACGAGACTCCACCGCCACGAGGCGGAACCTTTGCGGAACCAATCTAGGGATCCGGCAGAGCTGTTCTGCCGGGGACACTTCCCTCCGGGAGGGGGAAATCATCGCCATCGTCATCACCAACGCTCCTCTCATCGGGAGAGGGCAATCTCCATCAACATCTTCACCAGCACCATCTCCTCTCAAACCCTAGTTCATCTCTTGTATCCAATTCTTGTCTCCAAGTCTGGGATTGGTACCTGTAGGTTGCTAGTAGTGTTGATTACTCCTTGTAGTTGATGCTAGTTGGTTTATTTGGTGGAAGATCATATGTTCAGATCCTTTATGCATATTAATACCCCTCTGATTATGAACATGAATATGCTTTGTGAGTAGTTATGTTTGTTCCTGAGGACATGGGAGAAGTCTTGCTATTACTAGTCATGTGAATTTTGTATTCGTTCGATATTTTGATGAGATGTATGCTGTCTATCCTCTAGTGGTGTTATGTGAACGTCGACTACATAACACTTCACCATTATTTGGGCCTAGAGGAAGGCATTGGGAAGTAATAAGTAGATGATGGGTTGCTAGAGTGACAGAAGCTTAAACCCTAGTTTATGCGTTGCTTCTTAAGGGGCTGATTTGGATCCATATGTTTCATGCTATGGCTAGGTTTACCTTAATACTTTTGTTGTAGTTGCGGATGCTTGCAATAGAGGTTAATCATAAGTGGGGTGCTTGTCCAAGTAAGGGCAGCACCCAAGCACCGGTCCACCCACATATCAAATTATCAATGTACCGAACGCGAATCATATGAACGTGATGAAAACTAGCTTGATGATAATTCCCATGTGTCCTCGGGAGCGCTTTTCTCTATATAAGAGTTTGTCCAGGCTTGTCCTTTGCTACAAAAAGGATTAGGCCACCTTGCTGCACTTTATTTACTTTTGTTACTTGTTGCTCGTTACAAATTATCCTATCACAAAACTATTTGTTACCTATTATTTCAGTGCTTGCAGAGAATACCTTGCTGAAAACCACTTATCATTTCCTTCTGCTCCTCGTTGGGTTCGACACTCTTACTTATCGAAAGGACTACGATAGATCCCCTATACTTGTGGGTCATCAACGCTGAGCTGGGGGAGCTGGCGAAGACGCAGGCTGCTGAACGCGGCCGGCTGGAGGAGCTGGAGCAGAAGGTGGAGGCGGAGAAGGTCGATCTTGACGCCAGGGCGAAGGTCCTGGATGAAGATCGTGCGGCTTTCTCGCTCCTTGAGGAGAGGTCCCGTGTGGCGCTGAAGTCACTGTACGAGAAGGGCTTGGAGAAGCCGCTGACCACCAACAAGGATGGCCCTACTCAGCTACTTCCCTTCTTGGTGAAGGCGCTCGAGGAAGTCGTGGAGGGCATCGGTCCCATGGCGGAGGCAGAGGCTCGCATCCTATCTTCAGCCGCACTGACGCGTGTCTTCAGCCATCTGCACCTTCGTGATCCCAGCGCTCGTCTTGACGTTGGCAGGGCTCGGCCCCGCGCATACCTCAACCGCTGTTGGACCGACTGGAGACCAGGACGGACCAAGGATGTGAGGGGCTACGTGACCAGTTAGGCTCCTGAGTCGCGATGCTCAGGAGCCCCCCTTGACGTGCAAACAATCTCCATACCTTTGCCCTCGCCGAGGAGGGGCGCGCGACGACCAGGTCCGGGAGACCTGGTTGGGTGGCGTACGCTTGGGCGTGACCCGAGCGCAGCCCCCGTGCCCAGCCCCCTCGCGCGACTCTCCCGAGGGGAGGCGTTGCGGTGAGGCCGGACACTGAGCTCTGGGGCTCCTTGAGGTTGGTACGGCCGTGAGGCCGCCCTCAGTTGTTTATCACCAGCGCGAAGCATAGTGCTTCCGCTTGCGCACGGGCATAGCCGCTCCTCGGTAGCGTCGACGGCCAGCGCGGAGCATGGTGCTTCCACTGGTACGTGGGAGGGGGACTCCCTACTGCGGAGAGCCCCCGGGGCGTGTATAGCCCCGCCCTGACACGTGGCTTGCACGGCAGGGCTAGACGAGGTGTATCTGGGCACTCGTGAGCCAGCGCGGGACTCATGAGGCCCTACCTCAAGGCGGGTTGCACCTGGTCTTGGTTCTTGTTCGCTGTGCTGGTCCTGCGAGGTGGTCAGACAACCTGCGCCGAACGAATCTCCTGAGGTTATCGCGTGAGGGGGCCAAGTACCAACGGCCCCAGGAGGTGACGTGAACGGGGCCGGCCCGCTAGACAGAGCTCAGCCATTGGATTTATCGACGCTGTAGGGATGGGCCCGAGCACAGACGCCATGCTTAACCTACTCACACGAAGGATCCTGAAGAATGACGGCCGGCGCATGGCTCCCACGGTGGGTGACGATCAAGAAGGTAATAGTCATAGGTAGATTAGGCATGGAAAGCAAACTGGCTTAGGTAAATGTAGGGAAGGTACACGCCACTTGGTCAGGCCCGAGCGGCTTGGGGATGATGCAGCTCGAGGGGCGCCCCCAACAAGGTAAGCTAAAGATATAAGAAAAGGGGTACATGCCACAGGGACGGACCCACGCGGCCTGGGAATGATGCAGCCCGAGGGGCGCTCCCAGCTAGATAAACTTGGAAAATGTCACCTGGCTCTGTCGATGAAGGGATGTCGGAGCCGCTGGAGGTACGCGGTGAAGGGGTCGCTCCTCACGAGCCACCGGGGCCCTGAGCCTTGGGAGGCTCTGGGGGTCCGGGCGGTTCCTTGAGGACCGTCTCCATCTCCGTCATGACGGCGTGATGCCTGGCCTCCTGAGCTACCAAGGTGCGCTGCAAGTTGCGCTGATAGGCGGACGCCACGCTCGGCAGGCCAAAAGGCATGCAAACGTAGCTGTGTGGTGGACCGTCGCAGCGGCCCACGCGCGAAGGCCAAAAGGGCTCCTGAGATGCGGCCCTGTTGAGCCCTGGGACGTCGATGCAGACGCGCAACCCAGCATCCTTGCCTGGATGGGGGGCTGCGCCTCTGGAGCGGCGGTCGCCGCGCATGGCCCTTGCGTCTTGCAATTCCTGAGTGGTCCTGGTAATGAACTCCTGAGCTGTGGGCGCTCCTCGCCCTGTGTTCTCCTGAGGGAGACGTGCCGTGAAGCACGCTTCTAGGTGGTGCCCGAGCGCCTCCCTCGTGATGTTGGCAAGGTCTGAGGCCCTCCAGAAGAGAGCCCCCGAGCCCTGCCCAAGAAGGCGCCGGGCGCGCCTTCCTATGCGATGGAGGGAGGCGCCCCTGGTGCGAGTGCTGATCCTGACGAGGTTCCACTCGCGACGCCACCCTCCTGAGGTCCTGCACAACGCAACTACTTCTTCTTCTTGGGGGTGGTCTCAGGAGGGCACTCGCCCTTGCTGTCGGGGTCGTCGATTGCTGCAGCTTGCAAGGCGCGCTCAAGGGAGCACACCGCATCTCTTTCTTCGCATGGGACCGTGATGATTCCGCCGCTTCCCGGCATCTTGAGGACATTGTAGCCATGATGGGTCACCGCCATGAACTTGGCTAGGGCTGGATACCCGAGGATGGCATTGTACGACAGACGAATGTGCACGACGTCGAAGTCAATGAGTTCAGTGCGGTACTTTTTGCGTTCTCCGAAGGTGACGGGAAGGCGGACCTGCCCGATCGGGGTAGTGGAGCCGTCGGGCACTCCCGAGAAAGGCTTGGTGGGCTGAAGCTGGTCATACAACACTTGGAGGTTGTCGAACGTGTCGACGGACAGGACATTGAGCCCTGTGCCGCCGTCGATGAGGGTCTTGGTGACTTGCAAGTTGCCGATGACTGGGGAGCAAAGCATTGGGAGGGCGCCTGCGGTAGCCGCGCACTTGAGTTGATCTGCCAAACTGAAGGTGATGGCGCACTTGGACCACCTGAGCGGGCGTGTGGCCTCAAGCTTGGGGAGGACTGCATTCACTTCACGAGCAAACTATTTGAAGATACGCTGCGAGGCTGGGGCCTAAGCTCCGCCCAAGCTGCAGGCGATAGCATGCGGCTCCTGGAAGCCCCCAGCCCCCTCGTCTTGATGGTGGTCGTCATTCCTTCTTGGCGGCGACGGTAGTGGGGGAAGACCGGCGTTGCCCTGAGGACGATCCTCACGAGGCAGGTCCCTCCAGGCGCCCTCGCGAGGCTGATCTTGCCAGCGGTCCTCACGAGGCCGATCGCGCCACTCCTGGCGCGGGCCACGGTCGTCCCAGCGTCCGCCACCACGTCCTCCTTCTCGGCCGTAGCCCCAGTCGTTGCGCTTGAGGCGTCGACCGAAGCGTCCTTCCCGAATGGCTCTGAGCTCTTGACAGTCGCTGGTGTTGTGGGTATGCAGGTTATGGAAGGCGCAGAACGGTCGGCTGCTCTTGGATGACTCCGGCTGGTCTCTGCCGCGCTTGGTGTCCGGCTCCGCCGCGAGCACGGCTGCTCCCTTGCGCTTCACGTCCTTGGCCTTGGCTTTCTTCTCCTCCAGGTCCGCAGCCGGGAGCTCAAGGAGGGAGAGGCGCCCCTCCTCAGTTCTTGCGCACTTGGTCGCCAGGTTGAACAGCTCCAGGGACGTGCATACCTCTTCGTGGATGGCGAGCTCCTCCTTCATCTTGACATCACGGACGCCATCAGAGAACGCGAAGATGATGGCCTTGTCCGTCACCTTGGGGATCTTGAGACGAATGTTGTTGAAGCGCTAGATGTACTTCTGGAGGGCTCTCCTGGTTGTTGCTTGACGCGACACAGGTCACCCGCGGCCGATGGGTGGTCGCGAGTTCCTTGGAAGTTGGCGACGAAGCGGTCGTGCAGCTCGTCCCAGGAGGAGATCGAGCCTGGAGGCAGGTTCAGGAGCCACGAACGAGCGCCATCTTTGAGCGCCATAGGGAACCGGTTCGCCATGACTTTCTCGTCGCCGTTGGCCGCCTCGATGCTCAGCTCGTAGAGCTGCAAGAACTCCACATGGTCGGGGGTGCCGTCGTAGCGAGGCGGCAGATCCGGCTTGAACTTGCCCAGCCAGGCGACGCTATGCAGCTCGGGGGTGAAGGCGCGGCTGTCGGCCATGGTCACCGGGGCCCATCTTGGAGGTGGAGCTTGGTCTTGCCGCCCGCGCACCGCTATAGCAGGCGGCGTGGGGCCTTGCCGCAACAAACGATCCTGGTGCGGTGGTGCGAGGAGTGGCGGAGCGTTCTCTTGCGGTCGAGGGACTTCTTGACAGCTTCTTTCTTCACGCGCGGGCGCCGGACGCGGTGGGTCGCGCCGTGGAGCCGTGCGGCTTGGCGCCAAGGCGTCGCCTTGGTGCAGAGGTGGTGGAGGTGCTCCGTGAGCTACGTCGCCTGTAGCTGGCAGAGGGCGAGGCAGTGAGAGGGACGACACAGGGGAGCCCCCTGCGGCGCTGACAAGCTCGACGATGCGGTCGAGCCAGTCCTTGTAGAGGTCGTCGACCGGGCGGTAGCGCAAGAGCTCGTGAGCCATGAGGAGCGCGGCCCGTGCGTCCGTGGGAGCGCGACAAGCGTGAGACGACGAACCAGCGGGAGTCAGCGACGGAGTGGCGGTGCGGCCGTCCTGTCGCACCGAGGGGTGCAACGAGGATGCTTGCTGCTCGTTCCCCACCGGGCCGGTGGCGGCGTTGGCGGCAGGTGACGGAGAGCGATGGGGTGGCCCGCCGACAGGGGCCGTCTGAGAAACGCGGGTGGCGAGGGCAGCCCAGCGCTCGGCGCGGGCGCGGCGTGCGTCCGCCATGGGGACGATGAAGCGACGTGACGCAGAGCGACGGAAGGGAAGCGTCGGCGCACCCCTACCTGGCACGCCAAATGTCGGATCACGGGTTCCGGCAAAACCCTTAAGGTTCGAACTCTAGGGTGCGCGCGAAGTTCTCCCCCTGCCGATCCACGTCCTAGCTTGCTAAGATCTCAAGGGCTAACTCAACAAACTCACAACACAAGGGACATAAGATTTATAATGGTTCGGGCCACCGTTGTGGTGTAATATCCTACTCCAGTGTGTGGTGGTGGATTGCCTCTTGTGCTGATGATGAACAGTTACAAGGGGAAGAACAGCCTCCTGAGGTTGAGGTGTTCTTGCACTCTGTGTGTGGGTGAGGATCACTCAAGATGAGATGATGTTCTGTTCAGTTCAGTTCAGTTGCCCCTTACTATGGTGGCTAGTTATACTTATATAGGCCCTAGTCCTCTTCCCAAATATTGAGCGGGAAGGGAGCCAACAACGGCCAATTTGAAAGGGGACGGCTAGTACAGCTTATCCTGACAAAAGCGGTCTTCGCCTGCAAAAGGCTCTGGTGGTGACGCCGCCTTAGGCTCCATGGTGACCTCCGTCTTGTCGTCCTGCTGGTCTTGGTCTCGTTGCACCGATATGGAAACCATTGCTTGACGCCTCGGTAGTCCGCGCCTGCGCTCGCTTCCTTAGCACCAAAGGGGAAACAAGGACACTGTGCGCGCTGGTGCCCGCCTGATCTTGATCGTCATGGCTCACGTCACGAGAACCTCACGAGGTTGCCTTGCCTTGATATCTCCGCCCCTCACGAGCCAGCCTAGTGAGGCCGCCCCTGAGGAGGTCTTGTGTCATCCGCCTCGCGAGGCTTGGCCCCTCGCGAGGGTCTTGAACACCTTGTTGATGAAGATGGGCCGTACAGGCCCACGCGCAGAGCCACGCCATGGGCCGCAGGCAGGCAAGTCTGGGGACCCATGTTCCCAGAATGCCGACAGGCTCCCCGTTTTAAGTCATCAATTCTTTTGGGAAGCACTGATAATTGCTTCAAGGTATCTTGGATGATTGTTGAAGGAGTCTTCTTGTGCATCGTAGCAGTGATGGTTCGTTGGGCACCAGTATATAGCTGCTCTACAAGAGTGTAGACAGCTTTAAACCGGACGCGCATATTTGAGCCCAACTTCGCGCTCCGAGAACCTGCATAAATGACGTGTGAGTTAGCCGGCAACAACTTCTAATATGATTCTTACAAGTACAAGGGGAGTCTGTTCTTACCAAAGACGGCTGTTGACATAAGGTTAATCTGCTGCTTTAAACCGGATAACTCCTCAGTTACCGGCTTAAACGCAACCTCAGCGTCCTCAACTCTCTTCAGCAGGGCTGACCTATCTGTATCCCAACCCGCTTCTTTAGCCTTAAAGATTTCCTTCAATTTTCCATTCCTGCTAATGCATTGGTCAGTTCATCTTTGGCTTTGGAGGTCTCTGCTTGTTGAGATTTGATATTTTCCCGAAGGTCGGCGACTTGGGATTCTTTACTGCTAAGATCAGCCTGCAAGAGGTAAACAATTTGTGAGAAGGCAATGAATTTATGCGAAGTCCCAAACATAATAACAAGTATTATACTTGGCACTTGGGGACTAATGTCTATTGCTCCTTCAAATACTACGAAGTCCCAAGCACAATACAAGTCTTATGCTTGGCACTTGGGGGCTAATGCATATTGCTCCGGCTTATGAAGACTATGAACAGTATTATTCTTTCCAAGATGATAAGTTTTGACTTAACATACATTGTTAAGCCGATCCTTGGGGGCTACAGAGGCAATGTTTACTTCTACTACTCAAAAGTCCCGGCTTAAACATATCTATTAAGCTGGCCCTTGGGGGCTACATATGCAGAATTGTAGTACTATTATCATAAGTCCCGGTTCATCTCTAAAGTATAATCCGGCCCTTGGGGGCTACTGGTTTTCATCTATGCAGCTGTTGAAGTTTAAAGCACATTCTATTCTGTCATGTGCAATAAACTTGGAGGCTAATGAAGATATGTTTATATGAAGGGAAGTAACAGAGTTTACCTCATAGCGATCCTTCATCATGTTCACTAAGCCGGCTTCAAAATCACGGCTGGTGTATAACCGGTTCAAGTAGCCAGAATGGAGGTCCTGGGCATTGAGCTGGGTATAGCGTTCTAAGTCGACATCCCGCTTGCCTTTATCCTCAGCAGAAGTTTCTTCTTTGGTGTTGTGCCTGGATAAGGCGGTAGGACGACCCGGGGTTGTGAAGCCATGACCAGTAATAGTAACATCATCATCCTTTTCTGCCGGCTTAACAAGACTAGTGGCTCTGATAGGGCTTTGTGGATTGATATCAGTTGGGTTAACAATCATCGGATCAATGTCAACATGATGGTCTTCTAGCGGTAGATCATCAGCAGGGTTATCAGCAATTGGATGAGAAGGCTCTGGTTGCTGCTTTTCTAGCTCAGATGAATTGGGGTCATTGACTGGCTTATTTAGCTTTGCCTTTTTACTGGGTTTAGCTTGGCCCTTGAAAAACAAGAAAATAAAATCAAGGTGATGACCAAGCACAAAATATGGAATAGTTAAAAATAGTCTTACCCAGGTACAGTCTTGAAAGCTGGAATTTGTGTTCCTGTTGACTCGCTAGAAGAGGAATGAGAAGTCTCCTGATAGTTTGAATCAGACGGGTTAAGAGGTTGTCGAAAATAACCCACCTTGGGGTAAAGTACGTCAGAAATATGTAAGACCTCGGGACGGCGTTTGCGAAGTGGAGTGTTCGGTAACCCGAAAGACGTGATCACGTTGCCGCTATGCCGGGTCGTTCGGTGAGCTTCATGTTGCTGTTTCTTCAAAAGAAAGTTTGGATCCAAGTAAGCTAGAGGGTGAGAAAATCTTACTTTCCGGCTTGCTTGACGAGTTTTCTGTGTTGGCAGAAGTTCTGAGCCGGAGGAAAGAATAATTACCTCCGCGTCACCTGCACGGCTAGCCTCTGCGTCGTCCTGATAACAATCATTGTCAATGAGATGTACGAAAAAAAGAGCCAAGCGAATCAAGTTCTACCTCTGACTCATGATTATCATCGTCGTCGTCAATATTTAACTCGGCAGACTCGGCGGTTTTCTTTTTTGAAGGTTTTTTGTTGGCCTTAGTTTTGACACGAGGCGCTTTGGCCGGCTTATCCTGCGGTTTCTTCTTCCAAAATGGGTCGTCAGCCTGTTAAGATTGGAAAGATCATAAGAGAATATTCAGAAGGAGGATTAAGTAGGAGTTGAGCAATTCTTACGACTGGTGGCTTGTTGATAGTACAAAAAGGACCGAGTCTAGTTTTGCTGCACTCTTTTACAGGCTCATTCAACAGTTTTTTGGTCGCTTCAGTAACTTCTGCTTCAGTTAGCTGAATATCACAATGGCACTGAGGATCTTTAACATCACCAGTATATTCGGACATTAAGCCGGGGCGGCGGCTTAATGGCAGGATACCCCAAGACAGCCAACACCGGAAAAAATCGACTCCAGTTAGGCCGTTGGCCATAAAAGCTCGGAGCTTTGAGAAGGCAGGTGCATACCTGGCCCATTCCTTTGCATCAAGACATTGGGGAAGTGGATGGTTAGTGTTAAGCCGGTGTTGGCGGTAACCCGACAGAGGATTTTCACCAGCCGGAGATGTGTCTCGAGCATAGAACCAAGTTTGATTCCAATCTTTGGGGTGGCTATGCAGCTTGGCGTGAGGAAAACTGACATCTTTCCTCTTTTGAATAACGACTCCACCATGTTCTTGGCATGGCCCATCAACAAATTCAGTTTGGCGGTTTAAGTAATAAAATTCCCTCAATAGATCAACCGTGGGTTCTTCATCAAGATAGGCTTCACAGAATACTTGAAAATTGCAAATATTAGACACGGAGTTGGGTCTGATGTCTTGAGGATGTAGTTGGAGGAAATGAAGCACATCACGGAAATTTTTTGAGCCGGGAGGGCTAAACCCCCGACCCAAGTGATCAGTAAAAACAATTACTTCTCCATCCTTGGGTTGAGGAAGGACTTCATCACCAGGAGCTCTCCAATGGATATCCTCCTTTTTGGCTAAGCCGCCAGTGGCGACATGATTGTTCAAATCTGCCTCAGTAATTCGGGATTTGACCCAATTGCAAGAAGTATATGTCTTAGCCATTTCTGGAAAAAGATTACGCCGGTTTAAGATCACATGGTTAAGCCGGCTTATGATTCAAGGACAAACAATAATGAAGCACAATTAGATATTAAGCCGGAGCATGATATTACAAGATTACTGAACAGATATTGGCGGCTTAAAAGGGGACTAATGATACCTGGCGGGTTATTATTTTGAAATTAAGCCGTCCATACCACTGTTGAAGGAACAGATCTACAGATGGAAATTGCTAAGTGATGAAAAACAGGTTTCACAGATCGATGTTACAATTTTGGATCTACCGCGTGTCAGAAAATGAAAATATATTCAGACCTAAATATGGATGCTTGAGCAGTTCATAAGCTTCAGATTGGATTTTCTATTCAAAAAGAAATATTCTGATGATGAAAAAGGAACTATGGCTATTACCGCACAAGAAAAATATCAAGTTTGAGTTGAGTATCCATGTTGTAGCGAAGAATAGTGAAGAACATCGATGAGCTTCCATGGACTCGTGTAAACCCTAATGAGATCTATGGAGGGGGAAGAGGAAGAACTTACCGAGGCTGTTGAGCGGCGGAGGCGCGCGAGTGGAATTCTGGTCCGAATAGGTTGATGCAGCGGCCGTTGTCGAAGCAGAGGCGAGGGTCGACGACGGCGGCGAAGCACGAGTGCTAGGGCGTCGCGAGGAAGAAGACAAGACGAAGAGGCCGAGGGGGGAAAATGAAAGAGACCCCCGACCCTATTTATAAGGCAAATGGATAAGTGGCAAGCGCGGGAATCGAGGAGGTCAAAAAAGGGATCTGTAACAGTGCAAACGCCTCGATTTTCAGAGATTCATTAAAAATAAGGAGATACATTAAAGATTTTGGTTCTGTGTAAAATTAATGACAGGTGACGTCATGGCGAGTTACAAAGTTTCACGAAGGTAATGAAGGAGGGATTTTTCTAAGTGTTGAAGATTGATGTGAATAGGTTCAAATCAACCTGGGGCCTAATGTTGGGGATATAGTTATTGAATTAACCCGCCCAAGAGGGGCCGGGTTATATTCATGACGACTCATAAAGACAAAGCCTAGGAAGGAATTGAAGATGGCGGTTCATGAAGATAACTTATAAAGGGCCCAAGGCCCAAAGGCGGCTTAAGGCCCGTAGGTGTAAACCGCCATATGTGTATAACTTGTATGATAAGGCAATTGTAGTTAAGTCACCAGGCTGGACACGTTTATGAGCCGGCTGGGACTCTGTAAGCCACCGGGCGTCAACCTGAGTATATAAATGGACGACCCGGGGGCGAGTTAAAGGCAAGAAAGAAGAGATCGAGAGCTAGGTCAAGCGTATTCGCTCCCTGGTAATCGAGACATAAGTTATACCACCTCAACTGGATTAGGCTTTTACCTTCACCGCAAGGGGCCAAACCAGTATAAACTCCCTGTGTCCTTTGTCCGATTTTAACCCCTTTAAGCTAATCTTGTTGTGATGGCTCCACGACTAAGTCCTCACACTAGGACATCTGCCGTGACAATCCCACGACAAATACCTTATGTGCAGTTCTATCTCCAGTGTGGTGTCCTCCGTAAGACTCGGAGTGGCACTTGCGTAGGATCTGTCCCTGTTCATGCTCAGGTACACAATGTCTAATAACACCATCTACTCCTTTATAAAGGTGTGGGTCATCCCAAAAGTAATGTCTTAAATCATAGAGAAACCTTTTCTTTTGCTGCTATTTGAAACTAGGTGGTATAAATTTAGCAACAACGTAATTAGCATAATCAGCATACCATGGAGTATTACGAGAAGCATTTATGACAACTAATTGTTCATTAGGAAAGCTATCATCAATAGGCAGTGGGTCATCAAGAACATTTTCTAACCTAGACAAGTTGTCTGCAACGGGGTTCTGAGCTCCCTTTCTATCAATAATATGCAAATCAAATTCTTGTAAAAAAGAACCCATCTAATAAGTCTAGGTATAGCATCTTTCTTTTCCATAAGATATTTAATAGCAACATGATCAGTGTGAACAGTTACTTTGGAATCAACAATATAAGATCTGAACTTATCACAAGCAAAAACAACTGCTAAAAATTATTTTTCAGTAGTAGCATAATTTCTCTGGGCACTGTCTAGAGTTTTACTAGCATAATGAATAAGATTTAATTTCTTATCAACTCTTTGCCCTAGAACAGCACCAACGGCATAATCACTAGCACCACACATAATTTCAAAGGGTAAATTCCAATCAGGTGGCTGAACAATAGGTGCAGAAATCAAGGCTTTCTTAAGTATTTCAAATGCTTCTACACAATCATCATCAAAAACAAATGCAACATATTTTTGCAAGAGATTGGTGAGAGGCCTATACATTTTAGAGAAGTCTTTAATAAACCTCGTATAGAAACCAGCATCACCAAGGAAACTTCATATACCTTTGATATCTTTAGGACACGGCATCTTTTCAATAGCATCTACTTTAGCTTTATCAACTTCAATACCTCTTTCAGAAATTTTATGCCCCAAGACAATACCTTCATTAACCATAAAGTGGCACTTCTCCCAATTCAAGACAAGATTAGTTTCTTCACATCTCTGTAAAACTCGAATAAGGTTGCTTAAGTAATCATCAAAAGAAGTTACGTAAACGGAGAAATCATCCATGAAAACCTCAACAATCTTTTCACAAAAATCAGAGAATATAGCTGTCATACGTCTTTGAAAGGTAGCAGGTGCATTTCATAAACCAAAAGGCATATGTCTATAAGCGAATGTACCAAAAGGGCAAGTGAAAGTGGTCTTCTCGTGATCATCTTTTGACACAGGTATTTGAGAAAAACTAGAATAACCATCTAGAAAGCAAAAATGTGTATGTTTGGATAGTCTTTCTAGCATTTGATCAATAAAAGGTAGAGGGTAATGATCTTTCCTAGTAGCTTTATTCAATTTTTGAAAATCAATTACCATTCTATAACCTATAACAATTCTTTGTGGAATCAATTCATTCTTATCATTAGGAACAACAGTAATACCTCCCTTCTTAGGGACACAATGAACAGGACTTACCCATCTACTATCGGCAATAGGATAAATTATACCTGCCTCTAGAAGCTTTAGTATTTCATTTCTTACCACTTCTTTCATTTTGGGATTTAACAGTCGTTGGTGATCAACAACTGGTTTAGCGTCATGATCCAAATTAATTTTGTGCTGACATAGAGTGGGACTAATGCCCTTAAGATCATCAAGAGTATATCGAATAGCAGCACGGTGCTTCTTCAGAGTTTTCAATAATTTCTTTTCTTCATGCTCTGAAAGGTTAGCACTAATAATAACAGGATATCTCTTCTTTTCATCAAGATAAGCATATTTCAGAGTATCAGGTAATTGTTTAAGCTCAAACACGGGATCACCTTTGGGTGGAGGAGGATCTCCAAGGATTTCAACAAGCAAATTGTGTGTCAAAACAGGCCCTTGATTAAATAATATTTCATATATTTCCCTTCTTTTATTCATAAACATATCATTTTCATGGTCTAGCAAATATTGTTCTAAAGGATCAGTAGGAGGCACGACAATAGAAGCAAGACCAATAATTTCATCCTTACTAGGCAATTCTTTATCATGGGGTTGTCTACGAAATTTAGAGAAATTAAAATCATGAGACATATCCTCTAAACCAACAGTAACAATATCTTTCTCGCAGTCCATCTTAGCATTAACAGTATTCAAGAAATGTCTACCAAATATAATGGGACAAAAATTATCTTGTGGGGAACCAAGAACAAGAAAATCAGTAGGGTATTTTATTTTCCCACACAAGACTTCAACATCTCTAACAATCCCAATTGGTGATATAGTATCTCTATTGGCAAGCTTAATAGTAACATCAATATCTTCTATCTCAGCAGGTGCAATATCATTCATAATTTCTTGGTACAAGGTATAAGGAATTGCACTCACACTAGCACCCACATCACATAAGCCATGATAACAATGATCTCCAATTTTAATAGAAACAACAAGCATGGCAACAACATATCTATGTTTATCTTTAATATCAGGTTTAACAATTCTAGCAGCTTCATCACAGAAATAAATAACATGCCCATCAATATTATCGACCAAGAGATCCTTAACCATAGCAATACTAGGTTCAACTTTAATTTATTCAGGGGGTGTAGGTGTTCTAGTATAACTCTTACGAACCATAGTTGAAGCTTTAGCGTGATCCTTTCTAACAGGAAAAGGTGGTTTCTCAATATAAGCAGTAGGAATAATAGGATCAACATTATAAGTAACAGTTTCTTCTTCAACTTTTAATAGGTCTACTACTTTCACTTCAATGGGAGGATGATATTTAAACCACTTCTCCTTAGGGAGTTCAACATGACTAGCAAATGATTCACAAAAAGAAGCTACTATCTCAGAGTCAAGTCCATATTTAGTGCCAAAATCATGAAAAGCATCGGTATCCATAAAAGATTTAACACAATCAAACATAAGGTTTATACCTGGCTCCTTACCTTCATCGAGTTTCCAATCTTCAGAGTTGCGTTTAATTCTTTCCAATAAATCCCATTTGAATTCAATATCCTTCTTGATAAAAGAACCAGTACAAGAAGTATCGAGCATGGATCGATCATTATGAGAAAGCCGAGCATAAAAGTTTTGAATAATAATTTTTCTTGAGATCTCATGATTGGGGCATGAATATAACATTGACTTAATCCTCCCCCAAGCTTGAGCGATACTTTCTCCTTCACAAGGCCAAAAATTATATATATAATTCCGATCACGATGAACCAGATGCATAGGATAAAACTTCTGATGAAATTCCAATTTCAATCGGTTGTAGTTCCACGATCCAATATCATCACATAGCCTAAATGTCGGTGCAACAAACCCTGGGTCTATTGCCTAGACTGTGCACAAGCATGGGAACAAGATTGAAGCACCAACCCAGATGAGAGTGCAAGAACTCCAGAGATTCGGAGGACCAACATGCAGATCGGAGGGACCAAGATCGAGCCAGAGAAGCGGGATTTCTTCAAGAGAAAAGCCTCCCTTGCCAGGCAGGCGATCCCGGCAAGGGGCGAGGCCACCCCCAGAAAGAGACAACCAAAGCACCCCGGCAGGGCCTGCCGGGGCTCACGGAGGCAAAACCACCTTACCAACCACTCTACCACGACCCACGTCATCGATCAGTGCGGTGTCAAGCCGCAAGGTGATTAAGTGGCAGCCATTTCATACAGGAGAAACCCACATACGATACCCGTCCTGCGATGTGTCAAGCAAGCAGGCGTGGAGCTGCCAAGATAGCCCGGCAAGCCTTGCCGGGCAACCAGTGATGTGACATTTAGCGATGCATTTAATGGGCCCTGTCAACCCGCATAGTTATGTATGATAGCACTGTTTGCTATCTTATCAGTGCATCATGACTACTTTGCCACTGTGGTAACCCCTTGATCTATAAAAGGAGGCCCATGGCAACCGTAGAAAGGGTTAGAAGATTGGATAACTCACACCCTCATACGCGCGTAGTCGCTGCTACCCTGAGGCAATCCCTGCCGGGCAAGTGTACTACGCTCCGCCACCACCTTTCCACCATCAATCCACCAAAGCAGGAGTAGGGTTTTACGCCTCACGGCGGCCTGAACCTGGGTAAAATTGCATGTGTGATCTCTGGCGTGCTGCCTCACGCTCGTCTGCTCTTTGTGCAACGCGTCGCTCCCTGCCGAACTAGCAAGGGGCCTCTTGGTCCCATAGGTGGCCGTGGTTTCCCGCGACATCTTTGGTGCGCCAGGTAGGGGCTCGCTTGCACGAACCTGAAGGCGTGCACAGCGCTTCGACTTCATCACCATCTTCATCTTCGATGATGCCATCGACCATGGCGCCCAAGAAGAAGCCCGGTCCTTCGGCTCACCCATCCACCTCGAAGGCTCTGCCACTCGTGGCCTCCAACACCGTGGAGGGTGCGGAGGCACACGAGGATGCGGACGCTGCTGGGGGAGTGGTCGGAGCAGGCGGTGCCATCACCACTTCCCCCGCAGCCGACGCAGGAGCAGGAGGCGCCAAAGGAGAGCGGCATCAACAACACCCTGACGGCCATGCTCCCCAATGTACGGGTGAAGGGGTTAGTCCATCTGCGCCCCTTTCCCCCACCAACGGGCACAACCGCAGCAACGGCGCCCGGACCAGGGCAAATCGCCGCCCTCCGGCCGCTCCCACCACGGGTGAGGGAGTCCTGGATTAGGGGGTCCCCGGGCGTCCGTGCTATGTGGCATGGGCCGGACTGATGGGCTGTGGAGATACAAGATAGAAGACCTTCTCCCATGTCTGGATGGGACTCTCCTTTGTGTGGATGACAAGTTTGGCGTTCGGATACGAAGATACCTTTCTCTGTAAACCGACTCTATACAACCCTAGGCCCCTCCGGTGTCTATATAAACCGGAGGGTTTAGTTCGTAGAGGCAATCACAATCATACCGGAGGGTTATCGGTATTGTACCGGGACCACCGGAAGGGTCCCGGGGGTCCACCGGGTGGGGCCACCTATCCCAGAGGGCCCCATGGGCTGAAGTGGGAAGGGAACCAGCCCATAGTGGGCTGGGGCGCCCCCCATGGGCCTCCCCCCTGCGCCTAGGGTTGGAAACCCTAGGGTGGGGGGCGCCCCACTTGACTTGGGGGGTAACTTACCCCCTGGCCGCCGCCCCCCCTCCAGATGGGTTCCAGGCCGGCGCCCCCCCTCCCAGGGGGCCTATATAAAGGGGGGGGGAGGGAGGGCAGCAACATTACAGCCTTGGGCGCCTCCCTCCTCCCCTGCTACACCTCTCCCTCTCGCAGAAGCTCGGCGAAGCCCTGCCGAGACCCGCTACATCCACCACCATGCCGTCGTGCTGCTGGATCTCCATCAACCTCTCCTTCCCCTTGCTGGATCAAGAAGGAGGAGACGTCGCTGCACCGTACGTGTGTTGAACGCGGAGGTGCTGTCCGTTCGGCACTCGGTCATTGGTGATTTGAATCACGGCGAGTACGACTCCGTCATCCACGTTCATTGGAACGCTTCCGCTCACGATCTACAAGGGTATGTAGATGCACTCCTTTCCCCTCGTTGCTAGTATAATCCATAGATGGATCTTGGTGAGCGTAGGAAAATTTTAAAATTATGCTACGATTCCCAACATCGGGAACTTAAACTACGTCGCCGATATCTGAGGAGACTAGATCTTCAAAGGGTTCGCGGCCCCGACCACCGCTTGGCCTCAGATCCAGAGCAGACTACCAGTTTCGAAGATGGGAGTTTAGAGCCTGCCGGACTCCCTGCAATTATGGAACTCGCTACCGGAGATCTGGAGGAAACGGAGTCATTGGCAAACCCGAAGACGAACCAAGCTCCCCTTGTCGCTAAAGCGCCGGACTCTTCCTCGGACTCTGAATCCGAACTCTCGAGGTCCGCGTCAAGCGGGCGCTGCCTGGAGGCTTTCACCCTGGTCAGCCTTGCGGACTCATGCTTCTCTGTCCAAACCTCACTCCTAAACGAGGCTCTGGACTTAATGCGATCCCTCGCCATTACAGAGGAGTCGCTTCTGAATTACACCCAGCCTGGACTAGGGGCTGAGTGCGGGGAATTTTACGTCCCACCCACCACCCACTTCATAGCCACTGTTGAAGATCTAACCGACATGCTGGACTACGCCTCCGAAGACATCAACGGCATGGACGACGATGCCGGAGACGAACAAGGCTAAGACCCTCCGTTTATTGGATGTTGGACGGCCACCTCCACATACGACGTGTACATGATGGACACACCCAAAGAGGATGATGATGACAACAAGAAGGATCTGGTTGAGGACAAGCCTACTGAAGCACCTCCAAAGCGTCGACTTCAGCAGCACCGCTCCAAATCGCGTCGCAGAAAAGACAGCAATACCGGCACTGAAGACAATATAACTCCGGAGAATGCTGAAGACCCCGAAGCCTCTGTCGAGGCAACATCCGAACAGGATGATTGGGAGGATGGGCAAGTTAACCCGACCGATCCAATCGGGAACGAGGACTCGGAGGATAGTAACTACCTACCGATCTCCGAAGAGGATGTGAGCCTCGGCGACGAAGACTTCATCATGCCAGAGGAACCCCTCGAGCAAGAGCGTTTTAAGCGCAGGCTAATCGCCACTGCGAGAAGCCTGAAAAAGAAGCAGCAGCAGCTTCAAGCTGAACAGGATATACTCAATGACAGATGGACTAATGTCCTGGCAGCCGAGGAATACGGCCTCGAATGCCCAACTAAGAGTTATCCGAAGCGCAAGCTACTACCTCAATTTGACGACGAGGCCCTTGAGCCAATACCGCCAAAGCATAAAACTGCTGACGAACCCGACCGACCACCACGTGGACGGGATAGACAGGCTACCCACGCCGAACACCAGCCCGCGCCACCCCGCTGTCAAGGCAGGGAGACAGCGGCCCCGGGCTATACCTATGACCTACGCAAGGACCTGGACAATAGAGCCGGTCAAACAAGATCAATCTATGGGTCAAGGGGGCGTGCTCCAATGCGGGAGGACGACCATCAGGCCTGGCGTGACAGGCGCAACCTCACCCAAGCCAAAAACCGCATTCGGACCTCATCCGAAGTGCGCCGCGACATCGCTCGATATAGAGGCGCCGCACACCCTTTATGCTTCACCGATGAACATTGAATCATACGATGGCACTACAGACCCTACAATATGGATCGAGGATTTTGTTCTCCATATTCATATGCCCCGCGGTGATGATCTCCATGCCATCAAACACCTCCCGCTAAAATTAAAGTGACCAGCATGACACTGGTTAAACAGCCTCCCAAAAAACTCTATTGGTAGCTGGGAAGACTTGGAGGACGCCTTTAGGGACAACTTCCAAGGCACCTATGTTCAGCCTCCAGACGCCGATGACCTTAGTGACATAGTCCAGCAACCCGGAGAATCAGCTCGGAAACTCTGGACCAGGTTCTTGATTAAAAAGAACCAAATTGTGAATTGTCCAGACGCCGAAGCCCTCTTGGCCTTTAAACACAGCGTCTGAGAAGAGTGGCTCCCTCGACACCTCGGCCAAGAAAAGCCGAAGTCCATGGCAGCCCTTACCGCACTTATGACCCGCTTTTGCGCGGGAGAAGATAGCTGGCTAGCTCGTAGAAGCAATATCACCAGCGACCCTGGCACCTCCGAAGCCAGGGATGGCAATGGCAAGCCACGACGCAACAAGCACAAGTGTCGAAGCAATAACGAAGGTACCGAAGACACGGCGGTCAATGCCGGATTCAGTGGCTCCAAACCCGGTAAACGAAAGAAGCCATTCAAAGGAAACAGAGATGGTCCATCTAGTTTGGACAGAATACTCGATCGGCCTTGCCAGATTCATGGCACCCCCGATAAGCCTGCCAATCATAACAACATGAATTGTTGGGTCTTTAAACAGGCCTGCCATTCAAAGGAAACAGGAATTGTTGGATTTTAATTTCTCGCGTTCTTTGGATAACAGAAACCTACCTGGTGGTGATCTGAATGACATGTTCATATTTAATGAGATTATTGGCCACTTAGGTCTTTTGGAATTGCCCATAAGGCAGATCCTACACTTGGTCCAATATGCAGGATACTCCACTGCTTGAGCAGTTAGACTGGTTCTTCACTTCTGTTGATTGGATATCTGACTATCCCATGACTGAGGTGCTACCTCTTGCTAGAACTTCATCTGACCATGTGCCTTGTGTGGTTACCATCAAAACTTCTATTCCCAAGTCTATTGTTTTTAGGTTTGAGAATTATTTGTTGGAGCTGGAGGGTTTTATGGATTGTGTTGATTCTTCATGGCAGAAACAATCCAGAAAGGGGCATATTACTGCTAGGATAGCTGACAAATTTAAGTCCCTGAGAATGTGTCTCAAGAGATGGCAGAAGAACATTTCCAAACTGAAAACTCTAGTATGTAAATGCAATAATGTTGTTCTGCTCTTGGATGAGCTTGAGGAATATAGACCACTTTACAGGCATGAATCCAATTTCAGGAAAGTGGTTAAAAACCATGTTGAGAAATTTCTTCACCTTCAATATCTTTATTGGAAGAAAAGATGTACTATCAGATACATTAAAGTGGGTGGTGAGAACACCAAGTTCTTTCATGCTATGGCTACTGAGAGGCATCGAAGGAATTCTATTGCTAGTTTAAAATTGCGTGATGGTACTTTGGTGACTGATCACTCACAAATGGAGGGTATTATATGGAATTGTTTTAAAAACAGAATGGATTCTTCCAGGGGAATTAGCATGGATTTTGATCTTTCTTCCCTCATTGAACCAGTTGAGGGTTTAGATATTCTCACTAAGCCTTTTGAGAAGGAGGAAATGGACAAGATTGTCAAACATATGCCAGTTGATAATGCTCCAGGTCCAAATGGTTTTAATGGTCTCTTCTTCAAAAGGTGCTGGCACATAATTTCTCAGGATTTTTATGATCCGGCCCAGGCTTTCTTTGATGGTTCTGCTCATCTGGAAAATATCAATGACTCATATATAACTCTGGTGCCTAAGAAGCCCTCACCTGAAGAGGTGGGTGACTTCAGACCTATCTCTTTAACAGGAATGGGTCTTAAGTTCCTTTCTAAGATGGCAGCCAATATGTTTCAAGAGGTGATTATGCAGTGTGTTCACAAGAACCAGTATGGTTTCATAAAAAGCAGAACAATTCAGGATTGTATTGGGTGGACTTTTGAGTATTTACACCAGTGCCACCAGTCCAAAAGATCTATTGTGATTCTAAAGTTGGATTTTGTGAAGGCTTTTGATTCCCTTGAGCATGAGGCCATAGTGCAAATATTGAGATATAAGGGCTTTAATAAGAAGTGGATTCTTTGGATGAAGCAACTTTTGTCCACAGGTACCTCATCTGTTCTGCTTAATGGAGTTCCTGGTAGGAAGTTCAGATGTAAAAAGGGTGTCAGACAGGGTGATCCAGTCTCTCCCCTCCTTTTTGTTCTAGCTGCTGATCTCCTGCAGACTGTAATCAATGACATGTTCAGAAGGGGCATTCTTCATCTACCTATACCTTGTCATGACCAGGACTACCCTGTGATCCAGTATGCTGATGACACTTTAATTATCTTGCCTGCTGACAAGGACCAACTTATAGCTCTGAAGGACATGCTCAAGGTCTTCTCTGTGTCCACTAGTCTTGATGTGAACTACCACAAATCCTTTATTATTCCCATCAATGTGGACATTGCTGTCATGACTGAATTAGCTGCTGCATTTGGATGCCAGATTGGGAAAATGCCTTTTACCTACCTTGGGTTACCAGTGGGAACTACAAGGCCTAAAATGGTGGATTTTATGCCATTGGTGGACTGCATGGAGAGGAGAATGACAGCTAGTTCCTCTTTTTTAAATCAGGGGGAAAGACTGCAGTTTCTAAACTCTGCCTTGTCTTCTATGCCCATTTTTTTTCCTTTGCAGTTTGGCTGTTCCTGCTGGAATACTAAAGCAATCGGAGAGAATCCAGAGACAATGCCTCTGGAGGAAGAATAGGGGTGAGCCTGCCCCTTCACTTGCTGCTTGGGACCTTATTTGCAGGCCAAAGAGCAAGGGAGGCCTTGGTATTCTTAATCTTGGTGTTCAGAATGTTGCACTTCTGCTCAAACATGCGAATAACTTTCTTAATAAAAAGGAGCTCCCATGGGTGTCTTTAATTTGGGATACCTACTATCATGGTAGAGTACCCCAAGGAACTTCTGATTGTGGCTCTTTCTGATGGAAGGATATATGCAAGGTCATGCAAACCTTCAGGGAGTGTGCTTGGGTTCAGATTAATGGAGAGGACACTGCCCTCATGTGGTCAGACAACTGGCAACTTGATGATCATGTGTCTAGCCTTCAATTCACATTTCCCAGGCTCTATTCCTATGTTAAGGACCCCTGGATCACTGCTCAAGAGTTCTTGGACTCTCAGGACATGTTCCAGCACTTCCACCTTCCTTTGTCCAGCTAGGCTTTTGATGACCTGACCACTCTCCAGTCTCTGTTGGGTGGCCTCAATAGAACACCTGGGTCCAAGGATATTTGGTTTTGGAATGGCACTGCCAAGGGGTACTCACCAAAGTTGTTTTACTCACATACTTTTGCATCAGAATCCTTCAACCCTCTGACAGCTTGGATCTGGAAGTCCTCCTGTACAATGAAAATCAAAGTATTCGCTTGGATGCTTATTATGGACAGGTTGAACACCAAGGACATGGTGGACAGGAGGCATTGGCATTTGGAGGATGGAGTAAATTGTGTCCTTTGTCCTTTGCAGACTAGGGAAACAAGAGATCATCTATTCTTTAATTGCAATTTTAGTGTCAGAGTTTGGAACTATCTGCAAATTGATTGGTCATCTGGTGACTCCATGGCTGATTTGGTTATTAATGCTAGCAGGAGTTTTAGGAAGCCCTTCTTCACTGAAGTGGTGTTTATTGCTTGCTGGAATATCTGGATTCTCAGGAACGCTAAGGTCTTCAGGCATGAGAGAGCTGGATTCAATAAATGGAGAAGTGCATTCATCCATGATATTAGTTTAATGCAATATAGAGTGAAAGCTGCCTATAAGGATGATCTCCTTAGATGGATCTCATTTCTGCCACCTTGAGGCCAATATTATGTAATTTTAACTTGTTTCTTCTCCTTCTTCCCTTAGTTAGTTTGATTACATCTTGTAATCCCCCATAATACTTGTACTTGCTCTCTCTTTATCAATAAAGTTTTGATATGCTGTGGGGATTTCTCCTACAGTTCCCAGTCAAAAAAAAGTTAGAGCATGCACCTCGGGGGGGGGGGGGGGAATAGGACTGGTCATCTGTCTCTGAATCCTCCTCTGAGGAGCTATCTGTAACCAGCAAGACATGTGCTTCGTCAGATAGCATTGTCTGCTCTGAAGACCTTGTTTCCACTCCAGATTTTTCCATGACCGTGCCGAATGGCTGATGCACAAGAAGAGTAATTTAATGTACTAAAATTGTTGACAAATTTAACACGTAATAGAAAAATGATGTCATGATATAATTCACATATAAGATGACTGGCTAACCAAGGTGGCATTGCAAAATTCACATATATGATGCCTGGCTAAACAAGATGGCATTGCATGATTCACATATACGATAAAGAAACTAAACAGATGGCATTGACACAAAGCATGTCTAAACTAAGCAGATGACATCTTTGATGTATACAGTAAGCAATGCAAGGCACCATATGCATGATATTAGCAACATCAGCATGCCAAGTTAGAGCGAAGACCTCATGTGGTAAATAGGACTGGTCTTCTGCTTCTGAATCCCCCTCAGAACAGATATCTTCCTCTTGATTACGATCCGAAATGGGTGGAGGGGGGCTGCCTTTGCGCCCACCATGGAGCGACGTCTGCATGAAATTTTATTGCCACGCAAGGCTCGTCTCTTTTTCTCTACATGTTCAGTTCCATTGTGTACAATAACTGACATGCATAGGAATAAAACATAGTGAGATTATGTAAGGAGTGCATGCACAAATCCAGAGTGATGGTAGCAAACTGTGGATAGACCCAAAACAAATGATAGCAGGCAGATAATAGCTTTAGTTAAAAAATACAGATAATGGCTCCTTTAATGTTTGTTTGCACCCAACATGAAACTCATAGTAGACACCCGAGATTAACCAGATAGTACTGATTGCTGCCCCAATATGTACCCCAAAACCATTTAAAAACTCAAGTTTCAGCATAAGTTTGGACCTGAGTCGGAGTCTAATAGGTGAACACGATGATAAAGTAGCATGTCATCATATTAAGTGATGCATAACTTAAGCAGACACGGAAGAGTGCGACCTCTCTTGCGGACCCGTGTAGTCCTCAAGGTCATCTACTCAGTTGATGATGGTAATGCAGTTGTCATGGGTGTCGGCGGCGGGGAAGAAGATCTGAGGCGGCGAAAGACAGTCTGGAGAGCGGATCCCTGCTGTGGTGAACCCTTCCGTCGTTGGAGCAGCTCAGTTGGGGTGGAACACAGCACCGCAGGAGCAAGACAAACCACACAAGGTTTTCTTTGACACATATCTGTAACAGAAGTAATTGTGTAAGGGCTTGTTTGAATTTGAGGATTCTAACAATGTAGGATAGGAAATAGACGGGAATAGGATAGGAATGCACATGCAAAACAGAGAATTTAAAAACACATGATTTCTGCTAATCTGGGTGTTTGGTTCACAAGAATTGGAAGATCACAGGAGGCAAAGAAGCATGGTGAGATTAAGTCAAACCATAAGAAGTGTACAACCTGTTTGGCGAAGCCATGTCGATCTCAGCGTGATTGGGTTGGCCGGTGAGGATGCTCTGGCTGACTTCGCTGTCGGAGGAGGGGAAGAAGATCTTAGGCGTCTGGAGATGGAGCCCGAGGTACTGCTCCGCTGTGATGGAGGGTTTCGTCGTTGGAGCAGCTCCGGTGAATTGTACGACGCCGAGGCTGAAACAGGACAAGAGAGACAGCGTTAACCTGAGTGGAATTCTAATAACATCTCCAATAGATGACGTAAAATACATAACCACAAAGTGCTAGATGTATACATCAGCCGCTCATCTCTGAACTTAACTGTCGAAACTGAATTTAACTGTCAAAACTGAAGTTAACTGTCGAAACTGAATTTTGCTATCGAAACTGAATTTTACTATCGAAACTGAACGCACTAGAGGTGAGGCTACACGTCAGTCAATTGACTTTTTCATCTCTGGTAAGTCGATTTTGCAGCCGTTGGATATGAAATCAAGGGCCTGCAGTTCATCTTCAACCTCCACCCCCTGAGTCGCCAGCCACCACCGGCCAAACAGCCGCCCCCCGCCGCCCGCGTCCGGCGGTGCGCCGCCCTACCCGCCCCAAAAACACTCCCCACCACCGGTCCGCCGCCGCCCCGGCCATCCCTCTAGGCTCCCCCGTGCCGAGCATTTTCTCCGGCGATCCCCCCGCCACCGCCCACCACCGCCGGCGACCACCGCCCCCACCCTGAACCCTAAGATAGATAGTGGGGTACCTCTCCGGCGAGCCCCCCTCCCTGCTGCGGCTAGTTCTTCCTTAACTCCGGCGAGCCCCCCCCACCCCCTGAAAATCGACTGACCCAAAAGTCGATTCAGTCGACTGAAGTGTAGCTAAATCGGAGCAGCATCGCAAGCAATAGCAAGAGCGCGAGCAGCAGTGCGAGCAAGAGCAGACCAGGCAGGGGACCGAGAGCAAGAGCAGAGCAGCAGCGCGGGCGAGAGCTAAAGCAGCAGCAACTCCTACTAATGTGGACGTCGCCGCCGAGGGAGCGACGCCGTGGAGGAAGTGGCCGGTGACGCCGCCGTGGATGGAGCCGCGCTGTGTCGGCTCGGGACCGAGCGCCGATAGCACCGTGATATCGAATCAAGAAGAAAATGTAGCGATTAGTGTACAACCTCTTTGGTGGCGCCGATTAGGCCGCAGCTTCATCCGAGGAAACGGTGATGATGATGCTCTTTCGGTGGTGCAGGTGAAGACGGCGGTGTGGGAATGGAGGTGGCGCGAAAGACGAGGGGAACGTCGGGGCAGCTCCTTTGAGGTGGAGGACGGGGTGCTGAACCGGCGGGACGACCAGATCGACGACGGATCCTCATCTGGTATGGTGGATGAGGGACGTCGAGGTGTTGCTGTGGACAACATCGTCGGGGAAGAGGCTCCGGCTGGGTGGCGGACGGAGGAGGGTGTGGGGCTTCGCGGGTTTTCCCGGCCTCGGTGTATGAATGGGTGGGCGGATGGGATGGGAGTGGGGAAGCATAGCTTAGGGGCGCGCATGTCCGAAATGTGGGGTAAGTTACAAAAGTACCCCCACCGATTTGAGGCGGTTCTTTTGGTTCAGGGGTATCACGGGAATTTCGCGTGTCGGGATTTCACATGAGGTGGGAGTTTTCGCGCGCGTTGTAATTTTGGAATAGCAAGGCGCGGGTTGAGATGGAGGGAGTTGTCGGAGCACAACGAGACAAAGATTTATCTTAAATATTTCAGGGAAACAAGGCGCAGGTTGAAGAGGCGGGAGTTTCGCAGCACGATAGACAAAGATGCTAGCTTGAAATTTCGGCATAACAAGGCGCAGCTTGAAATTTCGGGAGAACAAGCTTAACGTGTACCAAAAAAAAAGACAATTTAGACTAGTATGATATACTACGTACAATGTGTTTAACACAAACAACACACACACACAGACACCATTTAGACTAGTAAGGTACACGTGCATTGCACGCATGAGATTTGGCAACCAAATTATGAATAAATACCACATTATAGCATGTAAGCTTTGAGTCATATATGCATGATGTAGATGTTCGTTTAATTCTAATAGTTCATTTCATTCAAAATCATCTAGTTTTTATAAGAAAGCTAATCTATTTTTAGATTCATAGAATTGTGCGTTGTAAGGCATAAAGTAAAAACAGATCATGTAGAAAAACATTTGGGCAATTCTGATACGGAAGATTCTAGAACAAAGAAGAAGTTCTTGTGTTTTGAGGTTTGTGCATTATGCTTAAGTTCAACCATAGAGTCTTCTAGATTGTACATGTGGCAAAATCTAGTGGAATCTCTGCACCATCGGATTGGCCTCATCCAACGACCATCTTTCAAAGTTAAAGTTATCCACACACCATATAAAATATAATATATAGGGGTATAGATATAGATATGTGATGCGAAAGCCACCCATCATCTCCAATTAGAATAGTGTGTCCATGCACGGATGCAATGTGGCCAAACGATGTCTGCCATCGGCATCTCAAATTCAAACCAGTCTGACCTTGTTCAATGTGTATACATTACAACATGCTTGTTTCCAAACCACACCGTGCAGATCTCCGTTATATTCATGCATGCATGGGTTTCAAACATCATGATCTCTTATTCAAGTATTTGAATTCAACTTTACATTGATTATGACCTCACCTAGTCTTTTACACCCACACATTGTATTCTCTTTATAATTGTACCACTAACTTTCTCTCGTGCATGCATGCACACACACTACTAGTCGGCATTATCCATCGCACATGCAATCTTTTTCTTCAGGTCGGTCTCCCATGAAGGCACACACACACACACACATCCCCCTCTCGATCATATCGGGCATTCTTTATCTCTCACGTGCATGCGCAACGGTCGATGTTCCTCTATGTGTGTGTGTATATAGCTAGGTCTTTCATAGTTTTCCATATAAACCGATCAATCTATATATCTAGTGAGGTCTCACCCTTTTTCCCACGTCCACATCGATCAATCTATACCTCTCTATATAGGATTACATATATAGCTAATACACCCACATTAATTATATATCCAATGCCCCCCTCTCATCATCCATGCCTTCCGCTTCATCTCTCAGACGCGCGCACAATGGCGAAGACAGGGGGCAGCAAGGGCCCTGCCCCCCCCTAACATCACTATATAGCAAGGCTAATATGAATGTGATCATTAGAAAATTGCTGGTAAAAGTGGTTTAAGTTGATGAATTGGCCCTCCTCGTAAAGGATTGGCAATGCTTGTCCCCCTAGCTCTTGGGACATTTTTCATGGCTCCGCCACTGTGCGCAACAATGCACGTTCTCGCCCCCTCTCTCTAAATATCGATCTCGCAGTTGTGCACTCCTTCATAGTCTCCCTCCACTCGGCCCCTTGCACCATCTTCTAGCTCCCCACCGGATTTTGCCACATGTACAATCTAGCAGACTCCATGGTTGAACTTAAGCATAATGCACAAATCTCAAAACAACAGTGGTTCTCCTTTGTTCTAGAATCTTCCGTATCATAACTGCCCAAACTTTTTTTTCTAGTTGAATTGCCATTATTTGTTTTTACTTTATGCTTTACAATGCACAATTCCATGAATCATAAAATAGATTAAGGTCTTGTTTGATTCAAAGGATTCTCGAAGGATTTTGGAGGATTCTAATCCTTAGGAATTTTTCCTATCTTGGTTGTTTGATTCGTAGGATTGTAAACCATAGGGAATGAGTGCGTGCACATCTTAGAAATTTTCCATATGATTCATTTGCACTAGATTTCATAGGAAACATCCCATCCACTCAAACCTCTTTGAAAGAATTCTGCGTTTTTTCTATGCACAATCAAACACTCGTACCATCCAGTAGGATTCAAGACGACATTCCACTCTAATCCCATGCTCTTCCTATTCCCGCGTTTTGGAAATCCTACGAATCAAAGAGGCCCTAGGTTTTTTATAAGAACTAATTGATTTTAAATGAGATGAACTATAAGAATTAAACAAAGGTCTACATCAGGCATATATGACTCAGAGATTACATGCTACAGTGTGGTATTTATTCATAATTTGGTTGCAAAATCTGACGTGTGCAATGCACATGTACCTTACTAGTACTTTGAGTATGTGCAAAACACAATGGCACGCTACACAGTGTCTCTCTTGCAGTTCATGAAGCCACGTGGCACATGTGGAGGCGTTGTCGCGACATCCTTGTGTGGATTGATCACAATGATGTGCTGCTGGTTCCAGAAGAATGTACTCGTCCTCCCTGAGCCGCACTGGCGGTACATGCACGAAGCGAAGATGTGCACGCACTCATTCCCTCTCACGCACACGTGGGTACACGGGCGGACGCAATTTTGTACCAAGATCCACCCCATGTGATAATTTGACGCGTGTAAAGTCCTTCACTTCATTGATGGTCAATTAATACAGCGCATGCAAATTGAGTGGACGTGAGGGCGGAAGAAAGACATTACTACTCCACTGTGCGCATGCGAGTAGTTAAATTATGGGTTGCTAGTAGTACTTCCATTGGTCTCCTTCATATTTTGTGCCAATTTTTGGCAGTAACATAATATTTACGCATCTGAGCAGTGTAGTCTATTTGAAATTTATGTTCCACTAAACTCATCGGGAGCCGTTTCGGGCCTCGAAACCAAAAACCATCAATTAATCTTTACCTTGTTCCCATCACATTCGAAAGTACTAGTGCTACAATTAAGTGCAAGCCTGCTCACACCTACCAGTACGTACCAAACCTGAACATGTTCCCACTATGCAGGTTTTAGTACTAGTGCTAGTACTTAGGTTATAAAAAGGGGAACTACCTAACCAAAAATTACTCTACCTTCCTCCTCATAAGTCCTCCTTCTTCGTCCGTCCTTGCCATGGCCGGTGTGCAGAGCTCTAGGTCGAGAACTACTTGTAACAAGGGAGCGACAACCAAGGCTGCGAAAAAAAGAGAGGGCTCGCCGCCACGCAGAGACGTCGAAAGATCTCTCATGGGCAGGCAATGGCTCCCAGGAGCGCCCTAGACGCGGAGGCGAACATGCTGAGCTAGCGGCGCTGGAGTCGTTATCCCTCGACGGCATGCCCGATCAGCTCAATAAGCACCTCAATAAGTAGAAGGAGTTCATCCACGGCTTGGTGGAGCTGCTGAAGGAGAGCCTCGACGACATGCCCGCTGAGCTCAATGAGCAAGGGGAGTTGACCGCTGGCTTGGTGATGCTGCTGAAGAAGAGCATTGCCTCGGAGAAGAAGGCGACCGACGAAATCCTGCAACTTCAGGAGGACAAGGCGAAGCTTTGCCACGAGCTCGACCTGCTGAAGGAGGAGAACGCCGGCTGGAAGAAGCTACATGAGAATAGTAGTTCCTCGATGAAGATGTTGCAGGCCCTCGTCATGGAACAGAAGGAGGAGTTGGCGAAGCTCCGCATCGAGCACTCGGCTGCTGTCAACGTACGTAATGCGGTCGTGGAACAGATGATGAAGGCTCGCGTCGAGAAATCCCGCGTCATGGACACAATGATGAAGATGGCGGAGGAGACGTGAAAGGAGATGGAGGTCGTGGAGGCGACGAAGAAGCAGTTACGACTCCGCGGCCAGCAACCCTTCATGTAGTGAGAGCAGCGCCCCAGACTTGTGTGTGCGTCTTCCTTCTTTTTTTGGGGTGATAATCATCCTTCTTCTTTTGCTCCTGTGTTTCTTATTTTGCTTCGGGTGTTTCGCCGCAGGTGTCACCTTCTCTGCGAGGCATGAATAGAACAATGCTAAAAATGAGATGACTAGCAAATTAGATCATTCTTTATCGCCAATAGAACAATGCCTCTTGCTAGTAATATATAATAAGAGTAGTGAGTAGAGGATATGGCATTGGGCTGCCGTGTTTCATGCTCCTCCGTCATACTCCAGTGGAAAACTTGAGTATACCGCACGGTTCTTTGCTCCTCCTCAGGTCATCGGCACATTTATACGAGCAGTCAAATCACAAGGCCCCGCCTTCCAGCAGTAATGAGCCGTCAAATCACACAGGCCCTCGCCTCTCGTGAAAAGGACCAAGCTAGACTGCCCCGCCCTCTAGCCTTTTAATAAATGTATACATTTGTACAGTAGTAGTATCGATGGATTGCGCCATGGAGCAAAACTAACAAGATGTATTAAAGAAAAAAGGTGGTACATATAGAGAGCGCTCATCGCCAAATTATGCATATACTATATGACACTACCCACTATGAAGGTACTAGTAACATAGACTAATAACTATTCTATGCTACTCTCCACTATGACTAGCCAAAGTCGAGGCACGGATACCAACGAGGGCCTGGTTGTGTCTATATTTGGACAACTCACCCGACTACATGCACACCAGGCAGACGAAGCTCGTGTCGTGTTGGTGCCGTGTGCGGCCCACACATTAACCAAAACCTCGCGCCTCCATCTTAGCCTCCGTGTTTTAAACTTCTCAATCTCAAGGCCAAGGAGCAACGTGAAACCTATGATAGAGCCAATCGGATGGTTGAGAACACTACAATTCGTAGCTACAGATGCATGTGTGAGAGAGGACGAGTGCGTGCGTGCACCTCTTCTCAGAGTACAACTGTATGTGGGTGGCATCGACCTAGGGAGCAGTGATGGTGCGTGCGAGAAGTCCCGAGAGATAGGTGTAATACGTCTGAAAAAAGACTAGTCTATAGCTCGCCACGAGGCTATTCCTGTCGAACGCCAAGTGTAAGATATGTATCTGACGGTGCCAGTTTTTGCATGTACACAGCAGTAGAAAAAGAACTAGTACCATGGCATATGCTACACCACGCCGAGAAAACGTGCCGACGTTACGCCATCCGGAATAGTGCCGCACTTCGAAACTAGAACCGTCAATAAATTTTGAGCGCGTGTCGTCACATTCCAAATTACTACTAGTACCACGCTATATTTAATTGCAAACCTGTTCACACCGATCACAACCTAAACGGTTTCCCAGTTAGGAGCGTATTAGTAGTACTCGGTTATAAATACTACTATGCTAAGATGACTGCACATTCCTCCTCAACTCCTCATCCACAAAAAACAATCAAGTCAATCAAGCCATTGCCAGCGTGAGTTCTAGGTCGAGAGATTTCCACCAGGGAGAGGTGAGCATGGAAGAGGAAGCACGAGAGATGTCCCGCCTCATCGCGAAAGCAGCCGACATGTCCAGCCGCGCAGCAGTAGCAGCACAGAGGTCCCGCCGCGCCGCCGAAGCAACACGAAGGTCCCGCCGCGCCGTCTATGTAGCAGACTGGTCCGGCCATGCCACGGAAGCAACAGAGATGTCCCGCCGCACCGCCAAAGCAGCAGGGAGGTCCCGCCGCGCCACCCTTGGAAAATTTCTCGCGGGCAGGCGAGGACTCTTACAGGCGCATGCATGCGATAGTCCATAGCCAGATGGATCAGATCTCCGGCTGGGCGAGGATGCAGGACGAGGCGACCGGCGTCGTCCGGCAACTAGGGGAGGGCAATGAGAAGCTCCGGGGCGAGCGCGACCTGCTGAGGGTGAAGATCGCCGGAAGGGCGAAGCAGGAGGAGGAGACCGCTGCCTTGTTGAAGAGGACGAGCGTCATCATCAAGAAACTTATGGACGAGAATGCCATGCTCCGCATCGAGCGCAACAGGCTGGTGGAGGAATCCATGGATGCTGCCAAGCAGCGTATTAAGGACATGAAACTGATGAAAGAGATCATCACCTGCCGCGTGAACTAGTCTCCGCGACCTGCAGTGCATAAAGAAAGTAGAGATCAGTGAGCCAGATCGTTGTATGCGTCTTCCTTCTTCTTTTGCCCTTGTGTATTTCGGGCGTAGCCGCATGTGGCCTTTTTGATTATCTTCCTAATTATGTAAGAAAATTATTATCCACTCTCGTCGTCCTTATATATATTCATCAGTCTTGCTATAAGTCGTAGTAGATGCTATATAGGTCCATCGGATCTTACATCAAGATCCGTGCAAAATTTTCTTTTCAGATTTTCTTTTCTCTCTCTTAAATCTCAGTCGAGTGAGACATTGGCACGCCATTAAACAGAGGCTCGGGCACCATTAATGGAGACCTTGGGAGAGAGGTGGACGGCAGATGGAGGTCAAAGGGCTCTCCTCCCGATAAGCACGCGTAGGGGTCTGATCGCACGCCTCCCGTACTCAAATAGCTACCCTGCACGGCGCCTCCTAGCTAATAAAAAAGGGGACGCGTGGTGGCACGTAAATGGTAAATAGAATGCCCACGGTTTCAATAATACTTGTGTTTCCGATTGTAACGTGACAACACTTGTTCCAAAATGACTTTGTTGATTGTTAATGTGTGCGCATTCACAAATCGGACTGCAAAATTACCACAGCATGTTGGTGCCATGTCATGACACCAAGCCAAGTTTCATGATTTTCATGCGTGTTTCGGATTTACAGGAATTAAAAAACCAAGTTTCTCAATGTTTCCAGCCGAGCCATGACGCCCAGATGTTTGAATTTCATTCCCATTTCTGGCATGGGACCTAGAAATTTACCCGAGGACACACATATGATTTTTCAACCAGCTTTGGTGCACTGGAGCATGTGCTTGTATTTAAAATTTGAATTATGCACACAAAGGTGACACATTCCCTCTCAGAACCACGAGCCTTCTTGACAGAAGTTCCGGTTTGTAAGAAACTTATACCAAAACTTGTTCCTATTCTGCAAAATGTTTACCACAGCATGGTAGTACCATGACATGACACCATGCCAAGTTTCATGATTTTCAGGCGTGCTTTGGATTTACAAGAATTTAAAAACCAAGCTTCTCAGTGTTCTCGGCCGAACCACGATGCCTAGATGTTTGAATTTCATTCCCATTTCTTGCATGGGACCTAAAAATTCACCCGAGGACACACATGTGATTTTTCAGTCAACTTTGGTGCACGGGAGCATGTGCTTGTAGTTCAAATTTGAATTATGCACATTAAATGACCTCAATTAATGTATAAAAAAGGCCAAACGAACCCGGAATAATTCCAAAATTTAACAGGGCACTCATATAGTTCTATGTTGCCTCTGTAAAGAAAATCTGGGGGGAGGTAGCGTATATTGTTTCGCACACAAAGGTATAAAGAAATAAAGAAATTAGCATACCTATTTAATTCTTGGGTTCTTATTATTTATGCCACTAGTTGTGTATCACTACTCAGTTTTGCCATTAGAAGTTACAACTACTCAAAAAATGCCATCGATCCGTGAGATGCCTGCTCAAAAAGGCAATTAGATATCTAAAAAATGCCATCGTTAAGTTAGATGTTTGCTCAGAAATGCCATTAGACATTGTTATTTTCACATCAAACCCGTTGACCATGTTACATGACAAAAATAAGCCGATTCTCACAATGATAAGTTAATGGTGTCCAGCACAACACACCCCTCAAATAAAACTAAGCACCCTTGAATTCTTTGACAAAACTAAGCACCCTGAAATTCTTTGACAACTAAACTGCTGGCTATATGATGTTGGCCATATATATTGTACGTATATAATGTCAAGAAACGAGTGGTAGTACTATACCAACTAAAAGATGAAATGTACAAAATATAACGAGAAGAAACATAACATAGTTCTGCTGGGGGCTCAGCACAACACACCCCTCAAATAAAACTAAGCACACCAGAAATTAAACTAATCAACTAATCCGGTAGACACTGCATTAGAACCACCATGAGCAACGACACTGCCACCTTACTTGGAGTCCTTGTCCACGTCCTCGACTTCGTCCTTGTTCCTCTTCCTCTTGGGCGATACTTCTTTGCTTGAACCGCACACTTGGCTCTTGCTCTTCATCCAACCCTTGTAGATATTGAAATAAAGGTAGCCATCCATTGCAGCGTAGTGGATGTGATCTATATCTAGTACAGTCCACTGCCATGCACGATGAAACATGTGCGGAGGTTTCTTCAGTTTACCGTACGAAGGATGAACCATGGCTCCTGCCAGGGTCAGCATTGAAGGCTGATCAAGGGAGGGCACCAGCCCTTCCTTCTGGAGGTCGAAGGGGTCGCCTACAACGAGGCCTATTCGACCCAGGATTTCCTTGTCGTTTCTAAAGTCTAGAGTAACGAATTTGACCCGGTCGCCCTTGAGGAACTTCTTAAATTCCTCGCACTCAGCGTCGGCATGGCATATGTGGTAGACCAAGAATAAGTCATGCACGCAAACCTGGATCACGACGGGCTTCTTCTTCTCTGCCTCCTTTAATTTCTTCTCGCTTCCCAGGACTGTGGTGTACTCAACATCTAGCCCAGCGACCCACTCATCATTTGAGTTTTCGAACATGCGTTTGAAGCAAGCAAGGCATTCTTTCACCGTTGCGGAAGAACGGGTGTAGATGACGTCGAACTCATCGCCGGTGATGGTTCTAACCTTGTACTCACCGCCGATCATGGAGATTTGGGACGCCATGGATTTGGGAGGAGGGTTAGGATTAGTGGAACTACCGTAGTGTGAAAGGACGAGACGACTAGGAGCGGTTTATCGATTGTAAAAATGTCGAGTGGGGGCGCGCGTACCAATGGCACGGTAGTGGCTTGCCTGGTGGTGAAAGCACAAGTGCTCCCTGGGTGATTTTGGTAATTAATGTCAACATATCTCTTGTTGGACTAATGTTTCTACCTAGTATGTTTCAGATAAGTTCAACAATGGAGTGGCATGGACTAGAGGATGTGGAACCCCGTCAATATGCTAAGAACAAAGGATTGGCTCAACCTCAAAGCTCAGGACTCTACATTTTCTATTTTCGTGATCCAAGATCACATTGAGTCCATAGTAAAGCCAATACTATTAAGAAGGGATGAGGTGTTGCTTAATGGCTTGCTTGCTCAAAGTGCTTAGTGATATGCTCCAAAGCCCTCAACCACTTCCTCACTTCCAAATATGTCCCAAACCAAAAGTCAAACTCGGCCCCACCAATTTTTTCTATCCGGCGCCACCGAGTTCAGTTGACATAGCCACTGCCAGAAACCCTAATCAGTTCGGTCTCACCAGTGGGATCTCAGTCTCACCGAGATGGTCTTGCAAACTGTCTGTTACCTATTGCAATATTTTCGGTCCCATCGAGATATGCAATCGGCCCCACCGAGTTTGCTTAACCAACTCTCTGTTTCGCTTATTAACCAAATCGGTCCCACCGAGTTTGAGTAATCGGTTAAACCGAGTTTTGGATTTACCCTAACCCTAGCACACCGTCCCACCGAGTTGATCCAGTCGGTCCCACCGAAACACCTAACGGTCACATTATGAACCAAATCGGTCTGACCGAGTTCTCTGAATTGGTCCCACCAAGTTTGGTGACTTGTGTTTAACGGTTAGATTTTGTGTGGAGGCTATAAATACCCCTCCACCCACTCTTCATTCGTGGAGAGAGCCATCAGAACATGCCTACACTTACAATACATATTTTCTGAGAGAGAACCACCTACACTTGTGTTGAGGTCAAGATATTCCATTCCAACCACATAAATCTTAATCTCTAGCCTTCCCCAAGTTGCTTTCCACTCAAATCTTCTTTCTACCAAATCCAATCCTATGAGAGAGAGTTGAGTGTTGCGGAGACTATCATTTGAAGCACAAGAGCAAGGAGTTCATCATCAACACACCATTTGTTACTTCTTGGAGAGTGGTGTCTCCTAGATTGGCTAGGTGTCACTTGGGAGCCTCCGACAAGATTGTGGGGTTGAACCAAGGAGTTTGTCAGGGCAAGGAGATGGCCTACTTCGTGAAGATCTACCCGAGTGAGGCAAGTCCTTCATGGGCGACGACCATGGTGGGATAGACAAGGTTGCTTCTTCGTGGACCCTTCGTGGGTGGAGCCCTCCGTGGACTCGCGCAACCGTTACCCTTCGTGGGTTGAAGTCTCCATCAACGTGGATGTACGATAGCACCACCTATCGGAACCACGGATAAAAAGTCTCCGTGTCTCCAAATTGCATTTGCACACTCCAATCCCTTCTCTTTACATTCTTGCAACTTGCATGCTTTACTTTCCGCTGCTCATATACTCTTGTATGCTTGCATGCTTGCTTGATATGTCTTGCGAATGTTTAAACTTGTGCTAAAAATCCACATCAACTTAAGAGAAATTAAAAACTGCAACTTTTCTTGATTAGAGTCTATTCACCCCCCTCTAGACACCTCTTCTCGATCCTTTCAATTGGTATCAGAGCATTGGTCTCCATTGCCTTGGTTTAAACACATTTGGAGGAAGATGGATGTGTCTACTTTGGGGAGTCTTAGACGTAGAGTGCCTATTCTTGATGGAGAGTTCTTCTATGAATGGAAAAATGAAATGTTTGAGATTTTCAATGAATATCATTTGAACAAGTACATTACTAGTCCTTGTGCACCTCATATTGATCCTTTGTATCCTACACCCGAAGAGGATCTTGACATGATTCGCAATCTTAGAACTATCAATCTTATCATTAGAGGATTGCCCAAAAATTTGATTGCTAGTTTGCCTACTCTTGATTGTGCCTATACTATATGGAGATTTCTTGAGGAACGATTTCCAAATTATTCCTTTAAAAATTTAGACAAAATTCTCCATAAGTCTATTGCCTTGAGTAAGATGAATTCTAGTGATCCTAGCTTTGGTGATTGTCTATTTGAGCTTACCAATCTCATGCGTGCCATAGGAGATGTTGGGATCATTAGCAATATCATTTCTGAAGCTATTAGAATTCATAAAGATAACCATAGAAATGATCATTTATCTAATGAATTACCCTCTCTAGGAGTTGATCAATCACAAGATGATGTTGAACATGGATACTATGATGAGGATGATGATAGTTACTATGATCTTGATGATGCGATGAGACACTTTGGTCTTATGGCAAATCTTCGCGGCTACATGGCCGGAGGAAAGGAATGGGTCCTTGATAGTGGATGTACTGATCATATGACCGGAAATAAAGATATGTTCCATGAGCTTGCTGAAAACGACAGCCCTCGAAAGTATGTCACCTTTGGTGATAACTCAAAGGTAAGGTGGTTGGCCTAGGTAAGGTGGCCATCTCACATGATAGCTCCATACAAAATGTCATGCTCGTTGAATCTCTTGGGTACAATTTGCTTTCAGTATCTAGACTTGCTGATTTCGGTTTCAATGTCCTGTTTACTGAGGTAGATTGCCAAGTGTTTCGTAGAGACAATCGTAAAATGGTCTTTACCGGTATACGTAGAGGTGATCTTTACATTGTTGATTTCACTAAAAAGGCTCAACCTAGAACTTGCTTAATTGCTAAGTCTTCTAAAGGCTGGTTGTGGCATAGAAGGCTAGGTCATGTGGGCATGCAAAATCATGATAAGCTTATTAAAGGTGATCATATCCTTGGAATAAAAGATGTCATATTTGACAAGGATAGACTTTGTAGTGCTTGTCAGGCAGAAAAACAGGTTGGAGGAAGTCATCGCGCGAAGAACATCATGACCACGAGAAGACCACTCGAGCTACTTCACATGGATCTCTTTGGTCCCAATGCCTACAAGAGTCTCGGTGGTAACTCATTTGGTCTATTCATAGTTGATGATTTTTCAAGATTTACGTGGGTGTTCTTTCTTGATGACAAATCGCAGGTCCAAAAGATCTTCAAAAACTTCGCTAGGAAGGCCCAAAATCAATTTGACGTGAAGATCAAGAAGGTTCGGAGCGACAATGGAACGGAGTTCAAGAACGCAAATGTGGATACCTTTCTTGACGAAGAGGGGATTTCACATGAGTTCTCAACTACGTACACACCTCAACAAAATGGAGTTGTTGAGAGGAAGAACCGGACTCTTATTGAGATGGCAAGAACGATGCTTGATGAGTACAAGACTCCAAAACACTTTTGGGCGGAAGCGGTTGAGACAGCTTGTCATGCAACAAATCGCTTGTATCTTCACAAGCTACTCGGCAAGACGGCATACGAGCTCCTCACCGGTAACAAACCCCAAGTTGGATACTTTCGAGTATTCGGCTCAAAGTGCTACATTCTTGATAAGCATTGTCGTTCTAAATTTGCTCCTAAATCTCATGAAGGTTTCCTACTTGGTTATGGCTCAAACTCTCACACTTACCATGTCTACAACAATTTCACCCGAAAGGTTGAAGAGACGGTAGATGTGAAGTTTGATGAATCTAACGGCTCGCAAGTAGAGAAATTGCCAATTGATGTAGGAGACAAAGACCCTTCGGAAGCTATCCAAGACTTGTCTATTGGCACGATTCGTCCAACGGAGGTGAAGGAGAGTACTTCGTCCATCCAAGTGGAAGCTTCCACCTCACGACAAGGTGAACCAAGAATTGATACGGAAGCATCCACAAGTGGGGCACACCAAGATGAAGAAAATGAGGAAGTACACCAAGATGAACATCAACAACCTCCTTCTCCACCACGACAAGAGAATGACAACATCAACAATGAAGAAGGCCAAGAAGAAGAACAAGATGAAGAGGATGTTCCACCCCGATCCAAGCCAAAGCTTCCACGAGTTCGAGCAAGAATCGCCAAAGACCATCCCGTCGAGCAAATCTACGATGATATCCAAACCGGGAGAATCACTCGCTCTAAAACTCGTTTGGCTAACTTTTGTGAACATTACTCATTCATCTCTAGCATTGAACCTATGAAGGTTGAAGAAGCATTGGAAGATCCGGATTGGATTAACGCTATGCATGAAGAGCTACACAACTTTGAGAGAAATCAAGTGTGGACATCGGTCGAGAAGCCCGACAACAACCACAACATCATTGGTACCAAATGGGTGTTTCGCAACAAGCAAGATGAAGATGGTCAAGTCGTCCGCAACAAAGCACGCCTAGTCGCCCAAGGCTACACTCAAGTCGAAGGTATGGACTATGGTGAGACATATGCTCCCGTTGCTAGACTTGAGTCCATTCGCATCTTACTTGCTTATGCTAATCACGATGATATCACCTTGTACCAAATGGACATTAAAAGTGCTTTTCTAAATGGTGAAATTGAGGAGGAAGTTTATGTTAAGCAACCTCCCGGCTTTGTCAATCCTAAGAAACCTAATCATGTTTACAAACTTCATAAAGCCCTTTATGGTCTTAAACAAGCTCCTAGAGCGTGGTATAAATGCTTGACCAAGTTCCTTATTGAAAAAGGCTTTGAAATTGGAAAAATTGATTCTACTCTTTTTACTAAAAGGGTTAATGGAGAACTATTTGTGTGCCAAATCTATGTTGATGATATTATATTTGGTTCAACTAACCCTCATTTTAGTGAGAAGTTTGGAAAGCTAATGTCGGAGAATTTTGAGATGTCTATGATGAGTGAACTCAAATTCTTTCTTGGTTTGCAAATCAAGCAAACTAAGGAAGGTACCTTTGTTTCTCAAAAAAAGTACACCAAGGACTTATTCAAGAAGTTCAATATGCAAGAATGCAAAGGTATGTCTACACCCATGCCTACTAGTGGACATCTTGATTTGACCAAAGATGGTGAACCGGTTGATCAAAAAGTTTACCACTCTATGATTGGTTCATTGTTATATCTATGTGCCTCTCATCCTGATATTATGCTAAGTGTGCGCATGTGTGCATGATATCAAGTGGCCCCTAAAGAGTGTCATCTTAAGGCTGTGAAAAGGATAGCGAGATACTTAATACACACACCAAATTTTGGCATTTGGTATCCTAAGAGGTCTTCTTTCGATCTTGTTGGTTACTCCGATTCGGACTATGCCGGAGACAAGGTTGATAGAAAGTCCACTTCGGGTACTTGTCAATTTCTTGGTAGATCTCTTGTGTCTTGGTCCTCCAAGAAACAAAACTCGGTATCCTTATCCACCGCCGAAGCGGAATACATTGCTGCTGGATCATGTTGTGCTCAATTACTTTGGATGACCCAAACTCTTAAAGATTATGGGATATATGTGAAACATGTTCCATTGCTTTGTGACAATGAAAGTGCTATTAAGATTGCTCACAATCCCATGCAACATTCTCGAACTAAGCATATTGAAGTTCATCATCATTTCATTTGAGATCATGTTGCCAAAGGGGACATTGATCTTAAGCATGTTCGCACCGATAAGCAATTAGCGGATATATTTACCAAGCCGCTTGATGAGAAAGTCTTTTGCCGTTTGAGAGGTGAATTGAACATCATTGATGCTTCAAACATGGAGTAGGAACTCCATTTGGATACATGCAAGGCATGAGCCTTTGATTAATCCTTGATATTTCTTTCATGATGCTATCTATATGTATTGGATATTTTTTGCACCCTTGCATGCTATCTAACCCTTGTAGGTACTTGGATGAATCTAAATCCATGAGATTGCAACTCACTCACATCTTGAGCAATCTCTACATCATCAAGTCTCTACATAATGGTGGTTGAAGACAAGGAAGCACAAAACTCTTCAAACATATCCTTTGACAAATTCTACATTAAAATCTATGACTATCATTTTGGATACACAAGTGCTCTTCCTTGCAAAGCTAACCCATGTAGGAAGATGAACTCAAATTCCAAGTGGTGCTCCCAACTCTTGATGAACTACATCAACCTGGAGCAACCCACACAAGTTCGACTACATGATCAAGATCAACACCACCACCCAAGGTATGCTATTCTATCTTAGAGAAGCTTTACTCCAAGACATGGGTCAAAGCAACTCAACAAGATGTGAATACATCAAGATGCTTAAACGAAAAATGGTAACCCCATTTTAAGCTTAAACGATGAGTATGACCAAAGATCAACTGACCTCACTTGACTCTCATGTCAATATACTCTAACATAGGTGACTTTGTCACCGCCCAATTCTAGATGAAGTTCTCTTGTGTTTCCTCTTGCATTTGTCTCATGCATATGTGTTTCCCCTTTCAAAAAAAAACTACATCTAGATCTTTTTATTTCTTTTCTTTCTTGTTATTCTACATTTTCTGCATCCAATTCTTTGCAAATCTTTCAGCAAATTCCTTGCAAATCCTTGTGAGATCTTAAGTGCCTAGTGAGCTGAGGTGACAAGTGTTTTCTCTGTGATGGACTTCGCCACACCGGTTTGTTTCCTTTGGTCCAACCGAATTCTCTCGGTGCCACCGAAGCACACAACTCGGTGCTACCGATTTCACTACAGGAAAGACAGCTTGCCACTTATTCCTGCATTCATTTTTGCTCCAGCTCCACTCAATGACTCTTGTCCTCTACCAGCATCACATTCGACTTGCTTTGTGACTCAAGGACCAAACCCTTCTGCAATAAAAAAAATCCAGAAGAGCCCTTCTTGGAAATTGATGTTAAAGGGGGAGAGAGAGATCACATCAAAGCTCTATGCTTAATCATTTCTACTATAGGGGGAGAGAACACTCAGGGGGAAGAGAGTAAGAAAACCCCAGATGCTTGGTGTTCAAGAGGAGAGAAATTACATGTCTTTAAGAGGGGAAAGACATGTTCATATTTGATCATATTTGATCGCTTGCATTAGCTCAAGCTCTATTGTCTTTTCTTTTGCTCTGATTTTCTGTTCCCTATCTTCTCCTAATATCCCATGCAAGATTCAGGGGGAGCAAGACATCTAAGGGGAGGAAATCTCTGATTCTATTGCATATCTTTACCTTTGGGGACATGTCTATATCCAATGGAGTACTCAGTACTCACTCTCTACATGTCATCCCAGTCTTGGTACCCTTGTGGTTATTTTGTTTGCTCTGGCTAGTAGATGTATCTGTGTTATCTAACCTTGTTTACTCAGGTTCATTCCCTTCTAAGCCAACTCAAGACCACAAGGTAAGTATATGCATCTCAGTCATGTGTATGAGGATCTCTTGCTGTTGTACATACTGTTTGCAAGAAAGACTCATGAGCATGAAGGTACATTTCCTATATTTACATCATTCACTCCGATGCATATAGCCAAGATACATGTAACTCATGGCTTACTCTGTCATGCTTATGCAGTCACATGCTCCTATGTTCCATATTTACATGAGTGCATTCATATAGGGGGAGCCTATGCATGTTGCATGTCTTTCCAAAGCTTTACTTGTTGCTCTCTATATCTTTATCTAAAGCTTTGATGTATGTTGCCATCAATTTACAAAAAGGGGGAGATTGAAAGCACAAGTGCTCCCTGGGTGATTTTGGTAATTAATATCAACATATCTCTTGTTGGACTAATGTTTCTACCTAGTATGTTTCAGATAAGTTCAACAATGGAGTGGCATGGACTAGAGGATGTGGAACCCCTTCAATATGCTAAGGACAAAGGATTTGCTCAAGCTCAAAGCTCAGGACTCTACATTTTCTATTTTAGTGATCCAAGATCACATTGAGTCCATAGGAAAGCCAATACTATTAAGAAGGGATGAGGTGTTGCTTAATGGCTTGCTTGCTCAAAGTGCTTAGTGATATGCTCCAAAGACCTCAACCACTTCCTCACTTCCAAATATGTCCCAAACCAAAAGTCAAACTTGGCCCCACCGATTTTTTTCTATCCGGCGCCACCGAGTTCAGTTGACATAGCCACTGCCAGAAACCCTAATCAGTTCAATCTCACCGATGGGATCTCGGTCTCACCGAGATGGGCTTGCAAACTGTCTGTTACCTATTGCAATATTTTCGGTCCCACCGAGATATGCAATCGGCCCCACCGAGTTTGCTAGACCAACTCTCTGTTTCGCTTATTAACCAAATCGGTCCCACCGAGTTTGAGTAATCGGTTAAACCGAGTTTTGGATTTACCCTAACCCTAGCACACCGTCCCACCGAGTTGATCCAGTCGGTCCCACCGAAACACCTAACGGTCACATTATGAACTAAATCGGTCTGACCGAGTTCTCTGAATCGGTCCCACCGAGTTTGGTGACTTGTGTGTAACGGTTAGATTTTGTGTGGAGGCTATAAATACCCCTCCGCCCACTCTTCATTCGTGGAGAGAGCCATCAGAACATTCCTACACTTCCAATACATATTTTCTGAGAGAGAACCACCTACACTTGTGTTGAGGTCAAGATATTCCATTCCAACCACATAAATCTTGATCTCTAGCCTTCCCCAAGTTGCTTTCCACTCAAATCTTCTTTCTACCAAATCCAATCCTATGAGAGAGAGTTGAGCGTTGGTGAGACTATCATTTGAAGCACAAGAGCAAGGAGTTCATCATCAACACACCATTTGTTACTTCCTGGAGAGTGGTGTCTCCTAGATTGGCTAGGTGTCACTTGGGAGCCTCCGACAAGATTGTGGAGTTGAACCAAGGAGTTTGTAAGGGCAAGGAGATCGCCTACTTCGTGAAGATCTACCACCGTGAGGCAAGTCCTTCGTGGGCGACGGCCATGGTGGGATAGACAAGGTTGCTTCTTTGTGGACCCTTCGTGGGTGGAGCCCTCCGTGGACTCGCGCAACCGTTACCCTTCGTGGGTTGAAGTCTCCATCAACGTGGATGTACGATAGCACCACCTATCGGAACCACGGATAAAAAATCTCCGTGTCTCCAAATTGCGTTTGCACACTCCATGTGACGCCCGGATAATTAAGCTACAATAATCCTTTGCTAATGATGCCACGTCACCATGCTTACTGTTGATAACTCGCGTTGGTTCGAAACCGGTTCAAATTTCAAATTCAATTAAAGTCCAAAATTCAAATTTCTCAAACCTGCAAAATAAAATGTTCAAAATGTGGCAAATATTCCATAACCAATTATGGAGCTGACCCAACATTTTTGTAAAAGTATCTAAATGCTCTTTTGTGAATAAAGCAGTGACTAAAACATTTTTTAATACCATTAAATAATAAACAAATACAAACCTATTTTTTTATTGTGCCAAATTAGTTATGGCAGTAGCCTAAATAGTAATACTAATTTTGGGGCTAGGTTCATATTTTAGAAAACTAAAACTAAATAAATAAAAGGAAACTTAATTGAAAACAGAAACTAAAAAGAAAACAAAACAAGTAAAAGAATAAAAGGAAAAGGCCCCCTCCCCTGTTTCCCTGGGCCTTAGCCTAGTTACCCCCAGGCCACACGGCCCACCCCGCCCCCTGTATAACCCCTCCCTGGAACCCTAGCTACCCACCCGATCCCCCACTCCCCCCGCACGATCCCCTCTTCCCCACCCCACGACCCGATGTGGATCGGGGCGCTCGCCCCCCGACCCTGGTGACTGCGCCGCCCCGCGCCCCGACACCGGCGCCTTCCCCGGCGCCGCCCCACCACCGGCGCCTCGCCTCCTCCTGGAGGCCCCTTCTTCGCGACGCCCTCCCGCCTCTGCACCAACCCCGGTGAACGCCGCCCCGTCGCCGTCCTCCTCCTCGACCGCCTCCTCGCCGGACCTCGCGTCTTCGCCCTCTTCCCCGCCGGCCGCCAGCAAGCCTCGGCACCCCCTCTCCCCATCAACGCCGGTGAGGCCCCCCCGGCCTCTCGTCCTCTCTCTGCCCTCGCACACGACCGTGGCCATCACGCCCCGGGCCGCGTCCAAGCTCGTCGCCCGCGTCGTCCTGCTGCCTTCGCTCCGCCGCCCGCTCCCCTCACCCGTGCTGGCCTCGCCCACGCCGGCCTGGCGACCTGCCAGGTCCGCCGCCCTCCCTCGTGCCCCTGGGCATACACCTGCTCAGGCTGCGCCCAGCGCCCGCGCCCGCGTTGCCTGTTCGGGCAGCCCCCGCGGCACCCGAACCCACTATGGCCCTTAGGGCCTATGACATATGGGCCCCGCCTACCTGAGAACGATTTATTAAAAAAGAATTAAATAAATAAATAAGTAAATAAATAAATAATAATTAAATTAATTAATCAATTAATTAACTTAATTAATCCTGTTTAATTAATCTAATTAACTAGTTAGTTTAATTAAACCGTAATTAGATTAGTTAAACCCTAATTAGACTAAACAGTCAATCACGAACGGGACCCACACGTCAGTTGACCAGTCAACTCCTCTGTTGACTGCTGACGTCATGCTGACGTCAGCGTGCACTGTTCTGGATAATGTTGTTTTAAAATAATTAAATAAATCCTAAAAATGATTTAAATCTTTTAAAATTAATATAAATTAAACCGTAGCTCGGATGAAAAACTTTGTACATGAAAGTTGCTCAGAACGAAGAGACGAATCCAGATACGCAGCCCGTTCGTCCGCCACGCGTCCCTAGCTTAGTGAACATGCAACATTTCACCTCCGGTTCATCTGTCCGAAAACGCGAAACACTGGGGATACTTTCCCGGATGTTTTCCCCCTTCGCCGGTATCTCCTCCTACCGCGATTGGGCACCCCTAGCACCGCTCATTGTCATGTCTTGCATCGCCATGCTTATGATTGCACTGTATTTATTGTTTCTTCCCCCTCTTCTCTCCGGTAGACTACGAGACCGACGCTGCTGCTACCCCGTTCGACTACGGAGTTGACGACCCCTCCTTCTTGCCAGAGCAACCAGGCAAGCCCCCCCCTTGATCACCAGATATCGCCTATTCTTCTCTATACTGCTTGCATTAGAAGAGTGTAGCATGTTACTGCTTTCGGTTAATCCTATTCTGCTGCATAGCCTCTCATTGTTGCTACAGTTGTTACCCTTACCTACTATCCTACTGCTTAGTATAGGATGCTAGTGTTCCATCAGTGGCCCTACACTCTTGTCCGTCTGCCATGCTATACTATCGGGCCGTGATCACTAGGGAGGTGATCACGGGTATATACTATATACTTTATATACATGACACATGTGGTGACTAAAGTCGGGTCAGCTCGTTGAGTACCCGCAAGTGATTCTGATGAGGGGGCTGAAAGGACAGGTGGCTCCATCCCGGTAGAGGTGGGCCTGGGTTCCTGACGGCCCCCGACTGTTACTTTGTGGCGGAGCGACAGGGCAGGTTGAGACCACCTAGGAGAGAGGTGAGCCTGGCCCTGGTCGGTGTCCGCGGTTACATCAATTAACACGCTTAACGAGGTCTTGGTATTTGATCTGAGTCTGGCCATTTGGTCTATACGCACTAACAAACTACGCGGGAACAGTTATGGGCAATCGACGTCGTGGTATCAACCGAAGCCTTCGTGACATCAGCGACTGAGCGGCGCGCGCCGGATTGGACTGGAACGCCTGCTAGGCTAGGTCTGCTTCGGCCGTGTTCGCAACATGCAGGTGTGCAATGGGCCCAGACCCCTGCGCCATAGGATTTAGACCGGCGTGCTGACCTCTCTGTTGTGCTTAGGTGGGGCTGCGACGTGTTGATCTTCCGAGGCCGGGCATGACCCAGAAAAGTGTGTCCGGCCAAATGGGATCGAGCGTGTTGGGTTATGTGGTGCACCCCTGCAGGGGAGTTTATCTATTCGAATAGCCGTGTCCCTCGGTAAAAGGATGACTCGGAGTTGTACCTTGACCTTATGACAACTAGAACTGGATACTTAATAAAACACACCCTTCCAAGTGCCAGATATAACCCGGTGATCGCTCTCTAACAGGGCAATGAGGAGGGGATCGCCGGGTAGGATTATGCTATGCGATGCTACTTGGAGGACTTCAATCTACTCTCTTCCACATGCTGCAAGATGAAGGCTGCCAGAAGCGTAGTCTTCGACAGGATTAGCTATCCCCCTCTTATTCTGGCATTCTGCAGTTCAGTCCACCGATATGGCCCTTTACACATATACCCATGCATATGTAGTGTAGCTCCTTGCTTGCGAGTACTTTGGATGAGTACTCACGGTTGCTTTTCTCCCTCTTTTCCCCCTTTCCTTTCTATCTGGTTGTCGCAACCAGATGCTGGAGCCCAGGAGCCAGACGCCACCGTCGACGACGACTCCTACTACACCGGAGGTGCCTACTACTACGTGCAGCCCGCTGACGACGACCAGGAGTAGTTAGGAGGATCCCAGGCAGGAGGCCTGCACCTCTTTCGATCTGTATCCCCGTTTGTGCTAGCCTTCTTAAGGCAAACTTGTTTAACTTATGTATGTACTCAGATATTGTTGCTTCCGCTGACTCGTCTATGATCGAGCACTTGTATTCGAGCCCTCGAGGCCCCTGGCTTGTATTATGATGCTTGTATGACTTATTTATGTTTTAGAGTTGTGTTGTGATATCTTCCCGTGAGTCCCTGATCTTGATCGTACACGTTTGCGTGCATGATTAGTGTACGGTCAAATCGGGGGCGTCACAAGTTGGTATCGGAGCCGACTGCCTGTAGGAATCCCCCTTTCCAACTCCTTGGCCGAAGTTGAGTCTAGTCATTGCTAAACTTTTACTAACATGGTTGTGTGGCTTACGGGCCCACGTCGCCATTGGGTGGTATTAGGATCTTTTATTCCTCATCTATACTCTGGGATTCTAATCTCTCTTCTATTCGGGTTAAATGATTTTCTAAAAATCTAACTTTAGGTTCTCGAAAACACTTTCTCCCGGAGAGCCCCTTCAGTCCAGATGATCGCTGGCTGTACCAGAAGATTTCGAAGTTACTCTCCGATACTCTTTTGAGACTTTGTGCCCGTTGCTTTTGCAAATTCCCTACCACTGATAAATCCCTATGGATAACTACATATACTTGCCATTCGTATAATCATTCCCCGTTGATCTTGTTACTACAAGATACCTTGAACTTCTCTCTATTGTTCCGAGAACCGTTTGTGTCACTGCCTTGCAGTTCTTTGCCACCTAAATACCCCTACGGATAATTTCTCGCACTTACTGAGTATCCGCTCATCCCAGTTGATTCATGTGTTTCAAAAAGTTCTTCGGAATACTATTCGATCTTTCGAAAATCCTCTACAGCCTATTGCTCTTGAAATTCTTGCTTACTTACATTATGGTTATTCCCATAAGTCTAGTAATCTTATTGACATCCTTTGTCATTAACATTTTGAGTCCGTTGATTCAAGATGTTGTGATTGCTTGTAATCCTTATTCGAATCCTAGTATTCATCCTTCCGGCTCAGACGTCATTTTAAACATGGGCTGGATATCGACCAATCAGATTGCCATCGATTGTACCCCTAAGCCTACGCAACTTATCCGTCCCTAATCAGAGCGTTGCTTTTGATCCCTTGACTTTGAATTCATAATTCATTTGCAATTGAGCTTTGAATTAGTCAGTTGTTTCTATCATCTGATCTCCTTGTATTCTTTCTTCCTCTGGCTGAGTACCGGTGCTCACATCAGATCCCTTGGGGGCCACCGGATCCTTTGTTGGATTTTGTCCCACATCGTCCTTCATATTCAATCACTTTGGAAGTTCTTTCCCTGATACATAATGCCATGGGTAAATCCTATTCCCAGACTTGACCAACCATGCTTTGCTTTCGAGCTGGTGATATTTACTCTTGAAGCTTGTGGTATATGTTTCTAAGATGCCCCGAGGGGTTGAACATATACCTTCTCTAAAACTGTGTGAACCCGAAAGTTTTCACGAGTCATACTCTTTTGGTGCTTCGCTAGATAAAATTTCAACACTACAACTTCTTCGAAGACGAGAAGTGAATGATAGGTTATGCATTAAAGAAGTGGGAGTCGACCTTGAACTTTGTGTTCATGCCCATGGACACGATGTAGACCCTATCATAGAAGCTTCTTGTAATAATAACTATTTCCTTGATAAATATCATCTGGTATCTATGAATTGATCCTTTGCAACTGTGGTTCCGACCATGATTGTTCTCCTTTGATTCCATTTCTCGGACAAGTTAAAGTACTTGCCTTCTGCAGATCAGTACGCCTTCCCAACCTCTATTTTGTTCTACCTTCGAGTATTACCCCATGGTATCTCGAGGATATCAACCCATTGCACTTCATCTTATGGATTTCTGATGAAGTACTACCTTACCTTGTCTTTGTCACTTCATGGGTTCTGGGTTGTTTGTCAACCAAGAACTCCGAATGGTGAATCAAGTCCGCACTCCGATTCAATAACTCTAAGTAATTTTCGTTGCTTACGAGTTTAATAATCATTTAAGTCATTCCTAGCCTAATCGGCTATATCATTAGCATGCTAAATTTTAACTGTGCTACCTGGTCCTTAACCCTGGAGCACAACTTTCGATGATGAGCTAAGCTTACGCCGATCTTCCTCTCATACCATTTCACCTTGAACAACAAGCTTGATTTCAAGTTTGTGTCCTACCCATGGTTCCAATAACCGTCTGCTTCATCATTCCTTTGACTTGATGTCGTCGCTGATTGATTACATCTTCATGAAACCTCTCGACAAATGTGTCGTGATCATCATCAACATTCTGAGGTCTTCCAAGATATCTATCGAATTCTTGATGAGAAATAGCATCCTGTGCCCCGATGATTTGGGTTATCATTGACAACATTATTGCATTCCCTCCAACACAAAACTTGTTCCTGTTTTGTGTTGTACCTTGAGTTCCTTGCTATCCAACTTATGTTATGCTCTACCTTGGAGTATTACCATCTTTTATGTCAAGAAGGTCGCGAGAATTGCTCCGCCTCTTAAAATTTCTTGGTATAGTGATACTTCTCACCATCAGCATTCTTTCTTGGTCCCAATGTTGATTCTAACCGGAATACCAACAAGTGAACGGTGCTGTTTGGATTCTGCCCCTCTAGCAACCCTATTTATTTGAAGTTAATGGTCCACCATTCATTCTTAGGCTATTGGTTATTGAAACACCATTCTACCCTCGATCATGCTACCTAAGCCCATATTTCAGGTGCACCTTTCAACCAATGTTTAATTGTGTATGTTTTCCTCGAGCATACATCATTATATCCTTTGATCTGACTAATGTTATCTACTTGTTCACATGATTATGGAAATCCATCTCTTTGGAAATCTCGATGTATTGTCGCTGAGTGCATCAGCCACATCCTCTCCTTCTCCTTGGTTTAATGATGAACTCTTGTTCCAGAGCTCGCTTCCATAGTTCATCTCCCGAGAATCTTACAATATCATCTCGTTTAATTTGTGTCGCACCTTTTCTTCTCAGGCATCCTGAGTCTGAGGTGTCCTGACACCAATCAGATTTGAAACTTGGTCAGATATGATGGTTGGAACATACTTTCAAGAGTTATAACATTGGATCTCTTATGACACGGTAAGGTGATGTCATGCCTAGCACACCTGGCCGGAGGACCTATTGTTATAGTTTCCTTTTTGGCAAGGTTAGTCATTCTTCCGTGAGGAAATTGTAAGACTTATTCTATAAGTTGTTCCTGATGGATCCTTTTTGTTTCCAAAGTCTGATCTTCACCTGTTGACCATGTCAATGCTATCTCGAAGCATGTCTATGGTACTCCGATTTTCAACAGGAACATTTGAAGCCCAATGCTAAATGTTTCCTGCTCAATTATCCAAACACCGCTGTATGGGTAATGTCATGAAAATTCTCTCCCGTACCTAAAGAGTTTTCTACATTATATCCTGTCATGGATATCATGCTCTGCTTGTCCTTGGGAAGGATATACCCTTGAAATATGTGTTTAAACACATTTTCCTTTCCATTGTTCTATTTAATCTGATAATCATATTTTCCTTTCCATTGTTTGGTTTAACCTTTCTGGTGATCTATATGATCTAAGCAGTAATAAGTCACTGCTTTTGTAAACACCTTGGTGTACAACTCTATCAGTAGGAACCTGTTACTATTGTTGATGACATTCCGGTATCCACCAATGGACGATAACTTTACCTAATGGTCCGCCTCGTTCAACGAGCAGGAAAATGGTTCTCTTCGTCCCGAGCCCTTGGTACCAACGTTGTTGCCAACATAACTGACAGGCTACCCTCTTACATGTCTTGCTATCCTGACCGATTAAGATGCCAACGACCTTCCTACTTTTAACTACATGGTGGCACCATAACCCACAGTTCCACAGGATCGTAACCTGACTCACATATACACTCATGTTTCTAGAGCTATTCCTCACGCCTGGCTTCGTATGTAATTCACGAGCCACATTCCTAGTGATCTATTCTGGTAGCAGACGCAATACTTATTCCCATTGCTCTGAACCCCTTTCACCCCCTTATTTCAGACAACGAATGTTTGCCTACCCGCTTGAAGCTTCTTATGGCACCTTCTTACCTTGCTCTCGATGAATTTCTTGAATTTCAATTCGAGAGATGCCTCTATGCCATGTTCACTGAGATAGTCCCCAGGTACCTATCTTGTGTTGAGCTCCGTCCTTCCCGAGTCTTTCCCCCTCACCCCCACCCCATAAATCTCGGGTCGAGATTTCTTGTAGTGGAGGAGAATTGTGGCGCCCAGATAATTAAGCTACAGTAATCCTTTGCTAATGATGCCACATCACCATGCTTACTGTTGATAACTCGCGTTGGTTCGAAACCGGTTCAAATTTCAAATTCAATTAAAGTCCAAAATTCAAATTTCTCAAACCTGCAAAATAAAATGTTCAAAATGTGGCAAATATTCCATAACCAATTATGGTGCTGACCCAACATTTTTTTAAAAGTATCTAAATGCTCTTTTGTGAATAAAGCAGTGACTAAAACATTTTTTTAATACCATTAAATAATAAACAAATACAAACCTATTTTTTTATTGTGCAAAATTACTTATGGCAGTAGCCTAAATAGTAATACTAATTTTGGGGCTAGGTTCATATTTTAGAAAACTAAAACTAAATAAATAAAAGGAAACTTAATTGAAAACAGAAACTAAAAAGAAAACAAAACAAGTAAAATAATAAAAGGAAAAGGCCCCCTCCCTTGTTTCCCTGGGCCTTAGCCTAGTTACCCCCAGGCCAGGCCACATGGCTCACCCTGCCCCCTGTATAACCCCTCCCTGGAACCCTAGCTACCCACCCGATCCCCCACTCCCCCCGCACGATCCCCTCTTCCCCACCCCACGACCCGATGTGGATCGGGGGCGCTCGCCCCCCCGACCCTGGTGACTATGCCGCCCCGCGCCCCGACGCCGGCGCCTTCCCCGGCGCTGCCCCAGCACTGGCGCCCCGCCTCCTCCCGGAGCCCGCTTCTTCGCGACGCCCTCCCGCCTCTGCACCAACCCCGGTGAACGCCGCCCCGTCGCCGTCCTCCTCCTCGACCGCCTCCTCGCCGGACCTCGCGTCTTCGCCCTCTTCCCCGCCGGCCGCCAGCAAGCCTCGACGCCCCTCTCCCCATCAACGCCGGTGAGGCCCCCCGGCCTCTCCTCCTCTCTCTGCCCTCGCACACGACCGCGGCCATCACGCCCCGGGCCGCGTCCAAGCTCGTCGCCCGCGTCGTCCTGCTGCGTTCGCTCCGCCCCCCTGCTCCCCTCGCCCGTGCTGGCCTTGCCCACGCCAGCCTGGCGACCTGCCAGGTCCGCTGCCCTCCCCCGCGCCCCTGGGCATACACCTGCTCGGGCTGCGCCCAGCACCCGCGCCCGCGTCGCCTGTTCGGGCAGCCCCCGCGGCATCCGAACCCACTATGGCCCTTAGGGCCTATGACATATGGGCCCCGCCCACCTGAGAATGATTTATTAAAAAAAGAATTAAATAAATAAATAAATATATAAGTAAATAAATAAATAATAATTAATTAATTAAGTTAATTAATCCTGTTTAATTAATCTAACTCACTAGTTAGTTTAATTAAACCGTAATTAGATTAGTTAAACCCTAATTAGACTAAACAGTCAATGACGAACGGGGCCCACACGTTAGTTGACCAGTCAACTCCTCTGTTGACTACTGACGTCATGCTGACGTCAGTGTGCACTGTTCTGGATAATGTTGTTTTAAAATAATTAAATAAATCCTAAAATTGATTTAAATCTTTTAAAATTAATATAAATTAAACCGTAGCTCGGATGAAAAAACTTTGTACATGAAAGTTGCTCAGAACGACGAGACGAATCCGGATACGCAAGCCGTTCGTCCGCCACGCATCCCTAGCTTACTGAACATGCAACATTTCACCTCCGGTTCATCTGTCTGAAAACGCGGAACACTGGGGATACTTTCCCGGATGTTTTTCCCCTTCGCCGGTATCTCCTCCTACCGTGATTGGGCACCCCTAGCACCGCTCATTGTCATGTCTTGCATCGCCATGCTTATGTTTGCACTGTATTTATTGTTTCTTCCCCCTCTTCTCTCCGGTAGACTACAAGACCAACGCTGCTGCTACCCCGTTTGACAACGGAGTTGACGACCCCTCCTTCTTGCCAGAGCAACTAGGCAAGCCCCCCCCTTGATCACCAGATATCGCCTATTCTTCTCTATATTGCTTGCATTAGAAGAGTGTAGCATGTTACTGCTTTCGGTTAGTCCTATTCTGCTGCATAACCTGTCATTGTTGCTACAGTTCTTACCCTTACCTGCTATCCTACTGCTTAGTATAGGATGCTAGTGTTCCATCAGTGGCCCTACACTCTTGTCCGTCTGCCATGCTATACTATCGGGCCGTGATCACTAGGGAGGTGATCACGGGTATATACTATATACTTTATATACATGACACATGTGGTGACTAAAGTCGGGTCAGCTCGTTGAGTACCCGCAAGTGATTCTGATGAGGGGGCTGAAAGGACAGGTGGCTCCATCCCGGTAGAGGTGGGCCTGGGTTCCTGACGACCCCCGGCTGTTACTTTGTGGCGGAGCGACAGGGCAGGTTGAGACCACCTAGGAGAGAGGTGGGCCTGGCCCTGGTCGGTGTCCGCGGTTACATCAATTAACACGCTTAACGAGATCTTGGTATTTGATCTGAGTCTGGCCATTTGGTCTACACGCACTAACCAACTACGCGGGAACAGTTATGGGCACTCGACGTCGTGGTATCAACCGAAGCCTTCGTGACGTCAGCGATTGAGCGGTGCGCGCCGGATTGGACTGGAACGCCTGCTAGGCTAGGTCTGCTTTCGGCCGCGTGCGCAATGTGCAGGAGTGCAATGGGCGATGGGCCCAGACCCCTGCTCCATAGGATTTAGACCGGCGTGCTGACCTCTCTGTTGTGCCTAGGTGGGGCTGCGACGTGTTGATCTTCCGAGGCCGGGCATGACCCAGAAAAGTGTGTCCGGCCAAATGGGATCGAGCGTGTTGGGTTATGTGGTGCACCCCTACAGGGAAGTTTATCTATTCGAATAGCCGTGTCCCTCGGTAAAAGGACGACCCGTAGTTGTACCTTGACCTTATGACAACTAGAACTGGATACTTAATAAAACACACCCTTCCAAGTGCCAGATATAACCCGGTGATCGCTCTCTAACAGGGCGACGAGGAGGGGATCGCCGGGTAGGTTTATGCTATGCGATGCTATTTGGAGGACTTCAATCTACTCTCTTCTACATGCTGCAAGATGAAGGCTGCCAGAAGCGTAGTCTTCGACAGGATTAGCTATCCCCCTCTTATTCTGGCATTCTGCAATTCAGTCAACCGATATGGCCCTTTACACATATACCCATGCATATGTAGTGTAGCTCCTTGCTTGCGAGTACTTTGGATGAGTACTCACGATTGCTTTTCTCCCTCTTTTCCCCCTTTCCTTTCTACCTGGTTGTCGCAACCAGATGTTGGAGCCCAGGAGCCAGATGCCACCGTCGACGACGACTCCTACTACCCAGGAGGTGCCTACTACTACGTGCAGCCCGCTGACAACGACTAGGAGTAGTTAGGAGGATCCCAGGCAGGAGGCCTGCGCCTCTTTCGATCTGTATCCCCGTTTGTGCTAGCCTTCTTAAGGCAAACTTGTTTAACTTATGAATGTACTCAGATATTGTTGCTTCCACTGACTCGTCTATGATCGAGCACTTGTATTCGAGCCCTCGAGGCCCCTAGCTTGTATTATGATGCTTGTATGACTTATTTATGTTTTAGAGTTGTGTTGTGATATCTTCCCGTGAGTCCCTGATCTTGATCATACACGTTTGCATGCATGATTAGTGTACGGTCAAATCGGGGGCGTCACGGTCCAATCCCTTCTCTTTACATTCTTGCAACTTGCATGCTTTACTTTCCGCTGCTCATATACTCTTGAATGCTTGCATGCTTGCTTGATATGTATTGTGAATGTTTAAACAAGGCAACTGGAACGACGAATAATTGAATAGAAAAGCGCCGGTTGAAATGATTGAGAAGAATGCAAAGGCTTCGCACGAGTAGGATGGATACTCGATTTTGGACTCCGATTCCGAGAAGAAGAGGGTGGGCGGGTGGGAAAAAACAAGGACAACTTCGGACAGGGAAACAACGTCGATTGGAAAGAGCTGAGGATTGATCTTGCAAAAGATGACGAGGATCGAAACCACTCGAAGAGAGGTGCGCCGGATTGAAAAGAGGATGGACAACGAACAAAAACTAGCCGCGAGATCCTAAAAAAAATTTGAAGGGGAAGAGGAGTATATCAAAACACCTACGTCAAGATTTTCTCACCAGAGCGACGAAGGGGGCTGAGAAGTAAAAAGAAATCCTACTCTCCGATGTAACTAGACTCCAAAAAAGTTTTCTTCTAGACTCAACAACGGCCAAGCTACACAATCAAACAATGGGGGGCTCCTAAGGTCGGACGAGGCTCCGATACCAACTTTTCACGCCCAAGATGTGACCCTGTCCTAAAGGAACTCGTAGGTCCCACCAAGGATAGAAGCGCATCTTGAAGACGCTTTTGCAAGGTGGATATCATTACATCAAACCATTACATAATAGTTGGGGATACATACATAAGGCACAAACGCCCCAAGAATACATCAACATCATACAAGAGATCAACATCCGACTACGAATGGAACACAAGCAGAAACTCAAACAATATCCACCCTGCTAGCCCAGGTTGCCGACCAGGAACCTAACCCAAGATCAACGAAGAAGAAGAACTCCAAAAGAAAATAAACATCGCTCTCACGTCAAAATCATCGGATAACCTGTACCTGCAACTGTTGTTGTAGTAATATGTGAGCCAGGAGGACTCAGCAATCCCATTACCATGGGTATCAAGACTAGCAAAGCTTAATGGGTAAGGAAGGGGTAAAGTGGTGAGGTTGCAGCAGCGACTAAGCAAGTATGGTGGCTAACTTACGAATACAAGAGTAAGATGAGAAGCTACGCAAGCGGCCGCCAACTAGTAATGATCAAGAAGTGATCCTGGACTACTTACGGTCAAACATAACCCAACCGTGTCCTCCTCCCGAACTTCCTCGAAAAGAGACGATCACGATTACGCACGCGGTTGGTGTATTTTAATTAAGTTTACTTCAAGTTTACTACAACCGGATATTAACAAATTCCCATCTGCCACATAACCGCGGGCACGTCTCTTGAAAGTTTATACCCTGCAGGGGTGTCCCAACTTAGCCCATCAGAAGCTCTCATGGTCAACGAAGGATATTCCTTCTCTCGGGAAGACCCTATCAGTCTCGGAATCCCGGTTACAAGACATTTCGACAATGGTAAAACAAGACCAGCAAAGCCGCCCGATGTGCCGACAATCCCGATAGGAGCTGCATATATCTTGTTCTCAGGGCAACACCGGATGAGACATCCTACGAGTAAACCAGCCCTCAAGTTTCCCCGAGGTGGCCCCGCAGTCTGCTTGTTTCGGACCAACACTTAGAGAAGCATTGGCACGGGGGGTTAAAATAAAGATGACCTTCGGGTTGGCCGACCCAAGGGAAGGGTAATAGGTTGTTAGGCAAATGTAAAACCAAAGTTGGGCCTTGCTGGAGGAGTTTTATTCAAAGCGAACTGTCAAGGGGTTCCCATAACACCCAACGCGTAAGGAACGCAAAATCAAGGAACATAACACCGGTAAGACGGAAACTAGGGCAGCAAGAGTGGAACAAAACACTAGGCATAAGGCCGAGCCTTCCACCCTTTACCAAGTATATAAATGCATTAATTAAATATAAGAGATATTGTGATATCCCAACATAAACATGTTGCAACATGGAGCAATCTTCAACTTCACCTGCAACTAGCAACGCTATAAGAGGGGCTGAGCAAAGCGGTAACATAGCCAAACAACGGTTTGCTAGGAATGGTGAAAAAGGTTAGAGGTGCTTTCATGGCAATTTGGGAGGCTTGATTGACAAGTGGTAGGTAGCGCGACATAGCGATAGCATCGAGACAACTAGCATAGCAATGATACTAATGAGATCCAAGGTGACGGTCATCTTGCTTGAAATCCCGCTAGGAAGGAGAATGAGTCTATGAAGAAAACGAACCAATGTAGTTGAACGGATCCTCACAATCGCAACGTTACCGGAACTATCAAGAAGAAGCAATACCGGAAAGAAGCAAACAACATAGTAAACAAACAAGCATAACATGACATGATGCACAACCAAATATGATGCATGTCAAGATTAAATGTTGTTAACATGGCGAGAGGTGAAGCATATGCAAACTATCTATTTAGGCAAGTTTAAATGAGGCCGGAAACACAAACACCAATTCCGAAAAAATCCCCATATGCATATTTCAAATTCGGTACTGTTCTGCCTAAACCATATTTTAGAGTTGTTAAACAGCAAAAGTAAGTGCATCATGTTAAACTATGCATTTTTCTAGACAAGTTACATATAAAGTTTATTAAATTCGGAGCTACGGTTATTAAGTTATGAAATAAACCATTTTAGCATGTTATTTATGCAAAAATAATGCAAACAACAATTTAAACATTTTTGAGCAAAGCAGCACGACCTTCAGAGGAATCATCCCTAGTCGGGAGGCCACGGGCCAGATTGCTAAATGGGCTATTGAGCTCCTCCCGTTCGACATAATATACAAACCACGGCGAGCCATAAGTCACAAGTCCTGGCTGATTTCGTTGCCGAATGGACAGAAGCCGAACTCCCTAAAGAGTATGGCGCGTACTCCAACTGGCTTATGCACTTTGACGGCTCTAAAATGCTGGCTGGTCTGGGGGCTGGCGTCGTCCTGACGTCCCCCACCGGAGATACGGTCCAATACGTACTCCAAATACTATACATAGACTCCAACAACGCGGCAGAATATGAGGCCCTTCTACATGGTCTCCGGATGGCAGTCTCCATGGGCATTCAATGCCTGTAGGTGCGTGGGGACTCGAACCTTGCAATATCTCAAATAAATGGAGACTTCGACGCCAAGGATCCAAAAATGGCGGCTTATCGCAACGACGTCCTCAAAATGTCAGCTCGGTTCGAGGGGCTTGAATTCCACCATGTGGCTCGGGAAAACAATCAGGCAGCGGATGTCCTCGCCCACATCGGCGCCAAGCGCGACCCTGTCCCACCTAATATCTTCTTGGAAAGGCTGTTTAAGCCATCCATGGTATGGGAAGGGGAGACCGGTAATAATAGTCCGGACCCGGCCACAACAACAGATACCGAACACTCTGACATAATCGGAGGCTCTGCCACCGAAATAACACCTTCTGCCCACGTAATAATGGTTGTCATCGCCCCATGGACAGAACCATTCCTGGCCTACCTAACTAGGCAGGAACTACCCGAAGACCCAAACGAGGTGCGCTGCATTGTGCGGCGGTCTAAAGCCTACAAGGTCCACGAGGGAGAGCTTTATAAGAAAAGCGCTACCGGAGTCCTTCAAAGGTGCATCTCCGAAGAAGAAGGGCGGCAACTTTTGGCAGAAATTCATGCTGGACTTGGCGGCCACCACGCCGCAGCTCGGGCCCTTGTAAGCAAGGCCTTCCGTACAGGTTTCTACTGGCCGACGGCCCGAGCAGACGCACAGGACCTCATTCAACGTTGCGTCGGTTGCCAGCTTTTTGCAAACCAATGCCATATGCTGCCTACCGCTCTCCAAACTATCCCCATTACTTGGCCCTTTGTGGTCTGGGGGCTTGATATGGTCGGACCCCTCAAAGGGGGAAGCCATAAGAAAAAATACTTGTTGGTCATGGTGGATAAATTCACCAAATGGATAGAAGCCAAACCAGTTAAAATGGTCGAATCCGGACCAGTGATAGACTTCATATCCGGGGTTGTACACCGTTATGGCGTCCCCCACAGCATCATCACTGATAACGGCTCTAACTTTACAGCCGACGAGGTAAAACTTTGGTGCAGCAACATGGGCATCAAGCTCGATTATGCTTCTGTCTATCACCCGCAAACTAACGGTCAAGTCGAATGAGCAAACGGTCTTATCATGAGCGGCATTAAACCCAGATTAGTGCGATCCTTGAAGGAATCCGATACGCACTGGGTAGAGGAGCTCGACTCTGTACTATGGGGGCTGCGGATCACGCCGAATCGCACTACCGGATACACACCGTTTTTTATGGTGTACGGCGCAGAGGCGGTACTGCCCTGCGACATAATTCATGACTCACCTCGAGTGCGCATGTATGAAGACAAAGAAGCCGAACTTGATCGGCAGGACAGTTTGGATGCCCTGGAGGAGGAGCGTGACGTGGCAAAAGCCCGTTCCGCATTCTATCAGCAACAGGCTCGAAGGTATCAAAGCAGAGAAGTACGTGCCAAAACTTATAACGTTGGCGAACTCGTTCTATGCCTACCAGAGAAGAAAAAGAACAAGCTCAAGCCCAAATGGGAAGGTCCCTTCGTTATCGACCAAGTTCTGAATGGTGGAGCGTACCGTCTGCGGGATGCATCAGACAATCAACTCGAGCCAAACCCATGGAACGCAGCCAGACTCCGAAGGTTCTACGCCTAGTGCCGGACTCGGTGTTCGTCTCCTTACCTCTGTCAATTTTTAGATATGCGTCATCCGTCTTTTCTTTCTTTCTTTCTTGCCCTTTTTTTCTTCAAGGCCTTAAAAGGCTAAAATGTGTCTTGACTACACAATCTTGACGCGCTAGCCACACTCATTATACCTGGGGGCTTATAATATAGAAGCTTAATATAGCTATTTTCCGGGCTCTATGCCCCACACATGTGTTATTCTTCCACATGTACCTTTTTTCGCCATTATATGCATCGATATGACTTAAGTTTTGGCCAACTTGGGTTGTCTGGCTCCTGTGTTTATGCCCTACGTTCCCGTTAATTCGGCTAGGGCATAAGGGGAGCACCTCTGCGATTGTTATTGCCGGGTTAGCCGGATGTGTACCTCAGACTGGGTGAAGCCGAAAGCTAGCGTTCTTAAGGGAATACTCGGTCGGTGAACAAAAGACGATCTTTATTTATTGTAATACATGCCCCCAGATGTTTATATCCTGCGCCTCTTATCGAAGCTCGGACATGCACATTAGGGCATGCGAACCCAGGGAAAGGAAACCTTAACGGAACTATTCTCCCTGGAAGATGTTTCTTACTATCCATGTAATATAACATAGCTAGTTGGGTACTTGTCTGTTCAAGCACTTATGACCCCTACGCCTGGTTTCCACGCGTACCCCGGTTTTTTTATAACTTAGCGGGTATTCGGATACACTCCAGACTGTCGGGTCCAGAGGTCGAAGCGAAAAGGTCCGCCATGACAAATGATTTACAATCCGGCTAGGGACAATATATGTCACTTGAAGTACACAGTCACTTAGACTGACTAAATTCTTCTTCTATACCATCCAACAGGCTGTATAACCTACAATCCTGTTGGGAATACTTCGCGGCTAATTCTACTTGGTCATACACCAAACTGACGGGGATCTCTTTCCCATCGGGCCCCACAGGTCCGACCTCGGCCATGTGGTTTGGGTCAGCCTTGGTATATCGCATCTTCACCATGGCCCAAGCTTCCCTCGCACCTTGTCGGCAGGACGGTATCTTCCATAATCGGAAGCGCCGCCGCGCTCCCTTGGGCTTCTCTATAAGCTCCCCCATGCCTCCTGGCGGGGAGGCGGATGGCCACAAGGCTTGGGCAATACCCTGCATCACCTGCCAAACTTGTTCGTGCAGTTGTGAGAGCTCTGGCAGAAGATCACCCGCAGACCCGGGCATCTCCTCTGCGGGACGACCCGTCAGTATACCTGCAGACATAACTCTCTTAGCCGGCTTCTTTGCCGAACTCTTTAAAAGTTCGTTCAAGCACTTACTGAAAATGCCGCGTCGAAGCCGCTTATTCTCCTTTACGGAGTCAACAAGCTGGGCTCGAACATCTTTCAGTTCCACGCTCAGCTGGATATTGGCGTCTTGGAGATTGTTTTTCTCCCGCCTAACTTGCGTAAGCACGCGCTCGCCAGCCTTTAGCTGTCGTAGAGCATGTTGCTCATCCGGATTCACTCCGGGACCATCTGCATAATCTATTGTTAGATTTGCACGCACGCCGCATACTACCTGGTACATGACATTCTTTGCAATGAAAACAAGTGTTACCAGATGGGGCCTTATCGGACTCCTTCACCGCAGCAACTGCGGCCTGAAGCTGGGATTTGCACTCCTCTAGCTCTAGAGACAACTGGGTATTCTTCTCCGTAAGAAACTATGCAAACAATGATCCTTAAATCAGTTGTGCCAACTGCTTCAAGTCTCAGGGGCTACTGATATACATAATTATTAGATTTCCTTACCCGTATATCTTTCACATACTGGTCCGTGGCTCTGGCAAGACCATTTTGAGCAGCTCGGATATACGCGTTTCCTGAGTTGAAGGCATCGAACGCCTCTTGGGAGAAACAAGCGTCACGGAGTATGACCCGACGACGCCTGGGATTCATGGCGCTCTCCACTTCAGAATTTGTAGCAGATAGCCTATCCGCATCCTCTGTAGGAGGAACATCCGGCGTTGGCCCCATGTTAGCGTCTGCCTCTATGTCCGGCTCTGGAGCCCGACTGGTGGAGGCGTGACCGGCAACCTCTCCGGATATAGTCCGGCAAGCGTTTTTCCTACCAGGAAACATGGGCGTTGTTATATTTTAAAAGACGACCACCACGGAGGGGGGGGGTTCTCTTTCGTACCTCTACGGTGGCGTCTCAGTCCTGACCGCCTTCCTTTTAAGCCTACCCGGCTTCGGTGCCCCTTGTTGGCGAGTCACTGCGGGTTCGGCATGGCGTCCCGAGGGCCTTCCCTGTAAAACACCATATGTGTGCAGTAGGTGAAGTGCAGAAAAAAGGATCCTTCTTGGAAGTTAGGGCTCCGGTTTTACTTACATGCGATGCGGGGAGCAGTCCAGGATAATCGGCTATGATGGCCACCAAGGTACCGTCACAACTCAACTAATAGAACATTCTGTCGATGAGCTCCACAAATGTGTCCGGATCTTCTTCGAGTCCGGGGTCGAGGGCCCGGTCAGGGTCCTCTGGTTGTGTAGACGGGCTGTGGACCCCCTCACAGCTTTTCGCAGTTCCTGCTATGAAATAGCAAGGTAAATACTTATGACAAAGAATGCGGAAAGGACCGGAGTGGAAAGTAGCAGCTCACCCAGCTTGGGGGGTTGTACATGGAGAATCCATCCCGTGGCTTAATACGGGCGAACTCCTCTTCTTCTCCTTTATACAAATCGAACAGTATCTTCGCTAGGGCAGCGACAGAGTCCGGACCTTTACGACCGCAGCGGGTGGCATCGTCTTCTCCATTGAAGTGCCACATGGGTTGTCCCCGATATTGAAGTGACTGCACCCATTATACATATGGACATAACCTCGGTTATTGTCAATCCTGATTTGGCCAGCATCTCTATCCGGCCCATCAGGTAAAGGACCTCTCCGTTATCTTCCTCCTGGGGGCTCCGAGGGCGCCAGGTGCGGCGTTTCTTCAAAGGGGCGTTGTCGAACTCAGGAAGGCCCACCCGAATAGGATCGGGAAGGGGGATGTCCTCCATATAAAACCACTCCGAAGGCCAGTCTTCGGACGTCTTCTTCGGGGTACCGGACAGGTATCCGGTCCCGGCGATGCGCCATATTTCGGCTCCGCCCACTTGATATATTGACCCCTTCTGTGTACGGGGCATGAGGCAGAATAGCCTCCGCCATAGCTCGAAATGAGCTTAGCAGCCGAGAAACAGCTCGAAAAGGGCGACGTAGCCAGCGATGTGTAATATGGAAGTGGGGGTAAAGTTATGCAACTAGAGGCCATAGAACTCCAGGAGCCCGCGGAGGAACGGATGGATTGGAAATCCAAGTCCCCTTAATAAGTAAGGGACAAGGCATACCCGCTCCCCCTTGGATGGGTTGGGGAAGCTCTCCGTTTGCTCCCCGCCATTGTAGGTGGCAAGCTCGGCTCGAACGGGGACCATATACGCTGGAGGGAGAAATCCCTGGGTCTGTAACTCTACTAATTGGCTGTGAGGGACGGAACAGTTCTTCCAATCGCCGGGATTAGGGCTACGGGAGCGAGAGGAGGAGCTGCGATGGCCAGCCATGTTGGAATGGATTTTTCCAGGCGCGCTCCGATGAATACTCGCTGTGGGAGGATGGTGTGATCTGGATCTAAGAATCCCCGTCTCTTTAATAGACGGTTTACTCACATGGCTAGGGTGGTAAATGTAAAAATGCCCTGGCTTCTCGCATTCACTCGACACGTGGAAGATAGCCATTATTAGGCGCAGAAGCCAAGGAGTGCAACATTTATGGGAAGCCGGACACTACTCCACAGATGCTCAGAATTTGGAGAAAGAACCCGCCTTGCAATGCCGAAGACAATCTGCGCCGGACTCATCGTCATTGAAGCCTGGTTCGGGGGCTACTGAGGGAGTCCTGGATTAGGGGGTCCTCGGACAGCCGGACTATATCCTTCAGCCGGACTGTTGGACTATGAAGATACAAGATTGAAGACTTCGTCCCGTGTCCGGATGGGACTCTCCTTGGCGTGGAAGGCAAGCTTGGCAATACGGATATGTAGATCTCCTCCCTTGTAACCGACTCTGTGTAACCCTAGCCCCCTCCGGTGTGTATATAAACTGGAGGGTTTAGTTCGTAGGACAACAACAATCATACCATAGGCTAGCTTCTAGGGTTTAGCCTTTACGATCTCGTGGTAGATCAACTCTTGTAATACTCATATCATCAAGATCAATCAAGCAGGAAGTAGGGTATTACCTCCATCGAGAGGGCCCGAACCTGGGTAAACATCGTGTCCCCCGCCTCCTATTACCATCCGCCTTAGACGCATAGTTCAGGACCCCCTACCCGAGATCCGCCGGTTTTGACACCGACACTAGTCATTGGGGGCACATGCACGAAGACTACTCGGCTGCCATCTAGGTTAAGCCGGCTATGTTAATTAGGACATCTATCGACGGACCCCTTTTCTATGAGTTTATCTTTAATTTGAGCTTTGATCCTCGTCTAGTTTGTCCGTCGGGATTCATCTTGTCTCCTTTGGGAAGTGAGGTTATGATTTCTTGTCATGTGGCATTTTTTCGTGTTATATGTTATAATCCGGTGCTTCAGATCAAAATGACGACAACTGCGCCTTCGGGGCACGTGCATGAAGACTTCTCGACAGTCATTGTCGAGGTCAAGCCGGCTCCGGCCGGTAGACAAAAGAAAACTAGTACTCGACTATATAGGCAGGAGCCTCCGCGCTTGCTTGCTAGTGTTGCTCTCTTCACACTGTCTCGTCCTCTCCAGATCTAAACACGATAGCGGTGGCCACACTCTCTCTCTACTCACCGCTGGTCACAGATCCAACTGGATCCTCTTTGCCGGGGAAGGTGAGAAGGTGCAACATTCACGCGGTCGTCCTCGGCGACAGCTCTTACCCACTGCCAGTGCGTCCCGATCAGCGTGCCTTGCCGTTCTCTCCCAAGCATCGCTGGCGAGGGTGGGCCTCCCACCCCTTCTTCCTCGCTGCCGTAGTGTGGGCAGATCCGGCCTCCCGCCGCCCACCTAGCGACATCCCGGCGAGCCTCAGGTATAACTTCCTTCGAAACCGGCCTTGCTCTACTTCCTGAGCTCCTGATGTCGCAGCATTTGTATCTTTTACTATTTCTCAAGCCCCCTCGTGTAGATAGGATCGATCGGCTGCTCGAAAACCACCTAATTTTTTTACTGTTAAGAGGTAAAACTAGTTCATGCACTCGAATCTAGTAGTACTTGGTTCAAACAAGGAAGAAAGGGGGTGGGGGTCGGGGAAGATTTGTTACCTGAATCTAGGACTTGGTCGAAAGAGGAAATAATGGAGGCGAAAAGTAGCTGAGACTGGCTATCCAACTGGTCTTTAGTTCTAATAGGGAAATAAAGGGAACACAGTACAAACTCAATATAAACCCGATCTATTAGTTGAAAAAGGAAAGGAAGTGGGGATTGGGGGACAAGTCAACAGAGTAAGTCCAGCACTAGATTTGCTAGCCTCACATAGTATAAGGTGGCTATATACCGTACAAAAATGGGACCAACCCAGATATCCTCTTCTGATGTTTGTTGCCCCGAGCCTCTCTTATGTAATGCCACTGGTAAAATGTAGTAGTCGCAGTGTTAAAAGTAAGGACACGTTAAACCAATGTTGTTTTCAATGTAATGCCTCTAGTAATATGAATCGATGGCACTTTTTTCCATGTCCTGCTAAATTTCCCATTAAGATAAGTTGCTTATTTTCGTTAGAGGTGCAACTGTCCTGGTCCGCCTACTCTCCAGGAGCTTCACGACCAACCTTGATGTTGCTCAATTTTATTGCAACTATTGAAGAAGAAGCTCCGTGGGTTTCGTTTTCTGATGGAAATGGAACCGGGGCTGGAGCCCTTTCCTTAAAAGAAGAAGAAGAAGAAGCTGCTAGCTCATGGGACATTGCTTCATTTTAGGTGAACTGCAGCAAAAGGTCCCATGAATTGAATCATCCATGTTGGTGACTGGTGTCATCCCTTCTACGATGGCGTTGACTGCAGATATGGTTCCCATCATGAGGTATGTTCCTTTTTGGTCTGACCATTTGCCAAAGATCCTGCATGTTGATCCTGCTCTTGTGCTACTGTTTTGGCATTGCCATGATGTCACATCCCTAGTCTGGTATGCACTTAGGCTAGCTAGATATGCTGCATCATGTCTAAATTTCATTTAAAGTTGAATTGGGGATGACCAAACCCTAGCACCAAATGAATTCAAGTAGGTTCAAAATAAAAATATTTTCAATGAACCCAAAATGCCCTTAGAAATGTTCATGATTTTTGATAAAGGTGAAAACCTCTGCCAGAAATGATGAGCATATTTATTGGCCATTTATGGATTTTTGAGCTAAATCATACTATATTTGAATTGGAGCATTTAATGCCTATAAATATTTTAAATGCTTCAATACTTCTGAAAACAATTGGGGGCTGTTGGAAATAATTCAAATAGTGCCCACAATTTTTATCAGGATTTTACAAAATGAGTTAGTAATTTTACTAATTCAAAACAGATCAAATAAATAGAAAACATAAAGTAAAGAGAGAGAGAGGAGAGTACCTGAGCCACTTACCTGGCCTGCACTGTGTTGGCCCAGCCCATCTCTCTCCCTTGTCCTCTTCCAGCTCACGCCAGAAGGACTGGAGCGCGCGTGCCCGGCGCGCGCAGCCACACGCCGGCCACCTCCACCCTGCCTGCGTGCTCCCTCGTCGCCCTGGATCTCCCTCGCGGCGCCACGACACCCCCTCGACGCCTCGACCTCTCCCTCGAGCTCATCCCCTCCTCTGTCTCCCTCACGCGCGTCCACCCGAACACAGCCGTCGCCGCCGCTCGCCACCACCGCGGCCACCGCCTCCCCCTCGCCTCACCGACGCGCCCAGAAGCTCCGCCACTTCGTCCTCGACCCCCTCGCTGAGCTACACAACGCCGGACGCCTCGAAGCGCCGCCGCTGACGCCTTCTTCCTCGGGTCACCGAGATCGCCTCCGCCGCCCCGCTCGCTTCGGACCTCCTCCGAGCTCGCCGTAGCCTCTGCTGCAACTACTGTGAGCTCACGGACCTACTCCCCTTCCTCTCCTACTCGCGTTCATGCTCTAGCTTCATTCCCCATCTCCGCCGAAGCTCGCCGCCGCCATTGCTAACGAGCTCCGTGCTCCCGAGCTCGGCGGCTCGCCCGAGCATCACCAGCGTGCTCGCCGCGCTCCTGTGAACCTGAAGCACCCACGGGTTCGCCCTGCCGTGCCCTGTAGCGCCATCTCCGCCGTTGCCCGAGCTCCGGCCGCCGCCCAAGTGGTCGCCACCGTAGTTCCCGACCTCCCCTCGCCCAGCCGCCTGCTCCGTTGGATGCGGTGCACGTCCAGCAGCCCGTAGGGCCAAACCCCGAGCCCAATGGTCGCCGGATGGCAAAACCCGACGCCTCCGCCGTGCGGAATGCTTGCCGCCGGCCATATTCCGGCGAGGCTGACGTGGTGACATCATTAGCGGCTAATGACGCCACTAACTAACCCCCCTAGCTCACTGACAGACGGGCCCCGCCCTTAATTAACCACAGGGTTATTTCCTGTTTAAATTAAGCTAATGCCATGGACCCCACGTGTCAGCTTTGACTTTGGTCAAGTCAACGTTGACCGGTCCCACTTGTCATCCACCCAAACCAGCCAGTGACATGCGGGCCCCACCGTCCAGGTTTGACCTGGACCGCCCAGTTGACCTGCTGACGTCACTGTGACGTAATGCTGACACTATAAATCATTTTCTGGATTTATTCTTATACAGAAAATTCCAGAAAATGCCCTAAACTTCTAAAATTCATAGAAATTCAACCGTAGCTCAGAATGAAATAATTTATATACGAAAAATGATCAGAAAAATCCAATCTATCCATCTGTACCATTTTCATGCATGTTAGAACAATTTAAGGCTGCTGTTTAGGACAAATCATGTAAATGGCATTTGAATTTCCACATATGAAGTTTGAATTTGAACCTAAGGTTCAAACCTACTCCAGTTAATATGTTGCTAGTTGCATTAGCTCAAAACGCATTCATATTTCCATGCCATGATCATGCATCATATTGTGCATTGCATTGATTGTATTTCTTCTCTGTTGCCGGTATTTGTCCCCTCTCGGTAGACGATGTTCCGACGTTGTGATCGTTGACACTAATGAAGACTCAGTGCTATCTTCAGAAGTGCCAGGCAAGCAAACCCCCTTGTTCATTCCGATACAATCCCACTCTCTCGCTCCTGCTCTCTTTTACTGCATTAGGACAACAACGCTTCAACTGTTACTTGTTGCGGTAGTTGAACCCCTTTCCTCTGCATGACCTGTCATTGTCACAGTAAATAGATGAAACCCACTAGCATGAGTAGGAGTTGTTTGAGCCCTGATGTGCCTACTCATTCATGCTTGTTTGTCATGCCTGCTATTGCTTAGAGTTGTGTCAGGTCTGATTCATCGGGAATGAATTGGAAAGTTGTGAACATGTCCTACTGTGTGAGAGCTAAGTGTGTGAACACGATTTGGTAAAGGTAGCGGTGAGAGGCCATGTAGGAGTACATGGTGGGTTGTCTCATTGAAACCGTCCTCAGGAACTGAGTTCTGTGTTTGTGATCCATGAACAGTTACTACCACACATTGGGTTCCGGTAACTCGACCCCTCTCGGCTTATTAACCGCCTTGATCTCTGTCCAGGAGTTGCAACTAGTCTGGTGTTTGTAGGTAGTGTTAGTAGTCTACCAAGTGGCACCCGGTACAGGTGGGCTTGGGACAGACTAGGCACACGTGGCCTGGTGTACCGAGTGGCACCCGGATGGTGGGCTCGGAAACCCTGCACACATCGTTTGGGGCCGTGAGCGACACCCCGGCCGGATCTCCTTGCGGATGGAACCCGAATAGGCGATAAACCTGGACTAGAGACTTGTGTGGTTAGTCAGGTCGTGGCCGACTCCCTCGCCAGGCTTCCGCTTGAAGGTTGCCGAGGTACACGACGTGTACATGGTGGTAAGTGGCGAGAGCGTGTGTGACGAGGTACACCCCTGCAGGGTTAATATGATCTATTCGAATAGCCGTGTCCGCGGTAAAGGACTTCTGGGTTGCCTATAACAGTTCATAGACAAGTGAAAGTGGATACTCTAAAATGCGCAAGATAAGCGTGAGTGCTATGGATGGCGTTCTCGTAGGGAGACGGGAGCGGATCCATAGTGGTGTATTGATATGGTGAATATGTGGACTCGTGTGCGCCACCTCAAAAGAGTTACTTGCAGTCGTAGTTCAGGATAGCCACCGAGTCAAAGCTGGCTTGCTGCAGTTAAACTCCACCACCCCTTTTGTGGATACCGATGCATATGTAGATAGTTCTGATGTAAGTCTTGCTGGGTACATTTATACTCACGTTTGCTTATTTTATGTTTTGCAGAGAGACGTCAGTCTCGCTAGTAGTTCCGTGTGGACTTCGACGTTTAGCTTGTTACCTCAGCTACGATCTTGTGCCCTCGGCAGGATCTGGTAGATAGTCAGGCTTCTCAGCCTTTTTCATTTGTAGATGTCTGTACTCAGACATGTTAAGCTTCTGCATGTGTTTTGACTTGTATGCTCTGAATGTTGGGTCATGAGACCCATGTTTGTAATATCTGGCTCTTCGGAGCCTAATGAATAAATACTCTGAGTCGTAGAGTCTTGTTGTGATGCCATGTTGTATTTGCACATATCGAGCATATTGTGTGTATGATTGAAATGCTTGGTATGTGTGGGATCCGACAATCTAGTTGTCTATCCTTAGCAGCCTCTCTTATGGGTAAATGTAGTCTAGTGCCTCCTTGAGCCATAGTAGTCCGCTACAGCCCGGTTCACCGGAGTCCTGCTAGCCCAGCACTACTGCTCTGGACACTTGACTGGCCGACATGTGTTTCATATCGTTCCTGTGTCTGTCCCTTCGGGGAAATGTCACGCGGTGACATCCGGAGTCCTGCCTAGCCTGCTACAGCCCGGGTTCCCGGAGTCCTGTTAGCCTAGTGCTACAGCCCGGATTCGCACGCTGCTGATCGACACGTTCGATGTTGATTCATGTATGCCTGTCCCCATACGTTAGTGCCGCTTTGGGTTCACGACTAGCCATGTCGGCCCGGGTTCTCTGTCATATGGATGCTAGCGACATTGTCATATACGTGAGCCAAAAGGCGCAAACGGTCCCGGGCCATGGTAAGGCGACACCCGTGGGAGTACCGTGCGTGAGGCCGCAAAGTGATATGAGGTGTTACAGGCTAGATCGGTGTGACTCGGAATCGGGGTCCCGACACATGATAAAGCAGCAATGTTATTATTCTGCACCTTAATCTAGTGGCACTATTAATTTGAGGCAATGTTTTGGCACCGCTAGTGCCACTATTTTTTTATATCGAAAGAGGGGGTTCCCTCTGATTTCATTAAAGAAACCCAACCATAGAGAACCATTATCCGACAACATCTCAGTGTAAACGGGCAGTTATGCAACTACTACTAGAATGGACTGAGTACTAGCAGGAGACAAGTTCGCCACATAAGCTAGGCAGGTAGGGGGACGTAGCACCAGCTCGACCAAGTTTGGATTACAACCCAAATGCTACCACAGAAACATCAGGGGGAAGATAGGGACGGAAAGAGCCAGCTTCAGCATCCCAGTCTAAGCACCCCCGGCCTTCATCCTTGCGACGCACGGTACACCTCGTTTGCCACCTGCTCGACCCTAGTGTCACTGATAAAATGAAGTAATAATACAGTTGAAATAGAGCGAGTGTCCTCTCTATCATTTCATTTCCAATGTAGATAAAGAAAGTGCTTCTCTTTGTTAATGTATGTTTCATCAACTAGTCCCATTGTTAATGTTTAAGCATTTCTCCAAACTGGGGTGCTTAATTTTAGTTGATCTACACAAAAATAGAGATTTGCATGTCTCAAGGCCCCTCCTTGTACTACCACTGTACACTGATGTTCATCACTGGCAGAAGGTGTATCGGGGAGACTTGGGACGATTTCCAGTATGAGGCGTCACAGGGCCCATCTCGCCCTCGCAGCATGGCATACTATGATACTATCGCAATATTTTCTTCTATTTATTTCGCATGTTTCATCAACTAGTGCCACTATAATGTAATCACGCTTTTTCATTATCTGTGCAAACAGGGTTATTCAGCTGCATTTTGGTGGAACTGCACAAATGTTCGGATGGAACCGGCATATATGCAGAGTGTGAGGTGTGCCAAGTAAAAATTACCGACACCAACCATGCTCCATGCACGCATTGGCATCCACCACCACCAGTGGGATGTGTGGCGCTCTCTGTGGATGGATCTTTCTCGGCAGCAAATCCTCTAACCAAATACTAGTAGCTTATATTGGCAGTTTTCTAGGGAGTACTCTTTTCTGAAAGAAGCACCAATCTATTTTTCTTCATTTGTACACAGTGTCACAACTTTGACCCAAAGGTCCAGAGTTATTTAAGGGTGATTGGCGTAGTACTCGGAGACTGATTGTAACCATGATTTTCATTAGCTGTCACACTGATTGTAAGCATGAGCAGGTGGAAGATTACGTTAGCGTGAAGCTTACCTTAAACCCTACCGTCCTCGAAATCTCCCACTCATTGTGAAACCAAGTAAGTATCTCCTTCAACCTGGCTAACTTTTCCTGGTCGCCGCCGGCGATCTGCCTGATTCGGTGCTAGCTTTGGAAGATGGGAGGAGAGACGGTGGTCTTGCAATAGAGAAGAGGGAGAGGCGAGATGGTGGTTTTGGAATGGAAATGATGGAGAGGAGAGGAGGTGGTTTTGCAATGGAGAAGAGGGAGAGGCGACACGGTGGTTTTGGTATGGAGATGATGGAGAGGAGTGGAGGTGGTTTTGCAATGGAGAAGAGGGAGAGAAGCGTGCGGCAGCGATTTAGGATTGGACGAGAGGGCCGACACGCTGTGACTGGATCAAAATCAAAATCAATTTACCCTTCAATTAAGAAAGCGACCCCACATTAACTAGTCTCCCTTTTATTCTGGGTCATAATTGACCATGATTTTCGCAAATAAAATATATGTTATACGTTACAAAAATAATATAATTTGAAAGTACATTCAGATACGAACCAGACGATACCATTTTTGGTGATATGCATTCACATTTTGCTTGTCAAATACAGTATGTGGTCAAACTTCGACCCAAAATACGCAAAACAAAAAAAAACTTCCAAGACCAACGCCGCTCTTCCGCTCTTCTCCTCTTAAACCACCGCCGCTCCTCTCCTGTTCCAATCTAAATCCAGCACCGCTCCTCTCCTCTTCCATTTCAAAACCACCGCCCCTGCTCTCCTGTTCCAATCCAAAACCAGCGTCGCTCCTCTCCCGTTCTAAACCAAAACCAGCGCTGCTCCTCTCCTCTTCCATTCAAAAACCACCGCCGGCGAGTGAAGGTGCTGTGGAGAAGTAGATCGATGGAGGAGTACAACCGATACGTGAGGATCGCAGACGGCGACCCTGTGAAGCTAGCTAGGATGTTGGAGATACAGTCTTGGTTTGACAACAAGGACCAACTAGCGGCGACGGCGACATCCATGGCCAAATATCTGCAATAAAGCGAAAAGGCGGCGATACTCCCGGAGGGAGTCGCGCGGGAGTACATAGAGCTGCTCCTCTAAGACATGGAGCAACAGATTCACCGAATCTGATCGTGAGGGAGCGGTGGTGGGAGTATCGATCCCAGATGGAGCATCCACCAAAGATTGAAGGATCGAGCATCTACAGGGTGCCGTTTGTGAGGGTGTTGTGCTAGAGCGAGCAAGTGGAGTCTTCGTCGACCGAACCCAACTGCAAGAGGAGAAAAACAGTTGGCCCGATGACGCTTCCCCGCCATCCTCTCCCTCGCCGTTCACATCGTCTCATGGGGCGGCTATCTGCCGCCGAGGAATAGGAGGGATTGCCCCCCCCAAGACCAATAGTTGGGCAGGTTGTGAATTGTCAGGAGGAGCTAAGGGTTGTTAGTATTTGCATGTTGTGAATTGTGTTTTATGTTGTGTATTTTGAGAGTACTTTCAGATATGACTGTCTTTTGGATTTCAGATTTGCAGTATTGAGCATATGAAGTATTTTATGAATTCTATAGATCTATTTTTAGCACTTAAAAAATGTTGTTTCATAGGAGTATAAAAGTGCAGACAATGTGATTCTCAGAGAAGGAACTGCAAGTTTCAGTTTCAGATAAGAAACTGCAACTTTCAGAGGCAGAGCATTTATATTAACACGGCCTTTTCAAACAGTGTTAACATCATGCTAGAAGTTTTATTCATGGTCGAAATTGGAACTACCAGCCAGTTAACATCATGCTGATCAACATTCATGCATAACACATCTTCATATGATGCATAGAAAAAAAGATATGCTATTTTCAAGATGCCCACACAATGTTGAGGGACGAAGTTTTGACAAGTGTTGGACGTGGTGTGCGTAGATGACAATTGGGACCCACATGTCAATAAAGGCAGATGCAAAAATTTTGGAGATATTTTCTCTGCACAGGTGGAATCGAACCCGGGCGGAACAACTGTCGGGTAGTGTCACTCGGCCACTAGGCTAGTTCAGTTGGTTACTAATAAGGCACTTCCTCAGGTAGTCGGATCTCCTCCTACGCCTTTGTGCGCTCGCCGCGACGCCGCTATCTACCGTTGTGAACATGCTGAACAAACGAGAGGAATCTGGAGAGGACTGTACGGGGAGGGGCGGACAGTCGGGACCCACCAGGTCTATGGCCGTATGCAAGCAAATGCCTCATCGAAAAAATACTTCCTCCTAATGCTATAATGACGTTGGGGCCCACGGGTTTGTCAACATAGTTACATTTTTTAGGTGCTTCAACATAGTTACTATAGGAGATAAATTCACAATGAAGCCGGGAAGCTGGCAGGTATCATTTATTATCACTGGGGCAGCAAGTATCAGCTGGGTTTTGGGCTGCCCCGTCTAGGCTTTCTTTTTTAACATGCGCAGCCCACGACCTTGGATGGGAGGTCCATAGGCTTGTTTGTATTTTCTTGAGGGCCGTCATGTATCGACCGGCCTATGGACCTCCCATCCGAGGTTTTATTTTTCCTGAAACATCGGCAACACAATTTATGTATTTTTTATGAAGAAAACGCAGAGGTCTGTTCTATTTTTCTATATAAGAATAGGAACGCCTGGTCCAACTTATGTTTCCCTTCTAACTATATTATATATAGTTAAATTATTTTATATGTTATTATATATTATTGTTATTCTCATCATATATTTAACAGATACTTACATATGTAAGAAAACAATATCCCACATCTTATTAACTTATAAAATAATTTCTTAACAATAAAATCCTAGATTTTTTTTGGCAACGAAAATCCTGGTGATTGTGTACAAAAGCTTGGTAAGATTTAAGGACCAATGTAATAATAAATCACTTATTATTGAAATATATATATATATATATATATATATATATATATATATATATATATATATATAACAAAATGCTCAGCCCCTGTTTATTTTTTGATAACATTGCTGCGCCCACCAAAATCATGTATTTCGAGAAAGTGCAAATGGCCTGTAATTTTTTAGGAAAGTGCAAATCATGTATTATAATTAGAATAAGCCCAGCAAAATCATGTATTTCGAGAAAGTGCAAATGGCCTGTAATTTTTTAGGAAAAACATAAATGGGCCGCATGGACGCTACATTATTTGTTCACCCAGCCCAGCTAATGGACTGTAATTCAAAAAAAAGATCAAATGGACTGTAAATTCTACCCCGCAAAAAAAAGAATGTAAATTCTGAAAAAATGGTTGAATACGTGCCACATTTTTGGAGGCTGAAATGTGGGACAATAGGTCCAAGCTAATGCAAGTCGTTGTCAACTTAGTCAACAAATGATCCTGACATCGTTAGCTGTTGGATTTACGTCCAACGACCGACATCCATCTTCAATCTCTCGTCTTCTTCCTCCAGTGCCGCCGGGACCACCTGCTCCCGCCTCCTCCTGCTAGCAGCTCTGCTTAGCACGCTTCGCTGTGAAGCGCTACTCCACCGTTGGCCAGGCCATCCCTCCACCCCTCCACACCTCCTATTCTTCTCCACCGACCGCCGAACCACACCGCACCAGAACCAGTTAACCCTCGTACACCTCTCCGTCTGCGACTCTACTCCCGCGTCTTCCCATCTCCGGCTCGTTGCTGTCCGGGGCCTCGCCGTCGTCCACCACCTTGGATGCGCTCGGTGCGGAGTGGTCAACGTGGTCAACGAACGACACCATCGGAAGTAGACTGTGCGTGGAGAGGCTGACAGCTGGGTCCACAGCCGCACGCAAGGAAATGCCTCCTTATTACGCGCAAAATAATGATTCCTCCACCTGATAGCTAGGACCCACCGAAAGGGCCTCTGTATTTCGCGAAAAACGTTCCCACCGCTGACAGGTCGGACCCACCAGCTATATCTTCGCACGCAAGGGAGTGCCTCGTTATTACGCACACAAAAATGAATACCCCCTAGCTAGCTGGGACCCACAATAGTGGGAGGCTGACTTGTGGGCCAACTAAGCTGACGGGGACGGAGGGCTTTGTCAACTTAGTCAATATGAACGATTCTAGCTGCAGTGACCGTACGGTGTCCATCCAACGGCCGTAGTGCTTCTTCAACCTCTGGTCTTCTTGCTCCAGCCGCCCAAAGCAGCGCCGGTCGTGCGTCGTGCTCCTGCCTCCCGTGGGCGGCTGCGATGCCGCGGAGGCCTAACCGCCCCCTACTACTCCCACCGCTGGCCAGGCCATCCCTCTACTCACCCACACCCCCTGTTATTCTGCGGCGACGGCGGCCTCACACCGCAGCAAACTAGTGAGCCTTCATACTCCTCTACGCGTGGGCATCCACTGCCGCGTCTTCCCTGCCTCCGTGTCGTCCCTTCCTAGGCCTCGCCGTCGTCCACCGCCCTAGTGCTCTCGGCGCGCCGTGGTCAACATGGTCAAGGAATGGCTTCCATCGGACGTGGATTGTACGTGGAGAGGCTGATAGCTGGGTCAACGGCCGCAGCAAGGAAGTGCCTCCTTATTACGCGGAAAATAATGATTCCTCCACCTGACAGCAGGGACCCACCGGACGGGCAACCGTATTTCACGAAAAAAAGTTTCCCCTGACTGCTAGGACCTACCAGCGACATCTTCGCACGCAAGGAAGTGCGTCCGGGAAAAAAAAAACGATTCCCCCCTGACTGCTGGGACCCACCCGCTACATCTTCGCACGCAAGGAAGTGCCTGACAGTCGGGACCCACCTGGTCGAAGCGTGTGTAGCGTTGTCATTCTGGTCGCGAATGTGTACGTACATACTGGTCGATGTAGAGGCGTGCACGTGTCGTAGTAGAGGCGCACGTAGCATGTACACGTACGTACAGTGGCCAGGGTGCAAGAAAGTAAATACAACCACGTACGTACATACGGGCGGGGGCTCATGTACATGGCTGGGTCGGAACGGAGAAACTGCGTCGTCGTCGTGTTCATGGGGAGGCAACGGAATGCGTCGTGTTCATCGGGAGGCAACAGAACGCGTGGGAGCCAACCGGCTTGGACGGAACAGCCGACGAAAACGAGGCTTGGCGTACTGCAGAACGGAGGAAACGGCCTTGTGTTCGACCGGCCACGTTCGAAACGGGATTCTTTTCTTCGGGAGGGGTCTGGCGTACCGCAAAACGGAGGAAATGGACCTCCTACGGTCGAAACGGGGGTCCTGTTGATCGGGAGGGGTGTGGCGTACCGCAAAACGGAGGAAACAGACTTGTGTTGTAGCGCTACGGTCGAAATAGGGGTCCTGCTCATCGGGAGGGGTTTGGCGTACCACAAAACGGGACTCCACGGGATACTGTTCATCTCCACCGTCGACCCCCTCCAGCCTCCACAGGCTATTGTTCATCCACCATCGACCTCCTCCAGCCTCCACCTGCGACTGTTCATCCACGGGCTCCTGTTCATCCAGCCTCCACCGCGGGCTACTCCATCGGCTACTGTTCGACCAGCCCTCTCCATGGGCTACTGTTCAACCACCCCTCCACGGGCTACCGTTCATCCAGCCCTCCACCGTCTACTGTTCATCTAGCCCTCCACGGGGTGGTCCTGTTCATCCAGCCCTCCACGGGGTCCTGTTCATCCAGCCCCAACCGGCTCGATCGATCGGGGTCCTGTTCATCCAGAGGCAACACCACGGGGTCCTGTTCATCCACCCCCATCGGGAACTGTTCATCCAAACCCCCCAACAACACTCACTGTTCATCCAGAGGCAGCATCGATCGGTTTCAGTTAGCAGCAGTAGCGAAGGAATCGCTCGATCGGGTTCACTTAACAGCCATCGATCGATCACTCGGGTTCAGTAACGCGTAGCCTGCAGTGCAATCGCTCGGGTTCAGTTAGAGCCCAACGCCTCGCACCCACGCGCGTGCGCGTACAAGAGAAACGCGCATCGCTCGGCCCCGACCACCCACCGTAACCGGGAACACCCCGATGTTTTCCTCGCCCTCACTTCTACCATGGTTTCTTCCGTCATGGACGGCCCAAAGAATGTCATGCAGCTGTGTCTCCGGCCCGCCCAGGACGAAAAGCCCATTTTATGTCATGATTTTTTGTCATAGAAGTAGGAGCCCACAGCATCTATGATGATACCGGGTTTTGTCACAATTATCGTCATAGAAGTGTCATAAGTATGACAGGAAAAAAATTTCGTTCGGCCCAAAATGTCACGGATGTGTCTTTTTTTTGTAGTGACTATGCTTATCTAAAGCTCAAGATGCCTGGACCACGTGGCATCATAAGAGTCAATGGAAACATGAGCGCTCCCTACGTACAGAGGAGCATACCGCGGCCCTCGCAGCCGAAATGCATGGTGGCCTCACCAAGCCAAATAATATACTGGCAGCCAAACCCCCGGACACTGTTAAACGAGTCTGGTCTACCCTGCAGAACGACAGTCCGGCTCGTCCAGAGCTAGATTAGCAATTCGGCCTCCTCCAATGCCCCAACCTGATAGCAACATAGGTATCATGCGAACATAATTATGCATTAAAGATACCATGGGCAAGGTCGGAGGCATGCTAAACATAAGGTCCATGGTACGGTTCGACCTTATCCGGACCTTCATATTTTTCCATCTTTTTCTTCTTGTTTCTCTTTTTCCAGGTTCTTCACAACCCACATCAATTTTTGGTGATAACGAGGGCCCCCCTTCTAGGCCCCTTATGCATACTCAATTGTTGACCCTCTCAAAGGATCATTCACCAAGGCGAAAAGCAGCGCAGACGTGCGACAGAGTTTCCAAAAGGATCTTCAAGATCATCTTTTCCATTTTTAGGAACTGTATATAGCTTTCCCTTGCCCTCGGTATGTAAAATAGACATGATGCTCATCACATCTTCTGTAAAAATACGTTTTGACGTACCAATCAGACTATAATGGAAACAGTTCGTGCCCAACCCGCTCTGGTATTGGCTTATTTTTTAATCTGTTCCTCCACTTCGCGTCCAAATTGGCATATGCACCTTGGTACGACTTAAATCACCAGGGGCTCTATTCAAGCCATATACATATATTTTCAAACATAGAAAGTCTGAACACTCTCAGAGTACACTTAGGCATCCCGAATACTGCATTATATGCATCAGCTCCGAATCACGTCTTTGGTCAATAGTTGGGTTGCCCGGCTCCTGTGCTTGCCACCTTACGTTCCATTTTTGGATAAGGTAGTAAAGGGAGAACTACTGTGATTGTGTTTCCGGCTGGCCCGATCAAGCACCTCAGTAGAGAAAGCCGAAAACTGACTGTCGTGATGCGGCGAGAGCTAGTCAGCAATTCAGCGACTTACTAAATCTCTAGCGATTTCTTCCGTATCATATGAAGGACTGGCTTTTTCAGTCAAGCGTCTAAGGCATCCAAGTTCGATAGCCGCATATGCACCAGGGGCTATCTTACAACCCCATTGTCAAAATCCTATGGCTAAGTGAGAGTGGTAAAGCCACATAGTCCCATTACCTCGTTCGCTGCACTGACACCTCCTTGGCGGACCAAGACGTTGGGTCAACGTGTGGTCATGTGCCATTCCGAACACCCCCGTAGTATCTACGTGGGGGACTAAAGCCGACGACTGGCAAACTCTCAAGAATACAAATGGCCGCATAGGAGGAATGTCACTTTTAAGACAAACAAACAACATCAATATATTACAAAGCTTTGGTTTATAAAACAACCGGACAGTTCTGACACATTCACTCGAACAAGATGTCCTTTGAGCACTGGCCCTCTATCAAGCGGGCACCTTCCAGGACGTCTTCAAAATAGCGCTCCGGTGTACGATGGACCTTGTCTCCGGGCGGACCTCCAACAGCCACGCTGGCGGCCTTCATCTTGGCCCAGTGCATCTTGACACGGGGAAAAGCCAGCCGCGCACCTTCTATACATGATGACCGCTTGACCGCGTCAATACGGGACAGTGCGTCACCCAGTCGCTGCACTACGCCAAAATAGCTGCTCGAAATGAGTGTGGTTGGCCACAGCCGGACTATGACGTCCCTCATGGCCGATCCGGACATCCTGTGCAGCTCGGCCCACTGCGCCATCTGGCCATTCAGCAGTGCGGGGCGCTCTCGTGCCACGAACTGGCACCAGAATTGCTTCTCCGTCGCAGGCCCCTCTTGGGCCTGGAAGAACTGCGCGGCATCAGCGGCGCTCTTCGCAAGATCCACAAAGACATCTGGAGCACCCCACAATGGCGTGAGTAAAACATACGAGTGATTGCCGAATTTACTCTATAGAAGAAAGGGCTTACCGGCCGCTATTTGTCTGGCTTGCTTAATCTCCTTGCGCGCCGCTCGGGATTTGGCCCGGGCCTCTTTAAGGGCCTCGTCAAGGTCGGTCACCTGGGCTTTACTCTTCTCCTCTAGGGACTCATACTTATCGGCGGCGTCCTTAAGCGCCTTCTCTAATTCGGCCACCCGCTCCTCGTACCGGCAGCGGACAACCTGTTCGGACTTTAGGTCCTCGGCCACTTTATCAGCGGCCGCTTTGTTCACCCTCGCCTGCTCCTTGGCCTAGGCAACTTCACCCCTAAGGGCCTCAACTGCAGCCGTGCTGCCTGCAATCACACACATAGCATCACAAGAGCTTTAACTCCAGAGGTACGGGCATGAACGCGAATGTTTTAATAACATACCCTGCGCCTCATCAAAACCCTTGTTGATGTGGACGAGATCCTCATCGGCAGTCCAAGCTTACGCTTAAGTTCGGATACTTCAGCAGCCTGGGCGGTCGCCGCTAACAGTGAAGCCTACATTTCAACACATGACAATATATTAGCTCCTGCGAACATTATTGATCCTCTGTCCGCCCCCTTTTTAACAAAAGGGATGATCAGAGTCTCAGGGGCTACTATCTATACACAGGCATCTTTTCATATAGAAAGCGGTCAGGAATATTACATTGCATACCTCGAAGCCTGTTAACAGGCTAGTGAAGGCCTCATCCAGTCCTTTCTTGGCGGACTGAACCTTTTCAACCACCACACCCATCAGGGTGCGATGCTCCTCCATGATGGAAGCACGTTGTAGTGCCTCCTTCAGTGTATTTGGCGCCTCCGGATTAGCGGAGGTTGCCACGGGAGTTTACACGCCCCCTCCCTCGAGGAGGGTTGCTTATTCGACTCCGGAGCCATTTGGGTTTCCGGAGTAGTGTCCGGCTGGTGGTCGGACTGGTCTAGACCCCCGCCGTCAGCCCTCGGGGGGATTGTCACCCCTGTGTTTTCGGCGGCCGAAGTGTTACCTTCTGGCACCGTTTTGGTGGCTTCCCGTACCACCTCGTGCCCCGGAGAGGCCCTTCGGGACAACACCTCGGTGTCGTCCCTAGCGATGGGCGGGGAGGCTCGCGAAGGTGACTCGCTCTCCATCATTGTTGGGGAAGATCGCAGGCCGACCTACACCATTCAAAACGTTAAATACCATACTCATCAAAACCGGACTTATGTATGACATCTTCGGATACTTACGATTCGGCAAGGGGCTTCGGCCGGGGGCGCCACTTGGGGATGGCCTCGGTGTCTGAATCTGAGCCATCTGGGAGGGATATTTTCCCCTTTTGGGAGCCTCTGCCTCCAGATCTTCAGAGGCCTCCCTATTCTTCTTCTTCCCCTTCGGGGAAAGCTCTTCGTCTTCATCCTCTTCAGAGGAGTGGGTTTCGGTCTCTCCGGACACTGTGTCGAAAGTACCTTTGCAACGGAGGCCATCTTTGGCTTCCTTGTTCTTCTTCCAGACCTTTATCTCCGGCGCTTGATAGGGCACCGGGACCAGGATCCTCATTAAAAGAGGATCGGCTGGGTTTTCGGGCAATGGAGCAGGACATCTGATCCGCTCCACCTTCTTCATCTAGCCCTGTTTCACGGGATGGAAGTCTCAGTCCACCCCCTCTTCTGATTAATGGACCATGTTATGTTCGGAAAAGTAGCACTTACTGGGGAGGCTAGATGATTGCAGTCGAGGCCGATATCTTCGGACGTCCCCGGCCATGACTTTTGAGTCTTGAAACATAGCTTCCAGATCGATTTATGTGTCATGCCGAAGAATCACGTCAGGATCCGTGGCCCTTCCGGATTGAACTCCCACATGCGGAGAGGCAACGTTGGCAGGGAAGGGACCGGCGGATGAGCATCACCTGGATCACATCTGTGAGGCTGGTGTGCTTCTCTATGATATTTTTGATGCGCTTCTTGAACATCAGCACCTCGTCGGATGATCCCCAATCCAGACCTTTGTTGGTCCAGGATGCAAGCTGCAGCGGGGGTCCGGATCTAAATGCAGGGGCGGCCGCCCACTTGGTGCCACGGGGCTCAGTGATGTAAAACCACTCCTGCTGCCATATTTTGATGGTATCAACAAAGTCCCCTTTGGGCTAGATAACTTTGGGAAGCTTGCTTATCATGGCACCGCCGCAATCCGCGTGTTGCCCGTCGACCACCTTCGGCTTCACATTGAAAATCTTGAGCCACAGGCCGAAGTGTGGGGGGATGCGGAGAAATGCCTCACACACGACGATAAACGCCGAGATGTGGAGGAAGGAATTCGGGGCCAGATCGTGAAAATCCAGCCCGTAATAGAACATGAGACCTCGGACAAAGGGGTGTAGGGGAAACCCTAGTCCGCGGAGAAAGTGAGGAAGGAATACCACCCTCTCACCAGGTTCAGGAGAGGGGATAACTTGCTCCTTGGTAGGGAGTCTATGTCTGATCTCCGCTGTCAAATACCTCGCTTCCCGAAGCTCCTTGATGTCCTTCTCCATCACGAAGGAGGCCATCCACTTGCCTTACGAGCCAGATTCGGACATGGCTGTAGTCGTTGGTGGCGAGGGCAAAGCTTGAAACTTGGGCGCTGGAGCTCGAGGGTGGATGGGTTGAGGAAGAAGATGGCGTGGGGTAAAAGGATGGGTCCTTATCTCTTTATAAAGCCAGTGAATATCAAGCGTCCCCCCACGAGCTTTAAAACTCACCTATTCCCAAGGGGTCATGCAAACGACACGGTTGGATTACCCCAAACTTGTATTGATGAGAATCCCGCAATAAGGGGACACGATCTCTGCTTTGATAAGACATGTCAATGAAGGCCGCGCCTCGAAACGCGAAGCGGGAGGCTAAAAAACCATTCAAAACAATAATAAGGCCAACACACAACGCCTCGCCGGAAAAGCTATTAGAAGACATAAGCTATTTCTGTTTAAGTATTTTCCCTAGTGGTTCAGGGTTGTAGCTATAACGCAGAGCCGAATATAGTTCTTTTGATCAACTCCTTTGAAGTATTCGGAGGAGGAACCCACCTTGCAATGCCGAAGGCAATCTGCGCACCGGACACATCGTCATTGAAGCCTGGTTCAGGGGCTGCTGAGGGAGTCCTGGATTAGGGGGTCCCCGGGCGTCCGGGCTAAGTGGCATGGGCTAGACTGATGGGCTATGGAGATACAAGATAGAAGACCTTCTCCCGTGTCTGGATGGGAATCTCCTTTGTGTGGATGGCAAGTTTGGCGTTCGGATATGAATATACCTTTCTCTGTAAACCGACTCTGTACAACCCTAGGCCCCTCCGGTGTCTATATAAACCGGAGGGTTTAGTCCGTAGAGGCAATCACAATCATACAGGCTAGACATCTAGGGTTTTGCCATTACGATCTCGAGGTAGATCAACTCTTGTATCCCCTATATTCATCAAAGTCAATCAAGCAGGAAGTAGGGTATTACCTCCATTAAGAGGGCCCGAACCTGGGAAGTATTGTGTTCCCTGCCTCCTGTTACCTTCGATCCTCAGACGCACAGTTCGGGACCCCCTACCCGAGATCGAACAGTTGTGATACCGACAACGGGTGTGGCCACCGTGTGTGCAGCCCCTCCGGGATGGGTCGACCAAGCCGCTACGCCCGACGGAGCCGCTGGGCCTCGAGCGTCTTCGCCGCACCACATCCAAGTGGTCTCCCCGCAACAGCAGCAGGGCGCAGTGTCGCCGCCGCTGGCATCGTCAGGAGCCGAGCGACGGTACGATCGACTTCATCATCATCCTTGCCAAGTATAGCTTCGGAGGCCATGGCGGGGTTCAACTGCTGCTGAGGTTTCCGCCAGTGGCCGAGCAGATGGACGAATGGCGTCCCATCATCCAAAGCCTGCTCAGTTTTGCCGAAGCTGGGGGCTCATGGCGAGCTGGTCTGCCGCGACCTCCCCAAGCGACAACAATAGCTCAAGCTGCCGACCGCACGGAAGGGGCCATCCCCATGGTACAGTCCCCGCCGCGGCAGCCAGCGCGAGCACAATAGAATCTAGACCCCGACGATGTCTCGATGACCTCTTCTGACCCTCGAGCACGTCCAGGCCAACGACAAGCCCTGGAGGATAGGCGGAGAGGAGACATGCGCGTCATCGTCGAGCAACACCGTGATGACCTCCGCCGGACCAACGGGTGCGACGGTCCTGACGTCGACGAGCCCGCGCTCGGTGTTGGCGGGTGCCTACCTTCGAGGTTGGCTGCCCTGCCTTTACTCGTGAGCTGCGGCAAGTCCGTTGGCCATCCAATCGCACGTTCAAGCCAGAGATACCTGAGAAGTACGATGGGAGGATGAACCCGACAGAGTTCCTGAGCATCTACGCCATCGATGTTCAGGCTGCCGGGGGAAGAGATGAGAAGGTGTTCGCCAACTACTTCCCTTTGGCCCTCAAGTCCAATGTGAGGTCTTGGCCGATGCACCTACCGAAGAACTCCATTTCGTCATGGGCTGACCTGTGCCACGAGTTCATTGGAGCCTTCACTAGCGGTCATCAAGAACCCGGGAGGCCCAATGACTTGCAGCTTCTCCAACAGAAGGAAGGAGAAACCCTCCGTAAGTATTTACAGAGATTCAGCAAAGTTCATAGAAATATCCCAAATATCCATCCAGTAGCTGTAATAGCTGCCTTCCAGTCCAATGTGCGCAACCGTCATATTCGTTCCAAGATGAACGTACGGTTGCCCAAAACTGTGAAGGAGCTTTACACACTAGTGGATAAGTGTGCCCGTATGGAGGAGGGAAGGAAGTTGCCCGGAGAGGAAGATTGCATCAATGTTGATTCAGAGGATGAGGATGAGGATGAATCAACTAGTCAGAAGAAGAGCAAGAAGCGAAGTAAGAAACGAGGAGATAAGACAGTGATGACTGTTGAAGGATCGGGTACGCCTATTACTGATAAGAAGGCCAAAGCTGAGGCCCCTGGCAAGGAAGCTGCCATGTGCACTGACTGCCGGGAGACCGCTGCTGCCGAGAAAGCCGGGAAAGGTGATGGGCCCTACTACAAGATTCATCGGACCAAAGGCCACGACCTTCAGGAGTGTTATCAAGTTAAACAGCTTGTCAAGAAACAGAGAGCAGAGTATGCGAAGCGTGATAAGAAAAAGGTCAGAATGTTGCTGGCGGTAAGGGCCGAGGTGGTGAAGCAAATCGCCCCGGCAAACCCTTTCGGAACCAAGGAAAGCCCGCCAAAGGTCGAGAGAAGCAAACCTGTGATGATGAGAGTGATGGAGGGAACAAAGAGGAAACCAGTGAGCAGGAGTTTCAGAGGGCCACAGACACCCTGTGCATTGACGGAGGTGCATCTCTGCACAGTACTCACCGCCAGCTCAAACGGTGGGCACGAGAAGTCAATGCTGTGGAACCAGCACCTGAGGCCCGAAAGCCGCTCAAATGGCCCCGTACGCCCATCGTCTTTGACGAGGAGGACTATCCTAGACGTACCACTGCGGTAGGGTGTTTGCCATTGTTGGTCTCCCCAACTTTTTGCAACCGCATGGTCACAAAGATGCTGGTGGATGGCGGGGCCGAGTTGAATCTGATTTCCCCGGCAGTCATCAGCAAGCTTCAGATAGGAGAGGAAGAGCTAGAGGTTACCTGCACATTTCAAGGAGCTAATCCCGGCAGGAGCCATCCTAAGGAAAGATCATGTTGCCGGTAACGTTCGGGGGAGAACTGAACTACCGGACTGAGAAGATTGTATTTGATGTGGTTGATCTCCCCTGCCGTACAATGGGATTCTTGGACGCCCGACCCTGGCTAAGTTCATGGCGGCATCCCACTATGCCTACAACACCTTGAAGATACCTGGGCCACTAGGGGGGTCATCACCATCCCATCAGATGAGAAAGATGCGATCATTTGCATAGACAAGATGTACCGAGATGCGGTCGCGACAGAGGCAGCGGCGGTGGCAGCTCCCGCCAAGGGAAGTAAAGGAAAGAAGTGAGACTGTAGGGACTCCAGCAAAGAGTCCAGGAAGCGTGCGCCCACCAAGTGCATGACACCCGTTGACGACGTGCCGGAGTGTTCTAACAAGAAGAGATCCAAGGTCGCCACACCCCATGTGAAGAAGGTCCCGGCAGGGCTGGCTGGCGTTGATGGTACTTTCACTATCAGCGCCACCCTCGATGACAAATAGGAAAGTGCGCTCGTTGCCTTCCTGCGGGCGAATATTGATGTGTTTGCCTGGCAACCATCTGATATCCCAGGTGTTCCCAGGGAGGTAATTGAGCACCACCTTGCTGTCTGCCCACATGCCCGACCTGTCAAGCAGAAAGTCCGGGAACAGGCCTTGGAGAGGCAGCAGTTCATTGCAGAAGAGATCAAGAAACTTGAGGCAGCTGGTTTGGTCAAAGGAGTGCTGCATCCCACGTGGTTGGCACATCCAGTGGTAGTCCATAAGGCTAATCGGAAGTGGAGGCTTTGCATAGATTTCACAGATCTCAACAAGGCTTGCCCAAAAGATCCATTTCCCTTGCCGCGTATCGACCAGATCATGGATTTCACTTCAGGTTGTGATTTGCTCTCCTTTCTGGATGCGTACTCTGGGTATCACCAAATCTTCCTGTCAAAGGGAGATGAAGAGAAGACGTCGTTCATCACTCCATATGGTATGTATTGCTTTGTCCGCATGCCATTTGGATTAAAGAGTGCCGGGTCCACTTTTGTAAGAGCAATCTAGATCGGTTTTGAGCCACATTTGCACGGAAATATAGAAGCCTATATGGATGATATTGTGGTCAAGACCAAGGATAAGGCCACCCTTATTCAAGATTTGGAGGATTCATTTGCTAATTTACATAAGATCTATCTGAAGCTCAACCCGGAGAAGTGTGTGTTTGGTGTTCCCTCTGGCAAGTTGCTTGGGTTCTTTGTGTCCCATCACGGGATCGAAGCCAACCCCGACAAGATCAAGGCCATTGAGTAGATCCGAGCGCCAAGGACAGTCAAAGATGTGAGGCGTCTGACAGGATGTGTTGCCGCGCTAAGCAGATTCATCTCCAAGTCTACCGAGCGCGCCCTACCGTTCTTCAAAATTTTGAAGAAGGCCGGTCCTATGTAGTGGACCCCGGAAGCAGATGCTGCTTTGCAAGAGTTAAAGGTCTACTTGTCCTCTGTGCCTACCTTGGTTGCTCCCAAACCCCAGGAGTCGTTGTTGCTATACTTAGAAGCAACCAACCAAGTGGTCAGCGGGGTCTTGGTAGCGCAGAGAGAAGTGGATGAGGCAGAAAGTGAGCAGAGACCGGCAGAATCAGAGAAGGATCAGGACAACAATGAGCACGGCAACGAGAGCAACCCCAAGGACATGGCAAGGAAGAAAGTGGTGCAGCACCCAGTGTAGTTCGTCAGCTCCTTGTTAGAGGGGCTAGATCGAGGTACTCTAGCATGCAGAAGTTGATCTTTGGTCTCATTATGGCCTCAAGGAAACTTCGCCACTACTTCCAAGCCCATGAGATCATGGTTGTTACTCGTTTCCCATTGCAAAGGTTACTCCCAAACCCCGAGGCTACCGGCATAATAGTGGAATGGGCTTTGGAGTTATCCAGCTTTGGTTTGAAGTTTGAGAGCACATCAACTATTCAGAGCAGGGCGTTGGCAGAGTTTATTGCAGAATGGACGCCAACCCCTGATGAGGATGTGACAGAGATAGTCATCCCCGCCAAGGAATCGCCCTAAGAATGGATTATGTATTTTGATGGTGCTTTTTCCCTACAAGGTGCAGGGGCTGGCGTGCTTCTCGTTGCCCCCTCCGGGGAGAACTTGAGGTACGTCGTCCAAATGCATTTTGCCCAGGAAGAAGCCTCCAACAATACAACTGAGTATGAAGGGCTCCTTGCCGGGCTCAGGATTGCAGCTGAATTGGGAATTAAGAAGCTGATCATTCGAGGAGATTCATAGCTTGTAGTGAGACAAGGCAACGAGGATTATCAAAGTCCATTGATGGAGGCATACATCGAGGAAGTGAGGAGATTGGAGGAGCGCTTTGACGGATTGCAAACAGAGCACATACCCTGTGCGGAAAACAACATAGCTGATCATCTGTCAAATTGTGCTGCGCAAAAACTTCATGTGGAACCAGGAACTTTGTTCTCCATCTCACTCAGCCCTCCGTATCCCCAGCAACAATGTCCTGGAAGAGGAGAAAGTTGGACTATAGTAAGCCTCTCCTGGTAGAGCCGTCCGCTCCCGGCAGAGACCCTGAGGGAAACAACTCCTCACAGCCTGCCAGACCACCCCCTCTAGCCGGGCCCATGTGTCGGTGCAACAAACCCTGGGTCTGTTGCCCGGACTATGCACAGGCACGGGAACAAGATTGTAGCACAGATCGGAGTGCAAGAACCCCAGAGATTCGAAGGACCAACATGCAGATCAGAGGGACCAAGATCAAGCGAGAGAAGCAGGATATCGTCAAGAAAGAAGCCTCCCTTGCCGGGCAGGCGAGCCCGGCAAGGGGCGAGATCACCCCCAGAAACAGACAACCAGAGCGCTCCGGCAGGGCCTGCCGGGGCTCATGGAGGCAAAACTACCTCACCAACCACTCTACCACGACCCACGTCATCGATCTATGCAGTGTCAAGCCGCAAGATGATTAAGTGGCATCCATTCGCCACATGGCAGCCATTCCCTACAAGAGAAACCCACATATGACACCCATCCTGCGACGTGTCAAGCGAGCAGGCACGGAGCTGGCGAGATCGCCCAGCAAGCCTTGTCGGGCAACCAACGATGTGACACTAAGCAGTGCATTTAACGCGCCCTGTCAGCCCGCAGAGTTAGGTATGATAGCACTGTTCGCTATCTTATCAGTGCATAATGACTACTTTGCCACTATGGTAACCCCTCGATCTATAAAAGGAGGCCCATGGCAACAGTAGAAAGGGTTAGAAGGTTGGATAACTCACACCCCCATACGCGCGTAGTCGCTGCTGCCTGAGGCAACCCTTGCCGGGCAAGTGTACTACGCACCACCACCACCTTTCCACCATCAATCCACCAAATCAGGAGTAGGGTTTTACGCTTCGCGGAGGACCGAACCTGGGTAAAATTGCCTATGTGATCTCTGCCGTGCTGCCCCACGCTCGCCTGCTCTTTGTGCAACGCGTCGCCCCCCTGCCGAACCAGCAAGGGACCCCCAGGTCCCATAGGTGGCCGTGGTTTCCTGCGACACCATGTCCCCCGCGAACAAGGCTGGTGCTCCCGTAGCAGAGGAGGTGCCGCTAGTCCTCGTTGCCGAGCCTCAGGCTCCAACTTGGGCGAGGCACATTTTCCACTTCCTCCAAACCGGAGAGCTTCCCGGCGACCAAGATGAAGCTGAAAAAGTAGTCCGGAGGGCCAGTATGTATCAGTTTGTCGATGACACTCTGTACAGAAGGAGGCCCAACAGTGTGAAATTGAAGTGTGTTTGCCAGGAAGAAGTAAAGGAACTGCTGGCTGAGATTCACAGAGGAATGTGCGGCTCCCACATTGGATCAAGGGCATTAGTTGGGAAAGCATTCTGGGAAGGATTCTATTTGCCCACAGCCCTCCAAGATGCGGTCGAGCTAGTCACGAAATGTGAAGCCTACCAGTTCCATTCCAAGAAAACACACCTGCCTGCCCAAGCTCTTAAAACAATCCCTCTATCATGGCCATTTTCGGTCTGGGGGCTCGATATCATAGGCCCCTTTCCCCGAGCAACCGGGGGCTTTGAATTCTTGTTCGTTGCCATCGACAAGTTTACAAAGTGGCCGGAAGTGACTGTCGTGAGAAAGGTGACTGCTTAGTCAGCTATCAAGTTCTTGAAAGAACTGGTGTGTCGTTTTGGAGTTCCGGCAAGGATCATCACCGAAAACGGCACCCAGTTCACGAGCCATGCCTTCATGCAATATGTTCATGCCCTCGGATGCAAGATCTCATTTGCCTCTGTTGCACACCCCCGGAGCAATGGACAAGCTGATAGGGTGAATGCTGAAGTGCTGCGTGGACTCAAGACAAGAACTTTTGATACGCTGCAGAAGCACGACAGGCGGTGGATCGAGGAGCGCCGGTAGTTCTCTGGTCCCTCAGAATGACACCAAACTGAGCTACCGGGTAGACTCCCTTCTCCTTGGCCTACAGGGCAGAAGCAGTTATCCCCATGGAACTCATTTACGGGTCGCCTCGAGTGCTTGCCTACGATGAAGTAGCACAAGATCAGCACCGGCGTGACGACATTGTGATACTCGAGGAGAACCGTCTCCGGGCTGCTACACGTGCTGCACGCTACTAGCAAGCCCTGCGTCGCTATCATAGCCGCAGCGTTCATGCCCGATGTTTTGAGGAAGGTGACCTTGTCCTTAGGCGCGTTCAGTCCGCCAAGGGTACACACAAGTTGTCGCCGAAGTGGGAAGGCCCTAACCGGGTAGTACGAGTCACCAGACCCGACGCAATTTGTATGGAGACCGAAGATGGCACTCAGTTGCAAAACTCATGGAATATTGAGCATCTCCGCAAGTTCTACCCGTAAGGCACGGCTGTCGGGCCCTGCCCGGCAACCACCCTTTTGTACATGCCTTGCCTCAGCTGCATGTAACCCCTTGTACAAAGCCGGGGCGATGACCCCGTGCAAGAGAAAATAAAGAAGGGCTGTGGGGGGCCCCCGACCAAGATTGCATGCATGCATGAACATTCCAAGATCACTGCATAAGCATTTCATGAACATTTGCATATGCATATAGATAGGATCACATCCTGCATTCATTCTCATCTGCGTGAAGTTGCAGGTTCCTGCCGTGAACTTGGCTTCGACAAGGAGTTGAGAAGATTGCCCGGCACAGCGATCCCCGGCAAGCCAAGCAGATAAGTTCTACCTCCTGCCCGTTAGTGTTCTGTAAGCTATAACTTGTGCATTAGAAAACCTCGCCACCATTTTAAGACTTAGGTGCTCCCATCCGTGACTCCAGCGTGGCTTCGGTCAGGATGGTCGAAGTGGCCTTTGGTAAAGAGGAGTTGCCGGGGGGCTGATCGCTCTGTCTGTTTCCCGATAGACGCAGCTCTCCGGCAGACAAAGAGGGTACCGGCAGGATAGCCTGCCGGGGAAAAACTTGTTTATTTATATTAAAGAGGCAGCTTGCCTCTACATGGACATACACATGCACGGGTTCCCGGCAGGAGTCATCTTTTTCATTGATATGCAGATACAAGTACAAGCATTACGGAACACAAACACGGACACGAGAGATTACATTATTTGAATTAAAATTTGGCAAATGCCGGTAGGTTTAAGATTGAAAAAAGATAAGTGCTCCGTAATGCCCTTTCTTGTCCCTCTCCTCCTAGGCACGACCGTCGAAGGTGAGGAGGGCAAAAGGAGTGCCTGGGCAGGAACCCAGCCAGCTCCCCTCGGGCTCCAGGAGAGGTAGCCCGACGGAGACGGGAGCGCGAGGGAACGCCTCGATGGAGAGCACGGCGGAGGCGGCCCCGTCGACCACCGCCACCAGGGCCAGCAAGACTCGGCAGGGCTAACGGAGCTGCAGCCCGAGAGGAAGCCTGTTCGGGTCCAGCTGGAGGACTGCTGGAGGAGCCCAGGAGCACCATCCGCACCTCTTCATTCCCCGGCAAATCACATTGCCGGGGAGGAGGTGCAGATCCAGATGATGGTGCTGCCGCCTGATAAAGATGGTGCGGGCAGCGAGCAACCGGAGTAAGAGTTGTCGCTCCCCCGCCCGCTGCCGTCGTCATCGCCGTCACTGTCCTCCTCGTTGCTTTCGCTCAAGGAGGAGCTTTCATCGTTGGTCGAGCTCTCCGCGCAGCACCCTAAGCGAACTCCCGAGCGCCCGAAGATCTTGACGGAGAGCAGGCCGTTCTCCATTAATTTGAACTGGAGAACGTGCCCCTCCGAGAAGCCGTGGGCACGCGCAAAGGTCTTCCAACTGCGGCGGAGGTACATCACATGAGGGACGGGGAAGTCGACTCGACCCTCATACCTCCGTTCCCGCAGCCCCTCATGTGCAGCCGTAGAGCGCGTGGTTGCTCGAGCTCCATCTCTCGCAGAAAGAGTGTCGGGAGACAAAGATGACCACACAGGGGCTTGTATAGCCTAATGATGAACTCCCGAGGTTGGTCACCGACGTGGCCTTCTAGCGGGGGAGGAGCCACCGGCGGGGGAGCCACCAAGGCACCGCCCCGTCCTCCTCCTCCTCGAGCGCCGCGGCAATCTCGACCTCGCCCCCTTCCTCCTCCCCTCGCGGCCAGTTCCACCACCACAGGGTCCCGGGGAGGACGGGTGCACTGTGGAGCAGTAGCCCTCATTGCCGCCACTGGGACACCGCCACGCCCTCGCCCTCTCACCATGGCTAGGAGGGAAGGGTTGCGAAGATGAAGAAGAAGAAGTGTGTGCAGAGAATCGCTACCCCTGTGTAACACCCCAGATGTAAAACTTCCCATTTTGGCAATATATCCATCTTGTTCTTCATCAATTCCAAGTGGTTTCCTCCTTGTTGTTTTCATTTTGGGTTTTGCTTTGTTTTAATTATTGCATTGCCTTGTTATTCTTGTCATATTCCTTTTTGCCATAATATGTTTGCATCATGTGCATATCAATGTTGTGTTGTGCTTATGTCAAATTGCATTTCCATGATATCCATGCATGATATGTTGTTGCATGCTCTATGTGGAGCCAAGCATCACCTCCACCTTCTATCCATTCCTGTCTTTCTTTTTTGAAAGATCATATATCCTCACTCCATTAATGTTCATCTCTTCCTCACAATTCAAGCATCATGTCACTTACCTCTCTACCAAGTTTCATCCCATTTGGAATTGTTTTGGTTAGGTTCAAAAATGCCTCAAGTTTGAATTAACTTGTTTTATGTTTCTACCTCTAAAAATGCCCAACTCAATTTTATCAAATAGTGAGTAATTTCAGGGTCATGAGGATATTCTCATATCTCTCATACACCTCTCCTTACCCCCTGAGCTTTTCTCTTTATATTTTTTGTCTGAAGAAAAGAGAAGAGAAAGGAACGGCAGCAGCAGAGCAGCCCAGAAGCGGCAGCGCAGCTCCAGCCGAGCCGCGGCCCATCTAGCCCAGCCCCGCAGCCCACCAGCGCGCGCGGCCTCCCTCTCTCTGCTTTTCTCACCCACGCGCGCACGCACTCCCGCTAGCCCCTCGCCACGTTGCCTGCCTGGCCCCGCTAGTCAGCGCCTCCCTGTTCTCTTGCACCCACCTTTTCCCTCTCCTCCCGCTCTCGAAATGGGGATCGCGGGCACAAGCGCGTCGCCGCTCCGTCCTGTCGTCCTAGCCCTCTATAAGGTCTCCCTTCTTGCCCTACCTACCCGCTAGGGTTCCCTCTTCCCCTCACCGCCGCCGCTGGGCCACCGAACCACCAGATCTGTTGCGCCACCGCACGTGTTCGATCGCCGCCGTCGCCGTCTCCGTGCACTTCACGACAAGCTAAGCACCCCATCATGTTTGTGGTGAGATTGCGCACCTCACCGACCCCTTCTCCCTCTCATTAGCTCGCTCCGTCGTAGTTGCTATGGCCGCCCAAACTCATCACCATTGGGCCTCGTCTCCGGCGAGGACCCCGACCTTGCTCGCCGTGCCTGTCTTGTCCGCCGAGTTCCCCTCCTCGCGTTGAGTTCCGCTGTAGAAGCCGCGTTGCGTTTCGCCCTCGGGGTCGTCTTGAACGAGTCCATCACCGCCGCCTCTGTCACTCGTCGCCGGTGTCGCCTCCGTCGACGTCTGGTGTGACCAGTTGCTCCCGCATGTGCGGGATCCTCCCGCGAACCTTATGCGCGTCTCCGCAGCTCCTTTTGGCCACCGGAGACCACTATGGCGAGCTCCTCTGCCGCTCTGCGCCCGCACCAACCGCTCCTCTGTTCGGCTATGACGTGATATTTCAAAAGGAGTGGATCCCCTCTTCTGTCAAATCCACTAGCCAGCCCAACTGGTTGAGCCGAGCCAGCTCCACCCAGGCGACCCGGGTTCGATCCCCCGCAGGCACACAAATATACCCCCTTTTTATTTCCTTTTGTACTCACTGACAACAAGGCCCCGCCTGCCATACACACACACCACAGGACCCCACATGTCAGCCTTTCACAGTTAATATTCCATTTCGGGCAAGTCCATATCTGGACATTTCCTATTGGGGAAACTTGCCATATCTCTCATATTCCATTTAGGGCAGGATTTAACTTATAGCTCTTGTGAAGAATTTTCCACAGCAACCCCAACATACCATATATGTTTTTGGGGTAGAAAAATCCCACTAATCCAGTGGTGGTATTATTTTCTGCATTTGAGCAAGTTTGCATACATGCCATTTTACATCATGTTGCTGTTTTGTCATTTATGTGTATATTCCTGCAATTATGCTATGTGGTTGTTTTGCACATGGATAGCTTCATTTTCATGTCTACTCCATGCTAGATTTTATTTCATGTCATAAAGTGCACTGTGATGAGTGCCACAAGCTTGCAAAGTTGCTATCATGAATCTGTTTCTGTCATGCCATGATTTCTACCGTCTGAGATCTGTTCATATCATTTGCCATGTTTGCATTGATGCTACCATCTTTTCTGTGGATGTTTGGCTCAAGTTTAGTAAGGGATTTTTGTTCATCGTCTTTAGTACTAGAATGCCATGCTCAAGTTTGCCATTTTATGTTCTTGTAGCATGTAGTTTACTAGCTCTAAACATTGCAACCTGATGCTGTTTATGCCATGTTCAGTATTTTCACCAAATCTGTGAAACTGTTGTCATTTGCATTTTTGCCTTGCTGTTTTAGACTTGTTCTAGTGAGTTCTAGCAGTAGGTCAGTGTTCATGATTTGTAGAGCTTCATCTCTAGTTCACTTCCATGTGTTTTGTTTTTATGTTGGAGTGCTGTAGCATATTTTCATGATGCATCTTAAGTGCTATGTTGCTGTTAAGTGTAGTTTTGCATCGTTCTTGTTTTGCTCGTCATTTGCAAACCGTGCATCCGTTTCCGGTGATCTTCATATCGATTTCAACAGAAATCTCCCAACCTATCCAGTGGCATGCTTGGTTTGCCAAGTTGATGCCATGATCATCTTTTCCCTTCGGAGTACCCATATGCATTGCACATCATATATTGCATCCCATGCCATGTCTTGCATCATGTTGCTTGTGCATTGCACCGTGATTGATTCTTGTTCCCTTGCGTGTGTTCTTGCTTTGGGTAGAGCCGGGAGATGAGTTCGTGAATGAGGATCCTATCGAGTATGTTTACGAGGAGCAAGCTTTCGACAACCCTGAGAACTTTGCAGGCAAGATGATCATTACCCCCGATATCACTTCTATCTTTGCTTGCTAGTTATTTGCTCTATCGCCATGTCGCGCTACCTACCACTTGTTTATCAAGCCTCCCATATTGCCATGTCAAGCCTCTAACCCACCTTCCTAGCAAACCGTTGTTTGGCTATGTTACCGCTTTTTCTCAACCCCTCTTATAGCGTTGCTAGTTGCAGGTGCAGTGCAGGTTGTTCCATGTTGGAACATGGATATGTTGGGATATCACAATATCTCTGATTTAATTAATGCATCTATATACTTGGTAAAGGGTGGAAGGCTTGGCCTTTTCCTCAGTATTTTGTTCCACTCTTACCGCCTTAATTTCCGTCATACCGGTGTTATGTTCCTTGATTTTGCGTCCCTAACACGGTGAGGGTTTATGGGCCCCTCTTGACAGTTCGCTTTGAATAAAACTCTTCCAGCAAGGCCCAACATTGGTTTTACCATTTGCCTAATAGCAACTAAAATTTGCATAGGGATTAATTAACCCGAGGACTTAATGAACCACCCCCCCCCAGGCTAGTGCTCCTCATGAGTGTTGGTCCGAACCGGGCAACCTGCGGGGCCACCACGAGGAAACTCGAGAATAGGTTTTACTCGTAGCTTGGCCCATCCAATTGTGGCCTGAAACGATATACGCGTGGCTACTATCAGGGTGTCGGCACGTCGGGAGGTCTTGCTGGACTTGTTTTACCATTGTCTAAATGTCTTGTGCACCAGGATTCTGAGTCTGATCGGAGGGTCCTGCAATGGAGGATTGTCTCCGCGGATCGTGAGCTTGTCATGGGCTAAGTTGGGACACCCCTGCAGGGTTTAAACTTTCGAGAGTCGTGCCCGTGGTTATGTGGCAGATGGGAATTTCTTAATATTCAGTTGTAGAGAACTTGACACTCGACTTAATTAAAATACACCAACCGCGTGTGTAACCGTGATGGTCTCTTTTCGAAGAGGTTCGGGAAGAGAACACGGTGGGGTTATGTTTGAACGTAAGTAGTTCAGGATCACTTCTTGATCACTTCTAGCTCTGCGTCCGTTGCGTAGTTTCTCATCTTACTCTTGTAAACATATGTTAGCCACCATATTTGCTTAGTGCTTGCTGCAACTCCACCTTATAACCATATCCTACCTTTAAGCTTAAATAGTCTTGATCTCGCGGGTTTTGAGATTGCTGAGTCCTCATGGCTCACGGATACTACAAACACAGTTGCAGGTGCCGATGGTACCGATGCAGGTGATGCCACCGAGCTCAAGTGGGAGTTCGAAGAAGACCTTGGCCGGTACTATGTTTCCTTTCCGGATGATCAGTAGTGGTGCCCAGTAGGGACGATCGGGACTTAGCATGGGTGGTTGTCTTCTTTTCATTTGGATCCGTCTGTAGTCGGACCTTGTGTGCACTCTGAATGATGTATGAACAATTTGATCATTGTGTGACATGGCGATTGTAAGCCAACTATTTACTTCCTTGTTCATTTACATGGGATTGTGTGAAGATGACCCTTCTTGCGATCATACCAAAATGCGGTTATGCCTCTAAGTCGTGCGTCGAAACGTAGGAGATATAGCCGCATCTTGGGTGTTACAAGTTGGTAATCAGAGCCATCCCAACTTAGGAGCCCCCTGCTTGATTGAACCGCTGACGTTGTTGAGTCTAGAACAAAACTATTTTGAGTCTTAGGAATATATATATATCGGAGAGTAGGATTCTTTTTACTCCTCAACCCCCTTCGTCGCTCTGGTAAGGACTCCTGACGTAGATGTTTTGACTTCTCTGTCCTCATTTTCACTAAAAAAAATTTAGGATCACGCGGGTATCTTGGGATCGTTCCGATATTGTTGTGACGAGAACATTGTTCTTGGTGCCTCCTGACATTTAGGGGTTGTGGCAGTGTCCCAGGGAGTTGAGCTCCGAGGTGTTGTCGTCACAATTTTATCGTTGCAGTTTTGGAATACATGAGCTCACTGACATCGAAAATCTCTTTTATGCAGTTAGTGGTGAGATAACCTCGACGCCACCCAGTACTGGGGAGGGAGTTCGGGAGTATTGCCACAGCTAGTATAACAGATGCTTTTCGAAGGTCGAGGTACACGATTTTCAGAGTTTTCTTGGTTATGTGTTGACGGATGGATATAGTGGAGCATAGGGCTTGTTAGTTGTGTCATATATATTGTGCCTCCCTGTATCCCCAACACCAGATTGCATAACCAGAAAGGTTCGGGAGTTAATAGGTGGGAATTCAAGTAGCTCTTAGTTATTCTTCTGACAGATAATTGGTATGGGATTGGGAAATCATTACCATTTATTTGTTCCAGTCATACCTTGTTGTTTCATTCATCAACCTTTGTCTAAGTGGCTTCTCACCTTAATGGTCGTGCAATGTTAACTTGGGAATTCATTCGTTCAATCTTTGTTCGAATGTTTATGGTGAAGACTTCTTTGCACATATCTGTCCATTGATTCACCTTGTCTATCATGGTTCTAATGGATGTCACCTCTTCAGGATGGCTCCCCAATGCGTCTGAATCCGCAATGTACTGATGGAGAGCAGTCCAAGCCTCCGCCACCTCCGGAGGCATGGCAAGCTGTGATGGCGGCCACCAACGCCAATACCCAGATGCTTTTGCAGCTCTTGCAAGAGTGCAACCAAGGTCAAGGCAACCAAGGAAATCAAGGCCAAGGGCAATTCAACAATCAGCCTCAGTATGCTACCCTCAACCAGTTTCTTGCAAATCAGCCAAAGTCTTTCAACGCTTGTGCTGAGGCCATGGACGCTGATGATTGGCTCATGGACATCAACAAGCATCTTGAATGCATAAATGTCAGGCCTGAGGACTACGTCAAGTTCGCTTGTTTTCAGCTCAAGGACCAAGAAGCTGATTGGTATGAACAGTACAAAGATTCCAGAGGGGGTCGAGTGATTACATGGACTGACTTCTGCCGAGACTTTCGAGCTCATCACATTCCAACAAGTGTTGTCGAGAGCAAGCGTGAGGAATTCTGCAATCTCAAGCAAGGAAGCATGTCCATGTATCAATACAATGTCAAGTTTCAGAATCTTGCTCGCTTCGCAAGGCAAGACGTTCCTGATGAAAAGAGCATGATCTATCACTTCAGGGGTGGCCTCAGAGAGGATCTATAGTTAGCTCTCGTTCTTGTTGAGCCTACTCAGTTCGATCAGTTCTACAACATGGCCCTCAGGCAAGAAGCTGCTCAGCTCAAGTGTGAGGCTTCAAAGAAGAGAATCAGGGATGCAGTTCACTCGTCTTCTTCCTCTCAAGTGGCACCTAAGCAACAAAAGTTTTGGCTTCCTCCACCTCCTCCATTTTGTCAGCCCTACCAGTAGAAGAACTCAGGTGGTCGTGGATCTTCCCACCCGCCCAACCCAGGCTATCAGCACAAGTCTCAGACTCAGGCTCCGAGGACAGGTGATCCTCCTCCTCCACCTCCTCGCCCAGCTTCAGAGATTACTTGTTACAAATGCGGTCTGAAAGGCCACTACTGTAAGTGCATCTAGTGCCACCCCTAGTTGGTTTTGGAGTATTGACGACAAACCTGGTTGAGGGACTAATGTGTTTGTGAGAATTGCAGGATAACACAGATAGTAGTCCCTCATTGATTCGGTTTACCTACTAGAGATGACCCCTAAAAATGTGTGAAGACATTGAAGACAATGGTGGTCTGTGAAGATATTCACAATGAAGACTATGACATGAGAAGACATCGCATGAAGACTATGGAGTGTGAAGACATAGTTGTTTCATAGTTTCCTTTTCTTCTTTGTTGAGTCATGGGAACCACCGCACTGTTAAGTGGGGTCCAAGTGAACAAAGTCAGAGTGACTGAAGTGATGCTCAACCAAATCCTATGTCTTCGAGCGAAGACAATTAGAGAAAATCTTATCCAGAGCTGGATAAGTCAGCTTTACTTGTAGCCCAAGTCAAGCTGCCGCGTGTGTTTGAAATCTGACCGTTGGACACGTGTCAGTTCCTTAGTGACCTAGGGTCATTTCGGACAAATCAGGTCGGGTTGCCTCCAGGCTATAAATAGCCCACCCCCTACACCATAAATTGGTGGCTGCTCAGAGTTAGTGCACGGCTTTTGTCGTTTGAGAGCAACCCACCTCCGAAGCATTTGAGAGAAAGATCCTTGCGAGGACAAATCCCAAAACACCCAGAGCCAAAGAGTGTTATGCATCACTGAAGTCTTTCTGTCCGCGTGATCTGAAGACTTATTACACTTGAGGACTGTGAATCCTCCACCCGGTTAGGCGTCGCATTCTGAGCATCCAAGAGTCATTGTGGATTGCCGGTGAATGAAGTCTGTGAAGGTTTGGAAGTCTACCTTGAAGACTTACCAGAGTGATTGGGCGAGGACTAAGTGTCCTTAGCTCAAGGGGAATAAGGTGAAGACACGGTCTTCTGAGTTGAATCTCAGCCTCCCTAACCAGACGTACAGTTGTCACAACAACTGGAACTGGTCCAACAAATCCTTGTCCTCACCAAGCAACTGGTTCTATCTCCTCCCTCACTTATTTACAGTTTGTCTTCGTGAAGTCATTTGCATGCTTGCCTTATCTGTTTGACTTCACTGTGTGACGACTATTGTTGTTTGGCTTTATACTATCTTCCATCCTGATCTGTACTACCTAGATGCTAATAGTCTTCGTGCTTTCACCTAATTACATACTTAACTATGGCTTCTCTAGTGTAGTCTACCTTCCGCTGCATCTCAATAGGTTCTTTTCTATCGTTTGTCTTCAAAACTCCCGTGTTTTGAAGACTTCCATAAAAATCGCCTATTCACCCCCCTCTAGTCGTTAGCTAGCACTTTCAATTGGTATCAGAGCGAGGTACTGCCTTGTTCTGTGTGATTCGGTTTAACCACCTGGAGTTTTAGCTATGTCGACTGCAGGGATAATCAAAGTCTCCGCTGTGTGCCCTGTCTTCGATGGCACTGATTACCCCTACTAGAAGAATAAGATGCGCATGCATCTTGAAGCCATTGATGTCGACCTCTGGTATGTCGTCAAGAACGGCGTTCCCAAGGCCGGTGAAGGTGTCACCCCTGCTGATGTCAAGAAGCTCATTCAACTGGATTCTACTGCCAAGAACATCATCTCTGGTCATCTGACCAAAGGACAGTATGGCCGTGTGAGTGCTCTGGAAACTTCGAAGCTAGTCTGGAACTGGCTCTCCAAGGTCAACGAAGGCGTCTCAACCCAGAGAGACTCAAGGATCAGTGTTCTTCGCAACCTCTTCAACCACTTGAAGAGAAATGACAATGAGAATGTCCAGCTCATGTTTGATCGCCTCACTGATATCACAAATGAGCTACATGCACTTGGCGCCACTGAGATCACCAAGCATGAAATCGTCAAGACACTCCTGAGATCTCTTGACAGCTCGTTTGACACCCTAGCCCTAATGATTCAAGAACGCCCTAACTTCAAGACTCTCGATCCGTCTGACATACTTGAGAGGCTCAACACACATGAGTTCTAGTTATCTGAGAAAAGAGATATCTAGCTATGGTCGTACTCGTGCTTTGAAGGCAAAGTCTGTTTCCTCATCTAAAGAAGAATCTGACTGCAGTTCTGGGGATCCTGAAGACATTGGAAAGAAGCTTGCTATGCTTGTGAAGAAGTTCCAGAAATTCACCAAGAAGAAAGGCTTCAGAAAGTCTTCAAGGTCCAGCTCGAGAAATGATGAAGCTTCTACTCATGACCACAAGAAGAGAACATGCCACACGTGCAAGAAACATGGTCACTACATCTCTGAATGTCCTCAGTGGGACATCGAGCAACAAGAAGAAGAAGAGCAAGGAATATGATTCTGATGACAAGAAGAAGTCTTCAAAGTCTTCTTCCAAGTCTTCGTCCAAATCTTCATCACACAAGAAGAGCTCATCTGGCAAGGCTCGTGCTTTTGTTGGCAAGGAGATGGATTCAGAGGAGGAGTATGCTTCTGAGGAGGCAGAGGTGGAGTCCGAGGAGGATTCCGACTCTGGCGTTGCTAGTCTGGCTCTAGCTACGGCATGTGTTGCCAAGTCTATCTTCAACACCGAAGACAATGGCTCCATCACCAACGCTGATGCCAATGACAAGGACGACTCTGCTCCCACCTACTGCTTCATGGCACGTGGTGCCAAGGTAAACTCACGCAATGCTTACTTTCAAACATAAAGTGAAGATGACTCTGTGAATCTAAACCTAGGTACAAAACACTTTCTAAAATTGCAACTGAACAATAGAAAGCTATGGAACATATTCAAAAATTGTTAGACAAAAGCGATGACCTGTTGGACGCGGAAATGACCCGATCTCAGTCCTTAATTGAAGACATAAAAAATCTTCATGTTAAGTACGAGGAACTTGAAAGTCGTCATGAAACGCTCTCAACAACTCATGAAAAGCTTTCCTACGATTATCTTCAAAGGAAGCAAGAGCTTGAGAAATTGAGAGCGGCTCATGAAGATCTTCAAAAAGAGAACGTGTCACTTCGCGCTCAACAGATCAGTCCCGCTCAGGAAGGATTTGAACCACCATGTCTAAAATGCCTTGAGCGTGATAACGCTACTTCTGTTGCTGAATGTTCCACTACTGCTACTGTTGCAATATCTTCAACTACTGATGTGGTAACTAACCCCTCTGCTAAGGATACCACTACTATTGCTTATGAAAATGCTAGGCTGAAGACATTGCTTGAGACTGGGATGTACAAAAGTCTCAAAGGGCATCACACACTATGTGATGTCCTCAAAAAGCAGATTCTGAATTGAAACTCTAGGAAAGAGGGTGTTGGGTTCGAGAGGAAAATGAATGTTGATGGATCCTATTGGAAGCCTGAGCAGTACCCCAAAACCACATGGGTTGCTGCAAAGGGACCTTCAGTGGATCCATCCACCTTATCTGGCTTCACTTGTGCTAACCCAATTATCATTGATGAATCCTTTGATGCAAACTATAAACTGTTTAAGAGTCAAAATGGTGAAGTGTTTGCCAGGTATATTGGTACTAACTGCAGGAATGGACCACCTATGAAGTAGATCTGGGTGCCCAAAAGGTGTCTTGAGAATCTTCCTGTGAATGTCATCATGACACCACCAGGGAAGAAGACAAACCCCAGACCAAAGGATTCATATGGTCCAAAGGCTTCATACAGACAGAGGACTCACCAGAGTCACCCTAACGCCAATGTTTTGCAGGGAAATGATACTCAGACTCATGAATATGAGCGTGTTTCATCAAACCGCTATGTTCATAAGACTAAAAACTACTCTGCTTATTCATATGAGTATTATTCACCTCCTGCAAGGCTATTTGCTAGGGCTCCAAAGCCGAAGTTCTCAGATGCTGCACTTAGACTCATTGCTTCGAAGCCACCCCTGAAACTGTGGGTGGTTAAGAAAACTTAACTCTCTTTTGCAGGGAAAGGTCTCCAGCCGGAAATCAAAGGCGTCCGATGCTTATGCTGGGGACCTAAAACATCTTGTGGGGCGCAAGATAAAATTCCCTAATGGACTTACTATGTATTTTGTTCCTGAATCGCTTGCCAATCATCTTATCAGTCCTAACATTGATCTGAGCTTTCATAATCCGCTTGTCCGTCAAATGTTTATGCTTCACAATACCCTTGGTGAAGCCTATCCCCCTAACTGCACTGTAGGGTATGACACCACATGCTTTATAATGGATTATGGACAGTGGATGCACTAATCACATGACTGGTGATCGAAGTCTTCTCATAGACTCAACTTTACGTCCATCTGACAAGAGTCATATGACATTTGCTAACACTGGTAAAAGAAAGGTATTGGGTCTAGGTAGAGTTGCAATCTCAAAGGATCAGCACATGGACAAAGTGATGCTTGTTGAATCCCTTGGTTTCAACTTAATGTCTGTCTTAATGCTTTGTGATTTGAACATGATTGTGATATTTGGAAAATATCATTGCCTTGTTCTAATGGAATCTGACAAGTCTCTAGTCTTTGAAGCGTATCAGAAAGATGATATGTATATGGTAGATTTCTCAGCAGGACCACAATTGGTCGTATGTCTTCTAGCAAAAGCTTCAGAGTGCTGGCTCTGGCATCGAAGGCTAGGGCATGCTGGCATGAGGAACTTGTACACTCTCGCGAGGAAGAAACATGTCGTAGGCATCGAGGGCGTCAAGTTCAAGAAGGATATCTGTGTGGTGCCTGCGAAGCTGGAAAGATGACTAGGGACAAGCATCCCTCAAAGACAATCATGAGGACATCTCAACCCTTCGAGCTGCTTCACATGGACTTATTTGGCCCTACTCACTACTCTACTCTTAGTACCACTGCTTGCCTCTATGGCTTCATCATTGTTGATGATTATTCAAGATATACATGGGTGCATATAATCCTCTACAAGAATGAAGTGCAGCATGTCTTCAGACGCTTCGCCAATCGTGCCATGACGAACTATGGCATCAAGATCAAGCACATCAGAAGTGACAATGGCACAGAGTTCAAGAACACCGGCCTCGACCTTTACCTTGATACATTAGGCATCACTCATGAGTTCTCTGCTCCATACACACCTCAACAGAATGGCATCGTGGAGCGCAAGAACATAACTCTCATTGAGATGGCTCGAACGATGCTTGATGAGTGCAAGACTCCAAGGAAGTTCTGGCCTGAAGCAATTGATACTGCATGCCATGTCATCAACCATGTTTACCTTCACAAGCTTCTGAAGAAGACATCCTATGAGCCCCTGACTGGTAAGAAGCCAAACATAAGCTACTTCAGAGTATTTGGTGCTAGGTGTTGGACCAAGGATCCACATCACACTTCAAAATTTGCACCGAAAGCACATGAAAGTTTTATGCTTGGTTACGGAAAGGATTCGCACTCCTACAGAGTCTTCAACCTCTTTCACTATAAAGTGGTTGAAACTATGGATGTGCGATTCGATGAAACTAACGGCCCGCAAAGAGAGCACCTGCCAAATGTGCTAGATGAAGTTCCACCTAGTGAATCCATCAAGCTTATGGGAACTGGAGAAATCATACCTTCTGAGGCATAGGCTGAAGAGGAACTTATCATTTCTGCACCTAGTCAACCTGAAGACAATGCTCAGCCTGAAGCCAATGCTCAAAATGAAGACAATGATCAGCAAGAGCAAAATCTTCATCCAGTTCATCCTCGTGTTGCAAATGAAGTACAGATTGAGAAGATAATTGATAGCATTGTTCGCACATGAACACGTCACCGTGTACCTCCAACGCCGAGGGTGATGCACCGCAGCTCACGTCAAAGGAGACCCGTCCGGAAGCGCGGTACGCAAGAAATCCGGCGGGCGCTTTTGTAGACCCGAAACCCCACACGCCCGGGAGGGACCCCGTTAGGGCGCACGGCGGCTATGGGCTGCCCTAGGTCGGCCTGACCCCCCTAGGGCCTCAAGGTTCGCCGCCCTGCAATGAGGAAGAACGAACGAAGAACGAGGAAGAAGAAGAACTAGGGTTAAGGAGAAAAGATAAAAGATAAAAAGTGGTAGATGATTTGATCGATTGTGTGTTCTTCAATCGGCCATCACCTGTCATCTATTTATGAGGCGGCTAGACTTCCCGTACAAGAAAAGGACTAAAAATTCCGTCCAAAACATCAAAAAAACCTAACCTAACTCGGACAGGAATCTTTGGTAATTTCCCGGACCAACTCGGTCTCACCGATTGGTTCGTTTCGGTCCCACCGAGTGAACGTTGCCAACTCTCTGTATCCTTCTGTAATTTCTCAGATCAACTCGGTATCACCTATTGGTTTGCTTCGGTCCTACCGAGTGAACATTTCCAACTCTCTGGTAAATTTTGGGACCAACTCGGTCTCACCGATCAAGTCAACTCGGTCGGTCCAAAATGACTCTGCAGCTTCTGTTTCTGACCTTGTTTTCCCTCCACAGGTTGCATACGAACTTGGGTTAAGACGATTTTTATACAAAAATCAATCATTTCGACGAGACGCACAACTTTAATTTTGAAACAGTTTCCATCAGAGGCCATCTTGATTGAGTTTTATGCCTTTCTTTAATCTGGTGTCCACATGAGCATCTCTGAACTTGTCATAACTTTTGAGTCCGAGCTCCGTTTTAGACCATCTTCATATCCATCTTGATATTCTCGAAGAGAGACTTTCCAAGGTGACTTCCAATCATAAGTTTGAATTAGTCTATATATAGCCTAAGCTAATTTTATGACTGTGCCACTTTTGAGTGTCAACAAGCATCAATGCACCTGGTCCACTCACTCGTTCAAGAGCAATACAGCTAGCAAATTTCTTTGGGCACTTTGCATTTGTCTCAATATCTGAACCCAAGAATGTTGCTGAAGCCTTCATGGAACCTGAATGGATTCAAGCTATGCAAGAAGAGCTTCAACAGTTTGAGCTGAACAATGTCTGGGAATTGGTCAAGCGTCCTGACCCTCGCAAGCACAATATCATCGGCACCAAATGGATATATCTCAACAAACAAGATGAGCATGATCAAGTTGTTAGAAACAAGGCTCGTCTCGTTGCTCAAGGATACACTCAAGTTGAAGGGATTGACTTCGATGAAACGTTTGCTCCCGTGGCTAGGCTTGAAGCCATTCGCATACTGCTAGCCTATGCCAACCATCGCAACATCCTTCTGTATCAAATGGATGTGAAGAGTGCCTTTCTCAACGGCAAGATTGAAGAAGAAGTGTATGTTGCACAACCACCTGGCTTTGAAGATCCAAAACATCCTGATATGGTATACAAGCTCAACAAGGCACTGTATGGCCTCAAACTAGCCCCTCGTGCTTGGTATGACACACTCAAAGACTTCCTGAAGAGCAAAGGCTTAAAACCTAGTTCTCTAGATCCCACACTCTTCACGAAGACATATGATGGAGAACTGTTTGTGTGCCAAATCTATCTGGATGACATTATCTTCGGCTGCACTGACAAGAGATACAGTGATGAGTTTGGACACATGATGCAAGAGCAATATCAGATGTCCATCATGGGTGAGTTGAAGTTCTTCCTAGGCCTTCAAATTCGTCAACAAAGCAACGACATCTTCATATCTCATGAAAAATACCTCAAAGATTGCCTGAAGAAGTTTGGTATGCAAGATTGCAAAGGTTACACGATGCCAATGCCAACCAAAAGTCATCTGAGTCCCGACGCCAATGGTAAAGAATTCGATCAAAAGGTATATCGCTCCATGATTGGTTCTTTACTCTATTTATGTGCATCTAGGCCAGATATAATGCTTAGTGTTTGCATGTGTGCCCTATTCCAAGCGGCACCAAAGGAATCACATCACTTAGCTGTGAAGCGAATTCTTCGATATTTGGCTTACACCCCAACACTAGGATTATGGTATCCAAAGGGCTCAGAGTTTGATCTAATTGGATTCTCAGATGCTGATTATGCTGGTGACAAGGTTGATCGCAAGTCTACATCAGGCACATGTCATTTTCTGGGACGATCACTTGTCTGTTGGTCTTCAAAGAAGCAGAACTGTGTATCTCTCTCTACTGCTGAATCTGAATACATTGCTACTGGATCTTGTTGCGCTCAACTTCTATGGATGAAGCAGACTCTCAAGGACTATGGCATCCATCTGAAGAAAGTACCACTCTACTGCGACAATGAAAGCGCCATCAAGATTGCCAACAACCCAGTTCAGCACTCGAAGACAAAGCACATTGAAATTCGTCATCACTTTCTCAGAGATCATGTCATGAAGGAAGATATTGATATCATTCACGTCAACACTGAAGAGCAATTGGCAGATATCTTCACAAAGCCCTTGGATGAGAAAAGGTTTTGCAAGTTGCGGTGTGAGCTAAATATCTTTGAATCCTCAAATGTCATGTGATTGGACACACATCCTAACACTTATGCATGTTGATGACTTAGATGTGCAACACACAAAGTAACGTATATCTTCAAATCAATGAAGACATACACTCTAAGTGTGAATACATTAATGTGGAATTTGACTTCCGAGTGCCACGATAATTGTGCGCCGCATGTCTGGGTCTAATACTTCCTATACGGTGGGTAACGCCACCACCAAACCTTTGTTTGAAGTGTTTCATTGGGCATCGCATTTGCAAAGTCTTCACATTTGGTTTGTCTTCAACATTGATTTATCTTCATGTTTATCTTCTCTATGTTGATTTGGTTTTTTTGGATACATACATATATTTATGTTCTGTCCTCTACAACATTCACTTATAGCTATGTCTTCGTGCTTGAATCTTTTGATCTAAGTGAATGTGATCGGACCCTAACCTCTTCTATGCTTCTACCTCAAATTCTATCTACCCAAATCATATGCATTCTATTGAAACTGTCAAATGTCTTCTCTGCGTCCTTCTCAGCAGAAGATACAGAGACAACAGTTGAATCTGTTTTAAATGCTATATCCTTTTTGCCTGAAACCCAGAGAAACCGGAACGACCACCCGACAGTCCAGGCGTGTGTGGGAACATGGAACAACTTCCAATGTGTTGCATGCGTGCCACGTGTCCATTAGATGTGAACCGCCAGGGGCACCTGTGTAATTGCACTGTGCTGTCCCTTTCCTTATAAATATACAACTCACCGCGGTCACAATCTCCTCTTCCACCTCGCCACCTTGAACAAACCCTAGCGCCTTCGCTAGCTCACGTCAACGCCGGAGAAGAAGCGCTTAGCTGCTGCAACCTCTTCGTCGCCATCCTCACGCCAGCCACGGACCTCGTCCTCTCCGCCGCCACCGTAGGTATCTTCCGCCGCCAAGTTAGGGTGCGGGAGATTGAACTGCCCGGCCTCCCTCACAACTTCGTCTAGCAGTTCTTCGTGCGGTAATTAAATCTTACTTTTACAGTCTTTTTTATCCACTAGATCCATCCTTTTTCACCAAAAGTGGTTTCTTGACTTCCATATCTGGATCTATCTTGTTCTGAATCTCATATCATGCGTAGTATATTCACTTATGCTTCACAACTGGTTAGATTCCTCACTTGTACTTATTCTTGGATTTGTACAAATCTACAACCAACTCTCACCATATAAGTGAATGTCTTCGCGCTATGAGGTCAATGTCTTGAAACTGATTTATCTTCAAAATATTCTGAGAATGCATATGACCTCTTCCCTTCCCTCGCACCTCTAATGCTGTCACAGGTACATGTCCGTGGGAGAATCCCTTGGTTCTTATAGTCTGCATTCATTTGCAGAATTCATACAATGTCACATCAATTCTCCTGAAGCCAGTTCCTGTCTGACCAGCAAACGGAAGCCTTTGCAAGTTCTGAAGCCATGCAGTTTGAACTTCATGGCCACTGAAAAGTCAGCTAGAAAGGGCGGCATACAGCACCGTGGGAATACATCCAAAGATCTGCCTCCTGATCTGTATGAATTATACAAGACAGACCCTAAAGAAACCTATGGTGAATGCAAGACTCGAATCCAATGGATTCGCAGGTATTGGGCTGAACAATGGTTTCTGTACAGATATGTGACTGCTGAGTATGCGGAGAAGAATGCCATCAAGCGACCATGGGGAGATATTCTCTTCAAAAATCTTCCACCCCGGTCCAAAACTGAAGCCATTGCTCAAGGTTTCTATCCTTGCATGGTTCACGGACCACAGCCAGAGAATGCTGACCCATCTTCTCTGCTATGGTGTCGTGACGACAATCTGTTCAAGCGCAACTACAAGTTTGCCAAGGATTCTGCTGTAAAGAACAAGAAAGCATTTGGACTCGACTTCAACCCCGGTCCATCTGCTCCTCGGGCTGATGGCACTCGTGATGCTGAACCCAATGTCATCGGGCCCTTCTACAACCTCAAAGGTCTCCTCACTCACATTGTTATTCAGGGGGCGGCCGTGGAGCACTCTGATGACGACGCTGATACTGATGAAGCGCCTGCTCCACTTAAGCTACAGAAGTAGAAGAAAACTAAGGCTTCAAAGCCCCCTGCCACACCAAAAGCTTCACGTGCGAAGCCACTGGCCACTGCACCACCTGCAGCAAGTGTGCAGTCTGAAGATCTTTCTCGCATCTCCAAGAAGACCGAGAAGTCTTCAAAGAAGAAGAAGCCCATCCAGAGTTCTGGGCAAGCACTGACCCCAGCTGCCGTTATGAGGAACGAAAATGAAGCCATTGATCTGTCAAGTGACAAAGATCTTGGCGATGATGCTCTTGAGCTGCTAATAAAGAGCAAACAAGAGGCGGAGATCTTCAACGATCTGCCCCTCTTTGATGTGGATATTTTGAATAACTTCATTGATGAATGGTTTGACAACCCAAGCCTCAACATCGATGATCTTTAGCTTCCAATTAGCATCAGTGTCTCCTTCCATGGAGCCATTGTAAATGAGCTGGCTCTGGCTCAGAAGATCGTCAAACTGAAGAACAAGACCATGAGAAAGCTCAATTCAAGAGGAACATGGCCAAGCTCAGTGTGGCTGATGTCCAAAACTTCAAGAAGATGCTGCATGACCTCAAGGAGCAGTTTCACAAGAAACGTGAAGAAGCTAAAGGCTCAAGAGAGATGATGAAACTCTCCGCAAGTAAATGCGTTCAAGTTCATAATGAGGCTGAAAAGCGCAAGGCACTTGGGCGTCCAGGCATCGACCCCAAGATGGCTGCCAAACAGAAAAAGAAGCCTGTTGTGGCCCAAGCTGAAGCATCAGGGCGGGAAGCACCTCGCATTGTCTTCCCTGCCAGCATGACAGGCTCGAAGCCTAAGGTCCCCACAGCAGCTTCAGAACTGAAGAAGACAAGGGCAGCTGAGGCCGAAGCAAGAAAGCGAAAGCACAAGAATTCCACTGATGATGCTCCACCGACCAAGAAGCCGAAGACAAAGTCTTCGCGGAAAAATTGTGCTGCCGCCACAGAACCACTTGTCGCCGAGCCCATCTCAGTTGCTCGTCCTGCATCCACAAACCAAGAACGTCAGCTAGGAATTCATGAGCCTGCTTTCACAGAGGCTCCTGAAGCTGAAGACATTCCAGCCGTCGACCCCATCACAGCTGAAGACATTGGTCATCACGACAATGTAGATGATGATGAAGTCCTTCCTCAGATCGAGCACCAACCGATATCATCGCCTGTTCTCACGAATAGCGAACTCATCAACATTGGTCGTCCCTTGACGCCAATTGCTCACGATGCATCGTGGGCTGATCACCCCCAACAAGACACTCCAAGCCAAGACACACCCAGTACTCCCCCTCCTCAAGTCACCACTTCGGTGCTTGATGATGATAATTACATGGTGCAGACAACCCCATCTCCAAAGGCGTCTCCCGCATTTCGCAGGATTCGCAAAGGCCCTCGGCCACATGCCACCATGCCGAGCGTTCCAGAAGGAGAAGTGCAACACAACTCAGTAGCACGTCAAGTGTTTCCTGATGCCACTCCTACTGCGAACGACTCTGAGTCTGAAGCCAAAGCTGCTGAAGACATTCCGGCTGCATCAGCCGATGGCAACCAAGAACCGCGTCATGAAGAAGAGCATGTTGCCACACCCCCCATCACTCAAGAAAATGTTCTCGAGGAGAACGAGTCTGTGCTCGACCCTCCAGCTACTCAAGTGGAGGTTGAAAACATTGAGGCGGCCACCAACAACTCTACTGAAGCCAATGACATTGTGATGGCTAAAGCTAATGTGGCGCCTGAAGTGAATGTGGTGCCTGAAGCTAATGTTGCACCTGAAGCCAATGTGCAGCTTGAAGCCCATGTCAATACCAATGTTCCTGTACTGCCTCCAAGGCCTCACACCATTGAGCAAGCATTTGATCATGGTCAACTTGTCATTGTCTGCTGGCCAATTCTGGTTCCTCCGCCTGCTCCCGGACTACAGTTTGACTATCATGTGGAGCACAAGCCTCAGGTCCAGAAGCCAAAGCCCCGACTGCCAAGATTTCCAGGAGCTGCAACTTCGCCGGGGTCATTCAATGTCAATAGCTTCAGGGCTCACAATACCTTCTTTGACAGTGCAAAGAACCCTTACTCAAGGCTAAGAATCTCATCTGATCGCTTCTGGAGCTATCAGCAGCGCAACTATTACTCATGCATTCTATACAATCAAGGGCGAATCAGCTCCTCATCCCTCACATGCATCTGGATTGTGAAGCCATTGCTGGTCTGCCCTGCTTGGAAGAAGCTCTAGACTGCTTCAGAGATGCTGGACTTCTGCAGTTTGTCACTGACAAAGAGCATTGGAATGAGGAGCTTCTGCTACAATTCTATGCCACTCTTCACATTTGCGGCTACAACAGGGATCCGAAGACTTGAGTCCTTGAGTGGATGACAGGCGATGTACACCATGAAGCCAAAGCCCAAGATATAATTGAGCTTACTTTCCTGCCCACTCCAGGTGAACTCTATGAACCTGGTTGTCAGCTTCACCGCAATGCTTTGGAGAGCATATTTCAGAAGCCTGAGCCAAACATGAGTCAAATGCTCAGCATGATGAAGCCACTGCCACGAGATGCTGAATATCCAAGGGAATTCTTTGTTGAAGACCTAGAGTATCTGCCCCGCAGCATTTATAATTTTATAAGGCAAACTCTATGGCCTGTCAAAGGACATTCTTTTGCAGCCAAGCTTGAAGGTGCTATGAAGACATTGGTTTTCTATATCCTCAATGGCATCCGCTTCAATGCTCAAGACTTCTTCATCAGGCAACTTGCAGCTTCTGGAATTGATCTCTTTGGCCAAAAAATTTATGCTCCATGGGTGATGCGCCTAATAAAGCTTCACTCTTCTGTCAACTATCAGCCCTCTGCGCGCAACCATCTTATCTTCTTGCCAGAGGTTGATATGTCTGTCGAAGCCATCTACCCTGAACCTGCCAAGGAGCCCATATATCTTCACAATGCAGATCGCCAAAGCTTCACGCAACCCATTGAAGGAGTTCTTGCTGCAACTCGAGTTTATCCTCTGGCTGGTAACACACGTACACCTCATCATGCAACTACTGAAGCCACTGAAAGCACTATTGCTCAAAGGCCTCGGAAGCGTTCTCGCGTTCTCAATGATCGAGAGCTTCTCGTGGCCTTGCATCAGAAACAGGATAAGCACCATGACTGGCTGAAGCGTCAGATGCAAAGCCTCTTGGTGGATGTTAATCGCATTCGCAATCTTGCCACCAAGAATGCCTTCGTATCCCATGAAGCCTGTCGGAGGTCGTGGAAGGGTCTAATGTTGCTGAGCTCCGAAGATGATCTTTGCGAAGATGGCTTCACTGAGCGCTACAAGTTTGATTCCACGCCTCCCCGCAATGCTGTCTTGCGCCGTACTCCTTCCTTAGAAGACTCAGAGTATTCCTCCTCGGCTGCAACGGTTAATGCCAGAGTTGTCGATGACAAAGATGATGCTACTTCACCAACTTCTACTTCGCCGCGTCTCGACACTTCACCAGGCCCCTCTGCACCACCGGACTCCAACGTCGACCCTGCACCTTCATCTTCTCCCGATGGGAACGAATAGATGCTCTATGTCTTCAAACCTTTCTGGTCATTACTGACAAAATGGGGAGAAGCATATGAGTTGATAGTCTTCAAGTGGGTCCATATGGGTGGTTGCTTTATATTTTGCCAAGTGGTTACAACTCTCGCTTCGATACATTTGGTTCTTTTGGGTTATAACACTTAAACTTGATGGTCGTCTGCTACTTTGCTTGCTATTCTGTGATGCGATGATAAATTCCGCATGAAGTAATTCCACAGACGTCCATTTTTCATTATGCATGTCATTATCTTCGCTATAACCTTATATGCATGATGAATTGTCTTCATATGTTGAAGAGGATCTCCACAAGTACAACCTGCCATGTGCATTTCGATTCAAAAGCAAACTACTTATATGCACATCTTCAGGGGGAGCCTTTTGCTACTTATTAAGACAATACCTTAATCCTTACAATTTCACATACTTTTATCCCCGTTGAAAACTTCAACCAGTTTTTCATCAATCACCAAAAAGGGGGAGATTGTAAGTGCATCCAGTGCCACCCCTAGTTGGTTTTGGAGTATTGACGACAAACCTGGTTGAGGGACTAATGTGTTTGTGAGAATTGCAGGATAACACAGGTAGTAGTCCCTCATTGATTCGGTTTACCTACCAGAGATGACCCCTAAAAATGTGTGAAGACATTGAAGACAATGGTGGTCTGTGAAGATATTCACAATGAAGACTATGACATGAGAAGACATCGCATGAAGACTATGGAGTGCGAAGACATAGTTGTTTCGTAGTTTCCTTTTCTTCTTTGTTGAGTCATAGGAACCACCGCACTGTTAAGTGGGGTCCAAGTGAACAAAGTCAAAGTGACTGAAGTGATGCTCAACCAAATCCTATGTCCTTGAGCGAAGACAATGAGAGCAAATCTTATCCAGAGCTGGATAAGTCAACTTTACTTCTAGCCCAAGTTAAGCTGCCGCGTGTGTTTGAAATCTGACCGTTGGACACGTGTCAGTTCCTTAGTGATCTAGGGTCATTTCGGACAAATCAGGTCAGGTTGCCTCCTGGCTATAAATAGCCCACCCCCTAAACCATAAGTTGGTGGCTGCTCAGAGTTAGTGCACGGCTTTTGTCGTTTGAGAGCAACCCACCTCCGAAGCATTTGAGAGAAAGATCCTTGCGAGGACAAAGCCCAAAACACCCAGAGCCAAAGAGTGTTAGGCATCACTGAAGTCTTTCTGTCCGCATGATCTGAAGAGTTATTACACTTGAGGACTGTGAATCCTCCAGCCGGTTAGGCGTCGCGTTCTGAGCATCCAAGAGTCATTGTGGATTGCCAGTGAACGAAGTCTGTGAAGGTTTGGAAGTCTACCTTGAAGACTTACCAGAGTGATTGGGCGAGGACTAAGTGTCCTTAGCTCAAGGGGAATAAGGTGAAGACACGGTCTTCTGAGTTGAATCTCAGCCTCCCTAGCCAGACGTACAGTTGTCACAGCAACCGGAACTGGTCCAACAAATCCTTGCCCTCACCAAGCAACTGGTTCTATCTCCTCCCTCACTTATTTACAGTTTGTCTTCGTGAAGTCATTTGCATGCTTGCCTTATCTGTTTGACTTCACTGTGTGACGACTATTGTTGTTTGGCTTCATACTATCTTCCATCCTGATCTGTACTACCTAGCTGCTAATAGTCTTCGTGCTTTCACTTCATTACTTACTTGACTATGGCTTGTCTAGTGTAGTCTACCTTCCGCTGCATATCAATAGGTTTATTTCTATCGTTTGTCTTCAAAACCCCTGTGTTTTGAAGACTTCCATAAAAATCACCTATTCACCCCCGTCTAGTCAATAACTAGCACTTTCAACTACTCAAACAAGTGCTTCAACCAAAGGCGCCTTCCGCCTCCTCCTCCGGTCAGGGCAGCAAGCAATGCAGTGGTCAAGCGTAATCCCAAGCATGCAAAGGTGAACATGATGAATGCAACTCAAGCAGAGGATTCTTCAGAAGTGATCATGGGTAACCTTTCAGTTAACTATATTCCTGCTAGAGTGTTGTTCGATATTGGTGCATCGCATTGTTTCATGTCAACGCCGCTCTTTACCAAGAATGAATTCACTTCTTCACATTTGGGTTGACCCATGGCTGTTATTTCTCGGGGTAAATGATTGAGCTCTAGTTTGATAGCTCCTGATGTCACCATCAAGATGGGCAATTATAAATTCCTGGCTTCCCCAATTGTTCTCAGCAATTCCGATATTAATCTCATTCTTGGCATGGATTGGCTTTCTCAGCACAAGGCTCCCCTTGATTGTGCTGCTAGGGAGATTAAATTGATGCACCCTTCTAAGGAAGTGATCATCTATGCCACTCATGATGAAACCATTCGGTTGTTCTCTCTCAATGTAAAGGGCGAGTTAGACGCTATTTCTTAGATTCCAGTTGTTTGTGAGTATCAAGATGTCTTTCCAGAAGAGCTTCCGGGTATGCCTCCTCACTGGCCAGTTGAGTTCATTATTGATCTTGAGCCCGGTATAGAACCCGTTTGCAAGTGCCCATTCAAGCTTGGGCCAAAAGAGCTGAAAGAATTGAAGAAACAACTTGATGAACAAGAGCGTCTGGGTCTGATCAGACCAAGTTCTTCTCCGTGGGTTTGTGGTGTTGTTTTTGTCCAGAAGAAGGATGGAACGGACCGACTTTGCGTCGATTACCGCCCATTGAACAAGAAGACAATCAAGAATAAATATCCACTTCCCAATATCAACGAGCTATTCGAGCAACTCAAAGGTGCAAAGGTGTTTTTCCAAGCTTGACCTCCGGATGGGGTATCATCTGATTCACATTCTTGAAGAAGATATCCCCAAGACAGCATTCAGAACAAGCTTTGGTTCTTATGAATATACTATCATGTCTTTCGAGCTTGCAAATGCCCCTCCAACTTTCTCTCGCATGATGAACTTCATCTTCAACCCCTACACCAATGAATTCGTCCGCATATATCTCGATGATATCTTGGTGTTCTCCAAGAATAAGGAGGATCATGCCAGACATTTGCGATTGGTGCTCGACAAGCTCAGAGAGTATCTTGGTTTGGCTCGATGAAGTTTTTTACCTTGGACACATCAACTCCGCCAAGGGAATTTCTGTTAATCCGGAGAAGGTTTCTGCAATTGTCAATTGGGAGCCTCCTCTGAACGTCAAGAAGCTCCGCAGTTTCCTTGGGCTTGCAAGCTATTGCAGAAGGTTTGTGGAAAACTTCTCAAAGATTGCCAAGCCTCTTTCCAACCTCCTCCAGAAGCATGTCAAGTACTCTTGGACTCCCGAGTGTGACGTTGCTTTCAACACTCTCAAAGAAAAACTCATCTCAGCTCCGGTCCTAACTCCTCCTGATGAGTCCAAACCCTTCAATGTTTTCTGTGATGCCTCGTTGCAAGGTCTCGGTGCTATGTTAATGCAAGAGAAGAAAGTTGTGGCCTATACTTATCATCAGTTGAAGCCCAATGAAAGGAACTACCCCACTCATGATCTTGAGTTGGCGGCAGTTGTCCATGCATTAATAACATGGAGACATCTCTTGTTGGGAAGGCAAGTGGACATTTTCACCAATCACAAGAGCCTCAAGTATATCTTCACTCAGCCGAACCTCAACCTCCGGCAAACTCGTTGGGTCAAAATGATTCAAGAGTACAATCCAAGTATTAAATACACTCCAGGCAAGGCGAATGTGATTGCAGATGCTTTGAGCAGAAAGGCTTATTGCAACAGCTTAATTCTCAAGCCCTTCCAACCCGATCTCTGTGAAGCTTTCCGCAACCTCAACCTCCAAGTTGTTCCTCAAGGTTTTCTTGCCAACCTTCAAGTCACTCCAACTTTGGAAGATCAAATTCGTGAGGCACAACTCCTTGATACCATGGTGAAGAAGGTGAAACATGGTATTGCCAAGGGCCTTTCCAAATACAAGTGCTATCACATAGATGACAAGGATACCTTATTCTTCGAGGACCGGATTGTGGTTCCTAAAGGTGATCTAAGGAAGGTCATAATGAGTGAAGCGCACAATTCTCTTCTTTCCATCCACCCAGGCAGTTTGAAGATGTACCATGACCTCAAGCAGTCATATTGGTGGACTCGAATGAAGTGAGAGATTGCTCAATTTGTGAATGAATGTGATGTCTATCAAAGGGTGAAAGCAGAACATCAATGACCAGCTGGTCTCCTCCAACCTCTTGCTATTCCAAAATGGAAGTTTGATCATATCTAAATGGACTTTGTCACTGGATTTCCCAAGTCCAAGCGTGGGAATGATGCTATCTTCGTTGTCATCGACAAGCTTACAAAAGTGGCTCATTTCCTTCCAATCAAACAATCTATCATGGCACCTCAGTTGGCAGAGCTGTACACCTCCAGAAAACCTCAAGAAACCAGCCTCTTCAGCAACCCTCGCCTGTGCACTTATTAGGCCCTACCCCGATGATGCTCAGCAACGCGCTCGGGGCAGGCCCGGGGGCTTCTCTCGGTGCAACAAACCCTGGGTCTATTGCCCGGACTATGCACATGCACGGGAACAAGATTGAAGCACCAGCCCAGACCAGCGTGCAAGAACTCTAGAGATTCGGAGGACCAACATGCAGATCGGAGCACTACAAAAAAATACACTTCCGTGATGATACGTGTTTGTCACAGTAGGTCGCGTTTTTTGTCATGCATGTACATCCATGACGATTTTATGACAGAATCAAGATAGTCATACCTGTGCTGTCGTAGAAGTGTTCCATGACATTACCAAAATTATCATCACGGAAGTGTGCACTGCCATGACGATAAATCGCGCGTCACAGAAGTGCTTTCGTCAAGGGTGACCGAGACGTGGCATCCATCGTAACGGAACACCGTTGAGCTATCGGGTCTTGTTTTGGATCCGATAACCCGTTAACAGCCCCGACCAATGGGGATTTTCCACGTGTAAAATCATCATTGGCTAGAGGAAACACGTGTCGGCTCATCGTTGGGACAGATGTCATCCACTCATTGGACAGAAGGCGCCTATGATACGTCGACACGTGGACGGCCCAACAGAGGCCCATTCCTGTGAAAAGGCCGGCCCGTTTGACTTGGTCAAATGGTGGCGGGCCGGCCCATGGAAAGCCTGTTAACGGCCTGTTCGCATATAGCCCATTTACAGCCCGCTAACCCAAGGGCCGTTACGCCCTATCCGAATTAGGCCCAGTAGCATCATCTGGGCCATCCAATATGATTCCAGCCCGTTTTCACTTCTGGCCCATGTATGGCCCATGACGTCTTTCGGCCCATATGAGGCCCTATGTAACTCTTGGCCTATTAACGGCCCGTGGTGAAACTGGCCCGTAATGAACAGTGTATCACTTTACACCCATTAACGGCCCGTGGTGAAACTGGCCCGTAATGAACAGTGTATCACTTTATACCCATTAACGGCCCGTTATTCTGTTGGGCCGTTTCCAACCCATGTTATCTTTCGGCCTTCTCAGAGCCCATTTATTCTTGGGCTCATTTCCAGCATTCGTTTACTTACGGCCCGTTACTGTCATTTTCTGCTTGTGGGCCAAATTCAGCCCGTGGTTACAGTCGGCCCGTTTGTGGTCCGTTAATACGTTGGGCCGTTTTCATAGCGTCATCAAATACGGCCTATTAACGATGGCCCGTTATGGTCGGCCCATGAACGGACGATTCCAACTCTAGCCCGTTTACGGCCATAATGCGGCCTGTTATTGGCCCATGTTTGGCCAATCGATCATACGGCCCGTATAAGGCCCATTGATGATACGACCCGTAGAAGGCCCATTGTTTCTACGGCCCGTAGAAGGCCCATTGTTTCTACGACCCGTAGAAGGCCCATTGTTTCTACGGCCCGTAGACGGCCTACTGTTTCTACGGCCCGTAGAAGGCCCACTGTTTCTACGGCCCGTAGGAGGCCTAGTGTCACTACAGTAAATATTAACCCATGGTTATTGTGGCCTAGTTTTAAAAAAATAGGTTATTGCAGCCACTAGCAAACCGCGGAAAAAGAACTGCACTGACTACAAGCAAACAAATAAACAAGACAACAAGGAAATAAATAAGCAAGCAACTTATGCTAGGCTATCACGGCTATTACACATATTACATCCACTGGGCATCAAAGTTCGCCACCAGTGCAAATATAGGGAACAAAGCAGCATATGGACGCCGCAGCAAAACAAGTCCAGAACTGAAACCACTTCAGAAGAGTTCAAGAAACAATATCCTGGGTACCCATAATGCTGGCAAGATGCTTAGCAAGCTTATTAACTTTCTCTTGTTTGGCGCTTAAATCCTCCAGCGCTTGCTATTGCACAAGAAAGTACACATCTGAATTCTGCAGGGACTTCCTCAGTCCTTCGGCTTCTTGCCGCAGCACAGCTGACTGATGCCTTTTAGCTTGTAGCTGAGACTGAAGAAGCCGAAGTGATTCAGTTAGCGAGTTTGAAGAGCTTGTGCCAGCGGTACTGGCCAGTAACTCGAACACTACATCAACGCAGGACTGTGGGGTTTTCTCACTGTCTACAAGATCATTTTTATCACCTTTCTTGGAGACCAACAAGGTTGTCTCACTATCTTGAACCTTATCTGCATTACTTTCTCTACCATTGCATAGTGGGGTGCTCTTCTCCAATATTTTGTTTGCATACTACAAGAGAAACAAGCAGACGCATCACAGGTTTAGCTTGTAGTATACGAAACTCATTTTGGTAAACCGGTTCAGTAGTAAGGTGGACATGATAACAGCATGAAACAAACATATATCTATGTACTATGGTCACTGTATTGTCCATATCATTCTAGTTTATGTTCCCTAATCAAGATAGAGACACAGTTCAACTCGTATATTTTTAAGACACAACAACATAGACAGAATATAAGCGTGAGAAACTACACATCATTGGCAGCACTTGTAATGTGCATCACATGAGAACATAACTGTTTATACAACTTAAACTGAAATCAACATAGAGCAAGAAGTTAGAACAACAATCCAGTTAAAGAAATAGGTTTAAAACATACCTGTTGCGCCATTGGAGTTTCAATTGGATCCTTCAAATTCGAAAGTAGTTGGTATGAGTAAATACAGTGATGCAACAGCAAAGGAGTATGGACCATAGCTACGGAATCTGACCTGAGAACAGTTACTCTTCTGCTTTAAACGTGGAGTTTGGGTTAGCTGTGGTGGTCTTCGTGCTTTGGGCACTGCAGTAGATTTACAAACTGCTCGTGTGGGGGTACTCTATGGTGGACATGGTGCTTTGTCAACTATAAGTGGGTTACTATCCGCTGGGGTTTCGGTTAGATGGGTTGTAGCTGGTTCTCTGCCCAACGGTGTAAGTGTGCAATCTGGAAGAGTCTCGATTATGTGTGGTGGGGCTAGTTTGTGGGCCAGTACAACCATGGTTCTCTCTGCATCGACGGGTAGCACTATCTTTTGTGAAGAACGGGTTTTTGCTCCCTTAGATACTGCCATCACCCCCTCCAATTCAAATGGCTGATAAACAAGAAAAGAAATTGAACGTACAAACATTGTATGATAGACAGATGTGGTAATTCACATATATGTTGTCTAACCAAACAGGACAATGACACAATTTCACATATATGATGCCTAACTAAACAGGATAGCATGACACAGTTTCAGATATATGATGGATAACTTAAGAGGGTATAATGGCATAATTCAACATATGATGAGTACCTAAACAGGATGACATGAAAAAACTATATGATGTCTTTCTAAAATAGGTTGGGATGAAATAATTCACATACATGTTGTCTAAGTATACAGGATGGCATGATATAATTGACACAATTGATTCATATACTAAGCAGTTGGCACTCACATGTATGATCTCTAAACTAAGCAGATAGAATTCAATATTGTGCATATGATGTCTAAACTAAGAAATGCAAGACACCATATGCATCATATGAGAAATATAAACATTGCAACTTAGAGCATACACCTCCGGTGGGATATAGGACTGATCATCTGTCTCTGAATCCTCCTCTGAGGAGCTCCCTGTAACCATCGAGATATATGCTTCAACAGGTACCATTGCCTGCTCTGAAGACCTTGTTTTCACGCCAGATTTTTCCATAACCGGCTCAAATGGTTGATACACATGAAGAGTAGTTCAATATACACAGATTGTCGACAAATGGAATACGTAATGAAAAAAAAGATGGCATGAAATAATTCACATATATGATGCCTGGCTCCATGGCGGTGCATAATTCACATATATGATAACTGGCTGAAAAACATGGCATTGCATAATTCACATATCTGATATAGAAAGCAAACAGGAAGCATTCACACAAAGCATGTCTAATCTAAGCAGATGGCATGGCAATGCAAGACACCATATGCATGATATGAGCAATATAACCCAGCCAAGTTAGAGCATTCACCTCGGGGGGGGGATACGACTGGTCATCTCTCTCTGAATCCTCCTCTGAGGAGCTATCTGTAACCAGCAAGAAATCTGCATCGACAGGTAGCACTGACTGCTCAGAAGACATTGTTTTCACTCCAAATTTTCCCATGACCGACTCAAATGGCTGATGCACAGGAAGAGTAGATGAATGTATAAACATTGTTGACAAATGGAATACATCATGGAAAAAAATATGGCACAATACAATTCACATATACGATGACTGGCTAAACAGGATGGCATTGCATGATTCACGTATATGATGCCTGGCTAAAGAAGATGGCATTGCATAATTCCCATATACTCCCTCCGTTCCTAAATATTTGTCTTTTTAGAGATTTCAAATGGACTACCACATACAGATGTATATAGACATATTTTAGAGTGTAGATTCACTCATTTTGTTCCGTATGTAGTCACTTGTTGAAATCTCTAAAAAGACAAATATTTAGGAATGGTGGGAGTATGATATAGAAACCAAATAGGTGGCATTCACACAAAGCAAATCTAAACTAAGCTGATGACATATAAGATGTATAATGTAAGCAATGCAAGGCGCCATATGCATGATATGACCAACATCAGCATGCCAGGTTAGAGCAAACACCTCAGGTGGTAAACAGGCGTGGTTGGCTCCTTCTGAATCTCCATCTGAACAGTTATCTTCCTCTGGAATACAATCTGGAAATGCAGGAGGGGGGCGGCACTTCGCCCACCATGGAGCGGCGTCTGCATGACATTATATTTGCACGCAACGGTCTTCTCTTTTTCTCTACATGTTCAGTACGATTGTGTACAATATCTGACATGCATAATAAAAAAATAGTTAGATTTTGTAAGGCCTAAGGGGTGCATGCAAAAATCAAGACTGATGATAGCAAACGAGTGGATGGATCCAAAACTAATGATAGCAGGTAGATTATAGCTTCAGTTTAAAAAGATAGACAATGGATCATCTATTGTTTGTTGCCCACCCAACATGAACCACATAGAAGATCCCAGATGAACCAGATAGTAGACAGATACTATTCGTTGCTGGCTCGATATGAGACCCATGGGCAATTCAAAACTCAAGATTGAACGATAAAGTAGCAGGTAATAATAACCAATGTATAACGTAAGCAAACACGAAAGACTGTGACCTCTCTTCCGGAACTTTGTAGTCCTCAGGTTCATCTGCTCAGTCGATGATGGTAATGCAGTTGGCGTGGCTGCCGGCAACGGGGAAGATGATCTGAGGCGGCGAAAGGAAGTCTGCAGGGGGGATCTCTGCTGCAGTGAACGCTTTTGTCGATGGTGCACCTCAGGTGGGGTGGATGATGGCACGGCAGGAGCATCACATAACACACAGAGTTTTCTTTGACGCCTATCTGAAAATGAAGTAAATTTGTAAGGGCTCCTTAGAATTGGAGGATTCTATAAACGCAGGGATAGGAAAAACACAGGAATAGGATAGGAATGCACGTGCAAAATAGACCATTTGGAAACATAAGATTTCAGTCAACATGGGTGTTTGGCTCACATGAATTGGAAGAACAGAAGAATGGAGAAACAAAGTGATGCGACGAGTGTACAACCTCTTTGGCATAGCCTTGTGGACCTCAGCATCTTTGGGTTGGACGTGGAGGATGGTGATGATGCTTGTGTGACTGTCGGAGGCAGGGAAGAAGATTCGAGGCCTCTGGAAATGGCGCCGAGGGTACTGCTCCGCTGGGATGGACGGTTCCGTCATTGAAGCAGCTCCGCTAAGGTGTACGGCGACGAGGCTGAAGCATGGCAAGACGGACAACGTTAATCTAAAGTGGGACCCTAATATCATCTGCAATAGATGATGTAAAATACATCACCAAAAAGTGCTAGATGTAAAACGCATTAGCCGCGCCACGGCCGCTCCGACAGATGCTGTAAGTACTGTTCACTCTGAACTTAACTGAAGAAAATGAACTTCACAGTCGAAACTGAATTTTACTTTCGAAACTGATTAAACTAGTAACAGAGCATTGCAATAGATGTTTAGGGCGTTCGAGCACTAGTAGCAGAGAAGCAGTGATCTAAATCAGCAGACGCTCGAGCAGGTAACACACTAGCAGAGAGCAAGTCGTGCAGTAGCACCGCGAGCGAGTGCTAAAGCAGCAACTCTTGTAGCTGCCGGAGGCCGTGCAGCAGCAGCACATCGCAAGCGAGAGCAAGAGTAGATCAGCAGCACGAACGAAAGCAGGAGCAGTGCAGCAGCGCAACCGACAGCAAGAACAGAGCCACAACGCGAGCGAGAGCTGGAGCAGCTGCAGCTAGTGCCGTTGTGGAAGTCGCCGCCGAGGAGGCAACGACATGGGGGAGAGACGCCGTGGATGATGTGGTCGGCGACGGCGCCGTCGATGGAGACACGCCATGTCTGCTCGGTATCGAGCACTGGTAGTTCCGTGAGATCGAATAAAAGATAAAATGCAGCGGTGAGTGTAGAACCTCCTTGGTGGCGCCGAGTTGGCCTCGGCTTCATCGGAGGAATTGGTGAGGGTGCTGCGGTTCCGGTGGAGCAGGTCAAGATGGTGCTGTGGGGATTGAGGTGGCGCGATAGACGAGGCGAACGTCGGGGCAGCTCCTAGGAGGTGGAGGACGGGGCGGCTGATCCGGCGGGACGACGAGATCGACAACAGATCCCCATCTGGTGCGGTGGATGAGGGACGGCGAGCTGTTGCGGTGGACGACGTAGTCGGGGAAGAGTCTCCGGCTAGGCGGCAGTCGGGAGGCCGACGGAGGAGCGTGGGGTTTCGCTGGTTTTGGTGGCCTCGGTGTACGAATGGGGGGCAAAGGGGGAGGGGGAGCCAAGCTTAGGACGCGCTTGTCCGAAATGTAGGGTAAGTTACCAGCGTACCCCCACCGGTTTTGACACCGCGACGTGGAGCTTCATTTCCGACTGAGGGGTAGAAGGGGGATTTCGCGTGTCTGGGCTGCGGAAGCGATTTCGGATGAGGAGGGAGTTCTCGCGCGCGTCCAAATTTCGGGATAACAAGGCGAGACGCGGGTTGAAGAAGCGGGAGTTTCAAAGCAGGTGAGACAAAAGATACTCGAGCTTGAAAATTTCGGGATAACAAGGTGCGGATTCCTTGTTCGGCAGAACAAACTTAACGTGTAAAAAAACAATTCATACAAGACACAAGAGAGTCATGTCCCCTTTTACTATATTGCTATAGATGCCATTGAAAAAACTACAAGAAAAATGTAAAAAAATTGGGAGAACAAGATTACCCTGCATAGTATTGATTCGCACTTCCCTCAACAACAAAAAAAAAAAATCAATTCCCACCAAAGAAAGAGTAATGTCCCTTTTTATATGATTACAGATGCCATGATCTCGAATTTCAATTTTTGAATCCATGTTATGTTGAATTCGAATATATCGTTAGGTGACCTTGCGGTTTATAATTGATGTAGTCGTACATTTTGATCTTCCATCATATATGAACATTTTACTCCACCATGTGAACGTATATACTGTCGTCTACCATATGGACTAAATTTGAATCAATTTCCCTTATTTGAATACGATTGTTGTCAAGTTATACAATAATCTAAATATTATCTTGATAACAAAAAACATACATATAGCAGTAATCATATTTCACTATGAACTACATGTACCATACGCTCTCCAATTCAAATATTTGTATCCATTTTATGTTGAATTCAAATCATAGTACATTATTGGTCTAGGTAGCGAGATGTTTGGGATAATCTAAACCCTGTTTTCATACGTATAATTTTTGGCTGAATTGGGACAAATTTTGGTACAAGCCTCTTGCAAAACCGGAGATTCTCTCAACAAGCCTCGTGGTTCCGAGAGGGAACGTGTCACCTTTGTGTGCGAAACGATATACGCTGCCTCCCCCTGATTTTATTTCCAGAGGCAACATAGAACTATATGAGTGCCCTGTTAAATTTTGGAATTATTTCGGGTTCATTTGGCCTTTTTATACATTAATTGAGTTTCTAGACTTTTAATGTGCATAATCTAAATATGAATTGCATGCACATGCTCCGGTGCACCAAAGTGGGTTGAAAAATCACATGTGTGTCCTTGGTTGAATTTCTAGGTCCCATGGAAGAAATGAGAATGAAATTCAAACATCTGGGCGTCATGACTCGGCCAAGAACATCGAGAAACTTTGATTTTAAATTCATGTAAATCCAAAACTCGCCTGGAAATCATGAAACTTGGCATGGTGTCATGTCATGGCACTAACATGTTGTGGTAAAAAATTGGGCCGATTTGGAAGCTCGTGGTTCTAAGAGGGAACGTGCCACCTTTGAGTGTGAAATGATATACGCTGCCCCCCCTTGAGTTTCTTAACAAAGGCAACACAGAACTACATTAGTGCCCTGTTAAATTTTGGAATTATTCCGGGTTCGTTTGTCATTTTTTATACATTAATTGAGTTTCTGGTCATTTAATGTGCATAAGTCAAATTTGAACTACAAGCACATGCTCTCGTGCACCAAAGTTGGTTGAAAAATCACATTTGTGTCCTCGGGTGAATTTCTATGTCCCATGCAAGAAATGAGAATAAAATTAAAACATTTGGGCATCGTGGCTCGGCCGAGAACATTGAGAAACTTGGTTTTAAAATTCTTGTAAATCCAAAACACGTATGAAAATCATGAAACTTGGCATGGATTTCATGTCATGGTACTACCATGTTGTGGTAAAAAAATGGCCGAATAGGAACAGATTTTGGTATAAGCTTCTTGCGAACCGAAGCTTCTCTCAACAAGGCTCATGGTTCTGAGAGGGAACGTGCCACCTTTGAGTGCGAAACGATATACATTGTCCCCCTTGAGTTTATTTACAAAGGCAACATAGAACTACATGAGTGCCCTGTTAAATTTTGGAATTATTCCGGCTTCATTTGACCTTATTTACACATTAATTGAGTTTTTGGTCATTTAATGTGCATAATACAAATTTGAACTACAAGCACATGCTCCCGTGCACCAAAGTTGGTTGAAAAATCACATTTGTGTCCTCGGGTGAATTTCTACTCCCTCCTTCCATCTATATAGGTCCTAATGTGTTTTTTGAGGCTAACTTTGACCAAACGTTAGAGCAATAATATATGACATGCAACTTACACAAAGCATACCTTCAAATTTGTATGTCAAAGGAGCTTCCAATAATATAATTATCATAGTATACATCTCATGTGCTATTAATCTTGTCAATAGTCAAAGGTTGTCTTGAAAAACACATTAGGCTCTATATAGATGGAAGGAGGGAGTAGGTCCCATGCAAAAAATGAGAATAAAATTCAAACATCTGGGCATCGTGGCTCGGTCGAGAACATTGAGAAACTTGGTTTTAAAATCATGAAACTTGGCATGGTGTCATGTCATGGTAGTACCATGCCGTGGTAAAAAACATTGGCCGAATAGGAACAAATTTTGGTATAAGCTTCTTGCAAATCGGAGCTTCTCTCAAGAAGGCTCATGGTTTTGGGAGGGAACGTGTCACCTTTGTGTGCATAATTCAAATTTAAAAAACAAGAACATGTTCTAGTGCACCAAAGTTGGTTGAAAAATCACATGTGTGTCCTCGGGTAAATTTCTAGGTTCCATGCAAGAAATGGGAATGAAATTCAAAATCCTGGGCGTCGTGGCTGGGTTGGAAACATTGAGAAACTTAGTTTTTTAATTCCTATAAATCGAAAACACGCATGAAAATAATGAAACTTGGCTTGGTGCCATGACATGGCACCAACATGCTGTGGTAAATTTGCAGTCCGATTTGCGAAGGCGCACACATTAACAATCAACAAAGTCATTTTGGAACAAGTGCTGTCACGTTACAATTGGAAACACAAGTATTATTGAAACCATGGGAATTCTACTTACTAGTACCATTTACGTGCCGCCACGCGTCCCCATTTTTTATTAGCTAGGAGGCGCCGTGCAGGGTAGCTATTTGAGTACGAGAGGAGTGCGATCAGACCCCTGCGCGTGCTTATCGGGAGGAGAGCCCTTTGACCTCCATCTGCCGTCCACCTCTCTCCCAAGGTCTCCATTAATGGCGCCCGAGCCTCTGTTTAATGGCGTGGCTATGTCTCACTCGACTGAGATTTAAGAGAGAAAAAAGAAAATCTGAATGCATGGATCTTGATGTAAGATCCGACGGACCTATATAGCATCTACTGCGACTTATAGCAAGACTGATGAATATATAAGGACGATTATTATTATTTTTATCAAAGAAGGGCTTGCCCCTTCCAATTTTCATTACTGAAAACCACCACAATTCACAAGAAGTTCAGCACAACTCTAGCCTAACACGAAGGACTAAAAGCTACCAGATTGAAATCACAACATCCCAAGAGGCCAACAAAGGCCAAACACCCACGATCTTGTGGTAAGTGACGTAGAGCCCACAGCCTTCATGAAGGAACTCCATGTGACGCCCCCGATTTGACCGTACACTAATCATGCACGCAAATGTGTACGACCAAGATCAGGGACTCACGGGAAGATATCACAACACAACTCTAAAACATAAATAAGTCATACAAGCATCATAATACAAGCCAGGGGCCTCGAGGGCTCGAATACAAGTGCTCGATCACAGACGAGTCAGCGGAAGCAACAATATCTGAGTACAGACATAAGTTAAACAAGTTTGCCTTAAGAAGGCTAGCACAAACTGGGATACAGATCGAACGAGGCGCAGGCCTCCTGCCTGGGATCCTCCTAACTACTCCTGGTCGTCGTCAGCGGGCTGCACGTAGTAGTAGGCACCTCCAGTGTCATAGGTGTCGTCGTCGACGGTGGCGTCTGGCTCCTGGACTCCAGCATCTGGTTGTGACAACCAGATAGAAAGGAAAAGGGGGAAAAGAGGGGGAGAAGCAACCGTGAGTACTCATCCAAAGTACTCGCAAGCAAGGAGCTACACTACATATGCATGGGTATATGTGTAAAGGGGCATATCAGTGGACTGAACTGCAGAAAGACAGAATAAAAGGGGGATAGCTAGTCCTGTCGAAGACTACGCTTCTGGCCATCTCCATCTTGCAGCATATAGAAGAGAGTAGATTGAAGTCCTCCAAGTAGCATCGCATAGCATAATCCTACCTGGCGATCCCCTCCTCGTCGCCCTGTTAGAGAGCGATCACCGGGTTGTATCTGGCACTTGGAAGAGTGTATTTTATTCAGTATCCGGTTCTAGTTGTCATAAGGTCAAGGTACAACTCCGGGTCGTCCTTTTACCGAGGGACACGGCTATTCGAATAGATAAACTTCCCTGCAGGGGTGCACCACATAACCCAACACGCTCGATCCCATTTGGCCGGACACACTTTTCTGGGTCATGCCCGGCCTCGTAAGATCAACACGTCGCAGCCCCACCTAAGCACAACAGAGCGGTCAGCACGCCGGTCTAATCCTAAGCGCGCAGGGGTCTGGGCCCATCGCCCTATGCACACCTGCACGTTGCGAACGCGGCCGCGAGCAGACCTAGCAACCCACACGATCACGACGGTTACGTCAAAGCGGTCCAACACGGCGCGCGCCACTCAGTCGCTGACGTCACGAAGGCTTCGGCTGATACCACGACGTCGGGATGCCCATAACTACTCCCACGTAGATGGTTAGTGCGTATAGACCAAATGGCCAGACTCAGATCAAATACCAAGATCTCGTTAAGCGTGTTAAGTAACCGCGAACGCCGACCAGGGCCAGGCCCACCTCTCACCTGGGTGGTCTCAACCTGCCCTGTCGCTCCGCCACAAAGATCCACTTGCGGGTACTCCTACGAGCCGACCCGACTTTAGTCACCACATGTGTCATGTATATAGTATATAAGTATATACCCGTGATCACCGCCCAGGTGATCACGACCCGATAGTATAGCACAGCAGACGGACAAGAATGTAGGGCCACTGATGGAAATCTAGCATCCTATACTAAGCAAGTAGGATTGCAGGTAAAGGGATCAGCAGTAGTAGCAAGGATAGGCTATGCATCAGGATAGGATATCGAAAAGCAGTAACATGCTACACTACTCTAATGCAAGCAGTATAGAGAAGAATAGGCGATATCTGGTGATCAAGGGGGAGCTTGCCTGGTTGCTCTGGCAAGTAGGAGGGGTCGTCGACTCCGTAGTCGAACTGGGCAGCGGCAGGGTCGGTCTCGTAGTCTACCGGAGAGAAGAGGGGGAAGAAACAGTAAATACAATGCAAACATAAACATGAAGATGCGTGACATGACAATGAGCGGTGCTAGGTGTGTCCTAACGCGACAGTAGGTGGTACCGGCGAAGGGGGGAACACCCGGGAAAGTATTCCCGATGTTTCGCGTTTTTGGACAGACCGACCGGAGGGGGAAAGTTGCTAGTTCGATAGGTTAGGGAGGTGTGGTGGACGAACGGACTGCGTATTCGGATTCGTCTCGTCGTTCTGAGCAACTTTCATGTTGAAAATATTTTAATCCGAGTTACGGATTAAAAGATATGATTTTCTAAAGATTTTATTAATTTCTGGAATTTAATTTAATTAGAAAATGGGTTTATGACATCAGCATGATGTCATGCTGACATCAGCAGTCAACAGGGGTTGACTAAGTCAAACTGACATGTGGGTCCAGTGGGACCCACCTGTCATTCCCTGTTTAGGTTAATTAGGGTTTAGCTAAATAATTACTGTTTAATTAATTTAAACAGGATTAATTAACTTAATTAGTTTAGTTAATTAATTAATTAAAATTATTTTTATTTTTATTTTCTTTATTTATTTATTTATTAATTTTTATTAATTAATTTATTATTATTATTATTTATTTTTATTTTATTTTAATTTTCTTTATTTATTTATTTATTAATTTTTATTAATTAATTTATTATTTTTATTATTTTTTTTGTTCTCAGGGGCGTGGGCCCCGTCTGTCATAGGTAAGGGGGCCATTAGGGCCACTGGTCAGCGACCCAGCGGGTGGCCCCGGGGCGGTGCCACGTAGGCGGGTGCCGGAGAGAGCTCCTACGAGCCTCTCCCGTGGCGGCACTTCGCCGGAGACGGCCAGAAACGTGGCACAGGGGGTCTCCGGGCCTGCGGTTTGGACCTACAGGTGCCGTCCGGCATCACGCACGCGACGGTAACAACGGCCGGCGCCGGGGACTGCCGGGGCATCGCCGACTTTGAGCGAGGTGGATGGCCAGTGCGGGCGAGGCCGAAGCCAGTGATGCGGGACGCGGGAGGCGCCGGAAGCACGAGCTGGTGCGGAGCTGCAGCGCGGGGTGGGGAGCAGCGCAGTATGGCGTGCAAGCAGCGGCGGCCGGAGCTGGGCCGCGCGGGCGGGGCGCCGCGGCCGGGCGGGTGGCGGCGGTGGCCGTGGACAGAGAACCAGGGGAGAGAGGGAGGGAGGCCGGAGCTCACGGCGGGGCCGTAGGGTCTTAGGCAGCGGGGCGCGGGGAGGAGGTCGGAGAAGCGGGCGACGAGGTCGGAGACGCGAGGTGGAAGGCGATCCGAGCGGTGACGATGGCCGGCGACGGCGGGGCCTTCGGGCGGGCGACGTGCGAGGAAGAAGGAGGGGTGAGGAGGAGGTCCGGTGACGGGGCGGGGCGGCATCGGGGACGGGCGCCGACGTCGGGGCGCGAGGCGCAGTCGTCGGGGGCCTGAGGCCTGGTCGTCGGGGTGGATCCCCTATCCAGATCGAGGGGGAGTGGCAGGAGTGAGGGGGGATCGTGGGGTAGCGGTTTTAGGGTTTCGGGAGGGGGGATATAGGCCAGGGAAGGTGCGGGGTGGGCCGGCTGGGCCGGCCTGGTCGGCTCAGCCGACCGGGCCAAGAGGCCCAGTGGGGGAGGGGGCCTTTTGTTTTTTTGTTTTTTTTCTTTTCCTTTTGATTGTCTTCTGTTTTTTTTGTTTGTGTTTTCTTTTATTTATTTTCCTTTACTGTTTTATTTTATTTCTTTAATAGTTATAGTTTTATAATAAGTTAAAGCCCACACCTAAATCGGAGTTGTAAAAAGTTTTTAGTGACTAAATAAACTAGTTTAATATTTGTTTATATTTAATAACACTTATATAATTGTTTTTGCTACCGTTTTATTCATCTCATAGTATTTAAACATTTTATAAAGGTGTGGTTTCTCCACCATAATTATCTGTACAATATTTGGTTCACTCCGAATATTTTTGTTTCAATGTTTGAAAACTTTTGTTGTTTGCCATATTTCGAATTGATTTTTGAATCGGTTTTGAACTAACGAAGGATTAGAAACAGTAACGGAGGTGACGTGGCATCATTAGCAGAGTTTTACTGTAGCTTGATTATCCGGGCGTCACAATTCTCCTCCACTATAAGAAATCTCGTCCCGAGATTTAAAAGGGAAGTAAAGGGGGAAGGTTCGGGTTACGAAATTCTAGGGAGCGTTCTTGGTCTTGGTTGTTCTTCTCGAAGAGGTTGATCCATTACATTGATGTCTTCATTCTGCTGTTTCAGGTCATCATGATAAAGTTGTCGTCCTCTCTTCGGGAACTCCATCGTACTTACGACAGAGTAAGGGGGTATTCTGGAAGAACGGACTTCTGCAGGGTTTACTATCTGGTCAATATCATCGGGGAAGGTGGCAGAAAGTGTCTCTCGAACTAAACCTTAAGAAAAGCCGAGAGCAAGTAAGAAAGTACCATGAGAAGTTTCAAACGGGTAGGCAATCGTTCGAAGCCTGAAACAAAGTGTGAAAGGGGTTCAAAGCAATCGGAATAAGTATTATGTCTGATGCCAGTATAGATCAGTAGGAAGGTGGTCCGTGAATTACATACGAGGCCACGCGCGATGAATAAATTTGGGAACAGGGGGTGCACAGGAGAGTCAGGTTTCGATCCTGTGGAACTGTGGGTTATGGGCCCACCATGTGGGTTAAAAGTAGGAAGGGCGGTGACATCTTGCACGGTCATGATAGCAAGGCATGTCAGAGGGTAGCCTGTCAGTTATATGTCAGCAACATCGTCGGTACCAAGGGCGAGGGACGAAGAGAACCATTTTCCTGCTCGTTGAAACGAGGCGGACCAATAGGCAAGTTCTCATCCATCGGTGGCTACCGAAATGTCCTCAACAATAGTAACAGGGTCTTACTGACAGAGTTGTACACCGAGGTGTTTACATAAGCAGGAGAATATTACTGCTTAGATCATATAGATCACCAGAAAGGTTAAACCAAACAATGGAAAGGAAAATATGATTATCAGATTAAACAGAAGAATGGAAAGGAAAATGTGTTTAAACACATATTTCAAGGTTATATCCTTCCCAAGGACAAGCTGAGTATGATATTCATGACAGGATAGAATGTAGAAAACTCTTTAGGTAGGGGAGAGAAATTTCATGGCATTACCCATACAACTGTGTTTGGATAATTGAGCAGGAAACATTTAGCATTGGGCTTCAAATGTTCCTGTTGAAAATCGGAGTACCATAGACATGCTTCGAGATAGCATTGACATGGTCAACAGGTGAAGATCAGACTTTGGAAACAAAAAGGATCCATCAGGAACAACTTATAGAATAAGTCTTACAATTTCCTCATGGAACAACAACTAACCTTGGTAAAAGGGAAAACTTATAGCAATAGGTCCTCCCGCCAGGTGTGCTGGGTATCATCACCTTACCGGGTCATAAATAGGCCAATGTTATAACTCTTGGAAATATGTTCCAACCATCATATCTGACCGAGATTCAGATCTGATTGGTGTCAGGATAACTCAGACTCAGGATGCCTGAGAAGAAAGGTGCAACACAAATTGTCGAAACGACATCGGAGATTCTCGGGAGATGAACCATGAAAGCAAGTTCCGAAACAAGAGTTCATCATTAAGCCAAGGAGAGGTGAGGAGGTGATTGATTGACTCTGCGACAATCCATTGAGACTTCCAAAAGATGGATTTCCAAAACTATGTGAACAAGGAGATAACATTAGCTAGATCGAATGACTTAATGAAGTATGCTCGAGGAAAACATACACAGTTAAACATTGGCTGAAATATGCACCCGAAATATGGGCTAGGTAGCACAATCAATGTTCGAATGATGATTCATTAAGCCATAGACGTAGAAGGAAACTATAGACCAATAACTTCAAAGCAATAGGGTTGCTTAGAAGTTTAAAATCTACACATCACAGACCATTTGTCGGTATTTCGTTTAGAAACTACACGGGGACCAAGAAAGAATGGTGATGGTGAGAAGTATCACTGTACCAAGATGTCATGCGAGGTGGTGAAATTCTTACGACATACTTGACATAAAAGATGGTAATACTCCAAGGTAAAGAAGAACAATTGCTGGATAGCAAGGAACTCAAGGTATAACACCAAACACGAACAAGCTTGTGTTGGTGGGAAGGCAATAAAGTGGTCGATGATAACACAGATCATCGAGGGCAAGGATGGTATTTCTCATCATGATCTCAATCGATATCCTAGAAGAGCGCATAAGGTTGATGATGATCACGACACATTTGTCGAGAGATTTCATGAAGATGTAATCAATCAGCGACGACATCAAGTCAAAGGAATGATGAAGCAGACGGTTATTGGAACCATGGGTAGGACACATGCTTGAAATCAAGCTTGTTGTTCAAGGTGAAATGGTATGAGAGGAAGATCGGCGTAAGCTTAGCTCATCATCGAAAGTTGTGCTCCGAGGTTAAGGACCAGGTAGCAAAGTTAAAATTTAGCATGCTAATGATATAGCCGATCAGGCTAGGAATGACTTAATGATTATTAAACTCGTAAGCAACCAAAATTACCTAGAGTTATTGAATCGGAGTGCGGACTTGATTCACTATTCGGTGTTCTCGGTTGACAAACAACCTAGAGCCCATGAAGTGACAAAGACAAGGTAAGGTAGTACTTCATCAAAGTTTATAAGATGTAGTGCAATGGTAAGATATCCCCGAGATACCAGGGGTAATACTCAAAGGTAGATCATAATAGAGGTTGGGCAGGCGTATTGACCTGCAGAAGACAAGTGATTTAACTTGTCCAAGAAATGGTATTTAAAGGAGAACATGGTCGGAACCACGATTGCAAAAGGCCAGATCCCAGATATAAGATGAACTTATACCAAGGGAATAATTAATTTAAGAGAAGCTTTTAATGATAAGATCTACATCGTGTCCATGGGCATGAACACAAGTTCAAGGTCGACTCCCACTTCTCCAAATGCATATCCTTTCATTTACTTCTCGCGTTCGATGAAGTTGTAGTGTTGAAATTTTATATGGCAAAATACCAGGAGAGTATGACTCGTGAAAACTTTCGAGTTCACACATATTAAGGAAGGCATAGGTTCGACCCATCAGGGCTTCTTAGAACATATACCACCAACTTCGGAGTAAATAATACAAGCTCGAAAGTAGAGTATGGTTCACAAGGCAGAGGATACAATTTACCAAAGGCATCATGTATCCGAGGAAAAGCTCACCAGCTTATTTAATATGGAGTACATTGTCGGATAAAATCCGACAAAAGGGTCTGGTGGTCCCCAAGGGATCTGATGTGAGCATCAGTACTCAACCAGAGGAAGAAAGAATGCAAGGAGATCAGACTATAGAAACAACTGACTAACTCAAAAGCTCAAATGCAAAGGAATTATGAATTCCAAGACAAGGGATCAGAAGCAATGCTCTGATTAGGGATGGATAAGTTGAATAGCCTTAGGGGTACAATCGATGATGATTTGATTGGTCGAGATCCAGCTCATGTTAAAGATGTCTGAGCAGGAAGGATGAATTCTAGGATCTGATTGAGGATTGCGAGCATTCGCAACATATTGAATCAATGGACTCAAAAAGATAATGACAAAGGGTGCCAATAAGATTTCGAGGTTTATGGGAGTAATCATAATGCTAGTAAGCAAGAATTTCAAGAGCAACAGGCTCCTGAAGATTTTCGGAAGATCGAATGATATTTTGAACACTTTTGTGAAATACTTGAATCAACTGGGGATGAGCGGATACTCGGTAAGTGCGAGGATTATCCGTAGGGGTATTCAGGTGACAAGGAACAGCAGGGTAGTACGCTCAAGGGATTCTTGGAACAACAGAGAGAATTTTCGGGGTATCTTGTAATAACAAGATCAACTGGGAAACATTGTAAGAATGGCGAGTATACGTGGTTATCCATAGGAGTTTATCGATGAAAGGGAATTGCAAAAGCGATGAACACAAGTTCTCGGGTTATCAGCGGAGAGTATCTTCAGGGTCTTCACATGCAGCAGACGATCATCAGTAATAAGGGGCTCTCCGGGTGAAAGTGATAACGAGATCCTAATGTCAGATTTAGCAAAATTCAATTAACCCGAGTAGAAGAGATGTCAGAGTCCCAGAGTATAGGTTGAGGAATAAAAGATCCTACTACCACCCAATGGCGACGTGGGCCCGTAAGCCACACAGCCATGTTAGTAAAACAGTTTTCACTGACTAGACTCAACTTCGGCCAAGGAGTTGGAAAGGGCGATTCCTACAGGCAGTTGGCTCTGATACCAACTTGTGACGCCCCCGATTTGACCGTACACTAATCATGCACGCAAATGTGTACGACCAAGATCAGGGACTCACGGGAAGATATCACAACACAACTCTAAAACATAAATAAGTCATACAAGCATCATAATACAAGCCAGGGGCCTCGAGGGCTCAAATACAAGTGCTCGATCACAGACGAGTCAGCGGAAGCAACAATATCTGAGTACAGACATAAGTTAAACAAGTTTGCCTTAAGAAGGCTAGCACAAACTGGGATACAGATCGAACGAGGCGCAGGCCTCCTGCCTGGGATCCTCCTAACTACTCCTGGTCGTCGTCAGCGGGCTGCACGTAGTAGTAGGCACCTCCAGTGTCGTAGGTGTCGTCGTCGACGGTGGCGTCTGGCTCCTGGACTCCAGCATCTGGTTGTGACAACCAGATAGAAAGGAAAAGGGGGAAAAGAGGGGGAGAAGCAACCGTGAGTACTCATCCAAAGTACTCGCAAGCAAGGAGCTACACTACATATGCATGGGTATATGTGTAAAGGGGCATATCAGTGGACTGAACTGCAGAAAGACAGAATAAAAGGGGGATAGCTAGTCCTGTCGAAGACTACGCTTCTGGCCATCTCCATCTTGCAGCATATAGAAGAGAGTAGATTGAAGTCCTCCAAGTAGCATCGCATAGCATAATCCTACCCGGCGATCCCCTCCTCGTCGCCCTGTTAGAGAGCGATCACCGGGTTGTATCTGGCACTTGGAAGGGTGTATTTTATTCAGTATCCGGTTCTAGTTGTCATAAGGTCAAGGTACAACTCCGGGTCGTCCTTTTACCGAGGGACACGGCTATTCGAATAGATAAACTTCCCTGCAGGGGTGCACCACATAACCCAACACGCTCGATCCCATTTGGCCGGACACACTTTTCTGGGTCATGCCCGGCCTCGTAAGATCAACATGTCGCAGCCCCACCTAAGCACAACAGAGCGGTCAGCACGCCGGTCTAATCCTAAGCATGCAGGGGTCTGGGCCCATCGCCCTATGCACACCTGCACGTTGCGAACGCGGCCACGAGCAGACCTAGCAACCCACACGATCACGGCGGTTACGTCAAAGCGGTCCAACACGGCGCGCGCCACTCAGTCGCTGATGTCACGAAGGCTTCGGCTGATACCACGACGTCGGGATACCCATAACTACTCCCACGTAGATGGTTAGTGCGTATAGACCAAATGGCCAGACTCAGATCAAATACCAAGATCTCGTTAAGCGTGTTAAGTAACCGCGAACGCCGACCAGGGCCAGGCCCACCTCTCACCTGGGTGGTCTCAACCTGCCCTGTCGCTCCGCCACAAAGATCCACTTGCGGGTACTCCTACGAGCCGACCCGACTTTAGTCACCACATGTGTCATGTATATAGTATATAAGTATATACCCGTGATCACTGCCCAGGTGATCACGGCCCGATAGTATAGCACAGCAGACGGACAAGAATGTAGGGCGACTGATGGAAATCTAGCATCCTATACTAAGCAAGTAGGATTGCAGGTAAAGGTATCAGCAGTAGTAGCAAGGATAGGCTATGCATCAGGATAGGATATCGAAAAGCAGTAACATGCTACACTACTCTAATGCAAGCAGTATAGAGAAGAATAGGCGATATCTGGTGATCAAGGGGGGAGCTTGCCTGGTTGCTCTGGCATGTAGGAGGGGTCGTCGACTCCGTAGTCGAACTGGGCAGCGGCAGGGTCGGTCTCGTAGTCTACCGGAGAGAAGAGGGGGAAGAAACAGTAAATACAATGCAAACATAAACATGACGATGCGTGACATGACAATGAGCGGTGCTAGGTGTGTCCTAACGCGACAGTAGGTGGTACCGGCGAAGGGGGGGAACACTCGGGAATGTATTCCCGATGTTTCGCGTTTTCGGACAGACGGACCGGAGGGGGAAAGTTGCTAGTTCGATAGGTTAGGGAGGTGTGGTGGACGAACGGACTACGTATTCGGATTCGTCTCGTCGTTCTGAGCAACTTTCATGTTGAAAATATTTTAATCCGAGTTACGGATTAAAAGATATGATTTTCTAAAGATTTTATTAATTTCTGGAATTTAATTTAATTAGAAAATGGATTTATGACATCAGCATGATGTCATGCTGACATCAGCAGTCAACAGGGGTTGACTAAGTCAAACTGACATGTGGGTCCAGTGGGACCCACCTGTCATTCCCTGTTTAGGTTAATTAGGGTTTAGCTAAATAATTACTGTTTAATTAATTTAAACAGGATTAATTAACTTAATTAGTTTAGTTAATTAATTAATTAAAATTATTTTTATTTTTATTTTCTTTCTTTATTTATTTATTAATTTTTATTAATTTATTTATTATTTTTATTATTATTATTATTTATTTATTTATTTTTATTTTCTTTATTTATTTATTTATTTATTTTTATTAATTAATTCATTATTATTATTATTATTATTATTATTATTTTTATTTTGTTCTCAGGGGCGTGGGCCCCGTCTGTCATAGGTAAGGGGGGGCATTGGGGCCACTGGTCAGCGACCCAGCGGGTGGCCCCGGGGCGGTGCCACGTAGGCGGGTGCCGGAGAGAGCTCCCACGAGCCTCTCCCGTGGCGGCACTTCGCCAGAGACGGCCAGAAACGTGGCACAGGGGGTCTCCGGGCCTGCGGTTTGGACCTACACGTGCGGTCCGGCATCACGCACGCGACGGTAACAACGGCCGGCGCCGGGGACGGCCGGGGCATCGCCGACTTTGAGCGAGGTGGATGGCCAGTGCGGGCGAGGCCGAAGCCAGTGATGCGGGACGCGGGAGGCGCCGGAAGCACGAGCTGGCGCGGAGCTGCAACGCGGGGTGGGGAGCAGCGCAGTACGGCGTGCACGCAGCGGCGGCCGGAGCTGGGCCGCGCGGGCGGGGCGCCGCGGCCGGGCGGGTGGCGGCGGTGGCCGTGGCCAGAGAACCAGGGGAGAGAGGGAGGGAGGCCGGAGCTCACGGCGGGGCCGTAGGGTCTTAGGCAGCGGGGCGCGGGGAGGAGGTCGGGGAAGCGGGCGACGAGGTTGGAGACGCGAGGCGGAAGGCGATCCGAGCGGTGACGATGGCCGGCGACGGCGGGGCCTTCGGGCGGGCGACGTGCGAGGAAGAAAGAGGGGTGAGGAGGAGGTCCGGTGACGGGGCGGGGCGGCATCGGGGACGGGCGCCGACGTCGGGGCGCGAGGCGCAGTCGTCGGGGGCGCGAGGCCTGGTTGTCGGGGTGGATCCCCGATCCAGATCGAGGGGGAGTGGCAGGAGTGAGGGGGGACCATGGGGTAGCGGTTTTAGGGTTTCGGGACGGGGGATATAGGCCAGGGAAGGTGCGGGGTGGGCTGGCTGGGCCGGCCTGGTCGGCTGAGCCGACTGGGCCAAGAGGCCCAGTGGGGGAGGGGGCCTTTTGTTTTTTTCTTTTTTTCTTTTCCTTTTGATTGTCTTCTGTTTTATTTGTGTTTTCTTTTATTTATTTTCCTTTACTGTTTTATTTTATTTCTTTAATAGTCATAGTTTTATAATAAGTTAAAGCCCACACCTAAATCGTAGTTGTAAAAAGTTTTTAGTGACTAAATAAACTAGTTTAATATTTGTTTATATTTAATAACACTTATATAATTGTTTTTGCTACCGTTTTATTCATCTCATAGTATTTAAACATTTTATAAAGGTGTGGTTTCTCCACCATAATTATCTGTGCAATATTTGGTTCACTCCGAATATTTTTGTTTCAATGTTTGAAAACTTTTGTTGTTTGCCATATTTCGAATTGATTTTTGAATCGGTTTTGAACTAACGAAGGATTAGAAACAGTAACGGAGGTGACGTGGCATCATTAGCAGAGTTTTACTGTAGCTTGATTATCCGGGCGTCACACTCCACCCTCATTGACGAAAGGACGGAGTCCACCGCCGTGTTCCGCACGACGAAGCCACCGCCGCGCTCGCACTTCTGGCACTGCCGCTGGTTCCCGGGGCGCTCGACGCGGCAGTCCGCGCAGGCCAGGTGCCCTCCCTTGCACTGCAGAAATCAATCGAACAGCACATCAATCAAGAAACCTGCACCTTGCTCAATCAGCCAAACAGACGAGGTGTATTCGAACCTCATACACTAGAGGCGTCAAGGGGAGGAGGCACAAGGGGCAGTGGAGCACGGTGAGGTCCATCGAGACTTTAGAGAGCTCCATCGTCAGGTCCTGTTCGGTCTGCATGATCTCGCCCTCCTCGTGCACAACCATCTCTCGACTTGGGCCGGGGTATTACAAAGCTTTACCGTCACATATTTTATACTACTTCATGGTGCATTAAATCAACACATGCAAGTACCAAAAGGAGGGTCACGGCATGCATGCATGCGTTGTAATTAATGCATCGGTAAACGCAAATTATTGAAATATATCGAGTGCAGTGCTTTGATGTGTCGCGTCAACTCGTACATCAACGAGAAGTTTGATTGTCCTCTCCCTCGCGGACTTAACTAGAGCTGCCTTTGGCTGTATGACAGGTTGGCCACACACCTGTCGGGCCCACCTGTCATACACGCAAAGGCAGGAGCGTCCCTCCCTCGCCCATGAGCGTGGTGGCTGGCAAGACTAGGAGAAGCTTTCGCTACATGCTCTCCCTCCCGCACGCGGTGGACATGCAGCAGTTCAATCGGTGTCAGATGGCCAGAAGCGTACTGTAGTACTCCTCCAGTGCAGTAGTACTCCATCATTGTTCGACTTCCCGAAGAGGCGAAGAGCCAAGCGCAGCCCGGACGCTCGTGTGGCAGTTTCATGTGTAGAGTAGTCTAGGATAGCATGTACCGTGCCTGTAAGCTTAAAATCGTTGGGGTCGGCTCCATGCTATGTGGCCGTCTCGAAGTTTAAAAAAAAATTAAAATAGTCTTCTGGCCCTACCTGACACCCTGGTGATTGTAGTTTGCACGCTCATCTGGTGAAGACAGGAATATATATTTTAATTTGTTTTTTTTTCGAAAAGGGGGGACTCCCCGGCCTCTGCATCAGAACGATGCATACGGCCACATATATTTTAATTTGTGGTGGGTAAATGTTAGAGGTTGCAGAAAATATATTGTACACTACGGGTCTTCCACCAAGTTTAGAGGCAAGCATGTGGGGCAGTGCTATGATGTGTCGCGTCAACTCGTACAACGAGGAGAAGCTTGATTTTACTACACGCCTTCTCCCTCACCCATGCGCGCGGTTGCTCTCAAACGAGGACATGCTTTTGCTTAGTAGTACTTCTACAACAAGCTATCCGTCCCGCTCGCGGTGGACGGACATGCAGTAGTGGATTCAACACTATAGAAGCAGTAATAGTAACATCATTGTTCGTCTTCTCGAAGAGGCGAAGAGCCAAGCGCAAACCGAATGTTGCAATTGCGAACATTGGAGCACGCATATTGCCAGGCTCTTGCATGAGACAAAATTGCTATGTGAGCCCACTATTGTACTAGTACGTACAACTACTTGCTAGTATAGCCCTGTAAACCAGAAAGGAGTATTTGCCCTTCTAGAGATTTCAACAAGTGACTAGACTACACCGAGACGGAGAACATATGGAGCAAAATGAGTGAATCTGCACTATAAATAAATACGTACTAGTTCTATCGTTTTCCTCTCCGAGGTGCACAATATTGAGTATATTGACTAGTCTCTTTTTAACACGCATTTACGTTTTTTTACACAATACAGACGCAAGTGCTCATATACACGCGCATACACTCACCCCTATGAACGCACACACGCACGGCACTATCATCTTGAAATTTACGAAGTCACCATAGGCACCTCGTCGTCGACGGGTCCATAGGTGCTTGAATTCCAAGGAGGGAGAGGGTAGCGGTTCCCGAGACATTGAATGGTCAATGATGCATCCTCAATTACATGCAGAGGGAATTAATTGGAGAAGCAGAATAGAGCCAGCACGATGTGAATGCAACAGAGTTTGGACTCTCATATAATAAAGGCGCCTCACCACTCCAATCCATCTACTCCCAAGTCTCTGCGCAACACTGCTCACTCCAATCCAAGACCAAGTGACCAGAAGCCACAAGCACCTATGGAGGCGATGGACGCGAGCGGCAGTTGGCTGTGCCAAATCATCCAAGGCGCCGGCCTGCGGCCCTGCACCGCGCAGTGTTTCCAGACGGTGCTGGCGACCGCAGGCATCGTACCCCTCGCCGACGCCGGCTTCGCCTCTGTTATGGACGACATGATGGTCAACTCCATCCGCAAGTTCACCGCCATCTAGAAGCGCGCAGATGACCTTGCCGTACTGCTCCAGCCCTCGCGCCCAGGCTCCTCATTGCCTGCCACCCTCACCGGCCTCCATGGTGACGAACTCTTTCAAGCCCTGGTGGCCCTGCAGGTGCCGGAGGTCGCGACGAAGAATGTGCACCTCGAGGCCGCGCTCGCCGCGCAGCACCTCGCCATGCAAGAAACCGTCGACCTGCACATCCACGTCTACGAGGAAATCGTCTACATAGGCCACTACAAGGCAAGCGAGGACAGAAAGACGTTGGCCTTCTTCCAGCGGCTGGAATCTTTGGACGCCATTGTTCAGAAGCACGTCGACCTGGCCACGAAAGCTGCTGCTACTTAGGCGCCGTTCGGTGGGCCGGCGCCCTGATTCGAGGAGGTGGACGTCGTCGATGGATGCATCTCTTCTTGCCTCCTGTAACCAGCACTGCATCGCCTCGTGGCCTTAATGTTTTATTAGTATAGTACTCCCTCCGTTCCCAAATATAAGTCTTTCTAAAGATTCCAGCAAGTGACTACTACATACGGAGCAAAATGAGTGAATCTACACTCTAAACTATGTCTACATACATCTGTATGTTGTATTCCATTTGAAATAGTATCTAAAAAGGCTTATATTTATGAACGGAGGGAGTATATGGCATTTTTATTCCAGTCGTAACGTTTTCACTATGAGGTGGGGCCGCAGTTGAGCAAACCCACCCCGCCCACCGGGCGTCGGCCGAGTTTAGAATTACTAGAAGAGAGAAACGAGGGAGGAGAGCTAGCTGTAGCACGGACGCTGTTGTCAGATGGGACTCGTGTTTATAGAATAGGAGTACTGAGCACTCGTGCCTCTTTTTTTTGAGGGAAAAATTAGTTGTATGTCTAGTACCACTAGTTGGGTGCGTGCGACCTATAGCTGTCATCACTTTAGGTCTCCTTTTCGAACCACGGCTACGCTTCACAGTACATATTATTTCACGCATTTATCCTCCTATATGTACTCCTAGGCTATTTCCACGTGCTCCCATTCGCCGACATGTGGGACATAGAGCATCTGGGTCGTAGTGCATGCACGACTCAGAGCACATGCCGGGGTACTTTACATTTCAGACCTCACGAATTACATGCAAACCCCCCGTAGAAGAATAAATAAATGAATGAATTACTACATGAAACCGGATTATTTTCGTGGAAACCGGAGCACGTTCATTAAATTTTGGACATAACACGTTTATAAAAAATGACCGGACCGAAACCAGTCTAAGGGCCTCTTTGATTTTTCCCACAAAAAAAGGGCCTCTTTGATTCGCAGGATACTGAAAACACAGGAATGGGGAAAGTATGATGGCGATGAACCGAGACAAGGAGAACTCTAACTCAGTTAGAGGTTAGAGTTAAATTCTAACCCTGAACTAACTCTAAACCAAAGAGGTGTATGGATGGCAGGGTTAGATTGACAATAAGTGCTCTATCTCAATCATTTGACTACTTTGGACCCTATTTCCTGCCGGATTTGGAGGGTGCTTGGATACGTTTTAGTTCCATGACTAAAAGTAGTGGGACTAAAACTTGCTAGCCTCACCCATGCTTGGATCCAAATACTAAAGAGACTAAAATCAAGTTAATGAGCATTTATTATCCTCCAAACCCTCCAATCCAGAACTCGCCTGTGTTAAAGGAGAGGAGTTAAATGAGGAGAGAGAGGACTAATCCACATTTTAGTAGGGGTACCCCTGACTAAATTTTTTTAGTCTCAAGACTAGTTTTAGCCCCTCTTTAGTTAGGGGTGCTTGGAACTTTAGCCTCTTAAAGAGACTATTTTTAGTCAGACTAAAATAAGTCCCTTGGATCCAAGCACCCTCTTGGTGTGGCCGGCTCTTCTGTGGCCTCCTCCCGCTCACAATTGACATAAACGAACCATCTATACAAATCAAGCATGCAAAACATGATAATTTTTACTTTGTCCATACAAATGAGATATCCCACTTAAACATACAAGTCATCAATTAAGCTTCACAAAATAAAAAAACACTTCATGAAACAAAGAATGAGCTAACTCATCACGGAAGTCATTCACGATAGGGAGGGAGCCCGGAGCCCCTCACGCACCGATGGAGGAGCTCGCCATCGTCGCTCTGGAGGAAGGCTCTGTAGAGCCCAAGCCCCGGGAACCCCTCCGACGCCGGCCCTTGCGAGTTGAGGTCGACACCGGCATGGGTAGCAGGGCCGCTTGCCGCCGACTAGGAACTTAATCTTTGGCCCTCTAGAAATAATGCAAGCCTGTAACTAAAATACCTAGAAAGGTGAACTGAATCTTTGGGCCTCTAGAAATAATGCAAGCCTAAAACTGAAATACCTAGAAAGGTGAACTGAATCTTTGGGCCTCTAGAAATAATGCAAGCCTGAAAGTGAAATACCTAGAAAGGTGAACTGAATCTTTGGGCCTCTAGAAATAATGCAAGCCTGAAACTGAAATACCTAGAAAGGTGAACTGAATCTTTGGGCCTCTAGAAATAATGCAAGCCTGAAATTGAAATACCTAGAAAGGTGAACTGAATCTTTGGGCCTCTAGAAATAATGCAAGCCTGAAATTGAAATACCTAGAAAGGTGACCTGAATCTTTGGGCCTCTAGAAAGATTTATTACCTCCTCAAGCAGCATCAAACAATTCCATGCGTGCACCATAAATCTATACCAAGTTTGATCAGGATCTACTTTTCCAAATCAGAATTAGCGCTAGAGCAAGCAAGATCAATGATATGGCCGTGAGATAGAGAAGGAACGAACAAACTCACCCCTCTCGCGACCTCCCTGGTAGATGCGCCGCCGCCGCGCACGACAGAGGGAGAAAAACGACTGGTGAAGGGGGAGCGGGGCGACCTTCGAAGGCCGGAGGGAGAGGGCGGCCGGAGTAGGGCGGCGGAGGCCGGAAGGAGAGGGCGGCCGGAGGAGAGAGAGGGCGAGCGGCCCTATGGGGAACAGAGAGGAGTCGTGCGAGAGGGGGGGAGCGATCTGGTGCGGGCAGGGGAGATTTTTTTAGTTCTCTTTTAGTGGCCCGAGGATAACTAACCCAATTAGAACCTCTCCACCGGGCTAGTTTTTTTAGTTGGGTTAGAGCAAACTAGCTCAAACTAACCCCTCTTGTTTCGATAATTTGAGGCTATTTCAACCCAAACTAGCTCTAACTCAGGGATCCAAACAAAGAGGAGTGTTACTGTACATGCTACAATGTGGACCGTAGCACATTGTTTTTTATGGCCATATCACCACATTGTTTTCTACTGCTGGTTCACTGGGCTACCATGGTTCGCACTGCTGGTTCACTGGGCTGCCGTGGTTCGCACTCCTCCGACCTGAGCAATATTGTAGTATAGTACTAGTATATACCACATCATTCTTTGCTCCTTCTTACTACTCCGACATGTGGGAGAGCCAGCATCCGGGTCGACGTGTCATGCACCAGATTAGAGCGCGGAACGGAAGGGGGGCATCACCCCGGCCGGAAAGCCAGTAATTCATGACTATAGTGAGTGGTCATATCACAAGTCTTTCCAGCAATAACGCGCCGTCAAATCGCACAACCCCACTCGCTCACCCTCCTCGCCTCTCTATCAAACCGCCTACCTGAAAAGTACCGCACGTACTGCCCGGGAAAAGCCCCGCCCTCAACTTTTAACTACGCGAAAATAGTTCGAGCTTGTTCGTTCTATATAAATACAATACTTACTGTATGTTTATTCACCCGTGGGGTTGTTCAATGAATGGAGGGGCGGGGATCACAAGTGAACAATACTGTAGTACTACTAGTAGTAAGTAGGAGTCGTACAGTAGTCACCTTAAATAGAGAGTTTCTTTTCTTTAATGCCACGTACACAAATTGAAACGCTTGTTGTGGAGAGAAAAAAGATAATCACTCCACTATATATGGACGCAGGGGCCTGAGCGCTTGCTTTACTAGGGTTGCTCTCTTCATTCGCTCATCCTCTCCAGATATAAACAAGATAGCGGTAGCGACATTTTCTCTCTGCTCACCGCTGGTCACAGATCCGGCCGGATCCCTTCGGCCGGTGTGTGTAGAGGACTAAAAGGTGCATCGTTCACGCGGTCATCGCCGCTGAGGGAGAAACCCACAGCTGCCGGAGGGGCCCGATCCTCTGCCCGTGCCGTTCTCTCCGACACATCGCCTGCTCGGGAGGTCCTCCGACCCTTCTTCCTCCCTGCCGTATTGTCCGCAGATCCGACCTGCCGCCGCCGACATCCCAGCGACCCTCAGGTATAAGTTCTTCGAAAGCGGCCTTGCTCTACTGCCCCAGCTCCCCACGTGTATGCATGTGCATCTTTTTCTACTCCCATCAGCTCTTCCAAAGCCACCTAAATTTTTAGTATTATTAGAGGTAAAGCTACTTCATGCATTCAAATCTAGGGCTTTGTTCAAACAACGAAGAAAGGGGGGAAAGTTGTAGCATGAATCTAGGACTTGATTCAAAGAGGAAATAATATGGTAAAAGTAGTAGAGGCCGGATACCCAACCGGTCTCTTGGTTGAAAAGGGAAATAATGGGAAAACACAGTACGAACTGGATAAGGAACAGATCTATTATTGGTTGAAAAAAGGATAGAAAGTGGCGGCTGGTGGACAAGTCAACAGAGTATGTCCAGGATTAGATTTGCTGCCATCACATAGTAAAAGGTCTCCAGGATTAGATTTGCTGCCCTCACATAGTAAAAGGTCTCAGGATTAGATTTGCTGCCCTCACATAGTAAAAGGTCTCAGGATTAGATTTGCTGCCCTCACATAGTAAAAGGTCTCCAGGATTAGATTTGCTGCCCTCACATAGTAAAAGGTCTCCAGGATTAGATTTGCTGCCCTCACATAGTAAAAGGTCTCCAGGATTAGATTTGCTGCCCTCACATAGTACAAGGTCTCCAGGATTAGGTTTGCTGCCCTCACATGGCATGAACAAACTCGGCATCACCACTTTATGCCTCCTTGTAGGTACATTGTACTGATGCGTCCACTGTCGCATGTCCTTATACCAACCTTTTGCTGTTGTTAATGTAAGGGCGCATCTAAAATGAAGCGATCACACTGTTACCTTAGGGACATGTCTAACCAGTGTTATTGTTAATCTAATGCCTCTAGTGATAAGATGCAATTAAACTGTGTTACAAATGGCACTCCTGCTATTTTCCCCAGTATGATAAGTAAGTTGCTCCTTTACGCTGCTGAGTGTCCTGGTGTCCCCACGGTCCCATGCCCTTAAACCAACTCTTTAGCTGCTGTTGATTTACTGTGTCTGGTAAACAAGCAATGCCACCATTAAAGTAATCCCATATTTGAGGAATCTCATTGTTGATCGTAATGCTTCTGGTAACATGAAGCATTGCTGACGTTTTAAAATTTCTACTGTCCTTGCGTGATTGCCATGAACATAATTAAGATGCTTCTTTTCATTTTGTATATGTTTCGTATATTCTTATTGACCAGCAACTGTTTACTTTCTATCTTTTTGTGCAGATAGGGATATCCATTTCACCTTGTTGCTATTGTGACCTTTTGGTGAACTGCACAAAACACTTTTTTTGGAATGAGTGTCTTGTGCAGTTCAACTAAAATGTCACGTGGGCAACATCTCTCAATTTTGGTGGAACTGCACAAAATGGTGATTGGAGTTTCCAAAATCTCCGTCATGTTCTGCTGGTAATCTCTTGCAACATTTTATTAGCCTTTGCAAGATGGAGCCGTCACTGTCACCACAATGGCACTTTATTTTAGTGGAACTGCACAAAAGGATAAGAAAATTATAGTTGCACCTTACATGAGCCGGACAGCCAACCTTAATGTTCCTCAATTTTAGTGCAACTACTAAAGAAGAACCTGCCAGCTCACAAGAGCAAGTACTTCTTGCTAGCTGAATGATGCAATCTTTGCTTCATTTCAGGTGAACTGCAGAAAAAGGCACATGAATTGAATCATGGAACTCCAGGCAGACCTCATCCAAGTAGAGCTGGCGGTTGAGTTCAAGGAGGCCGCTATTAAAGCGAAATCATGCTCTCCTGTCTCCTTGTTTGTGCTGTGCAAACATGTTGTGCAAACATGAATACTCAACTACACATGTTGTGACGGTCAAGAACATTCGCCAAGTTCTTCGATTGTATGACATGGCTAGCCAAGATGGATTTAATCCCGATATTCACTTTAGCAAAAGGCTCTAATGGGTTGGTTCTGAATCTTGCAAGCTGGGAATCAGTGAGATGTGTAGGCATCTTTGTTGTACTTATTATTTGAATCTTATTTGTTGGTTCTGAATCTTGCAAGCTGGGAATCAATGAGATGTTAGGCATCTTTGTTGTACTTATTATTTGGATCTTATTTGTTGGTTCTAAATCTTGCAAGCTGGGAATCAATGAGATGTGTAGGAATCTTTGTTGTACTTATTATTTGGATCTTATTTGTTGGTTCTGAATCTTGCAAGCTGGGAAACATGGCATGATGATGCAGAGGACAACAACCATAACAAGTAGTTCAAACTTGGTAGTATTATCTTTGTGAAAGTGCGACAAATGTGCTGATCGTGTGCGTCCTGAGAATAATAATTCTAATTGTTGTGCATGTCGATCCTGTGGCACTGATAGAACGAGCGAATGCATTGCTTGTTTTAAGTATAAATTTCTATTACAGCTAATTAAATTTAAGTAAAGTGACCACTAACTCCTGTTATTACAGTACCAATACAGACCCGCTAGTGAACCGACGTGTGGCCGAGGGTGCATCTTCTGCCGGGCGTGCAACGGACGAGGGAGGGGTAGTAACTATTGTCGCCTGTACACACTCAGCTTACTGTTGAATCCAGTTCCCCAAGAGCTGAAAAACAAACTGCTGCCGCCGCCTACACACTCGTTCACTCGAAGAGACTCCAATGGCGATCCGAGGGGTGAGCCTGCTGGATATGGACTTCAGCAAGGAGTTCCCCTTTGAGTTCGCCGTTCAGTCCTATGGCTGCAGCAAGTTGAATGTGATGTACACCAACGATACGGACTCGGTGAAGCTCTGCCTCGCCTCAGTCCTATGGCTGCACCAGGTTCTGGAGCATTCGTCCGTTTCATCGGCAGCGCCGACTGCACCTTCGCTACGGTGGAGAGATGGAAGAACGCGACGATTCGGCCATCTGGTGCAACAAGCTTGTCGACATCCAGAAGCAATAAAAGATCATCAGCAACGGGCAGGAGAAGGACTCCGTGGTTGACCTCGCTGAGACCATCATCGACCCCTGATACGCCAACATGAAAGAAGACGACCTGAACACGTGGGAGGTACCTCTGAATCTAGCCTACAAAACCTACGCGGCCAAGGATGCATACGCATGCTACGACATGTACAGGCAGATCTTGGACATGAGGGCGTGTCTGCTTCCCGTAACCGACGAGTACACGGACAGCCGCAGCGTCATGATCAAGTGTGCCAGGAAGGTCTAGATGTTGTACTTTATCTGTTTATAAGCACCTTTATCATCTGAGTGTTTCATGCATTAGCCTATGTGTCGTAATTATCTGTTTTGTCCGAAATATTTATTTTAAGAAACCATTAACCTGATTGCTGTTTTTAGTGGCTATTTGCTTATGTATGTAAACTAGTTCACTTGTCCGTAAAAAAAAACTAGTTCACTCGGCTGCCGTGCTTTGAATCTCCTTCCTCCCAACATATTCCCCTCCTCAGGTGGACCCAGCAGGTCTATGAATTTTCTCCCACTTTCTTTTTGATGTAAACTGAGTTTTCTCTCAGTACTTTCCCCTAGAACCAACTCAACTGTCCCACATGTAGCCTAAAAAATAATAATACCCCACGTACTATTAACTCATCAAATTAAAATGATATTTTATTTCATAAGTTGAAAGTTCTTACAAAAAAATAATAATAATTGTTTATATATAACTTGGCAAGTTAACTCCTAGTGATTGCGTACATAAGCTTGCCAAGATTTTACTGACGTGCAATCATGTGTTTATGTTTTTATAACATTTCTCCGTCTAGCCCAACATGATATTTTCACCCAGCCTAGCAAGTCCGCGGATTTCGAGAAAAATGCAAATGGGATTTAAACGGGCTGCATAGATGCTACATCATTGTTTCACCCAGCCCACCAAATGGACTCAAAAAACAAATGGACTGGCTGACATGTGGGCCAGTAGGTCGAAGCCTAAGAAGGCGTTGGATTTACATCCAACGGCCGTCATCCTTCTTCAATCTCTCGTCTTCTTCCCCCAGCGCTGCCGGAACCGCCTGCTCCAGCCTTCTGCGTCCAGCGGCGTTGTTTTGCGCTCCTCAGCAAAACGCTACCCCGCCGACGGCCAGGCCATCCCTCCACTCCGCACCTCCTGTTATTCTCTGCCGAGTGTAGGCCCACCCCGCACCCGAACCAGTCAAGTTTCCCACTCCTCTCCGTATGCGACTCCACTGCCGCATCTTCCCCATCTCCGGGTTGTTTCAGTCTGGGGCCTCGCCGTCGTCCACCGCCTCGGTGCGCTCGGCGCGGCATGGTCAACATACAAGAGTCATCAAAAGAGGACTGTACGTGGAGAGCCTGATGGCTGGGACCCACGAGGTCCATGGTCGCACGCAAGGAAAGTTCCTCCTTATTACGCACTGTACGTGCACTGTACATGGGAAGGGCTTCTGTATTTCGTGAAAAAAACGTTCCCCCCGCTCACGGGTCGGACCCACCAGCTATATCTTCGCACGCAAGGAAGTGCCTCCTTATTACGCACCAAAAAATGAATACCCCCTGCTAGCTGGGACCCACCATAGTGGGTGGCTGACTTGTGGGCCTACTAAGTTGACGAGGACGGAGGGCTTTGTCAACTTAGTCAACATGAACGATTCTAGCTCCAGTGACCGTACGATGTCCATCCAACGGCCATAGTGCTTCTTCAACCTCTGGTCTTCTTGCTCCAGCCGCCCAAAGCAGCGCCGGTCGTGCCGGGTGCTCCTGCCTCTCGTGGCCGGCTGTGATGCTGCGGAGGCCTCACCGACCCCTACTACTCCCACCGCTGGCCCAGGGTATCGCTCTACTCACCCACACCCCCTGTTATTCTGCGGCGACGGCAGCCTCACGCCGCAGCCGAACCAGTGAACCTTCGTACTCCTCTCCGCGTGGGCATCCACTGCCGCGTCTTCCCCGACTCCGCGTCGTCCCCTTCCTAGGCCTCGCCGTCGTCCACCGCCTTGGTGCTCTCGGCGCGGCGTGGTCAATGTGGTCAACGACCGACTTCCATCGGAAGAGTACTGTACGTGGAGAGACTGATAGCTGGGTCCACGGCCACAGCTTAGTTTTTTTGTGATTTGCCAAGTAAGTCGCTTTGTCAGGCCTGTTGGGCTGCAAATCTTTCAAGACGAAGAGAGCTTCATTCGGCTGGCCGAGAAAATGGCCTATCGGTAATAAGAAATGGGTTGTACATTTTTAAAACACATCAAACCGGCAATTTGTTTCAAATATCTTTTTTTCATTTCAAGATTTTAAATTACATTAATTTTTATGCGTGGATAATTTGTTGGATTTTATATTGATATACATTTATTTTTTAAAATCAGTTTGAATGTGAGTCGAAATTTCGGGATTAAAAACAGTTCGGACCGCACCGAAATATGCAAAATTTCGTATAATTTTTTAACCGTGGCCACAATATGGGCTGTAATGCTAACAAAAAGAATATGGGCTCCAAAAAAACCTTAAGAATTAGCAAATGGGCTGTAAATTATTAGAAATAATGGCAGATGGGCTGTATGCTGTTTTCCACAGATTTGAGGCTTTCCTAAAAAAGGTTGACACACAAGTAGTGACTTTTGGATGTCCATCGAACGGCCGTCGTGCTTCTTCAATTTCTGCTCTTACTGCTCCAGTTGCTCAAACAACCGCCGGCGGGACTGCCTGCTCCCTCCTCCCCGCGGCCGGCTGTGCTGCCGCGCAGGCCTCACCGCCCCACCGTACTCCCATCGCTGGCCTAGCCATCCCTCTATTCACCCACACCTGCTGTTATTCTCCGGCGACGGCAGACGAACCTGTAAACCCTCGTACAGTCGTACTCCCCTCCGCGTGGGAAACAACTGCCGAGTCTTCCCTGCCTCCGTGTCGTTCCCTTACTAGGCCTCGCCGTCGTCCACCGCCCTTGTGCTCTCGGCGCGGCCTGGTCAACGTGGTCAACGACCGACATGCATCTGAAGTGGACTGTACGTGGAGAGGCCGACAGCTGGGTCCACAGCCACACGCAAGGAAATGCCTCCTTATTACGCGCAAAATAATGATTCCTCCACCTGACATCAGGGACCCACCGAAAGGGCCTCTGTATTTCGTGAAAAAAACGTTACCGCCGCCGACAGCTCGGACCCACCAGCTATATCTTCGCACGCAAGGAAGTGCCTCCTTATTACGCACAAAAAAATGAATACTCCCCCTGCTAGTTGGGACCCAGTATAGTGGCAGGCTGACTTGTGGGCCTACTAAGTTGACGGGGACGGAGGGCTTTGTCAACTTAGTCAATATGCACGATTCTAGCTCCAGTGACCGTACGATGTCCATCCAACGGCCGTAGTGCTTCTTCAACCTCTGGTCTTCTTGCTCCAGCCGCCCAAACCAGCGCCGGTCATGCCTCGTGCTCCTACCTCCCGTGGCCGGCTGCGATGCGGCGGAGGCCTCACCGCCCCCTACTACTCCCACCGCTGGCCAGGCAATCCCTCTACTCACCCACACCCCCTATTATTTTGCGGCGACGGCAGCCTCACACCGCAGCGAACCAGTGAACCCTACTCCTCTACGCGTGGGCATCCACTACCGCGTCTTCCCTGGCTCCGCGTCGTCCCCTTCCTATGCCTCGCCATCGTCCACCGCCCTGGTGCTCTCGGCGCGGCGTGGTCAACGTGGTCAAGGAACGGCTTCCATCGGACGTGGACTGTACGTGGAGAGGCTGACAGCTGGGTCCACGACCGCAGCAAGGAAGTGCCTCCTTATTACGTGCAAAATAATTATTCCTCCACCTGACAGCGGGGACCCACCGGACGGGCCACCGTATTTCGCGAAAAAACGTTTGCCCCTGACTGCTGGGACCCACCAGTTACATCCTCGCACGCAAGGAAGTGCGTCCGGGCAAAAAAAAATGATTCGCCCCCGTGACTGCTAGGACCCACCAGCTACATCTTCGCAGGCAAGGAAGTGCCTGACAGTCGGGACCCACCTGGTCGAAGCGTACGTAGTGTTGTCATTCTGGTCGCGAACGTGTACGTACATATATACTGGTGGATGTAAAGGCGTGCACGTGTCGTAGTAGAGGCGCGTACATGTCGTAGTAGAGGCGCGCACGTAGCATGTACACGTACGTACAACGGCTAGGGTGCAAGAAAGAAAATACGGCCACGTATGTGTACATACGGGCGGGGTCTCGAACGCCTACTCGCGCATACGTACGACCAGGGCTCGTGTACATGGCTGGGTCGGAACGGAGAAACAGCGCCGTCGTCGTGTTCATGGGGACGCAACGGAATGCGTCGTGTTCATGGGGAGGCAACGGAATGCGTCATGTTCATGGGGAGGGGTGTGGCGTACCGCAAAACGGAGGAAACGGACCTCCTACGGTCGAAACGGGGGTCCTGTTGATCGGGAGGAGTGTGGCGTACCGCAAAACGGAGGAAACGGACCTCCTACGGTCGAAACAGGGGTCCTGTTGATCGGGAGGGGTGTGGCATATCGCAAAACGGAGGAAACGGACCTCCTATGGTCGAAACGGGGGTCCTGTTGATCGGGAGGGGTGTGGCGTACTGCAAAACGGACGAAACGGGCCTCCTACGGTCGAAACGGGGGTCCTGTTGATCGGGAGGGGTGTGGTGTACCGCAAAACGGACGAAACGGACCTCCTACGGTCGAAATGGGGGTCCTGTTCATCGGGAGGGGTGTGGCGTACTGCAAAACGGGACTCCACGGGATACTGTTCATCTCCACCGTCGACCTCCTCCAGCCTCCACGGGCTACCGTCGACCACCTCTAGCCTCCACGGGCTCCTGTTCATCCAGCCTCCACCGCGCGCTACTCCACCGGCTACTGTTCAACCACCCCTCCACGGGCACCCCTCCACCGTCTACTGTTCATCCAGCCCTCCACACCACGGGGTCCGGTTCAACCACCCCTCCACGGGCACCCCTCCACCGTCTACTGTTCATCCAGCCCTCCACCACACCACGGGGTCCTGTTCATCCAGAGGCAACGCCACCGCTCACTGTTCATCCAACCCCCCACCCCCCCCCCGCAACGCTCACTGTTCATCCCAGAGGCAGCATCGATCGGCTTCAGTTAGCAGCAGTAGCGAAGGAATCGCTCGATCGGGTTCAGTTAACAGCCATCGATCGATCGCTCGGGTTCAGTAACGCGTAGCCTGTAGTGCAATCGCTCGGGTTCAGTTAGAGCCCAACGCCTCGCTCGGGTTCAGTTAGAGCCAACGCCTCGCACACACGCGCGTACGTGTACGAGAGAAACGCGCATCACTCGGCCCCCGACCTCCCACCATAACCGGGAACTCGCCAAAATTTGCCTCGCCCTCGCTTCTACCACAGTTTTTCCGTCATGGACGGCCCAAAGAATGTCATGCAGCTGCGTCTCCGGCCCGCCCAGGACGAAAAGCCCATTTTCTGTCATGATTTTTTGTCATAGAAGTAGGAGCCCACCACATCTATGATGATACCGGGTTTTGTCACAATTATCATCATAGAAGTGTCATATGTATGACAGAAAAATATTTCGTTCGGCCCAAAATGTCACGGATGTGTCTTTTTTTTGTAGTGGAGGGACCAAGATCGAGCCAGAGAAGCAGGATTTCGTCAAGAGAAAAGCCTCCCTTGCCAGGCAGGCGAGCCCGGCAAGGGGCAAGGCCACCCCTAGGCAAAACCACCTCACCAACCACTCTACCACGACCCACGTCATCGATCGGTGCTGTGTCAAGCCGCAAGGTGATTAAGTGGCAGCCACTCGCCACATGGCAGCCATTTCATACCGGAGAAACCCACAGACGACACCCGTCTGGCGACATGTCAAGCAAGTAGCCGCAGAGCTGGCAAGATAGCCTAGCAAGCCTTGTCGGGCAAGCAGCAATGTGAAATTGAGCGGTGCACTTAATGTGCCCTATCAGCCCACAGAGTTAGGTATGATAGCACTGTGTCGGTGTACAAAAGTAGGGGCCTTTCTGTACCCCTCTTACTTGTGCACGGGCAGTCGTAGCCGCACCAGCAGCCATGCTTGCCGAGGCAGAAGAAGCAAAGGTATGAGACTGCCAAGGTAGCACTCAAGCCAGTGGCATGAAGAGCGAAGGGGCAAGATGGGCTTCGCCCGGCAAGATCCTTGCCGGGGCGGCCTGCATAGCCCCGGCAAGATTCTTGCCGGGGCGACCTGCCCCACACCAGCAAGGCCGCCACCCTTGAGCCTGAGAGCTCTGACACCATCGACAATGTCGAGACCAAGACTCAGGTGCACCCGCGTGGTGGCTGAAAGTGCGTTATATCGACTAGAGGGGGGTGAATAGGTGATTTTTATGAATTCTTCACTGAGGAATTTGCGGGTGAGGAAATTCCTTAGCGAAGAACTACTTGTAGCGGAATAAGTACTCAGAAGTAAACATAACAGAATTCAAGCATGGTCATCATGATGAAATGAAGACAAGCACAGAGTACAGAAAGCGTAATCACAGGATAGCACAGGATGAAGACAAACAGACTGAAGAAATTGAACTAAGGAAATTGAGAAAGTCTTCAGTCAAAGTCTTCAAACACAGATATGACAAGCACACAACACAGCAATGAGGAAATGAAAGACTTGAGGAAATAGAACCAGTTGGCTTGGTGAAGACAATGATTTGGTAGACCAGTTCCAACTGCTGTCTCAGTTGTACATCTGGTTAGGGCGGCTAGGTATTTAAACCTGAGGACACACAGTCCCGGACACCCAGTCCTAAACACATAGTCCAGGACACCTAGTCCTCACCGTATTCCCCTTGAGCTAAGGTCACACAGACCTCGCCCAATCACTCGAGGTAAGTCTTCAGGTGACTTCCGAACCTTCACAAACTCGGTCACTCGGCGATCCACAATTCCTCTTGGATGCTCTAGACCATGATGCCTAACCGTCTGGAAGAAGCACAGTCTTCAAAGGTAACAAGCGTCGGATCCACGCAGGATCAATCTCTTCAGTGATGCTCAATCACTTTGGGTTTGTAGGTGTTTGGGTTTGGGTTTTCCTCACTCGATGATTTTCGCTCAAAGTCCTCGGAGGATGGGATGCTCTCAAATGACAAGTGTCGGTTTCTCTCGGAGCAGCCAACCAGCTAGTGGTTGTAGGGGGCGGCTATTTATAGCCTAGGGAGCAGCCCGACATGATAAGACATAAATGCCCTTCAATGATATGACCGTTAGGTGGGTAGATATTTTGGGATAGCTGGCACATAGCACAGCAACGGTCGGAAATTGGAGTATCAAATTCCTCAGGGCTATCATGTTCCTCACTGTGTAGGCAATCCGCACTGGCGAATTCCTAACTCCTCAGTCAGAACAAATTCCTCAGAGACCAGAAGAACTTCGTCTCTGTCACTGAAGAATATGACTGAACTGTATGAGATTTCCAATGGCTTCACTCGAAGGGATTGGTAGGTGTAGGATTTTGAGTTGAGCATCACATGGAAATTTTTCCTTAGTATTTCCTCGACCCCCTTTAACAGTACGGTGTTTCCTATGACTCAAGAAAGAGAAAATGAAACTACGAAAACAAAAGTCTTCACGCTTCATGTTCCTCAAATGAATACCAAGTCTTCAAGGTCACACCAATTTCTTCACTTTCAAAGTCTTCAGAAAGTCTTCAGAAATCCAAAGTCTTCAGTCGAAGAACTTCATTTTTAGGGGTCGACTTTCTCTGCAAATATCAAACTCCTCATAGACTTATAGACCTGTGTACACTCATAAACACATTAGTCCCTTAACCTATAAGTCTTCAATACACCAAAATCACTAAGGTGCACTAGATGCACTTACAGTGGCATCCAGATCTTTGTGAAGACCAAAGGCCTGTGAGGCTAGATAAGAACCAGAAGACGAAGACCCCCGGCAAGATCCTTGTCGGGGACGGCCGAAGACCCCCGGCAAGATCTTTCCCAGGGACGCCCGCGAGACCCCGGCAAGACCCTTGCCGGGGCATCTGCGGGGCCACGGCTAGGACCGCACCCACCAACGTTTCGCTGCCCCGCGACCATTCCGACGCGGCAACCAGCCCGCCAACTAGGCAAGCGCTTGCCTGGCAGCATGCAGCTTCTAGGACAACTAGTCAAGCGCTTGTGTGGCGGCATGCAGCTTCTAGGCCAACTATTCAAGCACCTGCGTGGTGGCATGTAGATCTTCGTGAAGACCCTGTCACCGCACCAGCACAGCCACCAGCCAGCCAGCATGGCGCTGCATGCTCTGTCAGCTTGGACGCGCATCGATGCAGGGCGAGGCGGCGATGGACGGGACGAGCTTTGTTGCCGCCCCCGATAAAGCAAGAGGGCACGTGGGAGGTGCATTAAATGCGTTTGTCCTATGGTGCCAGGCGATAAACTTGTACACTGTAGATACTTTCCACCTCCTGTGTGCCACTGTGGCAACCCCTTTGACATATAAAAGGAAGCCCGAGGCGTACTGTGGAAGGATTCGGACTTTTTGGACTTGGCACGCATATCAGCTAGTCCTAGAATGGAAGAACACGAAATAAACACACACAAGTAGGACTAGGGTTTTACGCATCGCTTGCGGCCCGAACCTGGGTAAAAATCCCCTCGCGCTAATCCGTAGACCTACTCTTTGTGCAGCTCCACGCCCCCGCCAACCATAGAAGGGATTCCCTGGGATCCCATAGGTGTCGTTTCCCCCAACATCTTTGGCGCGCCAGGTAGGGGGCACGCTGAGGCTGTGAAAATCTGGTCTAAAAGTTAGCATCGACTCCTTCATTGCGGTGGCTCCAAAGAAGAGGGCAAAAGCAACCAGCCACACTCTGATGCCATCAGCCAGGCGAGCGGTGTCGTCTGTGGCCACAACAACCATCCGTGTGGCGATGAAAAAGCTAAGTCACACAAAACCTTGAGCAATTTCCTTTTTTTCATATAGGGTTATTTTCCTTGAAGGATTTTGCTACTTGTATGGAAAACCTGCATGCAAGGGAACCCTTCCGCTATTGGCAATGCCCTTGTTCTGTTTCGAGTCCGCTCAACAGATCAAGCGGCTGCGCCGAGAATGGCAAGGTGGCTTGCCCGGTAGCAAGCGCCCCCGGCAGGCTGCTAAGGATCCGTTCCTCAAAGCGCCACAACACGGGTTTACGCGCCGACAAACCTATCCAACTAAGCGTAGGGTGTTTACATACAAATAAAGATCAAACAGGAAGATAGCATGCACTATTTCAAAATACTGCAAGGTTATATTACATCAGTGGTTGCCGCGGTCTAACTTAAGATAAAATTGTCTTGGTCATGAACTCGCAGCGGCAATGAAAACGGGGTGGCTAGTCCCGGCGCTGGCCTTCCAACCTCTTGACTCTGTCAATGTAGCTGATGATGGGCTCGATACGCTCTTCGAGTGCCTCGAGGTCCGCATCCTCCGGCAAACTCTCAAGCGCATTGGCGAAGTCGACGCTGGGGTTCCAGAGCGCCACCTTGGTGAGCACCTTGGTCAGGGCACCCCAACAAAGCTTTCGAGCCTCATTGGCCAGATAAGTCGCTTGACTAGAGCGGAGCTGTTCCAGGGCGTCGAGGACGCCCTCGAAGAACAAGGTCAGCCTGGCACTGGGGCTTATGTTCGCCTCCTGGGAGTACCTGAAGTTCGGCATCTCCATGATGGCTAGCTGCGTGGTGAGCCTCTCTGCAACATCAATGAGGCGGCCGGTCCAGAGAGTTATGTTGTCCACATAGTCCTTGTGGGCGGCGGCGGCATCCTGCCGCAGCAGCCTCCCCCCCTCGAGGGCCTTGTTCAGGGTCCCCTCTCGGGACCTAACCTCCGAAACTGTCCCTTCCAAGGTGTCCAGTTTCAGCTTCAGGTCGTCGATGGAGTTGTTGGCCTCGGAGAGCAGCTTGGTCTTGTCGGAGATGGCGACCAGCAAATCTGCCAGAGTGCGGTTCGCCGTGTCCGTGTCCTCCGTCAGCTTTCAGATCTCCTTCTTTAGCTCCTCCCGCTCCAGCTCCAGCTTCTCCACCTTGCCGTCTTGGTCCAGGGCCAGAGCATCAAGTGCATCCTTGTGCTTCCGCTCCAACTCCTGGGTCCGCTTTGCGATGATCTTCTCGATTTCCTCGTCCTTGCCGTGGAGCGGGGTGGCAAGCGCCTGTTCACGAGCAACGAGGTCTTCCTCCTGGGTGTCCAGCAAAGCTTGCTGCTGCCGCCGGTTGGCTTCCTCCTTGGCGGCCTGTTCCTTCGCCGCCTCTTGGGCCTTCTCGATGTCGGCCTGCTTCAGGAGGAGCTCTCGCTTGCGCTCATCCAGCTGATCCTGGACGGTCCATAGTTCCTGCCAGGCCTCGCCGAACTAGACTTGCGTCTGAACGACGCACTCCTGAAAATCCGCTTCTGCCTTGTCCACAGTCGCCATCCTGGAGTTCACCTTGTCCTGGCGGGCACGGTGGAGCGCCTGAAGCTTCTGGAAATTGGCGCTCATTGCCCGAAGGAGCTGCTCCTCTTGGGAACCGCCACCGCTGGCGCTCGATTCGTCGACAACCTGGAACCCGGCGGTGGCGAGCGCCTCATCGTTGAAAACCTCCCCTTCGGCTGGCGCTTTGGTGCTTGCCATCCCTGGGAGCGGAGGAATAGATCATCGCCGACCCTCAAGTACTTGCCCGGGGCGGGGGCTGCAGGGGAGGAAGGTTGGTCGTCGGCCACCCCCTCCCCGGCAGGCCCCTTGGCGGCCTCCTCGGCGGCGGACTTGGCGGCTTCCCCAGCCGCGATCTTGGTGGCCTCGGCTTCAGCATCCTTGGCGACCTCCTTGATGACAGTTTCGATGTCTACCTAGTCCATCGAGGGAGGGTCTGGAAACCAGAAAGGAGAATGAAGCGAGGCCAAAATCAAAGTTCAGAACAAAGGAAAGAAAGAACATTGCATGGCACAGATAGCAAGGGACGGGAGGCAGGCAACTTATCCGTGCCGAACTGAGAAGAAGTGTTTCCCTCCCCACCAACGTTCGTTGCCGAGACAGAGCCACCAGCACCCAAGCTTGCCCCCTCTTCCTCCATGCACGTGGGCTCGGCGGTAGATTCCCTTGCCGGTGACACCCCTCTGGGTGGCGTGGTTGACGGGGGCAGCCTATCAGGGGCGGCCCTCAGCGGCTCCTCCTGTTGCCGCTCTCCTCCTGCGAACCCGGCAAGGTCAACACCAAGGATACACACCCCAACACCCGTCGTTGGGGAGTGGGTAACGAACTCACGCTGGGGGCTGTTGCGGGAGCTGCGCCGAGGGCTGTTGTCCGGGCTGATCACCACCAACACCGGCGTGCGCGGACTTGCCGGGGGCTCGCCGCCCGTTGAAGCTTTGGCTCTCTCCGCCACCGCTGGCCTCCTCTTGCTCTTCGGGCTGAAGGACCCAAGATCGAAGTCAGCGTCCGGGGCGGCGTCCGCGAGGGGAGGAGAAGGGGATGGCGTCCTGGGCCACTTGGACGAGGAGGAGGCGGTAGCCGCAGCCTTCTTCGTTGCCGCAACCCTCGTCTGGCGCGCGGGCTGCGCCTAGGTTCGTTGCCGTTGCGCAGTCCTGCCGGGCTGGACCGGCTCGCCGGAGCCAGCCTGCCGCAGGACGCCTTTCTTCCCCGGGGCCGAGGAGTCATCCGCATTGGTCTCCTCTTCGGCCGACTCCTCGACCACTTCTTCAACAAGGGGAACCCCAGCGCCGGCGCCGCTGGGTTCCCTGACTGACCCCGTCCACTCGGCAAACTCCTTCTCTTCTGCAGCCACGTCGGCCTCGTCCTCCATAGTGCCGAGGCTGCCGGCCTCCTCAGCAAGTGCTACCTCGTCCGCCCTGGCGGCAATGTACGCCAGCTCTTCCTCAGTGGTGTTGCGGATGAGCTGCGGCTCGTCACGAACATAACTCTCCGACAAGTTATCGAAGAATGTCTGCACCAGCTCGCTTTCGGCTCGACCCAGGTCGGATCGAGGCCGTGCACGTTGAAAACCGGCATCAGGGCGATGATGGCGGTCAGGCAAGAGTTGTTGCTCAACGGGACTACCCTCGCCGGCAACCCGAACAGGCTGTCAGACTTGCCGGCCTTGGCGGCCTTGCCAGTCTTCTGGGCCTTGCCGGTCCTCTCGACCCTGCTGACCTCGTCAACCTTGAGCTGGAAAAGCCTCTGACAAAGATGAGCATGCTGCAGCACCATGAAGTTGTGGTTCAGGCGGGGGCGGAGCCTCATGATATCGGCCGCATTCCTGAAGTCCCAAGCCGGCCTCCCCTTATTTTGCAGTGGGGCAATCCGGTGGCGGATGAAGTCAGCACTGATCATCTTGAGAGTGAGCCCGGACGAGGTGAGGTGATGGATCCTGGTGGTGGCAACCGTGACCTTCTTGTCATCGGCGTCGAGCTCGCCCCAGTCCTTGCTGCGGACCGGCGGCCTCCGACGGACCCGGCAGAAATCCTGCAGATCTGTCTCCTCGATCCAGCACCACCGGCCCCGCCACTCGTCCCACCTCTCCTTCTGGGCACCCCCCGGGTACGTGCCCCTGCTCTTGGTCCTCGGAATCCAAGTGATGCAGCTAGAGACGGCGCCCCCTGGCTGGATGCGAGGGGTGAAGTAATGGCGGAAGAGCGCCATGCTGGGGTGCACTCCGGCGAAGCCCTCGCAAAGATGGGCAAAGAAGGCCATGCACGCCATGGCGTTCGGCGTAAGGTCTAGAAGGTGAAAGCCGTAGGTGTGCATGATGTTGTTGAAGAAATCTGAGAAAGGGGCAGAGCCCGCAGGAGAAGTAGTCGACAATGAAAGGATATCGATTCAGACCAGACTTGGAGAAGGAAGCAGGGACGATGCGCGTGGCGGGATGCCCCGACGTCTCCCTCCCCCACAGGGGACTGAACTTCTCCTTGAGGGTGAGCATGTCGACCGTCGAGGTGAAGAGGGCGTACTGCGCCCGCAGCTCCACCAACTCGCTCTCCGGCGCCGCCTTCCCCCCCCGGAGTCCTTGGCCGCTCCATTGCCCTTGCTTGCCTTGGGCGCCATGGCGGCTGAGAGGGGGTGAGGGATCAAGGGCAATGGGGGCGCGGCGGTGGCGAGCAGAGGCGAAAGCTCCGATTTCCGCTTGAAGAAGAAGAGGGGAACGACGTTTCCAAGATTGGAAAAGGCGTGGAGGGTAAATGAGCAGCACCCTTGCAGTTCCCTCTTTTTTTTATGGGGAAGACGCGGGCCGCCTCTTTACTATTCACCGCAGGGTGACGCAAGCATGCTGCGACCGTTCCACGCACGACCCCCACATCACGCACTCAATGCGGGTCGTGGGGAAGCGCAACTGGCGAAGAAGTTACTGCGGATAAAACTCTGCCATGTGTACCTGCGCACCGTTCTGGGCCTGGCCCAACAACGCTTCGCGCTTATGTGTGGCCCAGGCCCGGGGGCTCCTGTAGGTGTACAAAAGTAGGGGCCTTTCTCTACCTCTCTAACTTGTGCACGGGCAGTCGTGGCCGCACCTGCGGCCATGCTTGGCGAGGCAGAAGAAGCAGAGGTACGAGACTGCCAAGGTAGCACTCAAGCCAGAGGCATGAAAAGCGAAGGGGTAAGATGGGATTCCCCCGGCAAGATCCTTGCCGGGGTGGCCTGCATAGCCCCGGCAAGAGCCTTGCCGGGGCGACCTGCCCCACACCAGCAAGGCCGCCACCCTTGAGCCTGAGAGCTCTGACACCATCGACAACATCGAGACCAAGACTCAGGGGTGCGCGCGTGGTGGCATGCAGATCTTTGTGAAGACCAAAGGCCTGCGAGGCTAGATAAGAACCAGAAGACGAAGACCCCCGACAAGATCCTTGCTGGGGACGGCCGAAGACCCCCGGCCAGATCCTTGCCGGGGACGCCTGCGAGACCCCGGCAAGACCCTTGCCGGGGACATCTGCGGGGCCATGGCTAGGCCTGCACCCACCAACATTTCGCTGCCCTGCGGCCATTCCGACGCGGCAACCAGCCTGCCAACTAGGCAAGCGCTTGCGTGGCAGCATGCAGCTTCTAGGACAACTAGTAAAGCGCTCGTGTGGCGGCATGCAGCTTCTAGGCCAACTACTCAAGCACCTGCGTGGTGGCATGCAAATCTTCGTGAAGACCCTGTCACCGCACCAGCACAGCAACCAGCCAGCCAGCATGGCGCTGGATGCTTTGTCAGCTTGGACGCGCGTCGAAGCATGGCGAGGCAGCGACGGACGGGACGAGCTCTGTTGCCGCCCCTGATAAAACAAGAGGGCATGTAGGCGGCACATTAAATGCATTTGTCCTACGGTGCCAGGCGATAAACTTGTACATTGTAGATAATTTGACCTCCTGTGTGCGACGGTGGCGACCCCTTTGACATGTAAAAGTAGGCCCGAGGCATACTATGGAAGGATTCGGACTTTCTGGACTGGGCACGCATAGCAGCTAGTCCAAGAACGGAAGAACACCAAATAAACACAGATAAGTAGGACTAGGGTTTTACGCATCGCTTGCAGCGTGAACCTGGGTAAAAATCCCCTCGCGCTGATCGGTAGACCTACTCTTTGCGCAGCTCCACGCCCCCGCCAACCGTAGAAGGGATTCCCTGGGATCCCATAGGTGTCGTTTCCCCCGACACACTGTTTTCTATCTTATCAGTGCATAATGACTACTTTGCCACTGTGATAACCCCTTGATCTATAAAAGGAGGCCCATGGCAACCGTATAAAGGGTTAGAAGATTGGATGACTCACACCCCCATACGCGTGTAGTCGCTGCTGCCCTGAGGCAACCCCTGCCGGGCAAGTGTACTACGCTCCGCCACCACCTTTCCACCATCAATCCACCAAAGCAGGAGTAGGGTTTTATGCCTCACGGTGGCCTGAACCTGGGTAAAATTGCGTGTGATCTCTGCCATGCTGCCCCACGCTCGTCTGCTCCTTGTACAACGCGTCGCCCCCCTGCCGAACCAGCAAGGGGCCTCTTGGTCCCATAGGTGGCCATGGTTTCCCGCGACATTAAACCATGTCAATGCCTTTCCCTTCAAAGATAAAGGGAAGACCTTCTTCTTGACAACATCCTCGGGCACACCTGCAAGCTTAAATAATCCACAAACTTCATCCACATAGATTAGGTGGATATGAGGATGTAATGTTCCATCTCCTGCATAAGGATTAGCTAGCAGTTTCTCTATCATACCCGAAGGAATTCCATAATAAATATTTTCAGTAGGTGAAGTAGGTTGAGGATCAACTCTTTGCTCTTCCGGTCGGGCTGAAGATACCCCGAACAAGCCCCTCAAAGGATTATTTTCCATAGTAACAAGTGACAGTAAATTTCAGCACACTATATAAATGTTTCCTTGCCAAATTGCATTTACCAAAGGCGCTTCACTCCCCAGCAACGGCGCCATAAAAGAGTCTTGATGACCCACAAGTATAGGGGATCTATCGTAGTCCTTTTGATAAGTAAGAGTGTCGAACCCAACGAGGAGCGGAAGGAAATGACAAGCGGTTTTCAGCAAGGTATTCTCTGCAAGCACTGAAATTATCGGTAACAGATAGTTGTGTGATAAGATAATTCGTAACGGGTAACAGCTAATAAAAGTAAACAAGGTGCAGCAAGGTGTCCCAATCCTTTTTGCAGCAAAAGACAAGCCTGGACGAACTCATATATAAAGCAAAGCGCTCCCGAGGACACATGGGAATTGTTGTCAAGTTAGTTTTCATCATGCTCATATGATTCTCGTTTGTTAATTTGATAATTTGATATGTGGGTGGACCGGTGCTTGGGTGTTGCCCTTCCTTGGACAAGCCTCCCACTTATGATTGACCCCTCTCACAAGCATCCGCAACTATGAAATAAGAATTAAGATAAATCTAACCATAGCATGAAACATATGGGTCCAAATCAGCCCCTTATGAAGCAACGCATAAACTAGGGTTTAAGGTTCTGTCACTCTAGCAACCCATCATCTACTCATGACTTCCTAATGCCTTCCCCTAGGCCCAAACAATGGTGAAGTGTCATGTAGTCTACGTTCACATAACACCACTAGAGGAAATACAATATACATCTCATCAAAATATCGAACGAATGCCAAATTCACATGATTACTTATAACAAGACTTCTCCCATGCCCTTAGGGACAAACGTAACTACTCACAAAGCATATTCATGTTCATAATCAGAGGAGAATTAATTATCATTAAGGATCTGAACATATGATCTTCCACCGAATAAACCAACTAGCTAGCATCAACTACAAGGAGTAATCAACACTACTAGCAACCCACATGTACCAATATGAGGTTTTGAGACAAAGATCCGATACAAGAAATGAACTAGGGTTTGAGAGGATATGGTGTTGGTGAAGATGTTGATGGAGATTGACCCCCTCTCGATGAGAGGATCGTTGGTGATGACGATGGTGATGATTTCCCCCTCCCAGAGGGAAGTTTCCCTAGCAGAATAGCTCCGCCAGAGCCCTAGATTGGTTCTGCCCAAGTTCCGCCTCGAGACGGTAGCGCTTCATCCTGAAAGCTTCCTTCTAAATTTTTCCAGGTCAAAACACACCATATAGCAGAAGATGTGCGCCAGGGGCCTGCCAGGGGGCCCACAAGATCGGAGGGCGCGCCCAGGGGGGCAGGGCGCGCCCTCCACTGTTGTGGATGGCAGGTGGCCCCCCTCTGGTGCTTTCTTCACCCAATATTTTTATATATTCCAAAAATATTCTCCGTGAAGTTTCAGGACTTTTGGAGTTGTGCATAATATGTCTCTAATATTTGCTCCTTTTCCAGTCCAGAATTCCAACTGTCGCCATTCTCCCTCTTCATGTAAACCTTATAAAATAAGAGAGAAAAGGCATAAGTATTGTGATATAATGTGTAGTAACAGCCCATAACGCAATAAATATCAATATAAAAGCATGATGCAAAATGGACATATCAATGATCTAGCATAACATGTATGAAAAATGATGAACGGTGGCTGAGGCACAAATACTATGTCAACTATATGATCATGCAAAGCAATACGACAAGGAATGCTCAAGTCATCAAATGGAAACGGTGGAAGTTGCATGGCAATATATCTCGGAATGGCTATGGAAAGGCCATAATAGGTAGGTATGGTGGCTGTTTTGAGGAAGATATAATAAGGCTTATATGTGATAGAGCGTATCATATAACGGGGTTTGGATGCACCTGCGAAGTTTGCACCAAATCTCGATGTGAGAAACGGCAATGCACGGTACCGTAGAGGCTAGCAAATTGCGGAAAGGTAAGAGTGTGTATAATACATGGACTCACATTAGTCATAAAGAACTCATATACTTATTGCAAAATTTTATTAGCCCTTGAAGCAAAGTACTACTACGCATGCCCCTAGGGGGATAGATTGGTAGGAAAAGGCCATCGGTCATCCCCGACCACCACTCATAATGAAGACAATCAATAATAAATCATGCTCCAACTTCATAGCATAACGAGAGACTATACATGCATGCTTCGGGAATCACAAACCTTAACACAAATATTCTTACTAACCATAACCGTTTACTAGTACCTCCCACATATTCCATCTCTATATCGCAAAACTATTGCCAGGAATCAAACATATCATATTCAGTGATCCACAAGTTTTATGTAGGATTTTATGACTAACCATGCAAATGACCAATTCCTGTTGACTCTCTAAATAGGTATAAGTGAAGCATGAGAGTTTAATTCTTTCTACAAAAGATCATGCTATAATAAATATAAGCGAAGCAAGAGAGCATTCTACAAATAACGGTTTTCTATGTGAAGAGAAATAGGCAATCCAAACTTCAAATGATATAAGTGAAGCACCTGAAGCATTCTATAAAGCCATACTCAAAAGATATACGTGAAGTGCAATGAGAATTCTATAAATCAACCATGGACTATCTCATACCACATTGGTGCATGAAAGAAGAATGAAAACTAAACACAAAAGACGCTCCAAGATTTGCACATATCCCATTAACGAAACGAAGATGAAAACATACCGATACTTGTTGAAGAAAGATGGGATGCCTTCCGGGGCATCCCCAAGCTTAGACTCTTGAGTATCCTTGGATATTTACTTGGGGTGCCTTGGGCATCCCCAAGCTTGAGCTCTTGCCTCTCCTCCTTCTCTCATATCGAGACCTCCTTGATCTTTGATCACTTCATCCACAAAAAACTCATCAAAAAGCTCGGTGAGATCCGTTAGTATAATAAAGCAAATCACTACTCTAAGTACTGCTTCAAACCAATTCATATTTTTTTTTTCATTGTAGCTACTGTATTATAACTTTTCCATGGCTTATACCACCGATAGAATCGATAGTTTCATCAAAACAAGCAAAACAATGCATCAAAAACAGAAACTGTCTTAAACAGGACAGTCTGTAGTAATCTGAACCTCTACCATACTTCTGGTACTCCATAATTCTGAAAAATTAGGAAACAATAAAAAATTTGTATATAAATATTGTGGAAAAAGTTTCAGAAACTTTCGATGTTTTTCCAGTAAAAAATGTAAAATCACGCACTACAGCCAAAGTTTCTGTTTTTGCACCGCACATACCAACAAGAAATCTACTCATCCTAAAGGCAAATCTTGGCACATTATTTTTAAAATAAAATGGATTTGTACAAGGGGATAATTATTTTTGTTGAAAAGTTTCTTTAATGGAGATTCACAAAGTTTCCATGGGGATGAATAAAGTTCAAGGACGTCCCCTACTTCAACGATGTTCGTCTTTCTCACTTTCACTTTTCTTTTTGTGAAGTATTAAGTCCCCCTCTATATTTTTTGTTTTTAAACTTTATATAAGTACTCAACATAAATAAATGACCCTCTAAAACTTCCGGGTTGTCTCCCTGGCAGCTCTTTCTTTAAAGCCGTTAAGCTAGGCATAAAGTGCTCAAGTAGTGGATCCACCCGGATCCCAAGGTATATCAAAGCCAATTTTAATTAAAGATGATTTGGCATTTAGTAGCGAGCACAAAGCAACATATATCATGCAATGACGAAGTCCAACTCTCTTCCTATGCATCTACATGTCACACAAGAACAATTCATGAACATCAAGTAAAGGCCAATACATAGCATAAGAAGTTTCTTGCATTTTTATCGTGTTGGAAACATAGAGAGGCGGAGATGTAGTTCCTCTCCCATAATAATTGCAAGTAGGAGCAGAAAGCACATGCATATTATATTCATCAAAATCATCATGTGCAATGGTAAAAGGCAACCAATCAATGTAATCCTTAATAAGTGCAAACTTCTCCGATATAGTGTAATTTGGAGAATTCAAGAAGATAATAGGACTATCATGTGTGGGTGCAATAGAAATAATTTCATTATTAACATAAGGAACTATAGAAAGTTCATCTCCATAGGCATAATTCATATTGGCATCTTGGCCACAAGCATAGCAAGCATCAAGTTCATCAAAAAGGAATATTTCAAAAGAATCAACGGGATCATAACAATTATCATAGCATTCATCCCTCGGTAAGAATGAAGGGACATTAAACAATGTATGAGTTGGAGGGTTACTCACATTAGAAGGTGCGCACAGGTAGCTAATCCTCTCTTCCTCATTTTGTTCTTCGCTCTCCTCATCATCATTTTCATCCAATGAGCTCACAGTTTCATCGATTTCTTCTTACATAGACTCCTGCAAAATATTAGTCTCTTCTTGGACAGTGGAGATGTTCTCAATAAATACATCAATATCATAATTGCATTTATAATTATCGTAGCAATGTTTAAGGATGGCAAAATTTTCAGGTCTATAAACTGAATCATCAAAATCTTCAAACTTTTCAAACAAAGATTCAATTTCATAAGCACCCTTAAAAGCAAAAAATTCTTCTATTTGTTCCACATCATAGTAATCATATATACCATTAGCATAAGAAGCCAAGGTCTCAATATCACTAAATTCACATGAAAAGGGAAGGTGTCGAGCCTTCATCCTAGAGCAACAAGTATAATCATATCTTGAGCATAAATTCCAAGCATACCATTGTAACATTTCAATTTGATCCCATAAAAGTTTTCCTTTTTGAGTCAAGTGATAATCCCTACAGTGTTCACGTTGATCCAATTTACTCCCATTATCAAGTTGAATGGGGTTTTCTCAGGATTATCAAAGTAGTGCAAAATATTTTTCACATAACGAGCATCGAGGGTTTTAGGAGGTTCCCCATCTCCATGAGTAGCAAGTACCACTAATTTTTTTGGTGTTTCGTGTTCCATATCCATAACTAAAGATAGAGAACAACTTAGAACAGAAAATAAAAACAACATAGTGATAAAGCAAACAAGCACACATGAGAATATTCACCCCACGCTATTGCTCCCCGACAACGGCGCTAGAGAAAGGTCTTCATAACCCACAAGTATAGGGGATCGTTTGTAGCCTTGTTCAATAAATAAGAGTGTCGAACCCAACGAGGAGCTAAAGGTAGAACAAATATTCACTCAACTTCTATCGACCACCGATACAACTCTATGCATACTTGACATTTGCATTACCTAGAACAAGTATGAACCTATTTTGCAAGAAATAAAACTACGGGTAGTTTGTGAGAATAAGACTACGGATAAATTGCAAGGTAATAAAAGTGGATAGCTTTTGTCAACAAGAAAGTCATTTTTCCCTAGGCAATCGATAACAAGTACCGGTAATCATTCTTGTAATTTTATATGAGGGAGAGGCATGAGCTAACATACTTTCTCTACTTGGATCATATGCACTTATGATTGGACCCCTAGCAAGCATCTGCAACTACTAAAGATCATTAAGGCCGTGAAACCCAACCATAACATTAAGTATCAAGTCCTCTTTACTCCCATACGCCATAACCCACTTATCCGCGTTAAGGCTGCTGTCACCCTCACAACACCGATAATAAGAAAACCATGAACATATTGCAACACCCTACAGCGGGGGCCCCTCTGTTTATGCGACACGGAGGGCACCATAGGACAGCACCATAAATAAAACATACAATCCAAGATCACGATTAACCCATAGGACAAAACGGATCTACTCAAACATCATAGGATAACCATAGATCATTGGGAAATAATATATGGAGTTGAGCACCACGTTTAAGTAGAGATTACGGCGGGAAGAAGAGGTGTTACACCGCTGCATAGAGGGGGAGAAAGTTGGTCTTGACGGTAGCAAGATAGTTGATGTAGATCGCCGCCATGATCCTTGCCCCGGCGGCGTTTCGACACCACCGGGAGAGAGGGGGAGAGAGCCCCCCCTTTCTTATTCTTCCTTGGCCTCCCCCCTAGAAGGGAGGAGAGTTCCCCCTCTGGTCCATGGTCTCCATGGCGGTGGAGGGGCGGGAGCCCCTCCGAGATTGGAACTCCCTCTCTGTTCTGTTCTGTTTCGCGTTCCCCAGATCTGGCTCTTCACGGTTTCTTAAATTCCCGGAGATCCGTAACTCCGATTGCGCTGAAACTTTTACACGATTTTTCCTCATAAATTATCTTTTTGCGCCAGAGGAAGGGCCCCAACCAACTTTTAAGGAGGGCATAAGACACCTGAGCGCGCCAGGGGGTGCCCGGCGCGTCCTGGTGGGTTGTGGTCACTGTGGGCCCCTGTTTGCGTTGATTCCAAGTCCCAAAAATCACATATATTCCAAAATAATTCTCCTTAAATTTTTATTGTGTTTGGACTTCATTTGATATGGATTTTCTGTGAAACAAAAACCATGTAACAAACAGGAACTGGCACTGGGCACTAGATCAATAGGTTAGTCCAATAAAATCATATAAAAAGTTGCCAAAAATATGTGAAAGTTGTATAATATTGGCATGGAACAATAAAAAATTATAGATACGACAGAGACGTATCATGAAGCAGTAGAGAGGTCCCGCCACCAAGCAGCGGCCACAAGAGAGATGTCCCGGCGCGCCGCGGAGCCCTCGAACAAGCTCTCACGGGCACGCGAGGGATCTCACAAGCGCACTCACCGCATCGGCGATCGCGATGAGCTGGCGTTGCTGAAGTCCTTGGCCGGCGATGACGACATTCTCGCTGGCCTCAGTAAGCAGCAGGAGCTGGTCGACGGCTTGATGAAGCTGCTCGAGATCAGCGATGCCTCGGTTGAGAAGGCGGCCGGCCTCGTCAAGCAACTCATGGGTGATAATGCGAAGCTCCTCAAGGCGCTCGCTGAGAAGGAGGAGGAGACCGCCGGCTAGAAGATGCTGCATGAGTAGAGCAGTTCCTCGAGGATGATAATACGTCTCCAACGCATCCATAATTTATGAAGTATTCATGCTATTATATTATCTGTTTTCGATGTTTATGGGCTTTATTAAAAACTTTTCTATTATTTTTGGGGCTAACCTATTAACCCAGAGCCCAGTGCCACTTTCTGTTTTTCCCTTGTTTCAGTGTTTCGCAGAAAAGGAATATCAAACAGAGGCCAAATGGAATGAAACCTTCGGGAGCGTGATTTTTGGAACGAACATGATCAAGGAGACTTGGAGTTGAAGTCAGGGAAGCTTCGAGGTGGCCACGAGGTAGGGAGGCGCGCCTGCCCCCCTGGGCGCGCCCCCCACCCTCGTGGGCCCCTCGTGGCTCCCCTTACCGACTTCTTTCACCTATATATATCCATATACCCTAAAAACATCGGGGAAGAGAATAGATCGGGAGTTCCACCGCTGCAAGCCTCTGTAGCCACCAAAAACCAATCGGGACCTTGTTCCGGCACCCTGCCGGAGGGGGGATCCCACACCGGTGGCCATCTTCATCATCCTGGTGCTCTCCATGACAAGGAGGGAGTAGTTCACCCTCGGGGCTGAGGGTATGTACCAGTAGCTATGTGTTTGATCTCTGTCTCTCTCTCTCTCGTGTTCTTGATTCGGCACGATCTTGATGTATCGCGAGCTTTGCTATTATAGTTGGATCTTATGATGTTTCTCCCCCTCTACTCTCTTGTAATGGATTGAGTTTTCCCTTTGAAGTTATCTTATCGGATTGAGTCTTTAAGGATTTGAGAACACTTGATGTATGTCTTGCATGTGCGTATCTGTGGTGACAATGGGATATCACGTGATCTACTTGATGTATGTTTTGGTGATCAACTTGCGGGTTCCGTAACATTGTGAACTTATGCATAGGGGTTGGCACACGTTTTCGTCTTGACTCTCAGGTAGAAACTTTGGGACACTCTTTGAAGTACTTTGTGTTGGTTGAATAGATGAATCTGAGATTGTGTGATGCATATCGTATAATCATACCCACGGATACTTGAGGTGACATTGGAGTATCTAGGTGACATTAGGGTTTTGGTTGATTTGTGTCTTAAGGTGTTATTCTAGTACGAACTCTATGATAGATCGAACGGAAAGAATAGCTTCGTGTTATTTTACTATGGACTCTTGAATAGATCGATCCGAAAGAATAAATTTGACGTGGTTTCGTACCCTACAATAATCTCTTCGTTTGTTCTCCGCTATTAGTGTCTTTGGAGTGACTCTTTGTTGCATGTTGTGGGATAGTTATATGATCCAGTTATGTTATTATTGTTGAGAGAACTTGCACTAGTGAAAGTATGAACCCTAGGCCTTGTTTCAACGCATTGCAATACCGTTTTCGCTCACTTTTACGAATAGTTACCTTGCTGTTTTTATATTTTCATATTACAAAAACCTTTATCTACCATCCATATTGCACTTGTATCACCATCTCTTCGCCGAACTAGTGCACCTATACATTTTACCATTGTATTGGGTGTGTTGGGGACACAAGAGACTCTTTGTAATTTGGTTGCAGGGTTATTTGAGGGAGACCATCTTCATCCTAAACCTCCCACAGATTGATAAACCTTAGGTCATCCACTTGAGGGAAATTTGCTAGTGTCCTACAAACCTCTGCACTTGGAGGCCCAACAACGTCTACAAGGAGAAGGTTGCATAGTAGACATCAAGCTCTTTTCTGGCGCCGTTGCCGGGGAGCTGAGTGCTTGAAGGTATATCTTTAGATCTTGCAATCGAATCTTTTAGTTTCTTGTTTTATCACTAGTTTAGTTTATAAAAGAAAACTACAAAAAAATGGAATTAAGTTTGCCTCATACGCTTCATCTTTTTAATATCTTTCGTGAGAATGATGGAAAGGAAAATTGTGCTCAAGCGCTAGAAGAAGAATGCATTAGAATGTTTGGCACTAAATCTTTGTATGATGAGCATGATTGCAATGTTGTTAGTATGAATTCTATGAATATCCTTGATGCTAATGATATGCAAAGCCACAAGCTTGGGGATGCTATGTTTGATGAAGATGATATTTTTTGTCCCCCAAGTTTTGATGAGGAAATTTATTATGATGAAAGCATGCCTCCTATTTATGATGATTATTGCGATGATATGTATGCCATAAAAAATAAAGATAACCATGAAACTTGTCATCTTGATTTTAATTTTCAATTGGATTATGCTTCACGTGATAGTTATTTTGTTGAGTTTGCTCCCACTAATATTGATGAGAATAAATTTGCTTATGTGGAGAGTAGTAAAATTTCTATGCAAGTAGATCATGAAAAGAATGCTTTATGTGCTGGTTATATGGTTAAATTCATTCATGATGCTACTAAAAATTATTATGAGAGAGGATCACATGCTTCTACATATTGCAATAATATCAAGTTTCCTCTCTAGGTGCTTAAAGTTTTGAAGTTATGTTTATTTTGCCTTCCTATGTTAGTTGATTATTGTTCCCATCAGTTGTTTGCTCACAAAATACCTATGCATAGGAAGTGGGTTAGACTTAAATGTGCTAGTCATATTCTTCATGATGCTCTCTTTATGTTTCAATTCTTATCTTTTAGGTGAGCATCATTGAAATCATCATGCCTAGCTAAAGGCATTAAAGAAAAGCGCTTGCTGGGAGACAACCAATATTTACCCCTAATGTTTTTGTGTGTTCACATGATTAAGCCACTGTAGTAATCATGTTTTATAGACTTTGTTTCAATAAAGTGCCAAGTAAAACCTATAGGATCTTCTTGGATGATAGTTATTTGATCTTGCTGAAAATTCCAGAAACTTCCTGTTCACGAAAACAATTGGTAAAAATCACCAGAAAGTGATAAAATACTGATTCATTGCAGTAGATCAATAATCAAATTATCTAGGTCCTCCTAATTTGGCAGATTTTTCTGTGTTCCAGAAGTTTGCGTTTGATGCAGATTACTACAGACTGTTCTGTTTTTGACAGATTCTGTTTTCTATGTGTTGTTTGCTTATTTTGATGAATATATGAGTAGTATCGGAGGGTATGAACTATAGATAAGTTGGAATACAGTAGATATTACACCAGTATGAATTTAGAATGAGTTCACAACTGTACCTAAGTGGTTATTTATTTTCTTATACTAACGGAGCTTACGAGTTTTCTGTTAAGTTTTGTGTTGTGAAGTTTTCAAGTTTTGGGTAAAGATTCGATGGATTATGGAATAAGGAGTGGCAATAGCCTAAGCTTTGGGATGCCCAAGGCACCCCAAGGTAATATTCAAGGACAACCAAAAGCCTAAGCTTGGGGATTCCCCGGATGGCATCCCCTCTTTCGTCTTCGTTCATCGGTAACTTTACTTGGAGCTATATTTTTATTCACCACATGATATGTGTTTTGCTTGGAGCGTCATTCTATTTTATTTAGCTTTGCTTGCTGTTTGAATAAAATCCCAAGATCTGAAATTCTTAAATGAGAGAGAGTCTTCACATAGGTACATAATTATGTAACTACTAATTGGTCTTCACTTATATCTTTTTGGAGTAGTTTGTCATTTACTCGTGTGCTTCACTTATATCCTATGAGTAAATGGTTGAATGATTTGAATGTCATAAATCTGAAATTATATATGTTTCATATGCCTTTCCCATGGGAGTAATGCCTTCACATATAAGAAGTAGAGGTGGTAAATTTTTGAAGGTTAGCAAACATTGTATTGGTCACTTGAACAATTCATGAAAGATATTGAAGGAAGAGAGATTTCACATATAAATATACTATCTTGGACAACTTCTATGATAGTGAGCCCCATTAATTATTTTCAAACCTGAGCAAATTAGTTGAAGTTGGACAAGGAAGACAACATAATGAGTTATGCTTGGGTATATTTGTATAGAAGTTATTTTGTTATGGATCCTCTAACATGTGGTGCTTGCTATTTAGAATCCTTTGCTAGCCAAAATATCTGTACTAAGTGGGAATACTGCTTGTGGATCCAAATTCCTAGAACCAAGTTTCTTCCATGAGTGTCCACCATATCTACCTATATGCGGTATTTACCTGCCGTTCCAAGTAAATTTGCATGTGCCAAACTCTAAACCTTCAAATAATAATCTGTTTTGTATGCCCGAATCGCTCATGTAGAGACTAGGGGCCAGTATCTTCCATGTTAGGTGGGTTATTCTCATGATGAGTGGACTCCGCTCATCATTCACGAGAAAATGGCTGGTAACTGGGATACCCAGTCCTATGATCAAAAGATCAAAAACAAATTCGCAAATAATTTAAACAAAACTCCCCCAGGAATGTTGATAGTTGGACGGCACCCATTGTTTCGGATAAGCCGTGGAGTGTGAATGTTGGTGGAGGGTGAGTAAATTTTTTACCTTTCTGCGTGGGAACCGCCTATAATGTATCTAGTATGGAAGATATTGGGAACTCTTGGTCGTTATGTTGACAATGAAAGCATACCTCTCAAAATTATTTTCATCTCTGTTTTAGCTTCGAGCTCTGGCACCTCTGCAAATCCCTGCTTCCCTCTGCGAAGGGCCTATCTTTTACTTTTATGCAAGAGTCAGTAGTATTCCTTCACATTCCAACCTACTCTTTAGTTGGCAGGAATCATGTGATGGAAAGATCTAAGCATATATGGCCATTCAAATATATTTGAGCATGAATTATTATTGTTGGCATTACCCTTGAGGTAAAAGGTTGGGAGGCGAAACATTAAGCCCCTATCTTTCTCTGTGTTCGATGAATACTATTTGTTCTAAAAATATGCTTTGAGTGGTAGCAATCATGGAAGACTATATGATAGTTGAGTATGTGGGATTTCCTAAATCAAAGCTCGGACATAGACTCTTCCTGAAAATAAGATGAATTGTAATTGTTTGATGACTAATAACACGGTTTGTTAGTTTTCAAGAAATTTATGATCTATACTTTAACTTGTGAATAGTTTGTTACTTGATCATGCAAAGTTTTATGAGATCAGCTGCTGTTATGACATATGATGATGCTAGAAAAGGTGATTGAAATTATCATTGATCAAACTTGTGCACCTGCTAGCATTCACACTTCATAAATTTTTTCTTTTATCATTTACCTACTCGAGGACGAGCAGGAATTAAGCTTGGGGATGTTGATACGTCTCCAACGTATCTATAATTTATTAAGTATTCATGCTATTATATTATCTGTTTTGGATGTTTATGGGCTTTATTAAACACTTTTATATTATTTTTGGGGCTAACCTACTAACCCAGAGCCCAGTGCCAGTTTCTGTTTTTCCCTTGTTTCGGTGTTTCGCAGAAAAGGAATATCAAACGGAGTCCAAACGGAATGAAACCTTGGGGGCGTGATTTTTGGAATGAACGTGATCCAGGAGACTTGGAGTTGAAGTCAGGGAAGCTTCGAGGTGGCCATGAGGTAGGGAGGCGTGCCTGCCCCCCTGGGCATGCCCCCCACCCTCGTGGTCCCCTCGTGGCTCCCCTTACCGACTTCTTTCGCCTATATATATCCATATACCCTAAAAACATCGGGGAAGACAATAGATCAGGAGTTCCGCTGCTGCAAGCCTCTGTAGCCACCAAAAATCAATCGGGACTCTGTTCCGGCACCCTGCCGGAGGGGGGATCCCTCACCGGTGGCCATCTTCATCATCTCGGCGCTCTCCATGACAAGGAGGGAGTAGTTCACCCTCGGGGCTGAGGGTATGTACCAGTAGCTATGTGTTTGATCTCTCTCTCTCTCTCTCGTGTTCTTGATTCGGCACGATCCTGATGTATCGTGAGCTTTGCTATTATAGTTGGATCTTATGATGTTTCTCCCCCTCTACTCTCTTGTAATGGATTGAGTTTTCTCTTTGAAGTTATCTTATCGGATTGAGCCTTTAAGGATTTGAGAACACTTGATGTATGTCTTGCATGTGCGTATCTGTGGTGACAATGGGATATCACGTGATCTACTTGATGTATGTTTTGGTGATCAACTTGCGGGTTCCGTAACATTGTGGACTTATGCAAAGGGGTTGGCACACGTTTTCGTCTTGACTCTCCGGTAGAAACTTTGGGGCACTCTTTGAAGTACTTTGTGTTGGTTGAATAGATGAATCTGAGATTGTGTGATGCATATCGTATAATCATACCCACGGATACTTGAGGTGACATTGGAGTATCTAGGTGACATTAGGGTTTTGGTTGATTTGTGTCTTAAGGTGTTATTCTAGTACGAACTCTATGATAGATCAAACAGAATAATAGCCTCGTGGTCTTTTTACTACGGACTCTTGAATAGATCGATCCGAAAGAATAACTTTGAGGTGGTTTCGTACCCTACAATAATCTCTTTGTTTGTTCTCTGCTATTAGTGACTTTGGAGTGACTCTTTGTTGCATGTTGAGGGATAGTTATATGATCCAGTTATGTTATTATTGTTGAGAGAACTTGCACTAGTGAAAGTATGAACCCTAGGCCTTGTTTCAATGCATTGCAATACCGTTTTCGCTCACTTTTATCAGTAGTTACCTTGCTGTTTTTATATTTTCATATTACAAAAACCTTTATCTACCATTCATATTGCACTTGTATCACCATCTCTTCGCCGAACTAGTGCACCTATACAATTTACCATTGTATTGGGTGTGTTGGGGACACAAGAGACTCTTTGTTATTTGGTTGCAGGGTTGTTTGAGAGAGACCATCTTCGTCCTACACCTCCCATGGATTGATAAACCTTAGGTCATCCACTTGAGGGAAATTTGCTACTGTCCTACAAACAGTTGCACTTGGAGGCCCAACAACGTCTACAAGGAGAAGGTTGCATAGTAGACACCAGTTGACGCTGACAACGGTCGTCGAGGAACTGAATGGGTGACTTGAGGAAGCTCCTGATCGAGTGCGAGCAGGAGGTGGAGGAATCCGTGGATGCTTTCAAGCCAAGTCGTGAGGAATTGAAGAGGGAGCTGGAGGATGTCATCACCCGGCGATCAACCGAGGAGTAAAGACAGTAGCGACCCAGATTGTTGTCTGCGATTTCCTTCTTCTCTTGCTCCTGTGTCTTCCGGGCTTTGCCGCATGTGACATTTTAAATTATCCGGAATATGTAAGACAATTATTATCCGCGCCATTGTAAATTTGTCGTTGTATTATCCGTTGCCATTTTATTTTTCATTGTATTATCCGTTGCCCTATGTGGCATTTTAAATTAGGCCGGAATATGAGTTGAAAACACGTACAAAGCAAATGCTAACATTGAGAAGGGCCATGGGATCACAAGCAAACACCCTCCGTCCAGGTGCTTTAATTAACCATGTGTTAAACAGCGGCTCAGCCGCCATTAATGGAGAAGTTGTGAACGAGGCAGGCGGCTGGTGGATGGAGGTCAAAGAGCTCGCTTCCCAGTGAGCATGGGTGGCCTTGCTGCTCACATGTGTCCCGTCGATCCTGCGAGGTGGACAGGATGCACGCGTCCCGTCGAGCCTGCGTGGCGGACTGCTCGGACGCGTCCCGGCGAGCCTGCACGGCGGACTTCTCACGCTCGTCCCGTCTAATCAAACAGCTGCACGCACGCCATCGAGTATGGTTAAATTTTGGCACAAAATACAAAGATGAGCAATGAACCAGGATGGAGGTAGTACTATCCCATAAGAAAAGAAGGATGTGGGGCCGCACTTAAATGGTTAAGGGAACACACGGTTCATATAATACAACCATTTGCGATATTAACGTGTCAGCTATTTGTTTCAAAAGGACTTCGTTGGCTATTAATGTGTGTGCCTTGTCTCAAACTGGATGATTTTTTTACCACGGCATATACGTGCCATGTCATGAAACCATGCCAAGTTTCATGTTTTTTGGGTGATTTTTCGATTTACTGGGATTTAAAAACTGAGATTCTCAATGTTTCAGGATGATGAGAAGTTTGTACTTCATTCCCATTCCTTCAACAAGACCTAAACATGCACCCAATGACACATGTACGATTTTCCACCCATTTTTCTTCACTAGAGCATGTGCTTGTAGTTCAAATTTGAATTATGGAGTACATTAAATGCCTAGAAAACTCAATTAATATATAAAATGGCCAAACGAACCCTAAACAATTTCAAATTTCAGCACGACACTCCAGTTATTCTATGTTGGCTGTAGAAAACAAAGTTCAAGGCGAGAAGAGGCAGCGATTATCGTTTTGCCCACAAGAGGGGCATGTTTACCTACCAGAACCACGAGGGTTGCGAGAAGCTTCGGTTTGTAAGAGGCTTGTAATATAGCTTGGCCCAAATTGGACAATTATTTTACCACGACATATATGTGCCATGTAGTGACACCATGCCAAGTTTCATGATTTCCTGGTGAGTTTTGGATTTACAGAGATTTATGTCGGTGTACAAAAGTAGGGGCACACCTTTGTACTCCTTTACTTGTGCACGGGCAGTCGTAGCCGCGTTCCACGGCCACACTAAACAGGGCAGAGGAGGGAAGCCGGAGAGAAGCCGAAGCACAAGAAGGCCAAGGCAACGCCAAGACCAAAGATACCAAAGAGCGAGAGGGCGAGGTGGACTCCCCCGGCAAGATCCTTGCTGGGCCAGGCCTCCGCGGCCCCGGCAAGAGCCTTGCCGGGGCAACTTGCCCAAACACCAACAGAGCGAGCCGCCCTTGAGCCAACGGGTTCCAACCCAACCAACTACAATTGGACCAGGGCTCGGGAGACACCTCTGTGGTGGCATGCAGATCTTTGTCAAGACCATAGAGATATGAGATCAGATGAGGACCAGAAGACGGCGACCCTCGGCGGGATCCTTGCTGACGAGATCCACAAGACCCCCGGCAAGCGCCTTGCCAGGGACGACTGCAACGCCACGGAAAGACCCTTGCCGGGCCCCCGGCAAGGCCCTTGCCGAGGGCGCCAGCGGGGCCACAGCCAGGCCCGCGTCGACCAAGACTCCACCGCCGTCCCCAAGCAGCTGCTAGCTCAACCAGCTAAGTAGGCACCTGCGTCGCGACAGGCGGCCTCTACGCCAACTCAGCAAGCACCTGCGTGGTGGCATGCAGATCTTCGTGAAGATCCTACCACCGCTCCACCTCAGCTGCCTGCCTGCCTACATGGCGCTGCATGCACCGCTGGCCTGGGCGCGTGTCGATGCAGGGCGAGGCGGCAGCGGACGGGACGGGTCTCGTTCCCGTCCCCAATAAAGCTAAGGGACACCTAAGGTGCGCATTAAATGTGTCTTGACCTGTAATATAGGCGATAAGCTCGCAGCACTGTAGGCCTTTGCACCACCTGTGTGCCACTATGGCAGCCCCTTCCGACTATAAAAGGAGGCCCTTGGCATACTGGAGAGGGATTCGGCTCTTTGGAACTACGCAGCCACCATAGCTAGTTCGAGAGCTCAAGAACTCTCTCAAATACACACCAAAGCAGGACTAGGGTATTATGCATCCTCGCGGCCCGAACCTGGGTAAACGATCCTTGTGTTGACTATTATTCCTGCTCTTCTCACAACCCTGCGCCCCGGCAACCATAGTAGGGATTCTTGTGATCCCATAGGTGTCGTTTCCCACCAACATCTTTGGCGCGCCAGGTAGGGGGCGCAATTGTGAGAATCTGGTCTAGTAGTTAGCCCAGCCGTTCTTCATCGCCATGGCTCACAAGAAGAAGACGATCACGGCGGTCGGCTCGTCGGGAGCCGAACGGCCCGTGCCAGTGCGGGAGAACAGCGGGCTGGTCACGGACAAGACCCGGGCCGCAGTCCGCGAGCACCGGCATCGCTCTGGCAGTCAGAGCCTAGCGAGCGGCATCGTTCGTGTGCCAGGCGACGGGCCGCACACCACCAAATCCAAAGACGGAGCTGGGCCCCCCGCAGGCGGCGCGGGGCCCTCCAGGAGTGTCGTTGTGCCACCCACGGGCGGCGCAGCAACCTCCAAGACGCCCACGGCGCGCTCCTCCCAGGGTGCGCGCGACGAGCAGCGCCACTACACCGGAGACCCCGGACACCGCCGTGGGAAGAGCCCTGTGCATCGTCCGCGGGACGAAGGAGTCCAGGATGCTCGCCGAAGTGCTGGCAAAAATGGCGCGCAGCCGCTGGGCCGTGGTAGAGCTCCTTCTAACATAGTTAGAAGTCGAAGCGCGCCACAGTCCATGCAGCTGTCACCACCACCCACGCCAGCGGAAGCTTTGGCGCGCGCGCAGTTGCTCCTCGACTTCCTTCCTGCTGCGGAGAAGCTCGACGAGTGGAGAGCCACCATCCAGAGCCTCGTCGCCGTCGCCAATAAAGATGATCCGCGACCGGCGGGGCCTTTGGGCCGGCGCTCCATCGAACCACCGCTGGGCCGGGGGTGCTGCCCCCATGGTGCACTCTTCTCCTCCACGCCAGCCATCGCGGGTGTCGGTCCGTCGCGATGACGCTTGTGATAATATTTCCATAGCGTCGTCCGACCCACGGACCCACCGCGACCAACGCCAAGTTCTTCGAGAACGAGCTCACGAAGATGCTCGAACCACTATCAAGTGCCGGCGTGATACACGCCACCAGTCGGACAAGCGGGCGAGACCCGCTATGGACCACCCAGCACCGGGGGGCTCCGGCGGCCTACCTTATGAGGTGGGCTGCCCAGCTTTTACCCGTGAGCTGCGGCAGTTCCAGTGGCCGTCCCACCGCACGTTCAAGCCCGACGTCGGCGAGAAGTACACTGCCAAGACCCATCCGTCAGAGTTCCTTAGCATCTACACCATCGCGATGTAGGCTGCCGGAGCTCGCGACGACAAGGTGCTTGCCAATTACTTCTCATTGGCACTGAAGCCCAACGTCATGTCTTGGTTAATGAACTTGCCGGCGGATTCCATTTCTTCTTGGTCGGATCTGTGCCATGAGTTCGTTGGCGCCTTCACTGGAGGCCACCAAGCTCATGGCCAGGCTAGTGATTTGCATATCATTCCCCAGAAGCAAGGGGAAAACCTGCGCAAGTACATCCAGAGATTCAGCCAGGTGCAGTACAACATCCCCGACGTTCATCCTACCGCTGTGATCAGCGCGTTCCATCAGAACATGCGCAACCGCAAGATGCGCGAAGAGCTGGCGATGACCAAGGTTAAGGATGTGGCCGAACTTTATGTTCTGGCCGATAGGTGCGCCCGGGCTGAAGAGGGAAGGAAGTACCCCGGCGAGGACGCCGACGCGGAAACCGACTCTACTGATGAAGACACCGCCGCCCCGACGAAGAATGGCCGGCGTCACAACAGGAAACGCAAGGGCAAGACCGTGCTTGCCATCGAGGGATCCAACAGCACCGGCACTGCCAAGAAGGCCAAGGCAGACGACCCCGGCAAGGAGATTGCCGGGTGCGCCGCCTTATGGGCCTTGGCGGCTGCCGACAAGTCAGGAAGCTCCGACAAGCAGTACTGCAAGATCCACCGCACCAAGGGCCACGACCTCCAGAACTGCCGACAAGTCGAGCTGCTTGCTGAGAAGCAAAAAGCTGAGTACGAGAGGCAGGACAAGGAGAAGGGCCAGGATGGTGCCGAGGGATCCGGCAAGAAGCATGGTGGCCAAGGAGGCTGCCGCGGCAAGGACAACCAGCAAGAGAGGCCCGCCCGGGGCCATGACAATAAGCAAGAAGATGATGATCATGATGAGGACGACGAGTCTGGCGAGCAAGAGTTCCAGAAGGCTACGGAGGCCATGTGCGTTGATGGTGGCGCCTCGCTGCATACTTCTCACCGCCAGCTCAAGCAGTGGGCGCGTGAGATTAGAGCAGCAGAGCCGTCATTCGACGCTTAGAAGCCGCTGAAGTGGTCCAGCACGCCCCTCATCTTTGACACCGAGGACCACCCCGACCGCACCATCGCGGTCGGGTGTTTGCCGTTGTTGGTCTCGCCAACGATACGCAACCTCAAGGTGAACAAGATGTTGGTCGACGGCGGGGCCGGCCTGAACTTGATCTCGCCCGTCGTGATCAAAAAGCTGCAAATTCCTGATGGAGACCTCGAGGAAACAGGCATGTTTCAAGGGGTCAATCCGGGGAGGAGCCAACCAAAGGGGAAGGTCACACTGCCCGTGACGTTCGGAGGAGAGTTGAACTACAGGACAGAGAGGATCGTCTTCGATGTGGCCGAGATCCCCTTGCCCTACAACGGGATCCTCGGCCACCCGGCACTAGCCAAGTTCATGGCAGCGTCGCACTACGCCTACAACATGCTGAAGATGCCCGGGCCGTTGACCATCATCTCCGTCCCCTCCGACAAGAAGGATGCGCTGATTTGCGCCGACCAACTCTACCGGGAAGCAGTTGCAGCAGCTACCGCCAAGGCACTTGCTCCTGCCGCCGAAGCCCCGGGAGGGAAGAAGAAGCCCGGCAAGACCTCTCGCACCCACTCCGGCAAGAGCACCTCTTCGGAGTGTTGTTCTACCATCGAGGACGTGCCAGAGAGCTCCACCGGCAAGAGCAAGAAATCCAGAGCTGAGCCACCGCAAACCAAGAAGATGTCCGTTAGGGAGGATGGCACGGGAGGGGCTTTCACCATAAGCTCCACCCTTGACAGCAAATAGGAAGCCGCGCTCGTCACCTTCCTGCGGGCGAATGTCGACGTGTTTGCATGGCAAGCATCCGACATCCCCGGTGTTCCCAGGGAGGTGATTGAGCACAACCAAGCTGTCTATCCTCATCCGCGGCCCGTCAAGCAGAAGGTCAGGAAGCAGGCTCTGGAAATGCAGGAGTTCATCATAGAGGATATCAGGAAGTTGGAAGCGACAAGTTTGGTGACAGGAGTGCTCCATCCGACGTGGTTGGCCAATCCGGTGGTGGTGCGGAAGGCAAATGGGAAGTGGAGGTTGTGTATTGACTACAGAGATATGAATAAGGCTTGTCCCAAGGACCCCTTCCCGTTGCCGCGCATCGACCAAATTGTTGACTCCACGGCCGGGTGTGACTTGTTGTCATTCCTCGACGCCTACTCAGGCTACCACTAGATCTTCATGTCAAGAGAAGATGAAGAGAAGACAACATTCATCACCCCATGTGGTACGTATTGCTTTTTACGGATGCCCTTCGGGTTGAAGAGTGTTGGCTCGACGTTTGCAAGAGCGGTCCAAATTGGTTTTGAACCCCAACTCCATAGAAATATGGAGGCATACATGGATGACATAGTGGTCAAAACCAAGGACGGGGCAACTCTTGTACAAGACCTGGAAGAGACGTTTGCCAACCTGCGCAAGATCAACCTCAAGCTGAACCGTGAGAAGTGTGTCTTCGGCGTTCCGTCCGGCAAGCTTCTCGGGTTCTTTGTGTCGCAGCGCGGGATTGAGGCAAACCCAGACAAGATCAAGGGTATCGAGCAGATTGAGGCGCCCAAGCGGATCAAGGATGTGCGTCGGCTCACTGGCTACGTCGCCACCATGAGACGATTCATCTCCAAGTCTGCCGAGCGCGCCCTTCCTTTTTTCAAAATCTTGAAGAAGGCAGGCCCAATGGAGTGGACCCCAGAAGCTGAGGCGGTGTTGCAGGATCTGAAGAAATACCTTTCCTCCGCGCCAATACTGGTTGTGCCTAAACCACAAGAGCTGTTGCTGCTGTATCTAGCGGCAACGAATCAAGTGGTCAGTGCCGCACTGGTGGCACAGAGGGAGGTCGACAAGGAGGCAGTAGCGACGGCAGGACCGGTGGATGGCAAGCCAGATATTCCCCCGGCAGGGCCTGGTGCCGGCAAGACAAGGCCCCCGGCAGAGTCTGACACCATCGGGGCGGTGCCCGCACAGTCAAGTGAAGTGGTGCAGAAGATGAAGATGATGCCGCACCTGGTTTACTTTGTCAGCTCCCTCTTGCAGGGGGCTAGGTCGAGGTACTCCGGTGTGCAGAAGTTGCTCTTCGGCCTCCTTATGGCCTCGAGGAAGCTGCGTCATTACTTCCAAGCCCACGAGATCACCTCGTCACCCGCCTCCCGTTGCAACGGATACTGCACAACCCATATGCGACCGGAAGGATTGTGGAATGGGCCTTGGAGTTGTCGAGCTTTGGGTTGAAGTTTGAAAGTAACTCGACAATCCAGAGCAGAGTCTTGGTGGAGTTCATTGCAGAATGGACCTCAACGCCCGACGAAGAAATTCAGGAGACCGCTCTCACCGGCAAGGAAGCAAGCCGCGACTGGATCATGTACTTTGATGGGGCTTTCTCGCTGCAAGGCGCCGGTGCCGGTGTGCTGCTTGTCGCACCCACCGGAGAGCACCTCAAGTATGTGATCCAGATGCACTTTCCCAGGGAGATGTCCACAAACAACACTGCTGAATACGAGGGGCCGCTTGCCGGTCTCAGGATCGCGGCGGACCTTGGGGTGAAAAAGCTCATCGTCAGGGGTGATTCACAGCTTGTCGTCAGACAAGTTAACAAGGATTATCAGAGTCTGATGATGGAGGTCTACGTAGATGAGGTGAGGAAACTGGGGGAGCGCTTCGATAGTATACAAGCACAACACGTTCCCCGAGCGGAGAACGACATCGCTGACTACCTGTCAAAGCGCGCTGCATTCAAGCTACCCGTGGAACCAGGTACCTTTTTGCTTCGGTTAACTCAACCATCCGTCAAGCCATCAACAGAGCAGAACAAGCGGAGGAAGTTAGGCCCCGGCGGGTACTTTCCCGCCGAGCCCCCAGGGGCTGCCGGCAAGGGTGTTGCCGCGGATCCTGCGCTTGCCGAGGGACGGCTGGCTCCGGCGGGGCACCAAGCCCTTGTTGTAGAGACGGCTGCCCCCATGGCGGAAGAGATGCCTTTGGTCCTTGCCGTCGAGCCCCAGGCTCCAGAATGGGCATAGCATACCGACCATTTCCTCCAGACAGGGGAACTTCCCGAGGAGCAGGAAGAAGCAGAAAAAGTAGCCTGTCGGTCTGCCTTGTACCAGTTCGTCGATGACGTCCTGTACAGAAGAAGACCGAACAGTGAGAAATTGAAGTGCATCCCCCGGGAGGAAGGACTGGAGCTGTTGGCGGAGATACATGGTGGCATATGTGGCTCTAGGGTCAAGGGCCCTTGCCGGCAAGGCATTCCGCAAAGGTTTCTTTTGGCCCACCGCCCTTCAGGATGCAACGGCACTAGTAACCAAGTGTGAAGCGTGTCAGTTCCATTCGAAGAAGCTTCATCAACCAGCTCAAGCCCTTCAAACAATCCCTCTCTCCTGGCCATTTTCGGTCTGGGGGCTCGACATACTAGGCCCTTTCCCCCGTGCTGTCGGGGGCTTTGAGTACTTGTACGTTGCCATCGACAAGTTCACAAAGTTGCCGGAGGTGGAACCGGTGAGGAAGGTGACAGCAGAGTCAGCCGTCAAGTTCTTCAAGGGACTAGTCTGCCATTTTGGTGTGCCAAACAGAGTCATCACCGATAACGGCATGTAGTTCACAAGCCATGCCTTCATGCAATACATTCAAGACCTCGGCAGCAAGGTCTGTTTTGCTTCCGTGGCGCAACCCCGGAGCAACGGCCAAGCGGAGAGGGCAAATGTTGAAGTGTTGCGAGGCCTGAGAACGAAGACCTTTGACAAGCTGCACAAGAGTGGAAGGCGCTGGATTGATGTACCGACGGTTCTTTGGTCGATCAGAACAACGCCAAATCGAGCCACCGGCCAGACACCCTTTGCCCTAGTATATGGGGCAGAAGAAGTTCTCCCCACGGAACTCATATACGGGTCACCTTGAGTGCTCGCTTATGATGAGCTTGAGCAAGAGCAGTTGCGGCAAGATGACGCAACGCTCCTTGAGGAAGATCGTCTTCGGGCGGCTATGAGAGCAGCACGCTACCAGCAGGCCTTGCGCCGCTACCATAGCCGCAAGGTCCATGCCCGAAGCTTTGAGGAAGGCGACCTTGTTCTTTGGCACGTTCAGTCGGCCAAGAATTCCAACAAGTTGACGCCAAAGTGGGAAGGCCCTTATCGGGTAATACGAGTCACCAGGCCCGGCACAGTCCGCCTGGGGACCGAAGATGCTATCCCAGTGAGAAACTCCTGGAACATCGAGCATCTCCGCAAGTTTTACCCATAAGGCGCGGCTTGTCGGGCCTCCTGGCAAGCAACCTTTTGTACAAGCTTTGCGGGCAAGGCATGTAACCCTCTGTACAAAGCCAGGCGCAGACCCTCAGCATAAATAAACGAAGCTCTGGCGCCCTAAGTTATAGCATGCATGCTAGGTTGAGTCTCTTCCTCGGTTAGGGTTGATAGTGCTTAGCGGCGACTAACCCTTAGCCTAGAGGTCGAGTGTGCGTCTTTCTGTCCTCTTTGGTTCGCAGGGCACATGGACATATCTCCTGAGCCGCATGGGAGAAAGAGGATGGACCGGAGCTCCGGCCTCGGCAAGCCAGGATCACCGGGGGCTGATGATGCAAGGATCCAACCATGACAAGCCAAGGTTGCCGGGGGTTGCGGATTCAGATAAGTCTGTTATCCCCTGTTATGCACTTCCGTATAGGACTGGGACATATGAAACCTTGTTTATATTCTTAAAACCACCATGCTCCCTTTTTCCCGTACCCAAGAGCTATCCCCTGGGTCGGAACTTGGTCGTAGTCGCGGTGGTAAGAGAAATGAACGAGGGGCCTAACCCTGCTTCGTCCCCGCCTCCGCCAAGAGCGTGAGAATGGTTGACCAAAGCGGGGGGACGGCGAGGCCTGTTGCCGGGCAACAATGTTTATCTTAGAAATAACAAGGATTTGTCCTTGGCGTGGGCCTCACTCACGCACAAAGAACCCGGCAAACACCCTTTTTCATTAAAAACGTCCCATACAGGTACAGTTCATACGGAATGAAAAACATGAGCAAGGGGGTTACAAGTTTAAAAATTAACAAGCGCCCGCAGGCTTACAAACTAAAAAGAGATAAGGTGCCCATAATCCCTTTCTTGTCCCTCTCGTCAGGAGGTGAAGCAAGACAGCAGGAGGGCGAAAGGAGCGCCTAGGCGAGGTACGAGAAGCAGAAGGCGCCAAGAGAGCATCCCGGTGCCGGCGGAGGGGCTGGAAGATGAGGCAATGGCCCGACGATATGCGACGAAGGCGTCGGTGCCTGCGTACTCCGAGTTGATGGCCGCCGCCCGCCTTCTTCGCCTTCTCCGGCCCTCCTATGCCAGCCGCCCAAGGAGGCCATGGGGAATGCGCCGATGGAGAGCTTGACGAGGAAGGCCCTCAGCAGGGCGCGAGGCCGAGGGAGGGGCGACGTGATCAGTCGAAGTCGGGGTCGGCATCCTGCCGCCCGACTCCCTCGTCGTTGCTGTCGCTGTCCTCCTCGTCACTCCCGCTCGAGGAGGAATCTTCATCGTCGGAGGAGCTCTCCACGTAGCACTTAAGGCGAGTTCCAAGATCTCCAAAGACCTTGACCGAGAGAAGGCCGCCCTCCATTAACTTGAAGTAGAGGACGAGCCCCACCGTTAGGCTATGGATGCGAGCAAATGTCTTCCATCCACAATGGAGATACATAACATGCGGAGCGGGGAAGTCGACGTTGACTCGCGTACCGCCGGTCCCGCAGTCCCTCATGTGCAATCTGAGGGTCTGGGGCGGATCGAGCTCCATCTCCTCAGCGAAGGGGGTGGGGAGACGGAGACGACGATGCGGTGGCCGGTGCAGCCTGATGAAGAACTCGCGGGGCCGGTCCCCGACGTGGCCCTCCATCGCGGGAGGCACCGCTGGCGGAGGCACGGCCGCCGCACCACCTCGTCCTCCTCTCCCCCGACCGCCGCGGCGACCTCAGCTACGCCCCCTCCCCCTTCCTCTTGTGGCTGGCTCCACCACCACGGGCTCGTGGGATGGAGGGATGCAATGACGAGCGGTGACCCTCGCCGCCACCGTCGAAGGCCCAACACCTCCTCTCGCCATGGCAGGTGGAAGAAAGAAGCAAGGATGAAGGAGGATGGATACTAAAGGAATGCGGGATGACGCCCCCTCCCCCTCCTTATAAAGGAGCGTGGTCGAGGCTCGGCCACCCCACTCAGCCAATCCAGCCGGCGGAGGCACAGGGAATCGGGACCGACCCGCTGCCCCAATCAGCGACGGCCCGGTTTCCCGCCTCCACAGCCCGCCACTCGCACGGAGGACCCGTGGCGAACGTGCAGGGTCGAAAGGACGGGTGAGGCGACCGTTCCCCGCCCCATGATCGGGGGGGGGGGGTGGGCGCCTCGAAGACTGCGGCCCGAGTCCATCCAGTAAATGAGCCGCGCCTCCACGCCTCCCTCTTTTTATGGGGAAGGCGCGGGCCGCCTCTTTACCACGATGTGACGCATGCATGCGGAAACCATCCCACGCATGCCGCCCATGTCATGCACCCCCCCCCCCACGTCGCGCGTTCAACGCAGGTCATGGGGAAGCACAGCAGACGGAAGATTACTGCGGTAGAATCCGCCCCTCCTGCCCGCGCACCGTTTTGGGCCTGGCCCAACAACGTGTCGCGCTTATGTGTGGCCCAGGCCCGGGGGATCCTGTCGGTGTACAAAAGTAGGGGCACACCTTTGTACCCCTTTACTTGTGCATGGGCAGTCATAGCCACGCGCCACGGCCATGCTAAACAGGGCAGAGGAGGGAAGCCGGAGAGAAGCCGAAGCACAAGACGGCTAAGGAAACGCCAAGACCAAAGATACCAAAGAGCGAGCGGGTGAGGTGGACTCCCCCGGCAGGCCTCCGCGGCCCCGGTAAGAGCCTTGCCAGGGCAACTTGCCCAAACACCAACAGAGTGAGCCGCCCTTGAGCCCACGGGTTCCAACCCAACCAACTATAATTGGACCAGGGCTCGGGAGACACCTCTGTGGTGGTATGCAGATCTTTGTCAAGACCATAGAGATATGAGATCAGATGAGGACCAGAAGTTGGCGACCCTCGGCGGGATCCTTGCCGAGGAGATCCACAAGACCCCCGGCAAGCGCCTTGCCGGGGACGACTGCAACGCCACGGCAAGACCCTTGCCGGGACCCCGGCAAGGCCCTTGCCGAGGGCGCCAGCGGGGCCACAGCCAGGCCCGCGTCGACCAAGACTCCACCGCCGTCCCCAAGCAGCTGCTAGCTCAACCAGGTGGGCAGGCACCTGCGTGGCGACGGGCGGCCTCTACACCAACTCAGCAAGCACCTGCGTGGTGGCATGCAGATCTTCGTGAAGATCCTACCACCGCGCCACCTCAGTTGCCTGCCTGCCTACATGGCGCTGCATGCACCGCTGGCCTGGGCGCGTGTTGAAGCGGGGCGAGGCGGCAGCGGACGGGACGAGCCTCGTTCCCATCCACAATAAAGCTAAGGGACACCTAAGCTGCGCATTAAATGCGTCTTGTCCTGTAATACGGGCGATAAGCTCGTAGCACTGTAGGCCTTTCCACCTCCTGTGTGACACTGTGGCAGCCCCTTCCGACTATAAAAGGAGGCCCTTGGCATACTGGAGAGGGATTCGGCTCTTTGGAACTTCGCAGCCACCATAGCTAGTTCGAGAGCTCAAGAACTCTCTCAAATAGACACCAAAGCAGGACTAGGGTATTACGCATCCTCGCGGCCCGAACCTGGGTAAACGATCCTTGTGTTGACTGTTATTCCTGCTCTTCTCAGAACCCTGCGCCTCAACAACCGTAGTAGGGGTTCTTGTGATCCCATAGGTGTCATTTCCCACCGACAATTTAAAAACTGAGATTCGCAATGTTTATGGCCAAGCCAGGACGCCGAGACGGTTGAATTCATTCCCATTCCTTCCATGGGACCTAAACATGCACCCTGTCGGCATTCTGGGAATGGGGGTCCCCAGACTTGCCTGCCTGCGGCCCACAGCGTGGCCAAGCAGCAGGCCGTACGGCCCATCTTCGCCAACAAGGCACCCAAGCCTCGCGAGGCGGACGATGCAAGACCTCCTCTGGAGTGGCCTAGCCAGGCAGGCTCACGAGGAGTGGAGATATCAAGGCGAGGCAAACCTCACGAGGTTTTCGTGACGTGAGCCATGACGAACGGTACCAGGCGGGTGCCAGGCGGGCGCCAGCGCGCGCAGCGTCCCTATTTCCTCTTTGGTGCAAAGGAGGCCAGCGCAGGCGAAGAGTTCCGAGGCATCCGATAAAGGTTGCCATATTGGTGCAACGAGACCAAGACCAGGAGCACGGCAAGGCGGAGGTCATCGTGGAGCCCAAGACGACGTCACCCCAGGGCTTTCCGCAGGCGAAGACCGCCTTTGTCAGGATAGCTTGTACTAGCTGTCCCCCTTCAAATTTGCCCGCCGTTGTTGTGTCACACCCCGATTTTCATGCCACAAAACTGAAGTCAATAAATCATGCTAAAATGTGGTTTGACAAAAACTTTTGAGTGTTTTTGTCTTTGCTTTGAATGAATGTTTGACTGCTGTTTGCTAGTGCTCTAAAAATCAAATAAATCCTCCAACTCTTATACTCCTTCTCCTTGCTCCAAACTCTTGAACCAATGATCATGCCATGTGTATAGTACCTTATAGAATTTTCATACAAAAATAATTTGGCCAAAAAGTATTTTCAAAAATTAGTTTTCCAAAAACCCCTGAATTGAGATTTGCACTGCAAGTACTTAATTAAGGGCAGTAAAAATCTTTCCAAAAATATATTTGACTCCTATTAGATATAGGACACCCAGAAACCACAAAAATATAATTTTAAAAGTTATTTTTCTATTTTATTTAAAGGCTTTTTTTAAGTCCAGAAATGGTCTTTAATAGGTTAAAATTATTTTAATGCTTTAAAAATATTTGGGAAAAACCTAGGGAAACTCACTGGACATATATTGTCCATATATAAGAGTTTCAACAAATGGTCATGTTCAAAATATTGGTCAAATCCCTCAAAAACCCTTTCTGGACATTTCAAGCTTTTGAAATATTTACAAAGGAAATATTCCCTGAAAATTCCAAGAAAATTTTAGCATGTCACATATGACATGTTTGATGATCTTGACAATTCTCATGTCATGGAGAATAGTATAACCCCATGAAATCCTCTCAAAACCACTTCTGTCCTTTTTCAAGTTTGAACAACTTTGCACTGTCAAACATGTCCAAATGCTCCCATACTTGGTCCACATGCTAAAATGGTCTAATTATTCATCTATACCAAGTGGCGCATTAAGGAAACAGATTTGCATGACTAAATCTTGGGAAGTCCATTTCTGTTGATTTCTAGGGTTTACAAAAGTTGCATTGGCAACTTTGCCCAAATGGACTCAATCTTGGTGGAACCACTTGTTTTCTCATGCCATTTGGCCCTGTCAAGCCTTATGACAATAGGAGTTCATATTCTTTCCCAAATCAACAACAAACACCTTCTGCCATTTTTCTAAAAACACCAATTTGACCACTTCCACTAATCTCCATGAGTTCTACTTTTTACCACCACCCCTACTAGTTCCCCTCTACCTCTGGTGTGCTTCCCTGCCCGAGAGGCAATGATGAAGGGCGGCAGGGATCCACTTTTCTTCTCTGGGCAGCAGCATTTCCACACTCTCTCAACTCCCTCTCCCCTCCATTGGATTCCCAGGGCATCCAATGCCATTGCAACATTGTTTACTCCCCCTTGCAACTGCCAGACACAAGTGGGCGCGTGAGGACGCGAGAAAAAGCCGCGGGTGCCGGCCATTGCGCGCTCTGGAGCACGTCAGCGTGCTCCCGACCGTTGACGCCGCGTCCCCCGATCGCCTCGAGCCTCCCCCTTGCGCCAGTCGAGGTGCATCGACGTCCGCAACACGCCACCGCGCTGGCCCCCTCCTTCCCCTCTCTGTCCTGCCCATGCCGCGCATGCCCAAAGCCGCCCGAGCCCGCCAATGCGCGTGCGAGCTCGTGGCCCCACCCGCAGCTCGTCCCGGTCCTCCTCTCTCTCCCTGGCACCCAAGACCACTCCCACGAACACCCCCGAGCCCTCCATTCCCTCTCTAACGGCCACCCGAGCCGATCCCGCGGGCACCCGTAGGCCGCGCCTACGGTGGACCTCGGCCAGCCTATATAAGGCGACCCCGAGCCTCTCTCTCACTCCCTGTCGCTCCCCACACTCCTAATCCACCTCCCGCACCACCCATTTGTCTCCAGAGCCGCTCGAGCTCGAGATCGAGCTCGAGCTCCGCCGCCTCGGCTCGTCGGCGTTCGCGTGGTACAGGCCTCCTCCGCCCCCGTTCTCTCTTGATCTGGAACCCCCGAGCACCCTTGATCATTTCCCCTTTCTCCCCCGCTTCTTTTGCAGCAGGAAACGGCCGGAACCGTCGATGCCCGAAGCTCCTCCACCGCGTGACCTCGTCGCCGGCGAACCAGGCCACCCCGGCGACCGCAACCACCTCCACCCGAACGGCGACTCGGCGCTGAGTCCAGCCGTACCCTCGCCCGACCTCGTCGTGCCCTGCATCAACGACGGTGAGCTCGCCGACCCTCTATCGCGGGGTTAGGGATGACAGGCGGGCCCCACCTGTCAGCCTCTCCTCTCCATCGCCCCTCTCTCTCTCGATGATGCCTGGGCCCCGCCCGTCAGGTTTAAACCTGGCGCGCGCGTGTGCACCAGTGCGCTGGGCCGCCTCCCTGGCTGGGCCTGCTGCGCTGCGGCTGTTCTGGCCCAGCAGGCACCGAGCCCTTCTCCTTTTTCTTTTCTGTAAAACTTGTAAAATCTCCCAAATATTCAAATAAGATCCAAATTTGATGATTCAAATTTCTAGTAGTTCCTAAAATCATTCCCTATCACATGGTGCTATTTGCACAGTTTTCCAGAAACATTTCCTTCACAAACATTTATCAAATCCCCTGTTTGTAATTTATGTGATAATTTTAGAAAATCACAGAGGGCTCAGATTTGATCCAAATGCCATGATTCAAATTCCCAGATGCTTCTAAGTTCATAACTTAGTTTATGAACATTTTTCTTAATACTTTCTGTACCACACAAAATAATTAGCCATTTCTTCCTATTTTTCAACTTTGCAAATTCATAGGAAAATCATTTGAACTCCAAATCCAGTGAAACCAACTCCTAGATGCTTCTAAAATCATGTTTTGTTAAATGGGTGCCTTTGCTCATTTTTCAAAAATATATTTCTGTACACTTCTTGCAAATCCATAAACCCCATGATTCCATCATATCAAAATGTTTAGAAATCTCCACTGACCCAATTTTCAATGAAACCACTCTGGTTATTTTTCATATAACCAGAGATGCCCTAGAAAAGTCAAATTAATATTTTTAGAGCACTTTTATTTTCTGCCTTGTTGTGTTGCTTATTATGGTTGCTTTCGACGATAGTTGATGAAGTAGACGAAATGCTCAGAGTTGGACCAGAGATATTTGAAGACCTCGAAGATTTCGTTTAAACAGGCAAGCAGCCCTTTGACCATGATGAACCATTTTACATCATAATAGTATTTTCGTTGCTTCACTGAGTGCATGATATACCTTGAATGGCAACCTTGCTAGGCTTGCCTCCGTTGCATACTACATTGATACTTTCATTGTTCATGACTCTACCCTTGCTTAGAGTTGTGTTGGTGGGTTATAGAAATATGCTATAGTAAATGGCTACGCAAAGTGGGTCAGGGTTATGCATGGAAAGAAACAAGTGTGGTTTGACATACTTGCAAACAGTCCCAGTGGGTGCCACTGATGCCCCTGGGAGATGATGATGAACTAGGTCACTACTTGGTGGAGAAGTAGTGTACCGAGGCTTGATAAAAGTGTTGTTTACAGAGACGGATTAGATTTAAGATTTGTCGACTGTCCCAACCTTACATGCGCAACCACTCTACCCTTATATGGGAAAGGGCATTATTGATTACCTAGGCCGATACTAGCTTGGAGCCCGCATTACTAGTGACAGGAGAGTCGTTGTTGTGCTCTCTCGGGACGGGGTCGTGCCAGGTAGGGCGGCCATGACTGTTTTCATAGGGCACCGGACACACCGTTGGTACCCCGTGCTTGTGGTATGTGATGAATATGGGAGCGAGGCTCCACAAATTTAAGATGTGAAATGTTGGGCACGGGGGTTACTAACAATCGAGTGGACTCTATGTTAGTGTCGTCTAGGGAAAGATAGTGATCGGGTGATTACCCCGGGTACTTGAGGTACCGCGGGTCGTGGATGACACGGAAGTTCCCCGTATCTTGTGGGTAAAGTGTGCAACCTCTGCAGAGTGTAAAACTATTCGAATAGCCGTGTCCACGGTCAAGGACAGTTGGGTGGTGCTGCTTAGACTACGTCCATATGTTTCTGGAAAACAACACGGTTTGGTAAATCTGTTGACGTGATTCGTGAGGAAGTCACAATGAGCTTGAGCATGAGTTGTTCACAACTCTCTCTCGATGTTGATGTCTGTAACCTCCTGATACTTGTTGCAGACGCATTCATATCCTTGATAAATGTTGATCATACTTGCATGAGAAAAACTAGCTTTCCGCAAAAATGCCAATTTAGCAGTAGTGCCTTGCATAATTATTCTGTTATCACCCTTGGGTTGCTTGCGAGTACATTCAAAGTACTCATTGGCTTGCCACTGGTTATTTTATTGGCCAGGCATGAAAGAATAGGATTTGATGAGAATACTTCGTGACAAACATGCAAGCTAGGACGCTTCCCAGTCAGAATGCCTGTAGGGTTAAGGCAGATGGCATGGGTCCAAGTTATCGATGAAGATTTCCGCTGCGAAGTTATACTCAAGACTTGACCATAATGGTCATAATTTATGTAAGACGGTATGTATGGATGTAAGACTCTTGTTATACAGCTTCTGTGTGTTCAGTGAGCATTGATCTCTGGGATCACTGTACACGTGCATTCGGTGATCACGACTTATGAGTCGGTGTCCCCACAGAGCTGGTATCAGAGCCATCCTGACTGTAGGAAGCCTTAGATAGCATGGTCGTTAGTTAGGGTAAAACTATTTCCAAAACTATTACTAGGTTTCAAAACTATCTATACTTCTCTTCCCTTCTCAGTTTTTCGAAAACTAAGGTATATTTTCCTTATTGATCTCTTCCCCTTCAAAACTTTTGGTCGCTACTACCCTTATGCCCCTGACCACAGGATTCCTTGTAATCCTCGAAGGAGTACACCTTGCCAAACACTCACCCACCTCTTCTGAACACAAGATTGGCGACACCCGAGCAAACGATGCCAACAGAAGATACGTCTTCGAGGAATGAGGACATGAAGACCTAGAGGATGGTGATACCTTTGAATTTGCCCCAGGATGATGCAACCTTGGCCTACGATGATCAGGGAATAGGATATGCAAGATAATGATATACATCGCTAATAGAGCAACCCTGTCCTTACCGTTGTTGTATCGGCAACCACCGGTGGATGAGAACCTCACCATTTGCTCCGCCTCACTATAGTGAGCAGGAAAACGGTTCTCTTCGTCTCCCATTCTCGGTGTCGATGTTGTCATCAACGTAACCGACATGATGGACCTCTACTATGCCTTGTTTATGTCATTGCATAAAGGATTGCTTACGTGGAACCCTTGACGCCTTAGAAGGCAAAATGGATTATCATGATTAAGAAGACAACCGAAGACCGAGTCAATGCCAACTTAGAGGAGCCACCTTCACCCCATCACTTCAACAGGCGAGAAGTCATTGAAGACTCTTCAGGCTCAACCCGGATCACTTCATTGAACAACTACAAGAGATGTAGCGACACCTGAGGAAAACCCAGAAGACTGCACGACGCACGGAGCAAAGCACGACTACTAATCCGAGGACCCCTAGGGTAGGATGAGTCGTGTACCCCCTATGCGCAGTCGAGTTCATATGATGGTTCGAATAGAACCATGATTGTGTGTTGCTTGTTTTTATTTGTTTGTGTTTTGATATCAGTCGCTCTTTTTGCCCTAGGCAACAAGTACGCGACAATATCACCTTCCTTATCTTGATGCTTGTGCTTGGCTCTTTTGGCACTTGTTTGTTTGCACCTGCACTATAGAACCCCCTTTAGGCATCCCCCATCTATGCTACTTCCCCTCTCACCTCTTTCATCAACCAAAGACCAGCAAGACAAGATGCACCGAGGATTCCACCTCGGCGACCGACTAGCAATGAAGACTTCTGCTACAACCTCCATGACCAAGTCAACCCCGTAGAATTATGATTTAACCCTCCAGACTAGAAACCCATTCCTAGACCCTTCCAGACTTCACAAGATACCCCAGCTCGAATCCTTAACCATGAGGTTAACCTGCGAAATCGCAAGAGAACCAGTTAAGCCTCTGTAACCTTGCAGAACACTGGGTTCATTATGGAACTAGTGGGCGTAATGAGCAAGCACACTGTCATCCTAATATAGCACAAGAATTGACGATGCCATAGGAAAGACCAGTTTGAGGATATAGGAATAGAGGACAAATGACTTGATGAGTTTATATCAATGACTTTGAGGGATCATCTGAGATTATTTGGTGGATTACGAGGCTTCCATGTTGGCAGATGAACTTGGTGGGATCAGTTAATAGAGTAGCATAACTTTCAATGCCCCTGAGTAAATTGGATTTAAATAGGTGATCCTAGTTGAGTATAGGTGCTGAGTATGTCTACATGGTTCGGAGTAAATTGGATTTAGACCGATGATCTCGATCATGATACCATGTTTCTCGGTGGACGATAAACTAGGATATTGGATTAGTTGTCGGAGTTGATTTAGGGATCTATATACGCCTGACCTTGGAGTTTACTTGACCATGATAATGGGAATCGGTGGACTGACTATAGCAAAGATAGCCCTTTCCAGTATTTGTGGATTATAGGGCATTAGAAGATCGTGTGGAACACCATAAACATTGGATTTGTAGAATTAATGGATTATGTAGTGATTAATGGAAGTTAACGGGTTGTTGGAGTTGATTCATAGGAAGGAAACAAGATTTTGGAGTGGCATACGACGTGTTTCCTTGGAATAGAGATGCACTAAGATGGACCTTGGAAGAATAGGATGAGCACTTGGATTGTCATGATTAATTGAAGCTTAGCAGCTTGTATGCTCTACCCATGGATTTTTACATAGGATAGCCATACACATGAGTTTGAGGATCATAGACTTATATGATTTTGTTAAACCTCCTCTTGAGAGTCATAAGGATATGAATAGCATGAGTGATGATTGGAGTTGACCTACGCAAGATGATTCTTTTGGTAATATGATGTGATTTGTTTGAAGGACTACGTAGAACTATTGGCATCTCAGAAACTGTGCTCAAGGATAAGATGATAAACATTCACCCGCACACTAGAATCCTTGAGAATCCTTAAACCCTGCCAAGCCACAACATGGTCGGATCATGACCATGGGCCTTGACTCTAGGACGATAAGACTTTGGCCATACTCAACCAAACCACCACCAATGCCCTAGTCTACTTTACGTACCCCATATACTTCATGGAGTACTAGGACAAGTTAGTTGTCATCCTTATTTGATGACATACTTGTCTACCCGAAGATGGAAGAAGAATCATTCAGCTGGTTAAGGGACATCTGAAGACTGCCATGTCAAGGAGGAAGAACTAAACCAACCGCCATCATGAAGAAGTAAACTCCTGCATCGAAGACCATGTGTACCAACGGGTCACTCCTCTCAGAAGAACCAAGCATCTCTGTGTCAAGGGAAAACCCACACCAAGATTTAACAACCCCCTCCAAGATTGCTACGAGACGAAGGGAAGACAGTTACCAGCTGGAGTTGCCACCTGAGTTACCTGATGTGCACAACGTTTTCCATGCATCACAACCCTGGAAGTGTTTCCAACTTCCTGATAAGCCCGATCTCTACAAGGATATCGATCACCAAGCCATCGACCCCTAGCCCAATCTAACCTACCGCGAGCTACTCATTAGCAGCCTAGGTCAAGAAGAACGTCATACACGAAGCCACACCATCAAGTACCCCAAGGTTCAATGGAGCACCACACGGAAGCAGAAGCAACATGAGGACTTGAAGACTACCCCAGATCCAAGTTTTTGTACCCCTTTCCGCGCATAGTCTGGGAATCTCGGGGACGAGATTCTTGTAAGGGGGATAGGTCTGTCACATCCTGATTTTCATGCCACAACACTGAAGTCAATAAATCATGCTAAAATGTGGTTTGACAAAAACTTTTGAGTGTTTTTGTCTTTGCTTTGATTGAATGTTTGACTGTTGTTTGCTAGTGCTCTAAAAATCAAATAAATCCTCCAACTCTTATACTCCTTCTCCTTGCTCCAAACTCTTGAACCAATGATCATGCCATGTGTATAGTACCTTATAGAATTTTCTTACAAAAATAATCTGGCCAAAAAGTATTTTCAAAAATTAGTTTTCCAAAAACCCCTGAATTGAGATTTGCACTGCAAGTACTTAATTAAGGGCAGTAAAAATCTTTCCAAAGATATATTTGACTCCTATTAGATATAGGACCCCCAGAAACTACAAAAATATAATTTTAAAAGTTATTTTTCTATTTTATTTAAAGGCTTTTTCTTAAGTCCAGAAATGGTCTTTAATAGGTTAAAATTATTTTAATGCTTTAAAAATATTTGGGAAAAACCTAGGGAAACTCAGTGGACATATATTGTCCATATATAAGAGTTTCAACACATGGTCATGTTCAAAATATTGGTCAAATCCCTCAAAAACCCTGTCTGGATATTTCAAGCTTTTGAAATATTTACAAAGGAAATATTCCCCAAAACTTCCAAGAAAATTCTAGCATGTCCCATATGACATGTTTGATGATCTTGACAATTCTCATGTCATGGAGAATAGTATAACCCCATGAAATCCTCTCAAAACCACTTCTGTCCTTTTTCAAGTTTGAACAATTTTGCACTGTCAAACATGTCCAAATGCTCCCATACATGGTCCGCATGCTAAAATGGTCTAATTATTCATCTATACCAAGTGGCGCATCAAGGAAACAGATTTGCATGAGTAAATCTTGGGAAGTCCATTTCTGTTGATTTCTAGGGTTTACAAAAGTTGCATTGGCAACTTTGCCCAAATGGACTCAATCTTGGTGGAACCACTTGTTTTCTCATGCCATTTGGCCCTGTCAAGCCTTATTACAATAGGAGTTCATATTCTTTCCCAAATCAACAACAAACACCTTCTGCCATTTTTCTAAAAACACCAATTTGACCACTTCCACTAATCTCCATGAGTTCTACTTTTTACCACCACCCCTACTAGTTCCCCTCTACCTCTGGTGTGCTTCCCTGCATGACAGGAAATCATGAAGGGGGGCAGGGATCCTCTTTTCTTCTCTGGGCAGCAGCATTTCCACTCTCTCTCAACTCCCTCTCCCCTCAAGTGGATTCCCAGGGCATCCAATGCCATTGCCACATTGTTTACTCCCCCTTGCAGCTGCCAGACACAAGTGGGCGTATGAGGACGGGAGCAAAAGCCGCGGGTGCCGGCCATTTGCGCGCTCTGGAGCACATCAGCGTGCTCCAGACCGTTGACGCCGCATCCCCCGACCGCCTCGAGCCTCCCCCTTGCGCCAGTCGAGGTCCCTCGACGTCCGCAACACGCCAACGTGCTGGCCCCCTCCTTCCCCTCTCTGTCCTACCCATGCCGCGCGTGCCCAAAGCCGCCCGAGCACGCCAATGCGCGTGCGAGCTCGTGGCTCCGCCCGCAGAAGTTAAGTGTGCTCGGGCTGGAGTAGTCTAACGACGGGTGACCCGGTGGGAAGTTGCATATCTCAAGCTTCATTTAAACGTTATGAGATGGTCATTATAGAGATGAATGTCTCTATAGTGACCTGTCATGGCGATTATATAAACCTTGGGATCCTTGTTTTGCTAATTTGTAGACTATGTTTTTATCGGTTATTTTTTGCTCTAAAAAATCAAAGAATGATTGACTCTATAGTGACCTGTCATGGCGATTATATAAACCTTGGGATCCTTGTTTTACTAATTTGTATACTATGTTTTTATTGGTTATTTTTTCTTCCCAAAAATCAAAGAATGATCGACATCTATAGGCCCACACAAATTATCCCTTTGACTCAACACATGACAAGGGTTTACTCTTTGCTCCGTGTGCTATGTTAGAGCAAATCAAGTTTCAGCACATGCGTTGGACGGCACCTGGCCCCTAACCCCATCCGCCTCGAAGTTGCGTTCCCGACTTCATACATCTTTAACCTGGCCACGGGGGTACGATGTTCAGTTTGTAAGGTTACTGATGTAGTTGGTGCCCCATCGAACTTGTGCTTTCAGGATTTGAACAAATCACACACCACACCCATACATTTTTTCAGGTTGCATGCAGGGTATAGGGGGCCGGGTGTTCTAATCGAGCATGTCTCCCTTGTGCGATTTATAGATGCCACACATATCTGTGGGCTCCCGAGGTATATATATTATCCTTGAGTGATAAAGGGGGCCCACACAATCTATCCCTTTGACCCAACAACGAGAAGGGTTTGACCATGGTGGTTTCCTATTGCTATGTGTGCCATGTTACATCAAATAAAGTTTGAGCGCATGCGTTGGACGACACCCCCCGCCACCGCCTCGAAGTTGGAAAACTGACATCGTACGTATTGAACTAGGCTTGGGGTCGGGTACGGTGTTTGGTTTGTGATACGTCTCCAACGTATCTACAATTTGTGATTGTTCCATGATATTATATTATCTGTTTTGGATGTTTAATATGCATTAATATGTTATTTTATATTATTTTTAGGACTAACCTATTAACCTAGAGCCCAGTGCCAGTTATAGGTTTTTCCTTGTTTTTGAGTTTCGTTGAAAAGGAATACCAAACGGAGTCCGAATGGAATAAAACCTTCACGATGATTTTTCTTGGACCAGAAGACACCCCAGAGACTTGGAGATCAAGTCAGAAGAGCCATGAGGCGGTCACAGGGGGGTAGAGCGCGCCCCCTGCCTTGTGGGCCCCTCGTGGCTCCCCTGACCTAATTCTTCGGCCTATATATTCACATATATTCCAAACCACCAGAAGTATGTATCGACGAAAACACTTCTCCACTGCCGCAACCTTCTGTTCCCGTGAGATCCCATCTTGGGGCCTTTTCCGGCATCCCGCCGGAGGGGGATTCGATCATGGAGGGCATCTACATCAACTCTATTGCCCTTCCGATGAAGTGTGAGTACTTTACCACAGACCTACGGGTCCATAGCTAGTAGCTAGATGGCTTCTTCTCCCTCTTTGATTCTCAATACCATGTTCCCCTTGATGTTCTTGGAGATCTATCCGATGTAATCTTTTTTTGCAGTGTGTTTCTCGATATCTGATGAATTGTGGATTTATGATCAGCTTATCTATGAATATTGCTTGAATCTTCTCTGTATTCTTTTATGCATGATTTGGTATCTTTGTAATTATCTTCGAACTCGGTTTGGTTTGGCCAACGAGATTCGTTTTCTTGCAATGGGAGAAGTGCTTAGCTTTGGGTTTAATCTTGTGGTGTCCTTTCCCAGTGACAGTAGGGGCAGCAAGGCACGTATTGTATTGTTGCCATCAAGAATAAAAAGATGGGGTTTACATCATATTGCTTCAGTTTATTCCTCTACATCATGTCATCTTACTTAATGCGTTACTCTGCTCTTCATGAACTTAATAATCTAGATGCAGGCAGGAGTCGGTCGATGTGTGGGGTAATAGTAGTAGATGCAGAATTGTTTCGGTCTACTTGACACTTACGTGATGCCTATATTTCATAATCATTGCCTTAGATATCGTCATAGCTTTGCGCTTTTCTATCAATTGCTGGACAGTAATTTGTTCACCCATCGTATTATTTGCTATCTTGAGAGAAGCCTCTAGTGAAACCTATGGCCCCCGGGTCTATTTTCCATCATATAAGTTTCTGATCTACTATTTTGCAATCTTTTAGTTTCTGCTACAAACCAAAAAACCCAAAAATATTTACTTTATCGTTTATTTAATTCATCTATCTCTATTAGATCTCACTTTTGCAAGTAACCGTGAAGGGATTGACAACCCCTTTATCGCGTTGGGTGGAAGTTGTTTGATTGTTTGTGCAGGTATTGGTGATTTGTGAATTGTCTCCTACTAGATTGATACCTTGGTTCTCAAACTGAGGGAAATACTTATCTCTACTTTGCTGCATCACCCTTTCCTGCTGCAAAAAAATACACTTCCGTGATGATACGTGTTTATCACAGTAGGTCACATTTCCTGTCATGCATGTACATCCATGATGATTTTATGACAGAATCAAGATAGTCATACCTGTGCTGTCGTAGAAGTGTTGCATGACATTACCAAAATTATCATCACAGAAGTGTCCACTTCCATGACGATAAATCGCGCATCATAGAAGTGCTTTCGTCAAGTGTAACCGACACGTAGCATCCATCATAATGGGTCACCGTTAAGCTATCGGGTTCCAGTTTGGATCCGATAACCCGTTAACAGCCCGGACCAATGGCGATTTTCCACGTGTAAATTTCTCATTCGTCGACGATCCACGTGTCGGCTCAACGTTGGACAGATGTCAACCGTCGATTTGACAAGAATCACCAATGAAACGTTGACACGTGGGACGGCCCAATAGAGGCCCATATAGGTTTAAAAGCCAGCCCAAGAACAGGCCCACAAGATTTCGTCAGATCTAATGGGCCGACCCGTTAACAACCTGACATTTTCTGAACCAAATTATAGCCCACATCATATATGGGCAGTTAAATGACTGCAATATTCTGGGATAGTTTACCGCCCATATCAGATCCGGCCCATTAACAACCTGCAATAGTTTGGGCCAAATTACGGTCCATACCTGATCCGACCCTTTGACTGACTTTCATTTCTTAGGCAAAATTACGGCCCATAACAGATACGACCCTTTCAACAACTGTCAGCAGCCCTATCTACATATGGGCCTCTTTCGGCCCAGTTTCACTTTCGGCCATTTAAAGGCCCGAGTTGCACCTGGGCCTTATTATGGTCCGTAGTTACTTTCGGCCTCTTAACGGCCCGTAGTCTTCGTGGATACATTCTAGCCCAAACTGCATATCGGCCCGTTAAAGGCCCTTGAGAGTGTTGGGCCTAATTTAGGCCCGTTATACATCTGGCCTTCTTCCCGCCTGTCATGTAATTGGGTCAGCCAAGGCCCAAAAACATTTCACCCTGTTAATGGCCCGTCACCCGAATGGGCCAATAATGGGCCGACATATTACAACGCGCTCTCGGCCCGTGATTTGTTCGCCACAATTAAGGTTGAATCTACTTTTCAGTGTGTTAAAAGCCTATTTAACTGTCACAGCCCCAGATCAGCTCTTGCTTGATTTCTCTTGCATCCATGCATCATGTTTAAATTCAAATGAAATTTGAATTGAGGAATTTTCAAAGCCTCAGAAACCTTTTAAAAAGGATCAACATTAAAATCTTTTCAAAGAAGCCCAAGGAAATGTTCCTGTTAAACCTTGAAAAATATTGGCAAGAATAAAATTCAAACCAATATTTTTGGAATCACAGAAATATTTATTTTGGGCCTTTTTGAATTAAATCAATGACATATTTGGGTTGGATTTATTTCTGTTTCATAATAAATAAAGTTCATATATTTTTGTGAGTTGCCTGTGACCTTGGACTAGTTTCTGAGCTCACATAACAATTTACAGAAAGTTTAGAAAATGATTTGATGTTTTAAATCAAGTCAAAACAAATAGCAGAAAAATTAGAAAAGAGAAATAAAAGTCAGAGAGGAGGGAAAATTTACCTGGCCTCACCTGTGTGGCCCAGGAGCCGGCCCAGCCCAGCTGGCCGATGCCAGTCACCTCCCACCTCGCGCCAGAAGGACGCGAGGCGTGTGTTCGCCGCACGCCGGCACGTGCCCGCGCCACCTCCTGCTTTCCGCCGCTTCCCGACGCGGCTGTGAACGCCACGCACCTCCCCTCGACCCCCCTCGCTCCTCTCCCTCACTCTCTGCTCTCTCCCTCGCCCTCTGCTCCCTCTCCCGAGCACACCCGAGCGGAGCTCATCGTCGCCGACGCAAATTACCGCGGCCACTGTCCATCCCGTGCCTCCCCGATGGGTCCAGAGGAACCGCCATCGCCTTCTGCATCGTCTACACCAACCCATTCGACCGCGGGAGCCCTGCAGCCTCTTCCCCGAGCTCATCCCCAACCTTCGGCCGCCGGCAACCTCACCGGCGATTCGCCGCCGTCTCCGCCTCCCCGAGCCCGCTGAGTCCTCCCTTGAGATCACTGTGAGCCCCTGAACCGTTTCCCCCTACTCCCGTGCTCGATTTCGAGCTCTAGCTGGACTAGCCACCGTGCCCGAAGCTCGCCGCCGCATGAGCTCGTCGCCGCCGTGGCTCCGGTGACCAAATGGCCCCGCGCGTGCGTCCGTTGCACTCGCGACGTTCCGTAGAGCAACTCTAGCGCGATAGCCCGTTTGTTTGCAAGCCGCAGCACTAACCCCGCACCCACCTGAACTTCGGCGGCGGCGAAAGAGCTCGCCGCCGTCGACTCCGGTCACCACAGGCCCAGCCACTACCACCATTCGACGCGCGCCTGCAAGAGCTCTCCAATGAGCCCAAGAACGACCTCGTCCGTGCCCTGTGGGCGCTTTCCGAGCCGCGCCGCCGTCTCGGGCCTCGCCGGCGTCGAGTCGCCGGCGGGTTTGACCTAGTTTGACCCAGTTTGACTCCCCCTGAGTCACTGACGTGTGGGCCCATGTTCTTAACTAAACTAGATTAGTATTAGTTTACCGCTAATTAATCTGGATTAGTTAGGTTAGTCACTGACAGGCAGGTCCCACGGGTCAGGTTTGACCCTGGCCAGCCCGTTGACTCGCTGACGCAGTGATGACGTCAGACTGACACAGTAAAGCATTATCTGGATTTAAGTTTATTCAGGAAATTCCAGAAAATTGTATAAACTTCTAAAAATCATATAAAATCAACCGTAAATCAGAATGAAATAATTCATATATGAAAAATTATCATAAAAATGCAATCTATCCATCTGTATCATTTTCATGCATGTCAAACTAAGTTATACCTGTTGTATAGGTGAAAACATGATAATGACATTATAAATGCTAAATATGGAGTTTGCATATGAACCCTTAGTTCATATGGACCTCATTTAAACTGTTGCTAGATGCATTAGTGTAAATCATAACATTCTTGACATGTGATGACCATGCATCATACTGTCGCATTGCATTGATTGTGTCCTTCTCTGTTTGCCGGTAACCGTCCCCTCTCAGTAGCCGATGCTCCGATGACGTGATCGATGACACCGATGAAGAACTATAATATCTTCAGAAGTGCCAGGCAAGCAAAACCCCCTTGTTCAATCCGATACAATCCCATTCTCTCGCTCCTGCTCTCTTCTACTGCATTAGGACAATCGATTCAACTCTTACATGCTGCGGTAGTTGAACCCCTTTTCCTCTGCATGACCTGTCATTGCCACAGTAAATAGATGAAACCCACTAGCATGAGTAGGAGTTGTTTGAGCCCTGATGTGCCTACTCATTCATGCTTGTTTGTCATGCCTGCTACTGCTTAGAGTTGAGTCGGGTCTGATTCGTCGGGGATGAATTGGAATGGTGATGAACATGTCCTACTGTGTGTGAGCTAAGTGTGTGAACACGATTTGGTAAAGGTAGCGGTGAGAGGCCATGTAGGAGTACATGGTGGGTTATCTCATTGAAGCCGTCCTCAGGAACTGAGTTCTGTGTTTGTGATCCATGATACAGTTACTACCACGCATTGGGCCCGAAACCAATGGACCCTCTCGGCTTCTTAATCACCCTTGTCCTCTGTCCAGGAGTTGCAAGTAGTTTCTGGTGTTTGTAGTATGCTGGAGGCCGTGGACAGCGCTGACCGAGGGGTGGGCTGTGATGCGGTAGGCACGTGGCACGGTGTACCGGGCGCCCGTTTGGTGTCTCGGGAACCCTGCACACATCGTTCGGGGCCGTATGTGGAAACCTCGGCCGGACTCCCTGCGGATGGAACCTGAATAGGCGATAAACCTGGACTAGAGACTTGAGTGTTTAGGTAGGCTGTGGCCGACACCCACGTTGGGCTTCCGCTTGAAGGTTGCCGAGTACATGTCGTGTAAACGACGGTAAGTGGTGAGAGCGTGTGTGTCGAAGTACACCCCTGCAGGGTTAATATGATCTATTCGAATAGCCGTGTCCGCGGTAAAGGACTTCTGGGTTGCCTATAACAGTTCATAGACAAGTGAAAGTGGATACTCTAAAATGCGCAAGATAAGCGTGAGTGCTATGGATGGCGTTCTCGTAGGGAGACGGGAGCGGATCCATAGTGGAGTATTGATATGGTGAATATGTGGACTCGTGTGCGCCACCTCAAAAGAGTTACTTGCTGTCGTAGTTAGGATAGCCACCGGGTCAAAGCTGGCTTGCTGCAGTTAAACTCCACCACCCCCCTTTGTTGATACCGATGCATATGTAGCTAGTTCTGATGTAAGTCTTGCTGGGTACATTTGTACTCACGTTTTCCTATTTTATGTTTTGCAGAGAGACGCCAGTCTCGCTAGTAGTTCCGTGTGGACTTCGACGTTTAGCTTGATACCTCAGCTACGATCTTGTGCCCTCGGCAGGATCTAGTAAATAGTCAGGCTTCTCAGCCTTTTTCATTTGTAGATGTCTGTACTCAGACATGTTAAGCTTCCGCATGTGCTTTGACTTGTATGCTCTGAATGTTGGGTCATGAGACCCATGTTTGTAATATCTGGCTCTTCGGGGCCTAATGAATAATACTCTGAGTCGTAGAGTCTTGTTGTGATTCCATGTTGTATTTGCACATATCGAGCATATTGTGTGTATGATTGAAATGCTTGGTATGTGTGGGATCCGACAACCTAGTTGTTTATCCTTGGTAGCCTCTCTTATGGGGAAATGTAGTCTTGTGCTTCCATGAGCCATAGTAGTCCGCTACAGCCCGGTTCACCGGAGTCCTGCTAGCCCAGCACTACTGCTCCGGAACATTTGACTGGCCGGCATGTGATTCACTTCATTCCTGTGTCTGTCCCTTCGGGGAAATGTCACGCGGTGACATCCGGAGTCCCGCCTAGCCTGCTACAGCCCGGGTTCCCGGAGTCCTGTTAGCCCAGTGCTACAGCCCGGATTCGCACGCTGCTGACCGACACATTCGATGTTGATTCATGTATGCCTGTCCCCATACGTTAGTGCCGCTTTGGGTTCACGACTAGCCATGTCGGCCCGGGTTCTCTGTCATATGGATGCTAGCGACACCGTCATATACGTGAGCCAAAAGGCGCAAACGGTCCCGGGCCATGGTAAGGCGGCACTCGTGGGAATACCGTGCGTGAGGCCGCAAAGTGATATGAGGTGTTACAGGCTAGATCGGTGTGGCTTGGAATCGGGGTCCCGACAGCGTTGGTATTAGAGCCAGGCTGCCTGTAGGATTACCAAGCCAAACTGGTCGAAGTTGTGTCTAGAAATGCTTTAGTTATATAAGGGAATTGATTGTGGGAGGGAACGTAAGGCTCTTTTTACTCCTTTATCTTATGCCCTTCTGATCTGAGTCACGCTCTTCTCTTCTACAGGGATTAAGAACTAGGCTTCTCATCTTTCTATCAGGATCACGTGTTACTAATCCGTAGACTCGTAGGATTGTTGGTCCCAAGCCTCGGTTCAGTTTCTACCACTACAGTGTGTTGTTAGTTGGACTTGGAACCTTGATATTGTGCTTCTAAGTGGTTATGCCACCATTTTTGCAGGATGTCTCAAATCCTTTGAGCATTTACAGCCGTTATGCTGTCCGAGTCGTCCCAGGCTTCTAAATAATCTGATGCATTTGCAAATCCCTTCTCTCCGTTCTCGATGTTCCTTTGGGCCAGATTAACCACACTAATCGTTGAGTTGAGGTACTCTGCTGCCTTGACATATATGTTGGAGTTATTATTATGACCTTAGGTGTCTTAGAGGACTACTTAGTAATCTAGCAATGCTTTGCATTCCCAGTGTGCGGATTCTGGCCATTATTCTCGAAAGCATCCCGTGATGCCATTTAGTTAGTAGGCATTCTATTTCTGGGATCTTGAACCCAAGATTCACTCCACTTACCTCCTGTTGATAGTGTTTGCTCGTTCCTTTAGGATATTAGTAACCTTTGTGATAGTCTTCGAGGTCCGTGGTATATCGTTCTTCCAAATACCATGAACCATTCTTGGCAGGAGTTCGTTTGAACCAAAAGATCACAACCAGGGCGCTCTTGAGGAGTACTCCATTCATATTGTGACTCTGCCAGTCCTTCCTCCTCTGCATGGGTTATCCGGAAGAAATATGTTGAATTTGTTCGACATACTAATCCATGGATCCACAACTTAGAAAAACATATGTTCCTTTGGGTTGTCCCTCTTTAGTTATTTTCTGGCCCTCGTCTATCAATTGATAGTCAGGAGTAATTGTGCATTTGTGTTATCAATGCCTATTATTCTTGTGGCCCGTCAAGCCATTCTATTCCAGAATGACTAGAAGAAACAAACTCCAGTACCTCGTCCATCTTTGGGATTGGGTCAAAGTAGTTGTATTCCGCAGATAAAATGCCTAACCAGCTTTTGATTCTGTTCTACCCTGAAGTATTGCCCTCTTTATGTCAGGAGTATCATAGGAATTGCACAACCTCCTATGAACTCTTGATACAGTGATACTTCTCGCCATCATCGTTCATTCCTCGGTCTCCGTGTTCTGTAACCGGAATGCCGACAAGTGAACCATGATGTGCAAAATCAATACTCCTAGCAACCATGTTGCTCGGTAGTTAACAGACAATAATTTTATTCTTAGCGTGCTGGATACTGAATCATCATCCTAAGATTTATCGTGCGACCTAGTCCATTTTCCCTGGTGCACACCTCGATCAACGAGATAGGATTGTGTCAATCCATCACTCTCTGGATCACATCGTCTTGCCCTGAAAAGCAAGATCGTTCTCGAGCTTAGTAACATATCGGTGGTTCGTGATTTTCCAAATATCTTCTTGGAAGTACCACCAGGTTGTCCATGACCGATATGTTGAGTCGTGAACAAGTTGGTTTTCCAGTAAACCACCCCTTCTCCAAGAATCCGTGTTGGATACCCTGAGCTAGTTGGTCAAGCTAAACAACAACTTGGAGAGTTGTCTTACTCGTGGTTGATCCCTCGAGCATACACCGTTATATCTTTTGGATCTGACCAATGCTATCACCGTGTTCACATGATGGTGGAAGTCCAGTGATATGGAAATTCCGATGAGTTGCTATTGAGCCCATCAGCAGCATCTCGTCTCCTCCATGATTCATGTTGAACATCCAGCTAGTGTTGGAAACTTGTGTAAGCATTTTCTTCATGCCCCGTTCATGAAGTATATGTTTGGATGAAAGTAGTGACTTCCCCTAAATTCACGTGCAATCGATGTAAGTTGCCGCCGTGAATTCGAGGGAGCTTGTTTTGCTTCCTTTGGAATCATCCCAAGTCAGTCATGCATTCGTGCGAAGTATTCTATGGTTTGGTAGATTAATTACCTCCATTCCATATGTGTTCCTAGCACACCAAGCCACTGATTGATTTGTTCAAGGAAAAGGAGTTGTTGTGCGAATGCTAGTTCATGCACAAGGCTTCGATATCCTCGTTGATGGACTCCCCACCCGAACTCGGTAGTGTTTTATTATAAGACTACTACGTGGTCATGCTTGTCTGGGACAGTGTGTTCACATGTATGTAGCAGAACCAGCTCATGTTTTGGAGCTTGCTACCGTAGCTCATTTCCCGAGAATCTCGCAACGTCATCTCGTCGGTTTGTGTTGCAAACTTTCCTTTTCCGGACATGCTGTCTGAAATATCCTGTTACCAACCAGATCTGAATCTCAGGCAGATATGATGGTTGGAACATCTCCCAATAGCTATAATATTGGTCTTCGTAACCCGGTAAGTGGATGTCGTGGCCAACACACCCAGCCGGAAGACCTATTATTGTAGTAACTTGATTGAGGAAGTTGGCCACCTCCCCATAAGGATTTCTTAGGATTTATTCCACTAGTTATTCCCTATGGATTCCTGCGCACCCGAAGTCCGACCTACTACTTGATGTTCAAGATACCAAACCACATCTAATGGGTTACGCTAGAACATCAAGGAGAACATTAGAAGGGGAGTGCTAAATGTCTCTCAGTCGATCATCCAGATTTTGCTCCCTTGGCTTCGCTAAGGTGAAATCTGAGAAAGTGTTGTCCTCCTTTGCACCTGCATCCTCCATCACCATTCATCATGGTAGTATGATGTGTTGCCAGGATCCTCGACACGGATGTTGGTAAAACCTTGATGAATATGGAAATGCTCAAGTTCTTGAGAGCACGCACAAGCGCTAGGTGTTTTCACCGGCACTAACTGGGATTGCTCCCAGTTTCCTTCGGTTATGCTAAACCTTTCAAACAGTAGATTCACTCTCTACTGTTGAGCTTCTCCCCAGTTACTAGAATCATTCCTAGCATTTCCATATTTGTTCCCAGCTTGCACCGTCATTGTGCCATCCTACCTTGGATTACCCTTCCCAGTAATTGCTGATCAAGATCATCTTCAAGTGGTCTTACCATGAGTCCCATTCATTTCCGATGATATATAAAAAAAATCAAATCATCCATTTCGTTGTCTTCAACAAGGTATTCCACATCATCCATCCTAGTCCGAGTATGCCATTTCTTCAAGCTCTTTCAAACGATCAATTGTAAATTGCCTTAGGCTAGTATAAAGAGTTTCCATGATCTTTGTATCAAAAGTAATTCTTTTTGCCACATAAGGAATAGTTCTACGAGTCACCTTCCCCAAGGTGCCCCGTCATAGAATCATGGCAATTTTTCCTCGCTACTTTGAAACCCTCGTCAAATTGTTTCTTCCGTCCCTCCTGATGCATGTTTTGTCTCTCAGCTCCAGAGATGTTTTCCATGTCTCATTCCACGAGTTGATCTTGTGATCATTAAGATGATCCTAAGTTGCTCGAACCTCAGGAAGATCGATTCTTCTAAATTCTCCCTTTCTACTCGTTGTCATGTTGGATGTAGTTCTCAAAGCAAAGACATCAACGTTAATTGAAGCAACGGATCAACATCTTCGCGAAGAGCAATTGGATCATGAAGATCGTGTTAGCTTTGTGTCCCCTCTGTCTTCATACCTCACGTCTTGAATCTCGGGACGAGATTCTTGTTTAGTGGGGGTGAGCTGTCACAGCCCCAGATCAGCTCTTGCTTGATTTCTCTTGCATCCATGCATCATGTTTAAATTCAAATGAAATTTGAATTGAGGAATTTTCAAAGCCTCAGAAACCTTTTAAAAAGGATCAACATTAAAATCTTTTCAAAGAAGCCCAAGGAAATGTTCCTGTTAAACCTTGAAAAATATTGGCAAGAATAAAATTCAAACCAATATTTTTGGAATCACAGAAATATTTATTTTGGGCCTTTTTGAATTAAATCAATGACATATTTGGGTTGGATTTATTTCTGTTTCATAATAAATAAAGTTCATATATTTTTGTGAGTTGCCTGTGACCTTGGACTAGTTTCTGAGCTCACATAACAATTTACAGAAAGTTTAGAAAATGATTTGATGTTTTAAATCATGTCGAAACAAATAGCAGAAAAATTAGAAAAGAGAAATAAAAGTCAGAGAGGAGGGAAAATTTACCTGGCTTCACCTGTGCGGCCCAGGAGCCGGCCCAGCCCAGCTGGCCGATGCCAGTCACCTCCCACCTCGCGCCAGAAGGACGCGAGGCGTGTGTTCGCCGCACGCCGGCACGCGCCCGTGCCACCTCCTGCTTTTCGCCGCTTCCCGACGCGGCTGTGAACGCCACGCACCTCCCCTCGACCCCCCTCACTCTCTGCTCTCTCCCTCGCCCTCTGCTCCCTCTCCCGAGCACACCCGAGCGGAGCTCATCATCGCCGACGCAAATTACCGCGGCCACTGTCCATCCCGTGCCTCCCCGATGGGTCCAGAGGAACCGCCATCGCCTTCTGCGTCGTCTACACCAACCCATTCGACCGCGGGAGCCCTGCAGCCTCTTCCCCGAGCTCATCCCCAACCTTTGGCCGCCAGCAACCTCACCGGCGATTCGCCGCCGTCTCCGCCTCCCCGAGCCCGCTGAGTCCTCCCTTGAGATCACTGTGAGCCCCTGAACCGTTTCCCCCTACTCCCGTGCTCGATTTCGAGCTCTAGCTGGACTAGCCACCGTGCCCGAAGCTCGCCGCCGCATGAGCTCGTCGCCGCCGTGGCTCCGGCGACCAAATGGCCCCGCGGGTGCGTCCGTTGCACTCGCGATGTTCCGTAGAGCAACTCTAGCGCGATAGCCCATTTGTTTGCAAGCCGCAGCACTAACCCCGCACCCACCCAAACTTCGGCGGCCGCGAAAGAGCTCGCCGCCGTCGACTCCGGTCACCACAGGCCCAGCCACTACCACCATTCGACTCGCGCCTGCAAGAGCTCTCCAATGAGCCCAAGAACGGCCTCGTCCGTGCCCTGTGGGCGCTTTCTGAGCCGCGCCGCCGTCTCGGGCCTCGCCGGCGTCGAGTCGCCGGTGGGTTTGACCTAGTTTGACCCAGTTTGACTCCCCCTGAGTCACTGACGTGTGGGCCCATGTTCTTAACTAAACTAGATTAGTATTAGTTTAGCGCTAATTAATCTGGATTAGTTAGGTTAGTCACTGACAGGCAGGTCCCACGGGTTAGGTTTGACCCTGGCCAGCCCGTTGACTCGCTGACGCAGTGATGACGTCAGACTGACGCAGTAAAGCATTATCTGGATTTAAGTTTATTCAGGAAATTCTAGAAAATAGTATAAACTTCTAAAAATCATATAAAATCAACCGTAACTCAGAATGAAATAATTTATATATGAAAAATTATCAGAAAAATGCAATCTATCCATCTGTATCATTTTCATGCATGTCAAACTAAGTTATACCTGCTGTATAAGTGAAAACATGATAATGACATTATAAATGCTAAATATGGAGTTTGCATATGAACCCTTAGTTCATATGGACCTCATTTAAACTGTTGCTAGATGCATTAGTGTAAATCATAACATTCTTGACATGTCATGACCATGCATCATACTGTCGCATTGCATTGATTGTGTCCTTCTCTGTTTGCCGGTAATCGTCCCCTCTCAGTAGCCGATGCTCCGATGACGTGATCGATGACACCGATGAAGAACTATAATATCTTCAGAAGTGCCAGGCAAGCAAAACCCCCTTGTTCAATCCGATACAATCCCATTCTCTCGCTCCTGCTCTCTTCTACTGCATTAGGACAATCGATTCAACTCTTACATGCTGCGGTAGTTGAACCCCTTTTCCTCTGCATGACCTGTCATTGCCACAGTAAATAGATGAAACCCACTAGCATGAGTAGGAGTTGTTTGAGCCCTGATGTGCCTACTCATTCATGCTTGTTTGTCATGCCTGCTACTGCTTAGAGTTGAGTCGGGTCTGATTCGTCGGGGATGAATTGGAATGGTGATGAACGTGTCCTACTGTATGTGAGCTAAGTGTGTGAACACGATTTGGTAAAGGTAGCGGTGAGAGGCCATGTAGGAGTACATGGTGGGTTGTCTCATTGAAGACGTCCTCAGGAACTGAGTTCTGTGTTTGTGATCCATGATACAGTTACTACCACGCATTGGGCCCGAAACCAATGGACCCTCTCGGCTTCTTAATCACCCTTGTCCTCTGTCCAGGAGTTGCAAGTAGTTTCTGGTGTTTGTAGTATGCTGGAGGCCGTGGACAGCGCTGACCGAGGGGTGGGCTGTGATGCGGTAGGCACGTGGAACGGTGTACCGGGCGCCCGTTTGGTGTCTCGGGAACCCTGCACACATCGTTCGGGGCCGTATGTGGAAACCTCGGCCGGACTCCCTGCGGATGGAACCTGAATAGGCGATAAACCTGGACTAGAGACTTGAGTGTTTAGGTAGGCTGTGGCCGACACCCACGTTGGGCTTCCGCTTGAAGGTTGCCGAGTACATGTCGTGTAAACGACGGTAAGTGGTGAGAGCGTGTGTGTCGAAGTACACCCCTGCAGGGTTAATATGATCTATTCGAATAGCCGTGTCCGCGGTAAAGGACTTCTGGGTTGCCTATAACAGTTCATAGACAAGTGAAAGTGGATACTCTAAAATGCGCAAGATAAGCGTGAGTGCTATGGATGGCGTTCTCGTAGGGAGACGGGAGCGGATCCATAGTGGAGTATTGATATGGTGAATATGTGGACTCGTGTGCGCCACCTCAAAAGAGTTACTTGCTGTCGTAGTTAGGATAGCCACCGGGTCAAAGCTGGCTTGCTGCAGTTAAACTCCACCACCCCCCTTTGTTGATACCGATGCATATGTAGCTAGTTCTGATGTAAGTCTTGCTGGGTACATTTGTACTCACATTTTCCTATTTTATGTTTTGCAGAGAGACGCCAGTCTCGCTAGTAGTTCCGTGTGGACTTCGACGTTTAGCTTGATACCTCAGCTACGATCTTGTGCCCTCGGCAGGATCTAGTAAATAGTCAGGCTTCTCAGCCTTTTTCATTTGTAGATGTCTGTACTCAGACATGTTAAGCTTCCGCATGTGCTTTGACTTGTATGCTCTGAATGTTGGGTCATGAGACCCATGTTTGTAATATCTGGCTCTTCGGGGCCTAATGAATAAATACTCTGAGTCGTAGAGTCTTGTTGTGATGCCATGTTGTATTTGCACATATCGAGCATATTGTGTGTATGATTGAAATGCTTGGTATGTGTGGGATCCGACAACCTAGTTGTTTATCCTTGGTAGCCTCTCTTATGGGGAAATGTAGTCTTGTGCTTCCATGAGCCATAGTAGTCCGCTACAGCCCGGTTCACCGGAGTCCTGCTAGCCCAGCACTACTGCTCCGGAACATTTGACTGGCCGGCATGTGATTCACTTCATTCCTGTGTCTGTCCCTTCGGGGAAATGTCACGCGGTGACATCCGGAGTCCCGCCTAGCCTGCTACAGCCCGGGTTCCCGGAGTCCTGTTAGCCCAGTGCTACAGCCCGGATTCGCACGCTACTGACCGACACGTTCGATGTTGATTCATGTATGCCTGTCCCCATAAGTTAGCGCCGCTTTGGGTTCACGACTAGCCATGTCGGCCCGGGTTCTCTGTCATACGGATGCTAGCGACACAGTCATATACGTGAGCCAAAAGGCGCAAACGGTCCCGGGCCATGGTAAGGCGGCACTCGTGGGAATACCATGCGTGAGGCCGCAAAGTGATATGAGGTGTTACAGGCTAGATCGGTGTGGCTTGGAATCGGGGTCCCGACATTAATTTTCCAACCCAATTACGGGAAGCGGTTTACTTGGGCTTTTAAAGGCCCGAAACTAATAGTGGGCCAGATTAAGACTAGACCTAACTAATGGCCCAAGATGATTGTAGGCCCACGGTTCGGCCCGTACTAGCGATTGGCGACCGACCAGTTTTAGTACATAAATTATTATTTTCTAAACCTAACCTGTTGGCTCATTGCGCACCGATCGAAGATTATGACCTTTTCTCAGAGCGACGACATCAAAAACATCAAATAAATTACAACATCGTGACTTAGAATAAACCTAGACTATACAACAAAGAAATTACAGCATATTACATCCCCTGGGCATCAAAGTTCACCGCGAGTGATAATAATAAAGGGCAACTAGACAACAGATTCCATAAACTAGGCAGGTCGCCACCAGTGGAAGTTAACAGGCCGACAAAATAAGAACCGACATCACTTCAACACGGTTCAAGAAAGGTTAGCCCGACACAGGAGTTGCAGTGCAAGCAGCTTAGCAACCTGATGAGACTGCGCTTCTTTGACGCTTATATCCACCAACTTAAGCTGCATAGCATCAATAGACAACTTGTACTTACGGTTAATCTTGCATAGATATTGGAGTTCCAGTCGGATTTGAGCGGAAGCATTTCTTTCTGCTTGAATTTCAGACTGAAGAAGTCGAACAGATTAAGGCGGCGACTTCGTCGAGCTTGTGTCATTGAGTAAGTTCGACACTACATCAAGATATGACTTTGTGGTTGTATCCCTACCCTCAATATGTGTTGCCTTCTTCTCTGGAATATATGTTAGAGGGACAAACAATGGGTTCGTCTCACTATCATTGTGGCAGTTCTTCCTAGCAGCAGTGCAGTCACCCTAAAAGAGAAACAAGTAGGTAGATAACAAGTTTTGCACATATAAGCATCAGCGCTGTCAATTCATCTCATTTCTTTGTCAGAAATAAAGAGACACAATTCAAAATAGCATTAACATAATAGGCATTGATCATAGTTAAGACAACAGGAAATGGCATTGTGCAGGAGCGGCCAGCTTCACCAGACCACTGGATTACAGATCAAGAACACACGCATACATGTAGTTCTAAACAACGTATAAGCATGAATGGTTACTGTGCTGTCAATTTATACCATTTCAGATTGGTAAATAAAGAGACACGACTTAAATAAAATTAATATAATATGGGATTGTTCATAGTTGAGACATAGCAGGATATGACATTGTGCTGTTGTTGGTAGTTTCACCACACCACTGGATTACAGATCAAGAACACAAGCATACACATAGTGCTAAAGAAGATACCTTGCTATGTTTAGTTTAATTTACATGGTACGAACAAGGAACTAGGTTGTACAACTAAAGACTAAAATTGAGAAGAACAAACTTATGTTTATGTACTTCTTTACAAACTTTGAACAAGCAATTTGATGCAGACGACAAAAATAAACAACATTTGCACTCATATCTATCCAAATATACACAACAAAGTTTGAAGGCTCGAGGAGGACAAACTTACATTAGTAGTGAAGACATGCTCTATAAAGCCCTTGTCCATATTGATGGGGGGCAATTCAAGAAGTTTACCGCACACTCTTCTTCAAGAGCATTGGCTTTATTCTACATTTTGTTAAGAGTAAATATAGATGTGAAAATATAGGAACAAATTGTGATTATTTAACTTAAGATGCAGAGTACAAATGTAAATATAGCATACAAGCAGAAGGCACTGACAAGAGCAATGCGGAGCTAAACTTCTTCAGTAACATTGGTTTTATTCAATATTTTTGCAATAGTAAATGTAGATTTGATGTGTAGAAAATGGAGGACAACGGAAAATAAGCTGCAAAGTGTACATGAAGAACTAGCTAACAAATATAAGTACAGTGATGAAGGACAGCAGATACTTACAAGAACAATGCAGAACTAAATTTCTTCATAAGCATTGGGTTTATTCTACATTAATTTAAGCATTAATATAGATCTGATAATTTGGAGCGAACAATGGATAAGCAAGCTATAATGTACAATGATGTCACATAATCCACCAGGTATGAATGTAAGGACATCGATAGGACAATAGGTACTCACAAGAGCAAAGCAGCGACCGGCATAGTGGCGATATCCTAGGTTTTGTGGCGCTGGTTCTATCGCCAATATACGTCGGGTGCTATGTGATTTCTCCGATAGCACCACCTTTTTCAAGGACTTTGCTTGTACTCCTTCAGGTTCTGCAATCACCCTCTTCCGTTTGGATGTCTGAAATACAATAACAACATTTAAATGGAAAAACATGGTATGACAACAAATGGAATAGGTGTTGATAATGGATGGGCATGGCATCTTCTCATTTATCATGAGTAAACTAAGCAGATGGCGGTGCAATGAAGCAAAAGAAATGCAAGACACCTTATGAAAGATATGTGCAACCAATAAAACCTTGCCAAATTAGAATGTGAACCTTATTGGGTGAACAAGATAGGCCATCTGCCTTTGAATCCTTGAGCTCAAAATAGTCAGTAGGATCATATTCTGAATACGAATCTATAGGCCGGGAGGATGTGGGTTTGATTGCATCCACAATGGACCTCAATCCCTTGATGCCAAGTTTGTTACCCATTGAACTGTTCCACAATATTTTTCTGATGTGCGCATTCTTATATTCATTGTGATTACGTACAATATCTGTAAAGCATGAAAACATAAATAGTAGTGAGATTATCTTTGTAATGCAGAGGATATTGTAATATAATAGGGGCTCCCTGTAAACCCTTGTGTGCTATCACTAAATTCTCATGAGAGAGCCCATGTGTGCTGTAATATGGTGAGTAGATTAATATAATCTGGCACAGCTATACAAAAAATAGCCTCCCTGTTGGGAGCCCCAGATGTAAGGATAGTTGGCAGGTGATAGGTTCATAATATACCATATAGAAAGTTTATTACCAAACCATGATAACGAGAGCGCAGAGCCAGTAGGCAGATCATAGTGTAGATAATAGGGGTACACCATAACCACCATAAATAAACCGGGAAAGTGGAACTAGTTGGAAAACACAGGGTTTTGCCGCTACTAATATGCAGCCTATGGATCACCTACAGGCTAGCTCTATTCATCTGAAGGCGCACAACTGTTACTATTAGTTTAGTCTATCAAAGACCGCGCGGCTCCCACCATTTCCAAGATATTATGGCAGACCAACTTGAAGTGCGAAATCATTTAGCAGAACCGACCCAATAGAGCCGTCGACTGAAAATGTCCCTGCTCCCCTTCCTGACAAGGAACATACTGTACTTACTATAGAAGAACAGAAGAGGAACATGTTAAAGAATAGAAGGGGAAGCATATTATTGAGATTCCCCTTCTTTCTATACAATGTTGGTTGCCCACCCATGATGAATCAGATTGCCCAAAGAAATGCAATTCCATGATGTCTCTCTATATGTGGCCACATGCATTTGGAAACTCAAGTGGGAGCATTAGTTAACCAATTAAATGTGTGTCTATTAGCTAATGTTAGTATCATATCACATTTGTATTTGAAGAACCTTAGGACATATGATTGGTGTGTTATTTAGCTTTAAAGGGTGGACATCTGCTAGTAGGACACAAAGCACCTACGCAGATCGTAGTGTAGATATAATGGGAAAACAGTAAGCATCAGGAGTAAAATCCGGAAAGTGGAACTTGCTGGAATATATGTGCTAGTATTGCTGGTACGGCTAGAAAGGCTTCGCATACCAGCTCTCTACAAGTGAAGGCGCGGTACTGTTACTACCAGTCTAACTCTCAAAGGCGACACATACGGTCGAATACGAAGAGTTGAAAGCGTCCATGACAAGCGATCGAATAGACCTATACACTGCAAATGTCCCTGCTCCTCTTCACTATAAAGAACATATTGTACAACTATTATACACCCTCTGTTCCTAAATACAAATCTTTGTAGAGATTCCACTATGGATCACATACGGATGTATATAGAGACATTTTATAGTGTAGATTCACTCATTTAGCTTCGTATGTAGTCCATGGAGGAATCTCTAAAAAGACTTATATTTAGGTACGGAGAGAGTACTTACAAAGGAAGAACAGAAGAGGAGCATGCTAAAGAAGAGCAAGCAGATTTTGGATAATAAAATGTTAGTTGGCCACACATGATAAACCAGAGCGCATAAAGAACACAACTCCCTGCTGTCCCTCGATATGTGGCGCATGTGCTTTTCAAAAGTAAAGTATGAACATTAACTGACCAATTAAACATTCTCAGTTTTAGTACATGCCAGCATCAAGATTCATATTTGAGCAACTAAGTTTGGAATTATGAGTGGCATGTTGTTTATCTTGATGGGTTGAGGAGCACTGGTTGCACGTACGTCTCGAAGCACCTACGATAATAGTACTGAATATATGGGAATGTCTACATGCAAGTCGCCTGACTTTCGTCATTTGGGTCAGTCGACCATTTCAGGCGGTTGGATGAAGATCCTACGTCGCCTAACCCTTCTTCTTCCTCGCCTCTTATTCTTCCCATAAAGAACACCGCACGGGTCGCCGGCTGAACCACCGGCCCCCGCCCTCGCCTGAACCGCCCACCACCTCCTATCTTCCGCCGCCCCCGGCCATCTCTCTAGCTAACCCCACCCCCACCCGCGTCGAGTTTTGCCTCCGGCGAGGCCCCACCATAGCCCGACGACAGCCCCCACAACCATTATCCCCACCCAAAACCCTAAGATAGATAATGGGGCAGCCCTCCGGCGAGCCCCCTCCTTCCCACCGGCGAACTCCGGCGAGCTCTCAAAAACCGGATGACCCAATTTTGAAATTTAGTCTACTGTCATTTAACGAGTGTGGAATATAAAAGGGGAAAACCATAAGCATTGCGAGTATAGTGTTGAGCGTGCCATGGCGGATCCGAAGGTGCAAACCGGACAAAGGAAACTTCGCAACCAATGTTTGCTTTGAACTAACAAGTAAGTGATGGACAAGAAATCAGAGTAAAGCAATGTCGGTCTATTTTCTTGCTGCGCTAAATAAGTTGAGCAGATACGAAAGAGTACCGCCCGTGGTGCGGCACCGTGTACGCATCTGCTGAGAATTTGATGGTGCTGCGGTAGCGATGGCTGTCGGCAGCGTGGAAGCAGATATAGGATGGTTGACAGTGGCGGCGGGGGAAATATCCCGGCGCGGTGGACGAGACGGTCGTAGGAGCGGCGCCGACAAGGTGGACGATGGCGGGGATGAAGTGAGAGGACGGGATGCAAGGATCCTGGTCGGAAGCCATGGATGAAAGAGGTCGATCTCTTGTAATGGACGACGGTGTCAGGGTATCAGCTTCGACATGGTGGAGGAGGGCAGCGGTGGATGGGGTGGCGAACGGAGGAGGCTAGGGTGGAGAGGGTGTTTTGGCGCCCATGGAGTATGAATGGGGAAATGAAGGGAGAGAGGAAGGGGGAACCATGTCTTCAGGGCGCGCTTGTCTCAAATGCGAGGAAATTTACAAACTTAGCGTCCGTTTAAATTTTCCTACATCATAGCAATATTAGTCGGTTAGGGATAGGACGGTAATCTTGCATACACCGAATAATTGCCGATGGAGATTTCGGCCGACGAGAGTTTGTTTTGGTGCCCACCGTGTATGAATCGGGGAGGGAGGTGATTTCGGCCGAGGAGACACTGTGTTTTGGTGCCCACCTTGTATGAATCCGGGTGACAGGCGGTTATGTCATGTTTGAGTGAAATTACAAACCTACCCCTATTGAAACCTATAGAAATCGAGCCGATAGGCTTTGCGTGTCAGGGAGGCAGTAATTTCCATCTCGCAGATTTTGGTTTTGGGCGGTTACTATGACTTTCCCCGCTTCATTCAAATTTTGCAGAGAAAGAGTGCACGTTTACCGTGCCAACTCAATTCAAATCCAATTTGTATTCTATTTTTGTTCGGGTAGGATCCATTTTCGATTGGAATAAAATTCTACATACATTATTTTTTTATATACTTTCAAAAGCACAACACCCTTTATATATATATGGTTTACAAATGGCATGATCTCAGATTCATAAGGCTGGATCCATCTTAATTTTGTTTTCAAATATTTGAAACCACTTTATGTTGAAATCCAATGTATGCATTCCTCGCTAACTGTCTCCAATTAATGTGTGTTTCATGTGGGTTTTTTTACTTCTCAAACATGTATAATGTGTTTCACACACACAACATATAGTGTAATCCCGTTTAGACATTAATTGCATATAAACCATGCATTGTCTCTAATTAAAGAATATGTGGATCACTAATATTGATAAACTATATAACATTACACGTGTCCACAAATTCAAATGAATATGCATGTTTGATACACCAATTTTCCTTATGATATTATTGATGTCGTGATCTCTAGTTTAAACATTTGAATCCCCTTTAATCCAAATATACGTCTCATATAGCTATCACTCATGCTTATATAGGAGTATCTCTCTAGACCTATATGCCTTCATCGTCTCTCGGGTATCTCTCGTGCTACTTGTATGTCGAAAATGATCTTTTATCTTCGTAACACACTGAAGCTACTCTCTCCCTCAACCTTCACTCTATCTCTGTCTAAGTATATCTCGCTCCCTGCTATGTGTCTCTAACTATGATTCTCCCTGTGAAATCTCTTTCTCTCACACGAACACAAACTTCGTCTCCCGAGGTCTCATTTCTCTCTACTATTCCCCTGTGTGCCACTCTTACACCCCCTCTCTCACAGAGTTGTCTTGCGCTCCTTAGGTATGAGAAGCTACGACTCTTCCTCTTAAATATCTCTTTCTCACACACAAACACAAACTCTGTCTCCCAGGGTCTCATATCTCTCCACCATTCTCTTGTATGTCGCTCACACACACTCTCTCTCTCCATATAGATATCTCGCGTTCCCTGATATGTCTCTCTAGCTATCACTCTCGTTGTAAAATATCTTTCTCTTTCACAGGCACAAAACTCCGTCTCTCGGGATCTCATTTCTCTCTAATATTTGTTTGTATGTGACTCACATGCAACCTCTCTCTACCTCTCTCACACCCACACACATAACTCAGCCTTCTGATCTACTCGACTCTTATCTCTAACACACACACTAGCTAGCATCTTTATCTTTCTATTTATCTGTTTCTCCATCAACCTTCTTTCTCGCCCTCACTCTTGCTTCCTATCACGCACACTATATATGTTTCTCTCTACATGCAGTCATGTGTCCTATTTTTATCTTTCTCTCACACACACATAACTTCACCCTCTGAACCACTCGGCGGTCATCTCCAACACTCAAACTAGCCGATGTCCCTCTAGCTAGCATCTCTATCTCTCTGTCTATCTGTAGTTTCTCCGTCAACATTTCTTTCTCGCACGCACTCTTGCTTCCTATCACGCACACTATATTTGTCTCTCCATACATGCATCTATAGGTTGAACTCTTTTGCACAATCGTTGTGTCTCGCTCCCTCTGCTCGCCATAGATGCATGCTCCAGCCCACGCCACTATCTCTTAAAGACAAAAACACATGCTCAATTACCGGGCCTTCTTCCCTGCACTCTCACATGCATGCATATTGTCATACCGATCCATCTCTCCCATGTCGTTGATCTTATGACTTATGTCTTCTTTCTTTTATCTCGATCATGCGCGCGCGCACACACACACATATCCCGCGTATACATGTATACCTCTCGCACATGCACGTTCAAGGTTTCCTATGTCTCCATATGTAGTTAATTACCCTCGGCCCTGACCCCACATCAAATCGTTCTCTTCTTGCGTGCACATAACTTCCGCCTGGATGGGTAAAACACACAGTCACACTTAACAATCTCCTCGTAGATACCCCCCTCTCTCACTCTTCCCCTATATCCTGAAAACCAATAAGACCATTCGTTCATTTAATTCCCGCCTACATGCACCATCGATATATAGTAGTCTTCCTCGGTGTCTCTTGAACAAACACGTTCTCTCGATGTCGACTCCTCTCACGCGCACACGCCTTCTCTTCCCTCTCTACGGGCCTTTTCTCTCTCGCACCCCCTCGTTGGTGGCCTCTACCATACACACCACCTCTCTACGATGAAGCCACGCACACTTAAATTACTTTCGCCACCGAAGACTCAGCTTCACACACACACACACACACACACACACTAAGACTCCATATCACACACACATGCTCTAGGCGGAGTATTTGTTCCAACCACCCTTCATCCAACCTTACCCGTATGATAAACAATCACCTTAATTTACTTGTATAACATGGACAAATTCCACTTTACTTTAGTAGTTAGCAAACTTCTCATAATTATATAACGCAAATCACAAGAAGGAAGTGACAGTTTTTTACACAACCACGTTAACATGGCCACGTAAATCACTAGATAAAGTGTAACACCATTATACTTATATCCCGATGCAAAAGGTTGAGTACATGTCTAAAGAGTATAGTCGCACACACGCACCCTGTCTCTCAGAATCTCACACACACACCAGTTACGTGACGCCCCCTTGAGCAGACTCATATGTTACAATTTGTGCACCCGCGGGTACACATGATGGTGCACATTTATTTAAGCCTGACGGTGAACCCAAATATTAGTTGCATTCATTCCCCTCCCGCTGCATCTTCTCTGGTCGACGTCGCCCGATAGCCATGGCCCGGCCGAAGGTAACGACATACGCCATACTCCCACCGGAGTGGCGCTTTAATCTGGAGGCAGGGCGAAGCCCGGATCGCAGTCGCCCTGCCTCCGGTGTCCGGACTAGCCTGAGCCGGATGAGGAGGCGTTGGAGGCAGAGCAACACGGGGAGCCGGAGGAGGAGAATGACGATGCAGAGCCGGAACAGGAGGATGACAACGCGGGTGAAGCGGAGCCGGAGGAGGACGATGGTTTCCATTATACTCAGACTTAAAGGGCTTTGAGTTTCACGCCACATTTATTTCATAGAGATAAGAGAAAGGAAATTTTAGTGGTCATGCATTCATCTTTTTGTGCTAGCACTCCTATATAAGGGTTGACCGGTCGCTTCCCATGGACGTGCGCGGGCGGTGGAAGAGGAAGGAGAAGGGAAGCGGGCTCTGGAGTACGCCACTTGCAGCACGAGCTCCAAGGAATGTTCATGCCAAACAATGCATAGTTGTACAACATAGTCCAGCGGAGTATGAATTGGCCTTTAGGTTGCGCGTGGATGACATGGCTGCGACATGCAGGCTGCAGTTCGACAACCTACCACTCCGCTTCGCACGGTTTGGTCACGCAAGATTTGCATGCACGCATGTCATGCACGTACTTGTCGAAGGCGTGCTCGAAAAAGGGCGACCAGGTCCACTAGTCCGCGTTGGTCCATGTGCCCGAAAACAACTAATCCAAGTTGCTGTAAATGTTGTGCATGCTTTAATTCCGGGCTAGTAGATGGACGCGAATGTGCCGTACAACGAACCGCCTGTCAGGTGGTAGGTGCGACATATGCCAATGGGTGGCTTATCATGGTGGGTGCCAGTAAGACGTTGCCGGTGCCTGGAAACGGGATGAGGCGAAGACATGCACGCCGGCGAATCTTACCCAGGTTCGGGGCTCTCCGTTGAGATAACACCCCTAGTCCTGCTCTGCGGGGTCTCCGCATGATCACTAGATCAGAACGAGTAGCTACAAATGCTCCTTGAGCTGTCGGGTTCAAGGGAAAAGAAGAGCAAGGCTAGCTCTTGCTTCCCTCTCTCTATGGTGTGTGTGTAACTCTAAGAAGCCAACCCTTTGCATGGGTGCCCCGGGGGGTTTATATAGGCCTACCCCCCGGGGATACAATCGTAATCCGGCTGGGCGCGGGTCCCAGTCGTCAGTGTCTGCGTTCGCCGGCTTCTCCGCCGGCCGTTGGGGCCCGCCGACTGTGTAACACCCCAAAATTTTTGAACTTGTTTTATTAATTAAAATTTTGCCAGGAAATAAAAATTTTATTTTTCTGGATTTCTCCTTTGATTTCAGAAACCCTCTTTTCTTTAATATTGTGAGTTTTTACCTCTAGAGGAAAACTTTTCAAAAGTATTTTTGGATTTGTATGCCCTTTTTATAAAATCAATTCTTTATCAGTGGATTTATTTGCATAATTATTTTTCATGAGCTTTATTCTTTTAAAATGAACTTTCATTAGTTTGGAGCCCCTTTTTGCACTGAACCATTTGATAAATGCTTCTAATATTTTCACCAAAATTTGGGGATGTCATGTGAGGTTCCCACATCAATTTTATGCAGAAACATCTTTTGGTTATTGGAGATTTTGAGCTCTACATCAATTTTTCAAATCTGGTCCAGTAGGTATTTTTGCACTACAACCTATTTAAATATTTTTCCAAAAATTCTTCCAAGTGTTTGGTGATGCTAGGAGATGCATATAATTCAACTTCATGCAAAACCCAGTGATGTTCTTTGAAAAATTTGAGTGAATCAACCTCATCTTCATTTTGGTCCAATTTGGTGATTTGTACTGCAACCCCATTTTATTTTGCTCTAGTGCCCTTGAGCTTTTTTCTACTTATAGTCCTCCCTACCAAACCCTTAAGTCCAGGAGATTGGACCCATGGGCATATTTTTGGTGCATGCAATGATAGCCTTTAGTTTCTGCCCAAAACTGGTTTTCTCAAAAACTTGCACTATCAACTTTCTGTTTTTGCCAAACTAACCTTACCACCTTCTTGAGCTCCTAAAGATACTAGGATCTGGAGATTGTGGCCACCCCAAGAGTTGCCTAGTTGACCATGGCATTCTGTCGAACACCCTGTGTGCAGGAACAGTTTTGGCATGTCTTCTGGGTTGCATTGTGGACTTGAGCCCCTGACCCATCCAGCATGTCCACTAACCTCCCAGATGTCCCTAACCCTGGCCTGATAGCTACCAGCCTCACCCAAGCTCTCTGGAGCACGCTGGCATTTCGTCGAGCACCTGGCGTGCGTGCTCTGGGCGCGCCCAGAGCGCACGTTTTGCCCGCGCGCGCACTGAGTCGCCGCGCCGCACTGCCACCCTCGACGCGTCCCGTCCCTGGCCCCAACTCGCCTGCAGAGCCGCGCCATACACTCGCCCCCTCGCAGCAAACCTCCAAGCCGCACTGGCGCCCTACAGCGTCGCCGGCAGAGCTCCCTTGGCGGCACGCCGGCGTCGGCAGCGGGCTCTGCCGTGGACGGCACCGCCCAAGCCACCCGCGCCCGCCAGTTGCCCCCAGGGAACAGCCCGTGCTTATCCACATGCTCGTCGGCACGCGCTCGTCGCCGCCACGACGCCCTGCAGCTACAGCAACGGCGACTTGTCGTCGATCTTATCCACCGCCGTGGAGCCAGCCCCGTCGCGCTATAAAAGGGGACCCCTAGCTCAGCCGAGCACTCAGACAAACCCAGGCCACCCCCATAGGACTCCCGTAGCCAGCAATCGACGAGGAGGGGCTTTCCTCTTCGTCTCCGGCAAGTTCGGCCGCCGCCGAGCTCCGGTGCAATACGCCGCAGCCAGGCCCTCCCCCGCCAGTCCAACGCCACCAAGAGTTTCCCCATAGTTGTGCGGAGCTGCCTAGTTTCTCGGCCTCGACCAAGGACCCCCGGAGCCCAAAACCCACTCTGCTCCCGAACCACCGTCCGCCTTGGAGCTCGCCGCCGGTGACCTTCTCCATCCCCACCCGCCTAGCACCCACCGGGAGGACCGCCTCGGTCTGGCGGATCCATCCCTGCCCCCGGGACCCCGTGGGGAACTGCCATTCGCCGACGGCGATCGCCGGAGCCCCGCACCGTTCGGGCAGAGAGAAGGGAGGGAGAGGAAGAACGGTCAAACCTGACCAGTGGGCCCCCTGGACCCACTGTCAGTGACCCGCGCGGCCGTCCTCTCTGTTTAAGTGAAAGCGCAAAGACCGGAGTATGTCACCTCTTCTTTGAAAGCGTATTTTCCTCGAAGCGTTTTCCTTTTTCTGATTTTATTAAAACAGAACTTTGACTGATCGTTGACTGGCTATAACTTTTAAAATAAAACTCCAAATGAGTTGATTCTTTTTCCTACCTCTCTCAAATTTCATCTAGTTTATTTTAAGATTTATTTCAAAAATATTTGGGACAACTTTTTGTACTGTTTTTGAAATGTGTGTTATTTGAATATTTCTCAAAATAGGATTTTTGGAGAAAAGGGCAACCTTCAAAAAGTGCACCCCCACATGCATACACTTGAAGGCAAGCATCCTGAACCCTGGCTTAATATTTTGGATGTTGTGATACGGTTACAACATCACCTTGACTTAGAGCATACGCTATTTTATGTGACGATAAAAATCATATGCATGAGTGCATAGTGGAGTTTTCTTTGCTGTGATAAATGGATATGTTGGTGATGGTATTCATCCTCGTAAGCTTCCCTTGCATACCGGAAGGAAGCCGAGAAAGTCGTGGTCTTGGGTAGACACGGGCTTGTCCCTAGTACCTCGTTGGGACGAGTATGTCCGGTATGGCATGGTGAGGCTTGATGAGTGGTAAGTTTACCTGTTAATGGAAATATTTTTGTTATGATAATCATGCAGGGAACACTTGAACCTCCTGAGTCGGCCTTAGATCGAGTCTTGTCCAGTAACCCCCATACTTGCCTGGCACTACCACTTGTCCCTGCCTTAGGTAGGGTACGGTTCAGTAAGTTGTCAACCCCTTTCTTGCACACACCGTACAGAGAGGCCGTGATGAGGGTCCCATGGCCATGGATTAAAGCCAGTCATCCGGTCCGGGGGCATGGGTGTTTCGGTTGTAGCTGGAGGGGTAGCTCCCCTAGTTTGCGCGCGGCATAAATTTTGTGATCCCATGCTACGTCGAGGTTGTAGCCTCCCCACTTAGAGTTTCGCTTGACAGGTGTCGTGGGTGATTCCAGACACCGGTAAGTTAAGCTGGTGTGTGCAGGTCAGGCGTGTTTTCAATTAAAAGACCGTAGACGGAATTAGTCCCGATGGACTAAAGAAATCCGTTACCCGTGGGTAAAGAGTACACCCTCTGCAGAGATTATACATCTATTCGAATAGCCATGTCCATGGTTAAGGACTACAGTCTGGGATAGGTCAAGTGTCGGTCTTCGGAGGGAAAAATGGTTAAACCAGAACCTTGACTATGAACTATGACATATGTGGATTATGATCATTATTATTGTGGACTAACCATTTATTTTATTTGAATTATTGTGTATCCCTGGGATGGTTCTACCTCCTGGATATTCACTGTGATAAATATATATAAGCCCTTTATGTGGTGTCGCATAGACGCCCGACTGTGGCATGCTTGTTGTTTCTTTTATATATAAGCCCTTTATGTGGTGTCGCTCAGACGCCCGACTGCGGCATTGTTAATTTATTTGCACCCTCTTCGAGGAGTCATTTCAGACACTCGATCACTACATTCTATTTCTATATTGCACATCCATATTTTTCCCCATATGCATACATCATGGATTTCGTATCTTTCGTGACAGACATTGTGATCATAGAATATTTCGGAGCAGGATTACCCCTGGTTATATTATACCCGTGTTCTAAATGTTTGCGAGTACATTCAAACGTACTGACTGGCTTGTCCCTGGCTATTGTCTTGGCCAGATTTCTTGCGTGGAGAGGAGTGTTTCGACGACAGCCCCGGAACCCATGTAAAGGTGATAGCAGCCTCGCGAAGATAGGAGTTATCCTGGTCAGCTGTTCTTGTGGGAATGGAGTCCCATAGACGCAGATGAACCACAAACCGCTTCCGCCATCAACCATTAGAAACCAAATGTTGTACTCCTAGGCCACAATGGTCTTGTACTACATATTTTTGTACCTTGCTTGGAATTCTTGTATCAAGTTGGTGCCTCATCAGCTAACAGTAATCCTGGGGCTGGTGAGCATAAGGGCCATTTTCTGGAGAATTATTATCACGAAAATCCGGTCCTGACAGACTTGGTATCAGAGCCAGGCTGACCATTGGCTAACCCTATCTTAGCCAGGTCAATAAACCTAGGATAACCAACCCACTAGACCTTAACCCAACCCCGGCCAAACTTCTCGTGTAAGATAGCCACACAGTGACCCCGACGCTTTTGGCAGTCGGTGCCCAACCTATCATCTTAGCCTATCGATCACACGCCAGTGACCGACACCTAGCATGTCCCATTCGCAAGCGTGCGAGGGAAGACTCCGCCCCTTTTTCTATAAAAAGGGCACGCTAGCCTCAGTCCAGCACAGCACAGCCTCTTTCCCAAACCAAGTCTCGATGCCTGGCCCCATTGTTCACAATGAGACCACAGCAACCAACCTTGGAGGTTTTGTGACCGTGCTCGCAAACCTCACCCACCGTGCCTATGCATTAGAGGAGCCCCCAGAATATGTTGTGTACCAAGAGCTCATGAACGGTGAGAGCCATCAGTTCTGGGCCACTATACACATTTATGGTAGGGGTCTATCGCCAGAACGCCCCTACAGGTTCACTGGAAGGACCACTCCCATTGAGCCGCAAGCCATCCAACTGGCAGCTCGAGAAGCTATAGTTCAACTCCGGCACTTGTCGCCCAGAGTTAACTGTCGCTCGTTCTACTACTATCCCAGTCGTAACGGGTATGGTAGGCCGCCCCAAGTTGCCAATGGAGATCACGAGACGGATCCTGCACTATTGCATCTGGTGCGCTATGTAAGTGCACTCGAGGGACTATTCGATCAAATCACCCTTGATCTGATCGCAGCTCGTAGAGAACTGTTTCGCCGAGCCCCGGCGAGAGGAGAAGTAGAGCCCGACACCGACAACCCAGTCGTGCTGTTCGGACACCCGATTGAGCCCTTGAGGTGTTCCCCAGCCATCGACCAAAATACATTGATGTCCCCAGAAGTGCTTCGCCACCTTTTGGGAACACACCCCAACGGAGTTGTGACCAACAACCCCCGCGATGGTCATCACCACTACCCCGACCCTGCAGCCGCTCAACCTCATCCGGCTATTCCCGACGGTGAAACCCGTGGGGAAGATTCGACGTCCTCTAGGAAAGCCCGCTTAGATATTAACGGAGTAGACTGAGTCGCTCGAGTAGTAACGAGCCTTGTTATTTATACGCCCTGTAATTGTGTGATCCTGTATCGCCATTATCAAAGGATGTCTGCTTGTGCGCCCCAGTACCAAAGACGTTTTCTCCGGACCCAGTCCTTTTGCCGTCTTTATTATAAACGTCATGGCTATGTTTATTTGTGCGTTGCAGCTTGTGTTTGTACCCTAAATTCGTGCTATGCGCAAACTCTTGTTTTCAACTTATGGGAGTATTATTTTTTTTAAAAAAAATCAACCCTTAGCAAATCTCGAGGACAAGATTTTTTCTTAAGGGGGTAGTGTTGTAACACCCCAAAATTTTTGAACTTGTTTTATTAATTAAAATTTTGCCAGGAAATAAAATTTTTATTTTTCTGGATTTCTCCTTTGATTTCAGAACCCCTCTTTTCTTTAATATTGTGAGTTTTTACCTCTAGAGGAAAAAAATTCAAAAGTATTTTTGGATTTGTATGCCCTTTTTATAAAATCAATTCTTTATCAGTGGATTTATTTGCATAATTATTTTTCATGAGCTTTATTCTTTTAAAATGAACTTTCATTAATTTGGAGCCCCTTTTTGCACTGCAACCATTTGATAAATGCTTCTAATATTTTCACCAAAATTTGGGGATGTCATGTGAGGTTCCCACATCACTTTTATGCAAAAACATCTTTTGGTTATAGGAGATTTTGAGCTCTTCATCAATTTTTCAAATCTGGTCCAGTAGGTATTTTTGCACTACAACCTATTTAAATATTTTTCTAAAAATTCTTCCAAGTGTTTGGTGATGCCAGGAGATGCATATAATTCAACTTCATGCAAAAACCCAGTGATGTTCTTTGAAAAATTTGAGTGAATCAACCTCATCTTCATTCTGGTCCAATTTGGTGATTTGTACTGCAACCCCATTTTATTTTGCTCTAGTGCCCTTGAGCTTTTTTCTACTTATAGTCCTCCCTACCAAACCCTTAAGTCCAGGAGATTGGACCCATTGGCATATTTTTGGTGCATGCAATGATAGCCTTTAGTTTCTGCCCAAAACTGGTTTTCTCAAAAACTTGCACTATCAACTTTCTGTTTTTGCCAAACTAACCTTACCACCTTCTTGAGCTCCTAAACTAGGATCTGGAGATTGTGGCCACCCCAAGAGTTGCCTAGTTGACCATGGCATTCTGTCGAACACCCTGTGTGCAGGAACAGTTTTGGCATGTCTTCTGGGTTGCATTGTGGACTTGAGCCCCTGACCCATCCAGCATGTCCACTAACCTCCCAGATGTCCCTAACCCTGGCCTCATAGCTACCAGCCTCACCCAAGCTCTCTAGAGCGCGCTGGCATTTCGTCGAGCACCTGGCGTGCGTGCTCCGGGCGCGCCCAGAGCGCACGTTTTGCACGCGCGCGCACTGAGTCGCCGCGCCGCACTGCCACCCTTGACGCGTCCCGTCCCTGGCCCCAAATCGCCTGCAGAGCCGCGCCATACACTCGCCCCCTCGCAGCAAACCTCCAAGCCGCACTGGCGCCCTACAGCGTCGCCGGCAGAGCTCCCTTGGCGGCACGCCGGCGTCGGCAGCGGGCTCTGCCGTGGACGGCGCCGCCCAAGCCACCCGCGCGCGCCAGCTGCCCCCAGGGAACAGCCCGTGCTTATCCACATGCTCGTCGGCACGCGCTCGTCGCCGCCACGACGCCCTGCAGCTACAGCAACGGCGACTCGTCATCGTTCTTATCCACCGCCGTGGAGCCAGCCCCGTCGCGCTATAAAAGGGGACCCCTAGCTCAGCCGAGCACTCAGACAAACCCAGGCCACCCCCATAGGTCTCCCATAGCCAGCAATCGACGAGGAGGGGCTTTCCTCTTCGTCTCCGGCAAGTTCGGCCGCCGCCGAGCTCCGGTGCAATACGCCGCAGCCAGGCCCTCCCCCGCCAGTCCAACGCACCAAGAGTTTCCCCATAGTCGTCCGGAGCTGCCTAGCGCCTCGGCCTCGACCAAGGACCCCCGGAGCCCAAAACCCACTCTGCTCCCGAACCACCGTCCGCCGCGGAGCTCGCCGCCGGTGACCTTCTCCGTCCCCACCCGCCTAGCACCCACCGGGAGGACCGCCTCGGTCTGGCGGATCCATCCCTGCCCTCGGGACCCCGTGGGGAACTGCCATTCGCCGACGGCGATCGCCGGAGCCCCGCACCGTTCGGGCAGAGAGAAGGGATGGAGAGGAAGAACAGTCAAACCTGACCAGTGGGCCCCCTGGACCCACTGTCAGTGACCCGCGCGGCCGTCCTCTCTGTTTAAGTGAAAGCGCAAGGACCGGAGTACGTCACCTCTTCTTTGAAAGCGTATTTTTCCTCGAAGCGTTTTCCTTTTTCTGATTTTATTAAAACAGAACTTTGACTGATCTTTGACTGGCTATAACTTTTAAAATAAAACTCCAAATGAGTTGATTCTTTTTCCTACCTCTCTCAAATTTCATCTAGTTTATTTTAAGATTTATTTCAAAAATATTTGGGACAACTTTTTGTACTGTTTTTGAAATGTGTGTTATTTGAATATTTCTCAAAATAGGATTTTTGGAGAAAAGGGCAACCTTCAAAAAGTGCACCCCCACATGCATACACTTGAAGGCAAGCATCCTGAACCCTGGCTTAATATTTTGGATGTTGTGATACGGTTACAACATCACCTTGACTTAGAGCATACGCTATTTTATGTGACGATAAAAATCATATGCATGAGTGCATAGTGGAGTTTTCTTTGCTGTGATAAATGGATATGTTGGTGATGGTATTCATCCTCGTAAGCTTCCCTTGCATACCGGAAGGAAGCCGGGAAAGTCGTAGTCTTGGGTAGACACGGGCTTGTCCCTCGTACCTCGTTGGGACGAGTATGTCCGGTATGGCATGGTGAGGCTTGACGAGTGGTAAGTTTACCTGTTAATGGAAATATTTTTGTTATGATAATCATGCAGGGAACACTTGAACCTCCTGAGTCGGCCTTAGATCGAGTCTTGTCCAGTAACCCCCATACTTGCCTGGCACTACCACCTGTCCCTGCCTTAGGTAGGGTACGGTTCAGTAAGTTGTCAACCCCTTTCTTGCACACACCGTACAGAGAGGCCGTGATGAGGGTCCCATGGCCATGGATTAAAGCCAGTCATCTGGTCCGGGGGCATGGGTGTTTTGGTTGTAGCCGGAGGGGTAGCTCCCCTAGTTTGCGCGCGGTATAAATTTTGTGATCCCATGCTACGTCGAGGTTGTAGCCTCCCCACTTAGAGTTTCGCTTGACAGGTGTCGTGGGTGATTCCAGACACCGGTAAGTTAAGCTGGTGTGTGCAGGTCAGGCGTGTTTTCAATTAAAAGACCGTAGACAGAATTAGTCCCGATGGACTAAAGAAATCCGTTACCCGTGGGTAAAGAGTACACCCTCTGCAGAGATTATACATCTATTCGAATAGCTGTGTCCATGGTTAAGGACTACAGTCTGGGATAGGTCAAGTGTCGGTCTTAGTGTCGGTCTTCGGAGGGAAAAACGGTTAAACCAGAACCTTGACTATGAACTGTGACATATGTGGATTATGATCATTATTATTGTGGACTAACCATTTATTTTATTTGAATTATTGTGTATCCCTGGGATGGTTCTACCTCCTGGATATTCACTGTGATAAATATATATAAGCCCTTTATGTGGTGTCACATAGACGCCCGACTGTGGCATGCTTGTTGTTTCTTTTATATATAAGCCCTTTATGTGGTGTCGCTCAGACGCCCGACTGCGGCATTGTTAATTTATTTGCACCCTCTTCGAGGAGCCATTTCAGACACTCGATCACTACATTCTATTTTTATATTGCACATCCATATTTTTTCCCATTTGCATACATCATGGATTTCGTATCTTTCGTGACAGACATTGTGATCATAGAATATTTCGGAGCAGGATTACCCCTGGTTATATTATACCCGTGTTCTAAATGTTTGCGAGTACATTCAAACGTACTCATTGGCTTGTCCCTGGCAATTGTCTTGGCCAGATTTCTTGCGTGGAGAGGAGTGTTTCGACGACAGCCCCGGAACCCATGTAAAGGTGATAGAAGCCTCGCGAAGATAGGAGTTATCCTGGTCAGCTGTTCTTGTGGGAAATGGAGTCCCATAGATGCAGATGAACCACAAACCGCTTCCGCCATCAACCATTAGAAACCAAATGTTGTACTCCTAGGCCACAATGGTCTTGTACTACATATTTTTGTGCCTTGCTTGGAATTCTTGTATCAAGTTGGTGCCTCATCAGCTAACAGTAATCCTGGGGCTGGTGAGCATAAGGGCCATTTTCTGGAGAATTATTATCCCGAAAATCTGGTCCTGACAGACTGGTGGGTCCCGCCGGCTGCCGGCCTCTTGGTCGACAGGCCGGCCCCACTTCCTAGGGGTCTTGTCGGCGGCTGCTTACTGTAGCCTCGTCCCTGATGACGAGGGCTTCGTCGTGGTAAGCATGGCTACAGTGTGCCGCCTCGAGGGCTCTCACTGTAGCCTTACCTCGTCTTGTCTCCTTAATGTGGCACATGCTTCGAGGGAGCGGGGTAGCCGGCTTATGGGGGCCAGCTACGCCCTTGGCCGACTAGGGGAGGCCGGGCCGCCTTCGCGCCTCTCTCTGGCTAAAGGGGCCCGCCGCCCGCGGGCCGTACTGGCGCCCGTCGTGGATGACGTTGTGGCCAGCATGGCTATAGTGCCGAGCCGGACGGGAGATGGCTGACTCGTACGGCGTTCTGTGGCCATGCTTGCCTCGGGCTTCGGGGATAGTGGGCCGCACTGTGGCCACACCCCGTCGTATCACCATTATGTGGGTGTAGTTTTGGTGGGTGCAGTCTTGGCCGGCCGTTTGGAGTCGGCATGCTTCATGGCTGGCTCTTGGAAGTCGGTCCTCTTGGCGCCGGCTTCCTAGAGTCGGCCATCTCGCAACTATTTCGGCGGAGGCCACCGGGGCTGGGTCGCCTTTGGAGAGCCGGCCCCTGCGGTAGTCGGCCAGGGGAAGTCGGCCCAATGCTTCGAACGCTTGAAGGCTCAATCGGCCTGATAACTTTTGAAGAACCATGGGTAGTCGGTTAGGCTACCCGTGGCTATTTACTCCGACAGTAGTTCCCGAAGCTGATGGCGCTTCGAGGTTGGGTGAGAGTCGAGAAGCTCGATCAGCTTCCTATCTTGACGAGCCGGCAGCTGGGAGCCGACTTTGGTTGGGGGGCGCCGTTTCGGCGAAAAAAAATTGGGAGTCGGAGGGCGGGAGCTGGCCAGCGCGTGCACCGGGCCGCGGGCCGGCCACATGCCGCCTGCGAACCACGTGGCAAAAAAGCCTGCCAGCTCACGCGCGTGACGAGACGTCACCACAGGTCGGGGGCCCGCCACGCCCACGCCCGGGCCTAGGTGTGGATTCTCTGCGGCCCGAAGCCGCCCGCACGTCTTCCTGCGGCGGTTTCGGCACGCTTTTAGGGCGTAATAATCGCGAGGCGTTGGGGGAGTGGGTGCAGTTAATCCCACGTCTCACCCCACGCCCTGCCTCCCCGGCTTCACCTTGCGAAGCTATAAGTAGGGGGAGGGGGAGAGCGGCAGGCTCTCGCACGCTCCTCCTCTTTCCACCATCTTCTTCCTCCTGCCCTTTCTTGCAACAGCGCCTCGCCGCCGCGCTGTTCCACCACTCGCTCCTCCGCCGCCGCGCTTGTTCTCGCCAGCCCCACGCCACGATGCAGTACGGCGGGGATTGGGACGGCTCCAACGTCCACGAGGATCACGTCGAGTTCCTCCGCAAGACGCGGCGGCTGCCCGGCGCGGACAAGGTGGAGGTCCGTCTCGCGCCGGCGAAGGAGATTACGCCGGAGCCGCAGGAAGGCGAGCGGGTAGTCTTCCGCTTGCATTTCTTGCACGGCATCGGCCTGCCCGTGAGCGCCTTCTTCCGCTCTTGGCTCGAGTTCTACCAACTCTAGCCGCACCACCTCCCCCCGAACACGGTGGTGCGGCTGTCCGCCTTCGTCACCTTGTGCGAAGGCTACCTCGGCGTCCTCCCTACCCTCGAGCTCTGCGGGAGTTCTTCCAGTCCAAGCTGGGCATCCGCATGCAAGGCGTGCCGGCTCTGAGTGGCGCCTTCATCGCGATGCGGAGGGTGGCTGCCGACAACCCATTCCCCGTCATCACGCTGATCCAGTCGGTGAAGCTATGGCAAAAGTCGTACTTCTATGTGAAGAACGTCGCCCCGCAGGGCGACTACGTCAATCTGCCGGCTTACGTGGCCGGCCCACCGGCGGGCAGGCGGCCCCAGTGGTCCTATCGGGCTGTGACGCTAACGCCGGCTGGAACCGCAGCCGTCGCCCGAGTGTGAGCGATGTTCCAGTCGGAGGGCTTGTCGGGGCCTGACCTGCTGGCCGCCTTCGTCACGCGCCGGGTACTCCCGCTCCAGAGCCGCCCTCATCTGATCTGTCAGATGAGCGGCCAGCTCGATCCGAGCCAGATGTGTACCAAAGACATGCCGCACGACGAGGTGGCCTATATGGTGAACTACCTTGCGAACTGCAAACTCTCCGCAGAGTGGCAGTTCGGCAAGGAGCCATATTGCCGAGCCAATCCGCCGCCCACGGTATGTTCTCCTTGTCTCTTCCTCTTTTCTTAGTTTTGTCGCCGAGTTCCTTTTGGCCGACTCTGACTAGTCGGCTTGTCTCGACAGAGCCCTCTTCTTCGGCCTACAGGCGGGTCGGACGCGGAGCGCCGATTCGTCCCCGACCGGATGGAGCACGATTTGGAGGACCCCAACTTGGGGGCGGCCGCTATGGACGACAACACCGAGGCGGGCGGTGGCCAAGCCGGCGGCGAAGCAGGCGGCTCCGGGCTTGGAGTCAGCTTCGACGACTGGCCGGACGACGACGAGGCTGAAGTCATCCCACGCCGTCAGCCGGCGTCTGGCCACGGCGCGGGTTCCTCTGCTGCGCCGCCTGCTCGGGGCGGCGGGCAAAAGCGTCGTGCCGCGCAGGGTTTGTTCGGCAGTCGGCCGAAGAAGCCCTGAGGCGGGGCAGCGGCGACTAGGCGGGAGGAGGCAGCCGCGAAGGCGGCCCGCTTTCGCAAGGCGGTGAAGCAACCGCAGACGGTGTCGGCGTAAGTACATACTCCTTCGTGTACTCTTTTTTCTTTTCTTTTCTCTGGTAGCTCCTGAATCCTTGTCTTTTCCTCCAAATAACCAGAGCTCCATTGTCGCTCGAGCGGGCTGCTGCCGCCTCCGTTGTTGGGTCGCTGGGAGGATCTGGCAGCACCACTCGCCGCGTGGACCCCCGTGCCGATCTTCTGGCGGCGACGGAGCGGAACGCGCGGGAGGCACGGGAAGAGCGGGAGGCGCAGGAGGCGGAGGCTTTGAGGGTGGCTGCTGCCAAGGCGGCACAGGAGGAGGAGGCGGCGAAGGCGCGCGCTGACGCCGCGGCCAAGGCCCAAGCGGAGGCTGCGGCTGCGGCTGCGGCGATGGCGGATGAAGCCTTGCTGGTCACCCCACTGCGCGTTGCGGCGCCTGGGGCCCCAGAGCCCCCGCCAGAAGAAGCCGGCGGTGACCAGCCGGGGCTGGAGAGGGATGACGACGTCATCATCCTGGAGAGGGCGGCGGTACCGACCCCGCCGAGTGGGGCGGCTCAAGGCGGTCGGCCTGATCTGCCGCCTACGCAGTCGGCGGGGGGCGAGCCGGCCGCGAGGACTGAGCTGGCGGTCCGGACGCCGCCGAGCCGGCGCGCGGGGAAGGCTACGTCAGAGCCACAGAAGGCTGCGTCGGAGCCGCAGCTGGCCGCGTGCTCCAGCTCGTCGGCCCAGGATGTGGAGGTGGCCAGCGCCACCTCGGGGTGGACGCCGGGCGGAGGGACGGCCGTGATGAACGTGGCCGCGCAGGACGTCCGGTCCCGGCTCCAGGCCCAGGCTACGGCGCTGAGGCGATACACCGACGAATTCCTTGCGACGCGGGCGGCCATCCGGGTTAGTCTTCTTATCTTGCATCTTCTTGATCTTGGTTTCTTCCGTGGGGGCGCGTCAGCGCACCCACTGGGTGTAGTCCCCGAGTTCCGAGCCGGGTGCTGAGCAGGCGGCTTGGAACTTCTTAGGGGATTTAGCTTTGCTATTCTCGTTCTTACTTCGATCTTCTACCTGTCTTGCAGGACTACCACAATCTTCGCGCGGCTGCCTTCAACTCCCAGGCTCGGGAGCTGACCCAAAAAACCGCCGAACTAACTGAGAGCCGGGGTATGTGCTTCGTCCTTTATCTCACGTGGGGGCGCGTCAGCGCACCCACTGGGTGTAGTCCCCGAGATTCGGGCCGAGTGCTGAGCAGTCGGGTCGGATCTCCCTTGATGACTTCCTCTTATTGCTTCTTCTTTTTCTGCCGTCCTTACAGCGGCCAACGCCAGCCTGAGGGCGCAGCTGGGAGGTTCTCAGGCTGCCCTTCGTGCCAAGGAGGCCGAGTTTGCCGCCTTGGTGCAGGAACGTGACCGCCTGGCCAAGAGGTTGGCCGACCAGGAGGAGGGCCACAAGGCGGCTCTGAAGGCGGTGCAGGACAACGAAGCCGCCCTCCAGGCCGAGTACGAGACAGAGGCGGCTGGCTGGGCCGAAGAAAAGCAGACTCTGATCAATGGCTACGGCCAGATCGAAGATTTGGTTGACGGTAAGCCGCCTACTTCTTCGTCCTTTCTTGCCGTCTGCCGCTTTTGGCTCATTTTCTGACTTGGTGTTTTCTCTTCTCTCTTTCTTTCTTGCACAGACTACTTCCCTGGCTACTCTACCACCGCCAACCAGATCATCGAGGCCCGCCGCCAAGCACGAAGGCAGGCTGGCGTCGAGATTGCACCAAACGCTGGCCGTTCGCTGGAGGAGCAGCTCTTGGCGATCCAGGCCCGTCTCCAGCCGGCTCACCGACTGCTCCGCCGGCTTCAGCATGCCGGGGCGCAAGTATTGGCCACCCTTTGGCCCGGCGAAGTGGTTCCCCGCACCCCCAGTCGGACTGCCGACTGGCTGGAGGTGGCAGTCGGCCGCTTTGAAGCCTGGAAGGCTTCAGCGGCTCGGTCCGGCGCCAGGCGGGTGCTGGAGTTCGTCAAGGCCTGGTATCCCGGCCTGAGTCTGGACCAGCTGGCTACCTGGCGGCAGCAGGCCGACACGGAGCTGGAGCCGGCACAGCCGGCTATCATCCGGCAGGCTTCGGCGATCGCCGACTACACCGACACCAGTGCCTTCGCCCCTGAGGTAGATGACAACGGTGTTGCCCAGCCGAAGGAGTGGTTCGGGCTGAACCCGGCAGACGGTGAAGACTCGGCGAAGGAGATCGACTCCAGCGACGAGGGCGAGGAGGAGGAGGAGGAGGGTGAAGACGCCGGGCCGGATGGTGGAGCGGCCGGCCAGCCTCAGCCTGACCGCGCCTCCAGCACCACGTCACGCGCGGGTGCGTCGCCTGCCACTAGTGGTGACCAAGCCGAGACCCGCCAGCCGGCCACTCCTTCAGCCGGCGATGCCATCTCCACCGACCAACCCGGCTCCCGCGCCGCGCCTTTAGTCTAGTCTGCTATCTTTTGTTTTTGTTGTCTTGTCACTTTTGGAACAATATTCTGTTAAGTTTGCACAATTCCACCCACTGGGGGTGTATTCAAACTATGTCGATTGCCGGCCTGTTGGGGGCTTTATATGTATATATGACTATGCATGCGTTTGGCTTTTCCTCATTCTTTGCTTTTCATCCTTCTGCTGTTTCCTTTGCCGCCCTCCCTTGGTTGCCGCCTCCCCACACAGACAGTTGCTCTGCAATCTGTAGCTGGAGAAGTGCTTGGCCAATTGGGAGGGCAAGTACTCTAGCTTTGTTGGATTAGAGCTAAGTGTTTAGGAAGCTGGCCAGCCAGCTGTTCTGACAGCCGGCAGGCGTGGTTGGAGGCCGTCTTTTCGCTATATAAGTTCATTAGTCTTAGCCGTTTTTCGTGTGGGCATCCTTTCTGCCTTGGCTCTTGCTAGTCGGACAGTCGGTTCTTCGAGCTGCGACTTTCAACAAGAGAGGACTTGGTAGCCGGCACACTACTTGTCTGACTTCAGGTAGCACTTTTAATATAGCTCAAGGCAGCCAGTCCCCGGGCCGACTAGTCGAAGCCGGTGCCAGACAAGAAATCGAATGTAATAATACATTCATGGATATGACACTCGTCACTCATAGATAAATAAAGGCAGTCCCCGAGTGCTCCTCGGGGAGCCTGTTGTTTCATACTTAATACAAAAAGGTAGCATGATACATACTGCTTTCAACTGTAAAATCTTCTCAGGAGGTTCGCGTTCCATGGTCGCTCCGACTCCTTGCCGGAGTCGTCCCTCTTGCGTGCTCTTGGTTTTTGCACGTCGATCAGGTAGTAGGAGTCGTTGCCTAGTGCCTTGCTGATGACGAAGGGGCCTTCCCAAGGGGCCGAGAGCTTGTGCTGGCCGGCTATTCGCTGGATCAGCCGGAGCACAAGGTCGCCCTCTTGGAAGGATCTTGGCTTGACCTTGCGGTTGAGGTAGCGGCGCAACCCTTGCTGGTAGATGGCGGACCGGCTGAGTGCTAACAGCCGGCCTTCTTCTAGTAGGTCGACACCGTCTTCTCTTGCTTCCTTGGCCTCCGCCTCCGTGTGCATGGTGACCCGAGGCGACTCAAACTCGATGTCAGTTGGGATGACAGCCTCGGTGCCATATACAAGGAAGAACGAAGTGAAGCCGGTTGACTTGTTGGGGGTAGTACGCAGACTCCAGAGGACAGCCGGCAGCTCATCGAGCCAGCAGCCGGCCGATCGCTCCAGTGGTACAACCAGTCGGGGCTTGATGCCGGAGAGGATGAGTCCATTTGCTCGCTCGACCTGGCCGTTTGACTGCGGGTGGGCAACGGACGCTAAGTCCAGTCGGATGCCCTGCGTCGCGCAGAAACGTGCCAGTGCTCCTTTGGCAAAGTTTGTGCCGTTGTCGGTGATGATGCTGTGCGGTACGCCGTACCGAGTAGTGATGTCGGTGATGAATGTTACGGCAGTCGGCCCGTTTAGCTTCTTGATTCGCTTCGCTTCGATCCACTTTGTGAACTTGTCCACGGCGACAAGTAGATGTGTCAAGCCGCCGCAGGCTGTCTTGAAAGGGCCCACCATGTCCAGTCCTCAGACGGCAAAGGGCCAGGTGAGGGGAATGGTCTTGAGTGCAGAAGCCGGCAGGTGTTTCTTGGAACTGAAGACTTGGCATCCTCTGCAGCTCTTGACTATCTCTTTGGCATCTTCCAAAGCAGTCGGCCAAAAGAAACCATGGCGGAAAGCCTTGGCCACATGATCTTGAGGCTGCGTGGTGGTCGCATTCGCCTTGATGGATATCCTTGAGGATTGCCACTCCTTTTTCTGGCTCGACACAACGCTGGAAGACTCCAGTGACGCTATGCTTGACAAGCTCTCTGTTGATTATTGTATATGCTCCGGCTCGTCGTTGCACTAGTCTTGCTGAGATCTCATCAGCCGGCAGCTCTCTGCTAACTAGGAATCTGAGGATGGGCTGGGCCCACGATGGAGCTATGACTTCTTCTTCTGTGAGTGCGGCCACCATGACTCGGGTGGGTGGGTCGGGAGGCGTGGAATTGGAGTCGGCCACCGCTTCTTGCGTTGCTGCAGTCCCCGGGCCGACCGCTGCAGTCCCCGGGCCTGGTTCTGAAGTACCCGGGCCGGGTGTGACTACAGCAGTCCCCGGGCCAGTTGTTGAAGTCCTCGTGCCGCCTGCGGGGTTCCTCCAGTCGGATCCGGCTGTGTCTGGCACAGGCGGTATGAAGATAGAGTCTGACTCTGGAGACGGCTCGATGGACGGCTTGAGGAGGCGCTGGAGGGAGACGCCGGTCGGTATAGCCTGTCGGGTGGAGCCGATCCGTGCCAGGGCATCTGCTTGGTCGTTGTCGGCCCTTGGCACGTGAAGGAACTCGCACCCTTCGAAGTACCCACTGATCTGCTGGACGAGGAATCGATAGCTCGCCATGTTTGCATCCTTGGCGTCCCAGTCGCCAAACGACTGCTGGACCACCAAGTCTGAGTCGCCATAACACAGGATCCGGCGTATGCCGAGCTCTTTGGCTAGCCGGAGCCCATGTACGAGCGCCTCGTACTCGGCCACGTTGTTGGAGGCGGCGAAGTGGATTTGCAGCGTGTATCTGAGTTTGTCGCCTTTGGGAGAGGTGAGGACGATGCCGGCTCCCAAGCCGGTGCGCATTTTGGACCCATCAAAGTGCATCCGCCAATGGGTAGAGTCGGGAGCCGGCGGTAGGTACTGGGTCTCGGCCCAGTCGACGAGGAAGTCGGCCAATGCTTGGGACTTGATGGCGGTGCGGGGCTGGTAGAAGATTGTGTAAGGCGCCAGCGCAATGGCCCATTTAGCCACCCAGCCAGATGCATCCCGGCTGCCTATGATCTCGGCAAGCGGGGCGGTGCATACGACCGTGATGGGATGCTCTTGAAAGTAGGGCTTCAGCTTCTTGGCGGCGAAGTACACCCCATAGCACATCTTCTAGTAGTGCGGGTAGTTTTGTTTTGAGCTGGATAGTACTTCGCTTAGATAATACACCGGCCTCTGGACTAGCTGGGCTCGGCCTTCTTCCGAGCGCTGGACCACAACAACTGTACTGACCACTCGGCTAATCGCGGCAATGTAAAGGAGCATGGGCTCCTTCTCAGTCAGTGCCGCCAGGACAGGTGGAGTGGTCAGCATCTTCTTCAGCTCGTGGAAGGCTTGGTCGGCTTGGTCATTCCACTCGAAGTGAGTGGACTTCTTCATGAGTCGGTACAAGGGGAGAGCCTTCTCTCCTAGCCGGCTGATAAAGCGGTTTAGGGAGGCCAAGCACCCGGTGAACTTCTGCACATCTCGCAATTTGGTGGGAATCTCCATCCTCTCGATGGCCTTGATCTTCACAGGGTTGCACTCGATGCCGCGTTCGGAGACCAGGAAGCCTAGCAGCTGGTCGGCTGGTACTCCGAACACGCATTTCTCGGGGTTGAGCTTGACTTGGAATCGGCGCAAGTTGGCGAATGTTTCTTTGAGGTTTTCCAGCAGGGTGCCGCGCTTCTCTGTCTTCACCATAATGTCGTCTACATAGACGTGGGCATTTCTGCCGAGTTGCTTGAGGAGGCATTTCTGCATGCAACGCTGAAA